>NC_066396.1:45698942-46298942 GCF_013377495.2 Cygnus atratus
AAATGCAAAACATATCCATAAATATCAAGAAGTCTACAGAATTGCACTCAATCAACAGCACAAACTACTTTTGGGAAGCAGTTATTGATTTGTCCTGTTAAACTCCACAGTCTAGCAGCCATCTATTCTCTACCATCCATTAAGGGTTAACCTACATATTAAGCAGTCCAAGTGTCTAAAAGCCTCTCAAATACGTTATTTCTACATCAGTCACTGCCTCTATTTACCATTTCACAGGTCAGGATAGTGCATTTTGTCAAATATCTAATCTTGACTTTTTTCTCCTTGTTGCAATTGAGTGGGGATAAAAATAGTTTAATAGAGTTAATTCCTGGGTACATCTAATTTTAAAGGGACAAAAACTGAATTTCTGACCACATTGACCAACTTCCTCCTTCTCCAAGTATTTCATTGTGTATTCATGACCAGCAAAAGAAAGTAAATATTAAAACAAATACTTTACAGCAGTAGCATTTATCTACACTCCTCCCTGCCATTTGTCACGCTGCACCTCTTGCCTGTTTCTCTCACTAGGAAATTTCATGTTTGTCCTGTCAGCTCCTGACTTGCAGTAGAAAGTCATCTGAGGTTAATGACCTTCATTTATCCCATTTGGTTGTACCTGAACAATAAATACAGAGTAGCATTCTTAAGACTGAAGTGTTGTTCAGTGTAAACAGAACAAAGAAAAACTAGTGAAAATATTAACATGTACACACTTTTCCATCACACGTGTGATACCTTCTCTGCATCTCTAGTGGCATCTGTGAGTCTACCTGTGATAGGCATCCATATTTAAGCCTGTATCAACTTGTACAATTTTCTTTAAGAGCAGAAAGGCCCCTACTACATTAAACAGTTCTTCTTCCAGTGCTCCTTTCACAGTGCAATCCAGTTCGACCTTACAAAATCTGATTCATAGCCTGGCTAGTGTACAGTGGGAGAGTAACTCATACATCTCTGAAAAACTCAGAGTATTCACCGTGAGTAATCGTTCCTTCTTCCTGGTGGGATTTCAAACAACACAGACCTGCTAACATTTGTGCTAGAATCAGTGTTGTTGCTGAGTTAATATTATTTACTTCTCTTTGCATCAGAAAATGAAGGGAGTTTTCCTTGACCCTTCCCAAGGAATGTGCAGCAGAATAAACAAGGCTGTGTAGCAGAATAAGCAGCAGAGCTTGCTACGGAAGCAGGCTTTACAGTGTAAGAAATGACAACATCAGAGAGCTGTGTGTGTGGTGTTAGAAAACAACACAAAGACCACTTCACATGCAGATGAGATGAGTAATGCTTCATATGTGGGGGTCTTCTGCCTCAAGAGGCTGGCGATCAAATCTGCCCATCATGACCGCTGCCTTCTCCTGAGAGCACCACCAGCCATTCCAGAACCCCAGTGGGATGGGAGCCGAGAGAGACATTTTCTCTGCCAGCACTGGGAAGCACATAATGCAACACAGGCAAATCCACTCAGTTTCACCCACAGAAAACTCTGTGAGTATTTTTCCACTTCCTGCAAGAGCCACAGAAGCCGTACTATGCAACAAGAAGAAAGCAGGTGTTACCAAATACTCCAGGCCATTCAGACAGCAGGCATTCGCTTTAGGTGAAACTCTTATGCAGCTCTAGGAAGCACACCAGGCTCATACTAAGTAAGGTGACAAAGAAAGAAGAAAAAGAAAGAAAAGCCTCAAAGCAAGAGGCCCTGCCAACTTGGTCTGAGTGAATTGTTTGCTGAATTGCAAGCCATTGCAATTGTGAATTGTAACTCAGTATTTTCAACAGGTGTGCATGTGCATAGCTCCTAAAGTCCATTTCCCTAGTCCAGATCCTGTTCATACTGCCCAAACTCCTAAAGTATAGTAAATAATGTTCTTGGATATTCTACATAGGCTCTGCAATTTAAATATATATATTTTAGTAAATTTATTCCTATAAATAATGATTTTCTTGAGTATAGGAATTGCCTGCAACAGCCATGTGGGGTTTTATTTGTTTTAAAGACCAAGACTTGCAAGTTTAAATTTACCATATACCTCTATTGTACACAAGACAGTACTTTGGCAGACAAAAGAATCTGTTCTCACAGAATACAATTTATGTTTAACATAAATTACCCCAGTGTGTTTTACAGTAGCAATATTAACACCTTATAGAAGCAATAGTGTGTCCCTTATGACAAAACAAAAAAATCTCTGCAGAGGAGCAGGAAAATATCTACAGCACCCCCACCTCCCCATTCAAACACACATTTAAGGTAGTCCTTTAAAAAAACATAGCTATTGCTATAGTAACAGCAGTATTTACCCAAAGACCCAATCTTCATTCAACCCCATTACAATGTTTCAAGTATCTCATATTTAATGCTCCTAACTTAATCCAGAATATTTTTATTATGTGAATATTCTGCAAATTTAATAACATACTAATATTTTAACATCTAAAGGAATACAGAGTAACGAAATGAAAGAAAATCAGTGAGCAGCCACAAATAATAAGAAAAGCTAATAATCTGGAATTTATTAAGGAAATAATTATCTTTATTTTGCAGTTGTACTTAAAGTTATTTAGCTTTACTCTGCGTGCGTGTGCATGCATGCATACACATGGAAAAAAAAACATTATTCAATAACTTTTGCAAGTAAAGACTGCAAATCTCACACACCTTGTAACTCTCCACACCCTATCCTCATTGAAATATGTTATGAAGTATCATCCTTGAAAAGGAAATGCAGGTATTGAAGAGGAAACAGGTTACAAGACCAGCAGGATATTAATGAACTAGTGATTAATTTAAGTCCTCTTGAGCATATGCTCCCATAGTAGTATGTGTCCCAGCAATTCTTTCCTCCACCCTTTAAAGAATGTCTCTCCCAAAGCACAGAGGGCTATAAACTGTGGACTTTCCCACAGGGGAGGAAGGAGATAGAGGAACACCCAAATATGGATTTCTCCTCTGAGGCCCTATGTGCCCTCTGTTTCTTCCTGATTAGGTGTTTATCAATCTGAAGAACACTGAATATGCTTCAATAGGATTTTTTTGGACAGTAGAAAAACAATTGAAATAAGCCAAAAGTTTCTGAAAAACTTAAATTCATCTAATTCAACAACTAGAATTCACAAATATTTTCAGAAAGATGATTGGATGGTAAGTACTTGGAAAAGATAGAATGGTTCTTCAGGGATTTTAAAAGATTACTTTGAACATATAAAATGTCAAGTTTTGTTCTGAAAGTGACTTTTCCCTCAATGAAATTGCAAATATTATTATTCAGTTCTTCTGTGGATCCTACCATTCAGATATCTGATGCCTACTTCCCTTCCCTATGCATTTTCCCTCTCTATAAGCAGCAGATGGAAGAGATCTCATTTGTGCGGTGCTCATAGCACAGTCAGAACCCAGGCTTGGTTCACTCACTTTGCACAGACCTTCTGGCTGTGCCTGAATGAGCAGGTAAGTCACCATACCAAGGACAAACCAGTAGACTGAACCAGACAGTGCTGAAGGCCTACACTAACACTGTACATGGTTCTGTAGGTTCGCTTCAGGGAAGACGGTCTGATTCCCTGGATTAAATATTCCCATCTTGCTCACAGTTCAAAGCTATAGCAGGGTGTGATTCACATTGTTTTCGAGATGGATATGCTTAGAGGGGTTGAGTTTATAACCAAACAGGGCACATTTAGCAAGCACCTAGAGGTAAGCTTTGGCTTAGTTTCTTCCAGAAGGAATCTAGTTTGTGCATACCGAAACTAACCTGTGAAGTAAACCATGCTGTGATTAATAAGGATAAGTAGATTCACTCCAAAACTGTATTACTGCTCTTAACTAATACAACAAATACAGTCACAGACAACTAGAAGAGCCTCTTACAACACAGGTACTTTCAGCAGTTCATTTTTCACTTACAATTTTGCCTGTAACAGCATTGTCTGAATTTGGAAAACCATTCTGATATCTTCAATCTCACACACAACTAAGTTTTATACATTTCTACATCTGTATCACTGAGAGTTAACGGAGATGCAAGATGCTGATTTATAATTATACATAAGAAGCAAGAAGTAGTTTCTGATTAGAAATTATTTTTGTTCTAAAAAAATAGTAATAATTCAGTGGTGCACAATACTAGTGCATGGGTTTTTGAAAATTTTCCATGTAACAGCAGTAGAAATCCAATGTATAATACACTCACTTTATTTCAAGACATATCCTCGGGTTGCTATACCTAAAATTTAGCTTTATACAGCACTACTAATAGGAACTTGGCTGTCGGATGGTCACTAGTGGGGTCCCTCAAGGCTCCATTTTAGGGCCAGTCCTCTTCAATGTTTTTATAAATGATTTGGATGTAGGACTAGAAGGGTTTTGAGCAAATTTGCCAACAACACCAAACTTGGAGGAGTTGTGGACTCGGATGAGGGTGGAAAGGCCTTGCAGAGAGATCTGGACAGATTGGAGAGCTGGGCAATCACCAACCACATGAAGTTAAACAAAAGCAAGTGCCGGGTCCTGCACCTGGGACGGGGCAACCCTGGCTGTACGTACAGACTGGGTGATGAGACGCTGGAGAGCAGCCCCGCAGAGAGGGATCTGGGGGTTGTGGTTGACAGCAAGTTGAATATGAGCCAGCACTGTGCCCTGGCAGCCAGGAGGGCCAACCGTATCCTGGGGTGCATCAAGCACGGCATTGCTAGTTGGTGAAGGGAAGTGATTGTCTTGCTCTACTCTGCGCTGGTGCGGCCTCACCTCGAGTACTGTGTGCACTTCTGGACACCACAGTACAAAAAGGACATTAAACTGTTGGAGAGCGTCCAGAGGAGGGCTACGAAGATGGTGAAGGGCCCAGAGGGGAAGACATATGAGGAGCAGCTGAGGTCACTGGGCCTGTTCAGCCTGGAGAAGAGGAGGCTGAGGGGGGACCTCATCGCAGTCTACAACTTCCTCGTGAGGGGGAGTGGAGAGGCAGGTGACCTATTCTCCGTAATCACCAGTGATAGGACCCGTGGGAACAGTGTCAAGCTGAGGCACGGGAGGTTTAGGCTAGACATCAGGAAGAGGTTCTTCACCAAGAGGGTGGTCGCACACTGGAACAGGCTCCCCAGTGAAGCAGTCACTGCACCAAGCCTGTCTGAATTTAAGAAGCGATTGGACTGTGCACTTAGTCACATGGTCTAAACTTTTGGGCAGACCTGTGCGGTGCCAGGAGTTGGACTTGATGATCCTTATGGGTCCCCCTTCCAACTCGGGATATTCTATGATTCTATGAACTTAATTTGCACCAGTTATTTTGAAATACCTTTAAACATAACTGATCTAATTCTCCATATCACTGCATCAGTTTTTGCTGGTGTTACTCCACAAATTCCATCAGTGCTGTGATATGGTGAGGCAGATGGGGTGATGGAACAAGGAATCAAATGTCCATATTTTGTACCTACATCCTGAAGTGCTACCAGAAGATGGTCAGACTGTCAGCTTTTATTCAGTAGTAGAAAGTAGTAGAAAGTGAGTTCAGAATAACCTATGGGTTCTCGATGGAAAAAACTGTCATTTTCTCAGGCTTTACTACTGCTTTAAGATTTGTGCGCTTCAGTCAACTCCTCCCTCATCGTGCTTCCAAATTAAACCAAAGTTCCTCTTTGTAAATGTAGCTCTGATTTATCTTCCAAGTTCAGCTGCTGGACTGGGCAACCAGGCACAGTCCTCTTCTAAAACCCACTCTGTAGAGTTGGGCTGATGTACAATCACCTGAGTTACAGATCACAGCTGCTTCTGATGTGTGACAGTCAGTGATCTAAAATGTTAAATACACCTAAAGGGGAATTGTTGGTATAAAGGCAACAATTTATTCTTAAATACAAACATTTATTTTCAAAAATAAAGAAAAAAAGAATAACATGAAACACTAATCATTCAAAAATAACTTGCTTACAAAAGCACTGACTTCTCCATAAATGCAGGACTGCAAAATCACAGTGGTCACATAAGTGGTCACAAGGGAATATCTCTGTAACTGAAATATCTGTTGATTTATAACAAATAATCAAGTGCATTTAATTAAACTCCAAGTCGAGGAAGCTCTGCCAAAGGGAACCATACCAATATAATTCTTATTAATTTAATACTAGAATTCTAATACTAGAATTTCAGTTCTGACAAAATAAGTATTTTTAAATAACAAAATTACTCAGAGCAGTTTTACAGATATAGTTGCATGTGAAAAGGCTAAGCAGTGACCAGCTTGATTCTTAGAGGTTAAGGCAAAAGCAAGCAGGGATGTCCTTCAAAACTGTCCTAAAAATGTGTAAGAATTTAACCAAGATTTTACTGCTCAGACAAGGTAAAAGGCATAACTATATTTTGCATGAATATTCCATATCTGTGGAGGTGCTTTCCATCTGGAATGTGTCTTTGTCTCAACAATGTGATTTGGGTGCAGGAGGGTCAATGCTTTAGCAAAGCAGCTTTTTCCCCGCATAATCTTGTGCTATATAAAGGATGAGAAAAGTAGCTTCTTTTATTAAAAAATAATGGTTATGAAAGACGTAACACCCAATGAGACAATACAGATTCCTTCAGTGACATGAATGCCACAAGAGGGTTGGTGTAGTACAGAGACTTGCCCTTCAGTTCCAAGCTGGATGCACGCAAGACTGCTATCTCAGTGCTCCTTTACAGCATCAGCACAGAATGTTTTTCCCTCCAGACCTACATACACAAAGTTTTCTTCCCTTTCCTTTCCATAGAAACCAAAGCAGTCACAATTTCTTTCTGTGTTTGTTCGTTCATTTTTATAGAGTGCCGCACTGTCACAGCATGATTATGTATTTTCTGGCCGTAGCACAATCATCCTGCAAAAGGTGCAAGTTGAGGGCCAAATTTATGTCATAAGTACCAAAAGTCAAGTAGCTATCACCCCAAGCAGTGGCTAAGAAAACATGCATTCAAGTGTTGTTGGCAAATCAGTAGCCATTTATGTTCAACCAAGAGTAAGAAAAACATAGGCAAATACAGAAATAGCATGATGATGCTTTTCTTTCAATACAGGGCTACCAAATTTTTTACTCAATTCTGTACTATGCTCCTAGTGTTATTCAAAATACCATTCTAAGACAAGGGTGCAAATTCCAGTTACTACTGCAATATGTATAAATCAAACATTAAAAAAATAAAGTATTTAGCACTTGTAACAAAACACAAAAATCCCCTAGAAATCGTGACCAACGGTCAATTATTTTTACTGAGAAAAAACTGCACAAGTAAAGTAAAAGACCAATTATATAATATTTTTGAGAGCTATAAACCAAAATGGAATGCATAGATACTTCAAATCAAGGACTCCCCCTCCCCTTGAGCATAAAAAAAAAAAAAAGCTTTATCAGAATTCAGTACACTGGTTTTATATATATATAAAACTACAAAAACAGACAAAACAAAAGCTCAGAGAATGATCGATAGTTTAGAAATCAAAGCAAAACTACTTAAAAAGTCAGAGCAGCTTTGAGAAGAGCTGTTGCTTTATAAGAAACATCATTTGAAATCAGCAACCAATTAAAGCTTAGTAATTCATATTTATTACAAGGGCAAAGCACATGTGGGCTGCAAAACACACAAGCTGTGATGGACAAGGTTGTTTTATCTGATATATTTTCTCCTTTCAGGAAACACTGAAGTTTAACAGATTCCCTTGATTTCAGTTCAGTTCATTTTCTGAACAGTGCCACCACACAGTCTGTGGCCAAGTACTTAACATGCTTCAAATACACACTTAAGCATACCCAGCTCACTTAAGAGGCTGAGTCTCTCTCTAACCTTGAAATACTAACTTGGACCTCAAGGTTTGTATTCTGGCATAGGAAGTTCTGGTACTATTCTGGCATAGAACAGATGTTGCGTTTACCATGGTACCCATGCCAGTACCTTAACTTATGTAGAGAAAGTTCTCCATCAGTCTTTCTTCTACCCCACCTTCCACATTTCTGCAGTTTTCAGAACTTCCTAATTTCTTTTTGTCTTCCATTTCATTGTTGTTGGAGAGAGTATCTTCTGAAACTGAAAAACTATAAAAAACTATCAATAATAAACAAAGACCGTTATTTATGTTTCTCAGTCTTGTTTATTTGCTGAGAGGGATCAAGGCAGCCAGATGTCTACTGGAAAGGCTTCCTAGAAATTCAAATGTCATGTGGATTGCTCTCACAATTCAGCATCACTAAACAGTGAAAGGAAATAAAACAGCTTTATGGCATGTAGGTATAGTCATACACACACAAAGTAGCTCAATAGTAAAGGTACTAACTTGCCTAAAAACAGGACACTGTACAAAGCTCTCCAAATATAATGTGTAATGCCAAGGGAGAAGAATGTGTATTTGATGCCTAGCCTTCACCAGTGATTTTTATCTTACTAGTTCTGGTGTAGCATATGGATGGCAAACCAAGAGATGCTGAGCTGACTGGAGTTAAAATAATACACATCAGGACAATGAACAAGAAACCAATGCTAGATTTGTAATGGAGGTATGAAAACAAGAGGAAGTAAGGAGTAAAACATTATTAACTACGGTCATACTCAAAGTTCTTCTTCCTCTAACACCAATAAAATTATCTATCCAGAAGCTTGCATACGCAGAAACACCCACTGAGAATTCTGACCCTAATCAAGAATCATAGAATGGCTCGGGTTAGAAGGGACCTGAAAATGAGAAATGAACCTAATTTGCCCTCAAAATGTGAACATAAGTCTTCACAAGCTGATCTCTTTACTATAATCTCACAAACCAAAGCTCACAGAGACTGAAAGAGCTGAGGTTGCAGGGAACTCTATTTTACATGATGCTGTGTAATGAAAGCTGTTGAATGAAGTATGGTTTTGTTAAGCCCCATTAGGACACAATTATATTACAGTCACTGCTACATCTCCGTTTCATGTAGACATAACCCACAATTACTTGGGCAATGTGACCACACGTGTAAGAAATTAAGCACTGCCTAAAAGCTAGAAGCAGGAAAAACAGTTGGCTGACTTTTCCATGCTGAGCACTGTGATGAATCCCCATACTAACGGCATCCAAGTCAGCTAATTGAAAAGTAAGCCATATCCCTGAGTTAAAGAGACTCTTAAACACCATAAGCTATGAAATATTATTCAGGGAAAAAAAAAAAAAAAAAAAAAAGGGAGCATACAAGGAGGGACAGAACACTTACCACTTCTAGCAAGGCTGCAGTTTTTAAGCTTAAGAGATGTCAAGGAAATAAATACAGAGGCCAGAGCTGTGAGGCAAACCACAGTCCTTCACCTAGAGTTGCTTGGTTGAAAAATACACTGAACAGATTGATGATCTGCATCGTGTGTGTACCACAAATACTAAGAGAAGGAAAATCTCCAGTGTCAGTGGGATTATGTACCCACTTTGACACATCACCGTGTCATTATTGCTGTCAGAAGGTGCCTTGAAGGCCCTGTCCTGAGAAAACCTATATTCTTGATGACAACAAATGCTTTGCAAGCTGAATACAACTCTAGGAAGGATGCAGCAGAAGCAGATAGATTCTAAGGTAGCTAAGTGCATTGAAGCAGCCTGCTGTAAGCTAATTGCACACAAACTCGTCTGTCTCAGATTAAGCAGGGGCACTTCAAAAGAAAAGAAAGGGATGGCTCATTCATCTCACTGTTACCATTTCTGCTAGGATGGATTACCACCAGGTAGAAAATAAATAGACTAAGCTCAACTAACACTCAATAATTATAGTGATGTTGTAAAAAAAGCAAGCAGCAGTTTTCACAGATCTGTTGGTTGTACAACAGCCAGCTAAACCCCACAGCAGAAGCGAAGCAAAAAATAAAATACCAACACCAAAAAAAAAAAATCAAATCTCATTAGGTTTGGTCATCCACAGTGTCTGTTCAGGATGAGTTTTTCAAACCACATTTTTAATTCTTTCCATCTGGTTAAGTCTAAAAGAGAAAGCCCACCAAATAGAATACAAATGCCAAACTCTTATTATAGTGTTATTTTTTCATTAATATTAAAATAACCAATTTTTATTTAAACCCTTGCTATTTACTCATTACCATATCTATGTGTGAAAATGAATACTTAGAGGTATATGGGTATATATGAATATCAATTCGTATCTTTTAGCCACTGTATATAACCTGAGCCAGATGATTAAGGCCAGATTTTTGTCTTCTTAGTTATGGGATGTGGAATGACAGGTGCTTTGAAGGTGGTGATTTTAAGTGATGGCTCAGCCCTTCAAGAAAATCAGGTCCCTTCATTTTTTACTCTTTCTCTGTCTGCAAACCTCAGTCTTGAGAGATCGAAAAGCATGCATCACATATGCGCTTTGTTACCCAGTACTGTTAAGCACTAAAATATCAGCTGTTGTCACATCCCATTAAAATTGTTTATTTTCGAGTTATATTTGAATATTTGTAACTTTTTCTATCTTAAATGAAAATATACTACACATATCCATGTAAAAGAAAACACTGGACTGAACAAACTTAGTTTTCTTTAAACTGTCTCTACTGTGCATAGCTAGGAAGTTTCTTCAAAATAATTTCAGAAGTCTTCAGTGACTTCAACTTCTTCCAAATCCTTATTGCTAAAATATTTATTTCTAACAGGGCAGAAATCCCCAGATTTATTATTTAATCAGAAGAACATAAAGGGAAGTTTGTAGAAGATCAAAGATACACAGATCCAGTAAGAAAAGCAGCAAGCTACATGAATTGGATAAACATTTTAAAATATGCATTATATGCCTATACATTTGTGTGTGTCCAATTATAATAAACAAAAACCCAACTAAACCCCTGAGAGCATGATACTATTTAGGATTCAGCATTTTACTTGGGATACTCTTCCCAGAGCTCCACTGTTTCTACTTGATTAACAGCTGCCTTGCAGTTTCTTTTACTTTCCCTCTTGCCCTGAATGTTTGCATGTCAGCACCTAACAGTGGATATGTGTGAATGTATTTATATAAAGTGTTTATATACACACACATATATATATGCCTTAACAATGCAAAAGTGACAACTTACCCCAACAAACCCCTACTATTAATAATAACAGAAAAAAAGAAAATGTCCAGTCCAACCTGTTTCATTCTTTTCTTCAGCAACAAGACCAAATCACAGTGAAGGTTCAAATCTGCTTTTTGCACCAGGTATGTGATTAAATAACCTCCCTATTACTTCACATTCCAGAACTAGCGACAGCACTCAGCTTTAGTGAGAAGAAACAGGCAGTGTGTTGAACTGTCACTCAGAAACATGGTCCTTCCACCTGATCTGACACTGGAAAAATTCCACCAGTGTCAAAAGTACCTTTCTGAAAGACCAAGTGAACATTGTGTTTTCCTAAGAGCCAAAGTATAGAGACTCCTGCTTTCTCTCCACTCTCAAAAGCAAGCAGGAGGATGGCAGAAGCTGCTTTAGCTGCCACTCCACAATATTATGTCTCTTTGCTATTACTCCTTTTCCCTCCACTTTCCCTTCCTGTTTCTCTGTCTCCTGCTAATACAGCAATTCACCCCACAATGGATACAGGCAATGGCTACACAGCTGTCCTCATGGGGAGCTTTGTGCTGGCACATCCAGAAAGGAAGTCATGGCAACTGATACATTTGGGAGCATCCATATCACTTGATGCTCACAGTAAGAGCAGGTATGTGCCCACTAACATTTACCTCATCTTACATTAGGCTAAACTAGGCAGCAATGAATCTCATTTTACTTCACATTTTCAAGAGTTTCAATAGAAAAGGATCCATGAAGGTCTCAGTATAGCATTGCCCCCGGAAATAAATATCACCTTTCCAAAACACACATTAACTCAATTATTACCCAATACGCACTTCTGTCTGTTCTACCATTCTTCTGTGTATCAGCGTCTTATTTTTATTGACTGTAGAATGCCTCATATTGGTAATTGTCTAGAGACCAAAGAATTCATTGTCATATTGCAAAAGTGTCAGATCACCTAGATTTATTGTGTGTAGATTTTTTTTAAAAAAAATCAGTATACTTCTATAATAAACCATACCTTTTCCATTCATCCCCAATCCATTCTTCTAAAGCAGGTGCCATACAGACCACTTGCTGTACTTTGTGCTCTTGGTGCTGTTATTCAGCAACGTTGTCAATTTCTTTGTCCCACAGGGGGTCTAAAAGGCTCTCAGAATAAGGATTTTCATATGTCTTGAGCTTAACAGACCATAAGTATCCAAAAAATAATAATTTGCCTAACTTGAACTTTTTAAACAACTGCTAAAACTTTATCTCAACAGCTTCTCCGTTCAGCCTTCACTTAAAAACCCAGTCTCAGAATTAAGTTTCACCCATACTATTCTTTTGAAATGCACATGATCCAAACCTGCTATCAGCACTACAATAGTTTCTCAAGGCTCAATAGTGTCTCTGTGCTGTCTGTAACAGACTTTGAAGCTTACACAGATATCCATTCTCCCTCACTTTAATCACTGTTCTTAGTACTGCTTCCTCTTTTTTTCTTATTTCAGTTTTGTGACTAACAGACATAAAATGATGGACATAAAAAAAGTAAAGTTTACTTTTGGAAAGTAAATTCCAACACAGCCAAGATGGACTATGGTCCAAGTAACATTGGGTTAGATATCTGACCAGATGGGTAGGAGTAACTGGAACACAGAAGCTGTATTTCTAACTTCCCTTCTTGCTCCTGCCTATAGAAATACCCTTAAACTACAAAGAGTGAATGTTGTTACTTTAACTCCTGAAAATCCATAAAGGGGTTGTAATGTGAGATCTTGTTGCTTGCTTGTTAGGTCTAAAATCCTGTTAAATGTCAACTTCAGTATTATTTGGAAAATTAATTCCCAGCCTAACTATGCAAGAATAATTGGTTTTATTTAATGCAAATTTTATTATGGTTCATTTGCTATCAAAAAGAACTGCAAGAGCACTTGTTTCTATACAACATCTGTACTTTTGCTGTGTCCTCTCTGCTCTGTTTTGTAAATAAATACTTTTTTTTTATTTTTAAACATGAAAGCTTCTAATGAAAGCTCTCAATCATTTATGAACTGTTTTTCTGATCTGAAGCAATGCCTGTTATAGGTAAGAAGGCACCTTCAATTTGCAGAATGGAATTACAAGGCCATCAGTGTTATCTTTCACCAAAGTTCTTGCATTCTACCATACTTACTTCCTGTGCACGGGTAGAGTTTTTGCTGAGGCATCTTCCTACCCAACTATTTCCCATGAATTTTCAAACTCAGTACAGCATACCAGGCAAGGTTCCTCTACCCAGGTGGCATTGCCCAATGTAATCCTAACCCCAGTCCACAGTCAGATCTTGAAATAAATGCTTCACCTATATCATTGCATGGACTTTTGATTTTACCTAATCTAAATCCTTCTGTTTCTTCTGAACATCTTGCCATCCATTTCCAAATCACCATTTAACAAACTAAATAAGTCTTTTAATATGAAGCCCCATATGCCTCTAGCCAAAGCTGAAAATTTACTGTTTGTTTCTATTCCTTAATTTCAGCTGCAGTTTCTAATCTACAGCACCTCATTTTTCTAACCTCCTGATAACATCATGACCTTTTTTTGATCTTTTCACGTGGGATTTTTTTCAAAAACTTTTAGAAATCAAAAGAAAGTAAACCTATGGAGTCAGGCATAGCAAATAGCAAAATGAGTCAAGACTAGAAACTTACTCTGGCACCTGGAGTTTATATTAAATATGAAGCCTACTGTTTTTTTTTAATATATATTTTAATAGACCCTAATGGATTTATTTAAATCAGAACACAAGTAATTTCATTAATGACACAATTCTCCAGAGAAATAGCTTTGTTCTTAGTCCATTCACTAAAATGGAGATGACAACATTTACTCAACTCTTTTGTAAGACACAATTATACCGACAAGACAAAGTGCTATATGAGACACACATAGTGGATGTCTTTTAATTTGTTTTGTTGCTAGAGATAATGGCATCACAGATTTGAAAACATACTTTAATTTAAACGCAAATTAAGATGTTTCCAACTCTTATCACTTCTCATTTTACTAATTAATGACTAATACAACAAATAGCAAAAATGTAATTTTTATTACATTAACAACAACATTCAAATACTCTCCAAAACAACAAAAATATGCATGAAACACTGCACCCTGAAGTACACCAGAACATAAATGCCATGTATTACTTACAGCCAAATTTCACAGCACATCAAAATGTTTTGCTGGAAATGATGATGTGATTATCTCCTGAACCACAAATATCCTCATCATATGTTCTTTTGCGCAAGTTACGCAGATATGCCCAGGAAAACTTTATGTCCCTCAAAGCCGACGACAAACTTTTCCCATACTCATTTAAGCTTCTACAGGAGAAAATGTTACTATCAAAACTATTTTAAAACTTGAAACTTTGAAAGCTTTATTTGGTGCCTCTGTCTAGCCCTAAATCAATTTTTACTTATATAAAGTCCTATTTGTGATCCAGTCATGAAGCCTGTGAGCTACTAAGCAAAACCAGCAACCAACATTTGGATAAAGAAATAAGAAAAGAATGCTTTACAGTTTTCAGGAATGGCTGAAATTACCTTCCCCAATGTAGAACAATGACATGAACTACATAATCTGGGCCTCAAATCTTCAAGCAGGTAAACAGAGTAAGAAGAATTTTACATCTTTGCAACACCTTACTGAAATCAGTGAAAGGCTCCAGATGGATTCAAAAAACCCTTCGGGTGAAGCTCAGCCTGAGGCACAAAGTCTTATACCAAAATGCAACACTGCTTAATGCACACTATTTTCGTCAACATTTATAAGGGCCTTAGGGCTGGTACGTGAGTTTGTTGCATTTTCTTTTCTTAAAATTATTAACTTACAAGTGATTTATTTATTTATTTATTTTTAGGGAAAAAAAAAGTGTTTCTATGAATATTGGATCAAAATGGTTTTCAATAGTCAGTGGAGCAAGCTCCCTCTAAATGGTAAGAAAAAAAAAAAGAGGACAATCTTCTACCACAGTAACAAAGACATTGGGAACGTACCTTTGGAAGTAAAAAGTTTCAAGAACAAGTTAGCTTTTCTACTACTAATAAAGATCGTTTAAGAAATGGAGATCACAAATTCCGGGCAACAACCTAATTTTGAACCATCTCAACATAATCCTTGATGGAAAAAATCACTAACTGACTTGCTGGAAACATTACTTTCCAATGTTAAGTGACAGAAAAAGTATTTTCAAATGACCACCAGGCCACAACATACACCCAGGATCATAACTGGAAAAAAAAAAAAAAAAAGCACGAGCAAAGCTGGAGACTGTGAAAAAAAAAAAAAATCAACACCACCCTCAAATCACTCATTTATATAGCACTCACCACAGTTACTTTTTCAGGTATTTCACCAGTTTCAAAGAAATCACTTATCATCCAGACATGCTGCATACTTTTAAAAGCACAATTTTGGTGGATAAAAGTTGCATGTGGCTTTGGACAACTTAGAAGCAACCTGGCAAAAACATGTGGGATAAAATTCTAGTTTTAAGCAACAAGTTAAATGCACCTGTGCCTGTGGCAGACCATATCAGACAAAACTTTAAAATGACTACGTTGTATTTTATCAGCATTGCAAAGCAGGTTCACCTCACATCTATACCACCAATTCTTGCCACATCTCAAGGCTGCTTAGCAGCATCCACAAAGCTGAAACAAGTTTCAGCAGCAGTGTAGATGCTAGAGGATGTTCTGGAGCCCTGGAGACAGTCAGAGGAGCTTTGGTGGTGTCAGCAACACACAGCTGCTCAAAGCTGCCTAGTCTGCATTAGAATTCATGCTGGCTATGAAACAGATGAATTTACTTAATAAAACCATTTAAATTGTGTGTGCAATAAGAGAATCCTGCCTAACAGCATAATAAAGCTGGAATCCACAGTGGTTAAAAGCAATAGAGAAGCCAATAGTAGTGTGTGACGCTAGCTTCATAGGTAGGAAGGAAAAAGATTATGCAGTTAGAGATAGAGTGGGTAACTAAGTTGCAGTTGAGTGTGGTTACCATTCATCATGGAACTGAAGCCTAGAGAGAAGAGCAGGAACAGGGATGGGGGAAGATGGTATTTCAGGAGAGCAGGAGTCTGGAAAATTACTTTTGTTAATACAGACTGCATGCTCTAAAATCCCTGGACAGCTCTGTTTAGTGCAAAATAGAAGTGTAGTAAAGGTGCAGTAACTGAACCATGTATTAATTATCAAGGTAACACATAATGTGAAGAGCTTTTCCAACCAGTATAAGCCAGAACAGTTTCATTACCTTTGTGTTTAATTAGATGTCAAAATGACAGAGAGTAAGATAAACCTTTTTTCACAGTTAAATGGAGGTTAAAATAATCAACCGTCCCTGGCTCGATCATGTTGCCTAAACAGGGCTGATGGACATTAGCATCATTAGGCACAAATTAGGAGTTATGAATTCTGAATAATGGAGCACTGGAGCAATATTAGGCAGGGCTTACTGGTGAACATTTACCTCACTTTGTTTGCCAAATTACAGTTTAAAATGCTGAAATTCCTCTGTGAAGCAGAATTCAGATGACTACGCCAAATAGGTCAAATGACTTGCAGGTATTTCTGAAAAAGACAGTTTAAACCTAACAAAAAGATCAGGACACTTTCAGCTCAGCTAGTTTAACTCACACAGCTGAATGAGCACTCTTGAGACAGTGGAAATTTTCTGACTCCTGTCACAGACCCATTTCTTCTTAAGCTCAGGAGACTTCCAGGCATTTAATCCAAACAGTGTGATGATGGGCCTTCCTAGCATGAGAGTTTTCAAACCCTGTGGAAAAGGAGGCAGCATTTCCATGCTTAGCTGTAAAGATTCCTCTTCACTGCTAGCAGCAGGCACGCTGCTTACTGTTCCCAGGCCAGCATAAAGCGTCACACTACTCCTTTACTCCTGTTCTACTACTTCTTTACAAATTGCAGCAAATGGTTTGAAAAGTGCTGTTTCCATTCTCCCTGCCAAAAGCCATTCTGCATCTCTGATCACATTCACCGCCCTTCTTTGTGCCTTCTCAGTTCTACCATTCTTTTCTAGATAGCCGCCAGGACTGCCCACACCATCCAAAATGCTGGGACACTATAAACTTAAAGCAACACAGCAGAGTCTCATTTCTCAATCCTTTCACACTAATACTTAAATGTTCAACTTGTATTTTGATCACCACCAAATACTGAGTTTATCTGTGTAAAAATTTATCACTCAGGATGTTTAAGGTCTCTTTTCTCAACAGACCCTATTGCTGCATATTTTTTTTGCATATATTATATATATTAACATTGGCATGTTTGCATTTATATGCAAATATATGCGTGTGCATTTATATGCATATATATGTGTGTGTATAAAAAACTAAACTTACCAATATTTATTCTCACATGCTGCCTTGTCACTAAGGATATGAAGCCTCTTTGCAACTTACTCAAACTTAATCGTTTCATTACTTATTCTTCTGCCAGAATAGTAGTAATAGTTTTTTATGGGAAATCCACTAATAAACTCACACTAAAGAAAGCAATCATTTGTTCTATTTTTTTCTATGCCCCATTTTTTAAAATCAGTAATTAATCCATTAAATATATTCTCTTGGTGCTCAACAGGTTTGTTTCCTTGAGCTTTCAGTGAGGGAAATCGAGAGACTTTTAAATCCCATGTGCAGTACAGCAGCTTGATCACCTTAATTCACATGCTTCTTGGCTCCCTTATAGCTGTCTACCACATTTGTAAAGAGTGCCCTAGCTCTCCAATATCACACTGATTCCTCTCCAGCATTCCCAGTGTGAGAATTATTTCCTTTATTAACTTTGTCATTCATTTAGTCACAGAAACCAAACCTTCTAGTCTGCAGTTCCCCTGTTACTGCATCCCCTTTACAGAAACCAGCATCACATAGTAAATTCATCCATTTTCCTGGTACCAGGAACAATTTAGGAGACTGTTTTTATATCACAATTCAAAGACTTCATTTTTGAGTTCCTCTGGAACCTATGAGTAATTGCCTTATGGTCCCGGAGACTCATCTCTGTTCCTTTTATTCACTTAGTCTAGAACTTATTCTTGACACTTCCAATTAAGGCAGACCCTCACAGTGTGAGACTGATGGGGAAACTCTACTAAACTCTTCCAAAAAGAGCCAATGCAAAATAATTATTTTGTATTCATTAACAGACTTCATCTTCCTGGATTGCTCCTTTTCCATCATCCTCTTTAGACAGAGGACTCCAGCAAAGACTCTCCATTAAGCATCCTCCTTCTGATATCTTTGCACAAATTTTTACTTGCTTTTTTAAATTATTTACTCCTACCCTACCCTTATGATGTGCTTTAGATCTCCTAATTCACTGGCAAGTTCTGTCACCTATGTAACAGAAAACCAAAACTAGTGATCAAAATGTCATTACTAGTCATTCCGCAATGAAGCTTCACGTTCATTTCAAGTCTTAAGAACAGGCTACTTCCTCTTCTTCCCTGTACATTCCCTTCATCAAAGAAACCATTAACACTAACAATATCATCACTGCCATCTGAATTGATATTAATGGGATAGTTTACACCTCCAAAATCTCATTTCCATTTTTCTGCAAATTCGTGCAAACATGACTGAATTGGTTAGGTTCTAACCATGTTTTCCAAAGCTTTCTCCATTAAGCAGTTAGATTTTTTCCCCCATGATAGTATGAACTACTAAACCAGCATTCAAATGTTTTGCTCAGATTTTCAAAATCAGAAGGGGACGTACCTGCAGGAAATTCTTATATGAAAATACTCGCATCCTAATAAAATCCCAAAAGTATTTCAGAAAGAAGGAATCTACTATCTCTAACTTACAGTAAGGTGCCTACTCAGGAGCTGTCAAATGACTGGAATAAAATACAACCATGTATTCATGAAACATCCCAAAGTCTTCCAGAACTGATGAATAATAGCAATAATGAACAATGAACTGCTATTTTTTCATTACTAAGTAATTCACTTTAGAAGTAATTAGACAATTTCAGATTATTTAAAATGATATGCTGAGCTGCTGCTACTGTTTTGTAAGCCTTGATTCCTGACTTCAGCCTGTAGTTATGCAATTCTGCAAAAGCAGATCCCTCTGGTTTCCAAGAATAGTTTTACTGAGTATACAATTAGCTAAGCAAGAACCCAGTGGCTCTGCAAATGATGTAATGCTCTTTATTATTTCACCTGTAAACCTGATCATTTCACCAATAAACCTCATTAGCTGAGGTCCTGTACAACACCAAGAAAACAGAGACTGCAAGCAATGCTTTGCTTCTGTTCTTGATTGCGTACCGTAATGTTCTGCTACATTACCCGCTGTAGAAAATTAAATTATGTGCTTACTCAATGAAATTTCTCACCTGCCAACACTGGAAAGAAAACTGTTATATGAAAGAAGTTTATTTACATCAAAGGTTATCATTAAGCACAGTCTGACAAAAGATACTGCAATTACTGTTTTATTGACTTTAATTAGCAAAAGAAAACAGCAAGTGTATGTATTACTACTAAGTATCCTATGACTTAATTCAGTAATATTTGCTCTGCTTTTTGAGCTTGCAAGCATGCAACATAATTATTTTAATTTATTTGTTAACGTTTTGGGCTTAAATTCAGTTACAATATCAATTTCCATTAATCTAATCTGTTACATTTTGGACTGATTTCCTGTAATGCTACAGGAGACTTCACCACCTGAAGGGATTGAGAAAGTGTTGCTAGAACAGAGCTACAAGCAGAGCAGTTACAGAGCTCCAGCAGACTTGTACAATATGTGCCCAGTATATGCAACAGCTCATCAAACAGGGATGAAGCTGGAGGCCTTTGCAAGCAATGTGAGTTTACATAAAAACTCTCAGACCATCCTCCATAGGAGGATCCCTGGACATACCTGACATAAAATTCTTATATGATGACAAAATGAATCAAATTAGAAATACAGAAGTTTGAATTGTAAAGGTCTGTGTAAGCTCACAAAAAGAAGGCAGAAAAACTGAGAAGTCATATGTGGCACACCAGGACAGAACTGCTTCATTTGGGAAGTATGGAAAATTACACGAATGCCAGTAAAGGGACTGGACAAAGCTGCAGGTTTTTTTATTATTATTAATTTATTTTTACAAAGCCAGTTGACAACTCACTTCTAAACAGACTTACATGTAGAGAATTAGCATCTTGGGGATGCTAGTACATTGCACTCATTCAGTGAACATGAAAACTGGTTCTCAGACACGTTTTTGAATTTTTCATTTTTCAAGGAGGTTTTGAGTGTGTAATAAACAGCTCCATCTGCTGTCCCAGAAACAAAAAAAGCATTTCCCAAATCTTCGTTTCCCAGGCTGCGGGAACTATAAGAGACCTCTCACAATCCACCTTTCAACCTGTCCCTTTGTAATGAAGGGCTACATCTGAAAAACCTTAATAACAGAGCAAAAATGAGAAAAGACGCAGTCATGCAATTTCTCACTTTGAAGTTCTTCAGATCTCCTCTCGGCAGCTGAAGATCCAGCCAGAGAAAGCATAAGGAACCCACTGAGAAGCAGACCCTCCCGCTCCACTCCTGACACAGCTCCCAAAAGAGAAAGTAGAGCCGTTTCCCAGCAGGTCCCCCTTTCTTGACGTCTTGCAAGAATAGCAGTGTCTTCCTGCCACCGTCTCTCCCCAGTAAGAAAAAAAAAATCTAACTGAAAAACACTAAAGCACTACCTAGGCCAAATCAAAGCTTGACACAATCTGTTGCAGATTTTTTTTCCTGAATTTGAACATGTAAGCTTCTTGAGTGCAATAGCAAGTATCTAGAAACAGGAAAAGACAGGCAGCTTGAGCTCATATCTTTTGCATGACATGAGAAACAACACTGTACCAAACCCTATCACATCAAAGGGAAAAATTCATCAGTTCCTACACTCTCAGTGTAGCTCAGCTGTTTTGATGCACTGGTCAGACTTTTACTCACACCAAACCGCAGTTTACAATGAGAGTTTCACTCAGTCAATTATAAATGGGGAGGTTGGACAACATGATCTCCAGAAGTCCTTCCAACCTCAACCATTCTGTGATTCTTAGAAATGGAAAAGAAGGAAAGATTATGCACTTTTCTTTCAAGAATCAGAAAAACATTCAAATCCTACAGTATGTGGTACACAGAAAAACATAACAATCTTTGAGACTATGCCCCCAAACTATGGTTTGTAACTCATAAGAGTCCTCAAAGGTTCTCCATGTAAGCAAAAGTAACAATTTGTTTAACAGTGTTTAAATAAATAAATAAATAAATAAAATAACCAGTAACAATATATAGAAAATTAACCCAGATGCTACTTATATGCTCTACAGGACAGACAGAAGTTGTATGATCCAAATTCTGCAAGTACAGACCACCTGTAACTTCTACTCTAAGAAGCAGACTTTTAGCATCTTCGAAAAGAAACAGAGCTAACAATTTCAAGAAAAAAAAGAAGAGCACAGCTTGTCTGGCTGATTACTTGGTAATCATCATGAGACTGCTATGTGGCAGTGTACTGGCAGCATTTACCACCATCACCCTAGGGTGGGATGATGCCCTTAGATTTGTAAGTAACACCATCTCTTTGCAATTACTGACTCATAAGATGGAAAAATGCAGAAAATAAAAATGTTTGGACAGTTTGTTGGTTTTGTTTTGTTGATTTTTTTTAACCATATAAAACTAGGATGATTCAAATAAATTACATGGAAGTTAACTTTGCTGAGAGTAACTTTTGCTCATTTGACAGCCAACTGGCAGGAATTGATCATAAAACACCTACTTTAGTAGGAAGAGTTGTGCTAGGAATTTGAGAACAACCCAGCTTCACTTGCTTTCTCTGGGCTACACCAAAGTAATGATGTTAAAGGAGAGAGGTGTGCGGAGCAGAAGTCACAGTAGCAGCATATGGCTTCTCTTTCAAACAGTCCTGCTGTCTTGAACGTTCAGGTTAGATCATTAGTCACAGTGCTTTACCATGATTTCCAGTGCTTTTGTAAATGTCACCTGACAAATTTGAAGTCATCAAATGCAAGGCTTTCAGCCCACAATGCAAACCTGCAATGAATCTGCCAAGATCCTTATCCTAGCGATATTTCTGTCTCACTAGACTCTGCTTTTAGCTGCTAAATTTAGGATCTGTTACTGTATCAAGTAGATGGCACTACAAGCTTTGACTGAGTAACAGTGGAGCACACACTCAGTAGAAGTATATTCTAATATACACAGGAGGATGTGTAAACTAACAGTATAACCTAACACTTTTAGAGAAAAGCAGCACGTTCTTAACTTCTGCAAGGGCTACTAGCCAGACAGATATGTGAGGCTACTGGCAGCATACAGCTGCCCAGAGGCGCTTTCAGAAACAGAAGGTTGCAAGATTAAGACTATCATTTTTCATGAATACAGTATATAAAGGTATAAAATAAGTATAAAAACTTATTCTATAAGGAGGAATTTATATTAAATACCTGGTATGATAAGCATTTTTTCTTTAATTACTAAGATAGCCCAGAGGAACGTGTCCATTTCAAAGACATTACAACTTTTCCCATTCCTCAGCAGCAAAAATCATGGCTGGCTGAAGCCTAGTTTCACCTCAGACTTCCACAATGACCGTCCCACTTTATGTTACACCTTGCCATGACAGCACATCCCTTACCTGCCATTATTTATCCCCTGTGAAGAGAGCTGGGACACAAAAGCACTGAATGTGGTGGTAGCTGGAGGCTGCACAACTTGCTTTGCATTCAACAAAATACCTACCAAGAGGATTTCAAGTCCCCTACAAAGCTAGACCAATAAACGCTTTGGTGCACCCAGAGTAAATTTCATGTAGTTTCTGCTACCTTGCAAACAGGTGTACCTGAATTAGCTCTAAATTCAGACACTACCTGAACTGATTGCAATGAAGGTGTGGGTTTTCTGCTCTATCTTGTTTTGATTTCCATGTCCAATGAGACAGAAAAGCTACAGTTCTTTATTCACATATACCTCTTGATATTTATGTCATTGACAACTGCAAGACTAAAGTTCAACAAATTCAGATAAAAGAGAGGCAATTTAATAACAGCTCTCAGAAAAGCAGAACAGGATTTGTACATTTGCATTTGGTTTGATACTTACACAGGAGATCTCCAAGTCACTGCATGTGTGATTAAGTTTCCTTAATATGTGCTGTGAATCTAAACTAAGGCCTCTACTACTGCAGATTAAGCAAATGAACTGTCCTCCTTTAGAAAAGGAGGATCAGAAAACACTCAAGACCTGGCAGCACACTGTACCAATGTCCAGCAAGTTTAGCCAACCTCTCTTACAGCCCTTTGAACTGTGTGATAAATGAAATCAAAGTTTTAGCATCACTGTAATTAAAGTTATTAATTGCAAACAAAACTAGTGTTAGTAGTCATGCTTTGCTTGTCTCTTGGTTTGAATACATTTGTTTTCTTATGGATCAGCTAGGTAAATCCTTTATTTCTTAACAGGTGTAAACCACAAAATCCTGTAAAATCCTAGAAAACACGAAGTGTCTAAAAGTCAGTGAAACAGTCTGACTCACACAATATCCTTAAAATCATATTATTTCCTCTATTTTCTGTAATGCCCCCTTTTACTCAGTACAATAAAGCAGTTCAGTAAAGGTGCCTTCACACTGAATTCAAGTTGGTGTTCTATGAGAGATTTGAATATAATTTTATCACAAAGAACAAGCTATCTGTCTGAAACAGTGTTTACACCTATGAAGGACTTTTTTTCTCATATATTGTAACATGATTAACTGAATACTTCTAACATTCTCAAAAAATGGAAAAATATAGGAAAATGTGGGGGAAAGGACAAACACAAAGCACTGAGAACAATGTGTATAAAATAATTCACTTTGTTATTGGCATCTTTATTATGAAGACACAATGAAAATTATTGTGCTGAAAAAAGTAGCAGTAGCTGTTCCAATGCCAAGTCTCAAGGGCTCCATGTCTTAATACCTAAAAATCCTGAGTTTATTAATTTCCAGGGAGAGAAAAAAGTTCACAGCTAAGAATCAAAGTCACGTCTTTGTCTTCAACATTTTTTTTAACAATGCATTTGTGTTCATTTAACAGTCTACATTCAACATAAAATATAGAATTAAAGAAAAAAAGAAAAACACCTGAGCATGGGAAGATCACTCTGGCTGCATCTAGATATGTATCCTAAGAAGTCCCAGAGTACAGGTTAATCAAATGTTCAGATTAGGTCTGCTGGAGCATCAGGGTGAATTTCAAGGTTTCCCCAACAAGAGAATCATTCCTGATTCAGAAAAACACAACTCTCTTTTCCCCAAATCCTCAGAAATATTATGGGGATATTTTAGAAAGCAGTAAGAAAATTAAATTCACTGCTTTGATACACACACAAGATGGGAATTTGAGCCAGTAGAGTATTTGAGCTAAAAATTCAGCTGAGTGACTCATTATTGAAAGAGTTAGTTTTCCCTGCACTTCTTCCATATTATTTATAATCTTCTCCAATGTTAAGAGTTTAAATAAAAGGACATACTCAGAGCAACCCCAATTATACAGAAAAATTGAGTAGGATAAACTTTCCACACCGTCCATTTATAACTCAAGTATGTTTGCATGAAGAGAAGGATGACCAATCATTACTAACTCACAGCTTTGGTTCCTGCTAGTAGAAAAACATCTAGTGAAACCAAGATCTATTTTAGACTAATAGGAATTACTGTTAACAAGCAACACTCTGGACTCTTTCCCCTCTTCACTTGAATCCCCATCTGCCATGGTTGAAATGAGATGAGACACTCATATTTTGCTCATTACATTTGCAGATCTCAAGCAGGTTTATACAGGCGATGGCCCTCAGGCTCTTCTCTAGCCCCAGAGAGCAGAATCCCCATGAAGACTCAGCCTTCGCACATCCTTCAGAGTGAACCTGCAATGTAACACAAATGAATAGAGTGCAACTTTTACCAAGGGGGGAAAATGAACAGATGATGTGCAATGAGCAGCTTTTAAAGAGAAGGGAAAAGTCAAACTGCTTCCATCTTCATGATTTTAGGGTTATGCTCGAGCCTTTTCAACCCTGTATTCCTTTGGGTTGGCACGCATGCTCTAGCATGGCAGGACTAACTGCTTGTTTAGGTGGAGCAACTAGGGCTAGCAGAATTAGAAAAGAATGCTCTGTCATAATATGCAAGTTGTCAAAGGCCTCGTATCTTATGTTGTTGTTCTACCTCCCTCCCAACAGCAGAGAACAGTGTTTAACAGACATCAGGATTACAAGTTGATAGACATTATTGTAACCACCCATCAACAAATACTAAAGCTAACTCCTAGAGAACAGTGTCTGAGAAGAAAAACTAATGCCATTTCCAACCAGTATCTTGATCCTTTTTCCCTTCCACTTCAAACATGAAAGATACAGGTGATTCAAATGGACAAGCACAAGTCTCTGGAGAGACTGAAGTGTCCATTAACTCCTGCAGTTAAATGTTGTCAGTGAAGTTGTGACTTGGTGCTTACACATGCCTTTTCTTTGCTCTCAGTCATGCAATTGCTCTGATGAAATATTTGTAACTATATAGGATTTGGCACAGGACGTCAGTTACAGTCCTTGAATGCAGAACACACGCAAAAAAACGACCAAGAGGAATTGTAACATATAACATCTCACATGAAACTGCATGCAGATTCTTAATATGATTTTATACAGTATCAGCTCTGCATGAAAATAGAAAATGGAAAATATGAGATAAGAATTTTCCAAAATAGTCTAATATACACACACGTATATAAATTAATATAAAATAGATGATACTTTAAACACCAGAACAATTCTACCTTTCAAAATGTTGCTTATCTGGGGGCAAAAAAAGCTTTCAGTAATGTGAGTCAGTGAAGATATTCAGTGGGTATATATAAACACAGTTGAAAGCACCTATAAAGAGTCAGTTGACAACGTTTGTGAGCTGTCTGCTTAGACTAGACAGACCAACTGCCTGGGAAAGGCCAGTCCGCAGATTACTAACAGTAATGGCCAATAATCACTGATACTATGAAGTTCTGTCATGAAACAAACATGATTTACATCCTATCAATGTGTTTCAGAATACAGCCAAACACTGCTTGTACTTCCCAGATTAAACAGACAGTATGAGAATATCAGGACATACTTCTGTTTCTAACACAGGTTAGGTGAGAAAACATTGCTATTCATGTCATGCTGGATACCCCAAAGAATCACCTGGCTAATTTACAATATCAAGACATTTTATTACTGAAACCTCGGCTGCAATTACCTGCAACCTTGGCTGCTGCAGCTGCACGAAGAATGAGAAGATAATTCGAAACAAAACAGACTAAATTAAGTGTTTCCTAACTTGTTCATAGTTCTTTGTATTTCATTAAACTAAACTCTAAACCTTTGTGGCTGACAGAAAAAAAATTACAGAGAGTAGGTAGTTGTTGTGAAAATGGGGTATTATTTTTTCTTTGGTAATATGGCCAAACAGTAGCTGAGCACCTTGTATTCACCCACTTTTATTTATTTATGTATTATTTTAACTAGAAGAAACATTTTACTCAAGATTCAAAACACAGAATTTAAAACAACTTTTTAATACTAATACTCTCAGTTATCCTCAGTGCCCTACTTATTGTCTTTTGTTCCAGTAAGAGACCAGGTGACTAAAAAGTGCTTCAAGCAACTAAAGCAGAGATCCGGGCACCTGAGATGTGTCTCTTGGTGCTCCATGCGACAGAAAATTCTACTTTTTGAAGACATGTTTCATGCAGGTGACCAGACAACCTAGGTTATAGATGAAGAGCCAAGGTAAATTGGGCGGGGAAGGGTCTACATGAGATCACTTAGACCATAGTTCACACCCAAGGCAAAATCACATACATCTATATATCTTCTGGCAAATATTTCCTTATTCTTAAAACATTTTTTGAAATGGAGATCCTTCAGTCTTTGTGAGTAAGCACTGCAGGGCCTCACTGACCTCAGGGTTTAAGGGTTGTGCAACACTTACACTTGCTCCAATTTAAAGCCATTAATTCATATCCAGTAGTTTAGCCCCTGTCTTTTTACACGAACCTTTTTATTTCTTAAGTGCATATGGTACAATTTAGCCTATCCAAACTTTGAAGTATAATATCTACAAAGTATTCCGGACTCAATCCAGAATTTAGTGCATACAATATTTATTTCACCTAATTCAGGTTTCTCTGTCAATGCTGGTCAATAAGGAATCAGGATAACAGCTATAGGACCTGTATGTTTATTGAACGACAGCTTCCACGCCTTTCAAAGTACATCAGAGATCTTCAAATGGGGAGCACGTAAGAGGACATGGGAAGACCATGCACACCTTTGTTTTCTAATTTAATAGACTTTGACCTTCATTCATTAGTCCACCTGTTTCTCATGTGACTGTTACAGATCATTCATCCTTTTCTGAGAAGTTCAAGCCTTTCACACTTTACTTATTCTAAGTACCAACTAAAACAAGTTTTTACCTACTGAAAATAAATAAATAAAAATATAAATAAATAAATAAAGACATGCAAGGAGCAGCTTATATGATGTCTTACAAGATAGTTTCCCAGTCCAGCTTAACTCACTATAACTGCTTTCCATATTTCTGTTAGAATTACAATTAGATCCAAAACGCGTGCACCCCTTACAACATGCCACCCTGGCTTTCTACCACTTAGTGAAGTTTGCAATGAAAAGGTAAACACACAGTAATATGAGTCCACTTATTTTCCATCCAAAGGCTAGTAGTACATGATAAACATTTTAATGTGGTTGATATTAGGACAATTTAACCTCTTTGACTCAAGCATGTGTTATACACACACACCCCAGATTAACAAGGCTAATCTTTAAAAAAAAGAGATGTGAGATGGTCCACTACAAATTCATGTAATACTTCTACACTACTAAGAACTACTTGAAGTATTTGAAATCCAACAAATCTTTCTAAAACTAGACTTCATTACTTCTACTATTCTACTACACAACCGTGAAATTAGCCTGTGAAATTTGTCCTGTTTTTATGTACTCTGAGGATATTGCTTTCCATTTTGTATTATGCACCCCCCTGACTCACTCATTTGACCAGCCTCTGAGCACAGAGTGAAAACATTCCCTGAGTAGACCACACAAATTGGATTATTCTGAAGCAATTTCATCCAAGCTGAAACAAAAAAACACAGATGTGTAAGTGGACAGGTCACAGAAACTCAATGTAAAAGAGTAGGTACATGTGAAAGCTTTCATCTAAGTAGAAAACAGTTTAGGGTTAACAAGATGGGTAAAAACACCCACAAGTTATTGAAATCTGCTGCAGAAGAGAATGTCAGGAAAATGGATATAACCAAAATTGTTACAATTTAAGTTACTGATGTGGAATCCATCTTAGAGCAATGGAGTCCTCACAACTACCATCAGTCTTAAATAATCACAAATAGTAGCTAAAGATCTCTCTAAAACTGCTAATTCCTACTCATTCAAAGTAATCAGAGTTTTCAGGAAAAGCTGTAATATCGTAACTAATTAAAATAAAATATGAAAATGTGTCCACATTAGGTTACTACGTTCAATACAAGTCTCAAAATCCCTTTAGTGGAGGGACCATTTTTTCTGCCCTGAATAGGGCTTCAAATGAAACTGCAGCATGATGTTTTGTATTGCACCACATGGAATTAGGCTTTAACACTTGGATGTATGAAGTAATCTTATCTTTGATTCTTTGTAATTCATGTTTTCCTGTATTATCTCTTGGTCTTCTGAGCTTGAATAAAACTTGCTTTAATGGTCTTAATGCTACCTAAATTGTTATCGTACAGCAAACTACACAATATGTCAAAAATATATTTTGTTTTTAATTAAGCTAAAATATCTGGCTATAAATTCTCCAAAATGAAGTGTTCTTCCTTCATTTCTTAGGTGTCTATAATTACTCATGACAGCTTCAGTTAAGTGAATTTCAACAGATAAGGTCAAATCATAAAGGCCTAATTAATTTTAAAAATACTCAGCAGGATAAACTAAGATCTCCTTGGGGATTTAAAGAACCTGAAAGTACTAATTAAGAATGAGAATAAGACATGTTAACCTAAATTGATTGAATTTTTGCATACATTTGCATTCCAGTTGGAACCAACTTCAAATATTTCATCAAGTTCTAGTTCAAAAGTAAACCAAGACTGTTGAAAATCTGCAAAGAAATTATTATTTTTCCCACTCTGTTTATCTTCATTTTTAATTTAAGGGAAATTCTCAATATTTTATCTGTATATACAGGAGAGAGTAGGATTGCTAGCTGTTTTTAACCAATACTCATCGTTTTCTAGTTTTACAATACAGTGGAGTTCATTTCTATAACAGAAGAAAATGTCTATATGAAATTCAGACCTTTTGGAAGTAAAGAACAAAGAAACAAAAAAAAATATATATGAAAGGGATATTGTTGTGGTTTAGCGCGGCTAGCAGCTAAACACCACACAGCCGTTCGCTCACCCTCCCCCCCACCTCTCTGGGATGGGGGAGAGAAACAGGAAAGTGAAGTCTGTGAGTTGAGATAAAGACAGTTTATTAAGACAGGAAAAATGACAACAATAGTAATAATAATAATAATAATATTAATAATAATAATGTGTACGAAATAAGTGATGCACAATGCAATTGCTCACCACCTGTTGACCGATGCCCAGCCTATCCCCAAGCAGCCGGCCCCCCCCCCACCCCGGCTAGCCACCCTTATATATTGTTCAGCATGACGTCAAATGGTATGGAATACCCCTTTGGCCAGTTTGGGTCAGCTGTGCTGGGTCTGTCCCCTCCCAGCTCCTGCTGCATCCCTAGCCTGCTCGCTAGCAGGACAGAGCGAGAAGGCTGAAAAGTCCTTGGCTTGGTGTAAGCACTGCTCTACAACAATTAAAACATCAGCATGTTATCAGCGCTCTTCTCATCCTAATCCAAAACATAGCACCCTGCCAGCTACTAGGAGGAAAATTAACTCTATCCTACCTGAAACCAGGACAGATATCCACCCCTTATTCCATACCATTTATGTCATGCTCAGGTTACACTCTTTCCAATACCTTCTAATTAATCACCATTTTCATCTATGATACATAACAATCATGGTAGTGATGACATACAGTATTATATGATAATTAACATACTACAATTCAACTCATGGGCTATTCTCACCCAGTAGTAGGTCCCCTTGAGGTACACACCAGACCTCCCCATTCTTTTGCATTACCCACCAAGTGCATCTGGGTCCCTGAGCAAAAGCAATCCCACAAATGGGTTTGCCTTTTCCTGAGGTAGGAGTAGCCCAGACTGTCTTACCCAGCATGTTTCTTACGTGCACTACAGGAACTTTATCCCCTTCTACAGTGCGTAACAGGTTTGATTGGGCAGGTCCAGCTCGGTTGGCAGATCCTCTAGTATTGACTAACCAGGTGGCCTTTGCCAAATGTGTATCCCAATTTTTGAATGTCCCAGCACCCATTGCTTTCAGTGTAGTCTTTAACAGTCCATTGTATCGTTCAACTTTCCCGGAGGCTGGTGCATGATAGGGGATGTGATACACCCACTCAATACCATGTTCTTTGGCCCAAGTGTCTCTAAGGTTGTTTCGGAAATGAGTCCCATTGTCTGACTCAATTCTTTCTGGGGTGCCATGTTGCCATAGGACTTGCTTTTCAAGGCCCAGGATAGTGTTCCGGGCGGTGGCATGGGGCACAGGATATGTTTCCAGCCATCCGGTGGTTGCTTCCACCATTGTAAGTACGTGGCGCTTGCCATTGCGGGTTTGAGGGAGTGTGATGTAATCAATCTGCCAGGCCTCTCCATATTTGTATTTCAGCCATCGTCCTCCATACCAGAGAGGCTTTGACCATTTGGCTTGTTTAATTGCAGCACATGTTTCACAGTCATGAATAACCTGTGCTATAGTGTCCATGGTCAGGTCCAGCCCTCGGTCACGAGCCCATCTGTATGTTGCATCTATGCCTTGATGGCCTGAGGTGTCATGGGCCCATCGGGCTATAAATAATTCACCTTTATGTTGCCAGTCCAGGTCCACCTGAGCCACTTCAATCTTAGCAGCCTGATCCACCTGCTGGTTGTTTTGATGTTCTTCAGTAGCCCGATTCTTGGGCACATGAGCATCTACATGGCGTACCTTTACAACCAGGTTCTCTACGCAGGCAGCAATATCTTGCCACAATGCAGCAGCCCAGATGGGTTTGCCCCGGCGTTCCCAGTTGTTCTGCTTCCATTGCTGTAGCCACCCCCACAGGTCATTTGCTACCATCCATGAATCAGTATAGAGATAGAGAACTGGCCACTTTTCTTGTTCAGCAATATCTAAGGCCAGCTGAACGGCTTTCACTTCTGCAAACTGACTCGATTCACCTTCTCCCTCAGCAGCTTCTGCAACTCGTCGTGTAGGACTCCATACAGCAGCTTTCCATCTCCGATGCTTTCCCACAATACGACAGGACCCATCAGTGAACAGGGCATATTTCTTCTCATTTTCTGGTAGCTTGTTGTACAGTGGGGCTTCTTCAGCACGGACCACCTCCTCCTCTGATGATATCCCAAAGTACTTGCCTTCTGGCCAGTCCATAATCACTTCCAAGATTCCTGGGCGACTGGGGTTTCCTATTCGAGCCTGCTGAGTAATCAGTGCAACCCACTTGCTCCATGTAGCATCAGTTGCATGATGTGTAGAGGGGACCCTTCCTTTGAACATCCAACCCAGTACCGGCAGTCGGGGTGCCAGGAGGAGCTGCGCTTCAGTACCGACCACTTCCGAAGCAGATCAAACTCCCTCATATGCTGCCAATAGCTCCTTTTTGGCTGGAGTATAGCGGGCCTCAGATCCTCTGTATCCCCGACTCCAAAACCCCAGGGGTCGACCTCGAGTTTCCCCAGGTTCTCTCTGCCAGAGGCTCCAGGTGGGACCATTCTCCCCGGCTGCGGTGTAGAGCACATTCTTTACATCTGGTCCTGTTCGGACTGGCCCAAGGGCTACTGCATGAACTATTTCCTGCTTAATTTGTTCAAAGGCTTGTCGTTGCTCAGGGTCCCATTCAAAAGCATTCTTCTTACGGGTTACTTGGTAGAGCGGGTTTACAATCAGACTGTAATTTGGAATATGCATTCTCCAAAACCCCACGACACCTAGGAAAGTTTGTGTTTCCTTTTTGCTAGTTGGTGGAGACATAGCTGTTATTTTGTTGATCACATCCATTGGGATTTGACGACGTCCATCTTGCCATTTTATTCCTAAAAACTGGATCTCTCGTGCAGGTCCTTTAACTTTATTTTGTTTTATGGCAAAACCGGCCTTCAGAAGGATTTGGACTATTTTCTTTCCTTTCTCGAAAACTTCCTCTGCAATGTCACCCCACACAAGGATGTCATCGATGTCCTGCAGGTGTTCAGGAGCCTCCCCCTGCTCCAGCGCAGACTGGATCAGTCCATGGCAAATGGTAGGGCTATGTTTCCACCCCTGGGGCAGCCGATTCCAAGTATGTTGGACTCCCCTCCAAGTGAAAGCAAACTGTGGCCTGCACTCTGCTGCTAGAGGGATGGACAAAAATGCATTAGCAATATCAATTGTGGCATACCACTTGGCTGCCTTTGATTCCAGTTCATACTGGAGTTCTAGCATGTCCGGCACTGCAGCACTCAGTGGTGGCGTGACTTCGTTCAGGCCACGATAGTCCACTGTTAGTCTCCACTCACCATTAGACTTTTGCACTGGCCATATGGGACTATTAAAAGGTGAATGGGTCTTGCTGATCACTCCTTGGCTCTCCAGTTGACGAATTAGCTTATGGATGGGAATCAGGGAGTCTCAGTTGGTGCGATATTGCCGCCGGTGCACAGTTGTGGTAGCAATTGGCACTTGCTGTTCTTCAACCCTCAGCAGCCCCACAACAGAAGGGTCCTCTGAGAGACCGGGCAAGGTAGACAACTGTTTAATGTCCTCTGTCTCTAAGGCAGCTATGCCAAAAGCCCAGCGGAACCCTTTTGGGTCCTTGAAATATCCTCTTCTAAGATAGTCTATGCCAAGAATGCACGGAGCATCCGGGCCAGTCACAATACGGTGCTTTTGCCACTCGTTTCCGGTTAGACTCACTTCAGCTTCCAATACAGTTAACTGCTGGGATCCCCCTGTCACGCCATAAATACAGATGGGCTCTGGCCCTTTACAGCTTGATGGCATTAGAGTACATTGTGCACCGGTGTCTACTGAAGCCTTATACTTCTGTGCGTCAGACGTGCCAGGCCATCGAATCCACACAGTCCAATAAACTCGACTGTCCATTTCCTCCCCCTGGCTGGAGGCAGGGCCCCTCTAGTCCTGGTCAGAATCTTCGTTTCTGTGTTTAAAGGACTGCCTGCTGGAAGTTGGAGCAGCAAACTTTTCAGAGAACCCCTTTCTCCCGATTGTTTTCTTTTGCAACTCACGTACCCGTGCCTCTAGGGTCTCAGTAGATTTTCCATCCCATTTTCTCATGTCCTCTCCATGGTCACGTAGGTAAAACCACAGGGTGGTGCGGGGTGTGTACCCACCATATTGTCTTCTTTGCACGGTTGAACGTTTACCCCTAATAGCCGAGACACTGGTTTGTACAGGTGGGGAAGAAAATACACTCTCTTTAAGTTGGTGGACCTCTTCAAAAAGTTTCTCCAAAGTATTCTCTTTTAGTTGGTGGCCACTGGTTTGTTCGGGGGGGGGGAAGATAAATTCTCTTTAAGTTGGTGGAACTCTTCAGAGAGTTTCTCCACAGCCGAGACGCAGGCCTGTAGGGAAGAGGAGAGATTTCCTTCGTACTGCCGGAGTTGTTTAGCCATGTCACCCACTGTGGGGTCTTCACCATCTTTCCAGGTTATTATTGCCAATGAGCTGGCCCATGATGATGGTGCATTCCGTACAAACTTCCGCCACATGGGTTGAGTACACTGGACTTCATCTGGATCTGTGGATGTTTGTGCATCGTCTAGGTCCTTATAAATTGCTTCCCGTACAGCTAATTCCCTCAGGTACCGAATTCCCTTCTCCATGGTGGTCCACTTGACTGGTAGACATACAAGTTCTTCCTTGAAGGGATACCTTTCCTTCACAGCTAACAGGAGACGCCTCCAGAGGCTGTGAGATCGTGTTCCATCTCCAATTGCTTTGTCAATGCTTGCATCTCTAGCAAGGGATCCCAACCACCTGGCTTCCCTGCCCTCTAATTCCACACCATTGGCTCCAGTGTCCCAGCACTGGAGCAGCCAGGTGACAAGCTGCTCACCTATACAGCGACCAAAATCTTTTCGCACATCTCGTAGCTCACGCTGGTATAGGGTTCGGGTAGTTACTGTTGATTTTTCTACATCCTCATCCTCATCTTCATCTTCCTGCACACTTGATGGCCCAGCCTCGTCTTCTCCACACCCAGACTTAGCAGAAGACTCTCTGCGTTCTAAACGACCTGAGTTTCTATACCATTTTTTCACCTTGTCTACAGGGGCAACTTGCACTGCTACAGCTCGCTTCTCTGACCCAGCTACAGGGTCTGCCACGGGGGTTGGAATACCCTCTGCAGGGACAACTTGCACTGCTACAGTTCGTTTCTCCGACCCAGCCACAGGGTCTGCCATAGGGGTTGGAATAGCCTCTGCAGGGACAACTTGCACTGCTACAGTTCGTTTCTCTGACCCAGCCACAGGAGTGGGAGCGGCTGCAGGAGCTGGAGCAGCTGCAGGGGCTGGAACGGCTGCAGGAGCTGGAGCTGGAACGGCTGCGGGAGCTGGAGCTGGAACGGATGCAGGAGCCGGGACTGGAACGGCCGCAGGGTCTGTCACTAGGTTGATAGTAGCATCAATTGCAGCTCGATAGGCACAAGCCAGACCCCAGCACGCCACAGTGATTTGTGTCACTTTGGAACTGCCAGAGTCATGACACCTTTTTTTCAAGCATTCTACCAGTTTTTTAGGATTTTGCAGTTGTTCAGGGGTGAATGTCCAAAACACTGGAGGTGCGCACTGCTCTAGAAACCTGCCCTTATCCTCCCACACTCCCTGCCACTCGCAACTATCCCGCCTCAAGACAGATCTCCAGATGGGATTCGTAAGTAGTTGTTTAACCTTAAACAAAACCTGAAGCGCATTCAGGAGACATAACAACAAGAACATGCTGGTCTGAGTATCCCAAGGATATTCAACATCTTGGAGAGCTACCGTAACTAGCTCGGGGGATAAGAGGGTGGTGAAGGAGGAAGGGAGAGTGAACAGGTAGGAAAAAATATCTTCCCCTGTCCCCTCCAGAGATTGACTCCCTGATGAAAAAAGGCAATAGGTGTAATTGCTAATAGTTTCTGAGATATGGTTTCCGAAGTATAGAGTCGACGACAGTGCTGAGTACAAATACCAGGTTAGAGTCATGACCAGAAATCTCATCATTTCATAAGCCATCGTTACACCACACAGTACCATAACAATCTTAAACCAGGGCCCGGAAAGGATAAACAGCACTACAGGGAGCACATACAGAAAGTAACGTGCTATAAAACTCAATTTGGGAAACAGGCACAGCAGACTTGAGATTAAGGCAATCAACATTGTGACTAGCAACTATTAAGCAGGTTCGAATACTTATACCAATTTTAGTTTAACACACTCGGGTCAAATCTGTCGATATCTCAACCCTTCGTGCCCCACGTTGGGCGCCAAAAGGACTGTTGTGGTTTAGCCCGGCTGGCAGCCAAACACCACACAGCCGTTCGCTCACCCTCCCCCCTCCCTCTCTGGGATGGGGGAGAGAAACAGGAAAGTGAAGCCTGTGAGTTGAGATAAAGACAGTTTATTAAGACAGGAAAAATGATAACAATAGTAATAATAATAATAATAATAATAATAATAATAATAATAATGTGTACGAAATAAGTGATGCACAATGCAATTGCTCACCACCCGCTTACCGATGCCCAGCCTATCCCCGAGCAGCCGGCCCCCCCCCCACCCCGGCTAGCCACCCTTATATATTGTTCAGCATGACGTCAAATGGTATGGAATACCCCTTTGGCCAGTTTGGGTCAGCTGTGCTGGGTCTGTCCCCTCCCAGCTCCTGCTGCATCCCTAGCCTGCCCGCTGGCAGGACAGAGCGAGAAGCTGAAAAGTCCTTGGCTTGGTGTAAGCACTGCTCTACAACAATTAAAACATCAGCATGTTATCAGTGCTCTTCTCATCCTAATCCAAAACATAGCACCCTACCATATACTAGGAGGAAAATTAACTCTGTCCTAACTGAAGCCAGGACACAATCACAGTCTTATAAGACTACATGAAAACAACCTTTGTCTGATATTTCTTCTGTTTATCAAAAGACTTCACTGCTTTGTTTGATTTTGTTTTCTGGTTTTACCATTTTTTTTTTTCCTCTGCATGAATGACGACAAGAAAGCAAGACCTTCAAATTACAGACTAGGTTTCCAAGCCCAAATGCACTTGTAGTTTATTCAAGTACAGATGCAGGCTTGTTGTCAGAATGAAAAAGTAATCTCAGCCTCTTTGCATGCTAAGAATCTTGATTATTCAGAATACGGTAATCCTAACAGGATTCTTGAAAAATATGTTCTAACTCCTAAGCTTCTCACAGTCCTTGCTTAATATCCAAACAGTGCAAAATGGCATCATCTGTACAAGTGAAAAGGTGTAACTTAGTACTGAGGTGGGACCAGTATCAGGTGACAGAAGATATGTAGTTTGCCAAGCAGACATAAGCGATTCTGGCTTATGAACAAATTTTCTCCATAGCACTACACCTTTGCATGTTGAGTTTTGGAAATCAGATTTCATCTTAGCACCATGTACCTCTGAAATTCAGTGTCTTCGATGGGTGTTGATAATAGATTGTAGAATAAACTTTACAAAGGTGGTGGATTTATTTAATAATAAATCCATTATATCCATATCCATTACATCCATATTTTTTTTTCCTTGCTCATTATCTCAAACCTATTGTGAGGATATGCTAAAGGGAGGACAAGCATACAGTTGTACTGAGTTGTTAATACCCAGGAACCTTTCAGACAGATTTAATGCCAACATAGTAAACTAGCATGAGAAGAGTTACCTTCACTACTCAGATTTCCATTCTACCAGATGAAATACAGTTCTACCAGTTGAAACCCAACTTTTGTGGCCTAGAACGTAACTTTTCTCAGAGAATAATGTCATGAGCACAGGCAAATATGAACCTCCCCTAACATGTTGTCAAACTGCCTGCTCTTGAAGAAAATGCATAATGTCCTAAGATATTAGAATGTTGCTACACAGTTAGTCATAGTGCATTGTGAATGAATCAGCCAATTAATGCTGAAAAAAGAGGAAACAAAATTAGTTTCACAAAAACAGTAACAACACTTTCTTTCATATAAATGTCCCACCAGGGTACATGTTACTGTGGTTAGTACCAATATTAAAATCTTATAGAAGAGGTCATATGCTAGCAAAATGGATTTTCCACTTCATGGTTCCTTTCACAGAATTACAGAGCAGTAAAGGTTGGAAAGGAACTCTGGAGATCATCTGGTTCAACACCCCTGCTCAAGCACTCCCAGGACCACGTCCACACGACTTGAACATTTCCAAGGAGAGAGATTCCACTACCTTTCTGGGCAACTTGTTCTAGTTGACTCATCTTCACAATGAAAAATTATTTCTTGTTCAAAGGGAATCTTCTGTGTTTCATTTTTTGTCCTTTGCCTCTTGTCCCGTCACCAGGCATGACTGGGAAGACTGTGGCTCTCTTTGCCTTATTTAAAACCTCCTTTCAGTTATTTGTATTCACTGGTGAGATCCCCACTGAGTCTTCTCTTCTCCAGGCTCTCACAGCTTTTTCTCAAAAAGATGCTCCAATCCAGAAATCATCTTAATGGTTATTTGCTAGATTATATGTGGTAGCTTCATCCCTCTTGTACTGAGGAGTCCAAACTGGACACAGTACTCCAGGTGAGGCTTCACTAGTGCTGAGTACAGGGAAAGAATTACCTCCCTAGGCATGATGGCAACATTCCACCTAATGCAGCCCAGGTCACTACTCAGTGTGGCAAGGCCACACTGTTTGTATGCCATCATTCTGCTGTCCACCAGCACCCCGAGATCCTTTCCTGCAAAACTTCTTTCCAGCTTGGTGGCATCCAATACTGGTACCTGGGATTAGTCCACCCGCAATAATTCTTCTTGTTGAACTCCATGAGGTTCCTGTCAGCTCATTTCTTCAATTTGTCAAGGTCCCTCTGGATGGCAGCATAAACCTCCTACATATCATACATTCTTCCCAGCTTTGTGACATCTGCAAACTTACTGAGGATACACTCTGTCCCTTCATCCAGATCATTAACTAATTGGGTAGAGTGCAGCCTCAGTATATTCACAGATTACACAAAACTGTGTGGAGTGGCTGACTCACCAGAGGGTTGTGCAGCCATCCAGATGCTGGAGAGGCGGGCTGACAAAAATCTCACAAGTTCAACAGGGAGAAGTGCAGAGTCCTGCACCTTTGGAGGAACAACCCCAGGCACCAGTATATTCTGGGGGACACCCAGTTGGAAAGCAGCTCTGTAGAAAAAGACCCAGGAGTCCTGGTAGACAAGTTGAACATGAGTTAGTAATGTGCCCCTGCTACTAAGAAGGTTAATGGTATTCTTGGTCACATTAGACAAAGTATTGCCAGTAGGTAAATAGAGGTGAACCTTCCCCTCTACTCAGCATTGGCGAGGCTGTGCCTGGAGTTCTGTGTCCAGTTCTGGGCCCCTCAGTACAACAAAGACCTGGGCACACTAGAAATAATCCAACAGAGGGCCACTGAGATGATCAAGGGACTAGAGCACCTCTCCTATGAGGAGAGGTTGACAGAGTTAACACTGTTCAGCCTGGAGAAAAGGAGACTCAGGAGGTATCTTATCAATGTGTATACGTACCTGAAGAAGCAAAGAAAACAGAGCCAGGCTCTTTTCAGAAGTGCCCAGTGTCAGGACAGGAGGCAATGGACACAAACTGGAACACAAAAGGTCTGTCTAAACATCAGCAAACACTTCTTTACAGTGTGAGTGATGGAGCATTGAAACAGGTTGCCTAGAGAGGTGGTGGAGTCTTCCCTCCTTGGAGATCTTCAAAAGCCATCTGGACATAGACCTGGGCAACATGCTTGGGCGGGAAGGTTGGACCAAATAACCTGCAGAGGTCTCTTCTGACCTAAACCACCCTGTGATTCTGTGGATAGTAATTATTGTACATAAATGATCTCAAGTCCAGTAATCTTTTACAGAATAAATTAGCAAATGACTTAAAATAATAAAGATCTGATGATTTAGTGAAATATTTGCTGACAACCAACTATACTAAATGTACTGAATAAATTTTTTTTTTTTTTTTGAACTATCACCAGCTCTAGTGTTTGGCTTGATGGTAAGTGAAACAGCTGTATTTACAAAAATCTTTTCTTTGCAAATTTCATAAGACAGTAAAAGTGAACAAGAATCTTCACACACTTGAATATTTTGCAGATGACAAAATAAAGGTTCTGAAGAAATACATAAATTACTTCACTGTGAAATTTTTCTTGAAGGTTTAAAGTCTTTTTTTGGTGGTTTGTTTTTGTTTTGTTTTGTTTTGTCTGCATAAGTTTTTTGTTTGTTTGTTTTGCACTTGTTTTCATTTCAGGTCAGAATTGGTAGTACTTTCAACAACTAAATGGTGAAAACCTTATGATTTTGAAACAATGAGATCCAGTGCTTAGCAGAGGTTTTCCTGGATCTTGGGGGAAAAAAAAAAAAAAAAAAAAAAAAAAAAAAGTATCCATTCTAACTATTCATATCTGTTTGTAGTACTTTTTCAGGAGAAAAAAAAAAAAAATATATATATATATATATATACGTTCCTATTACAGAGCAAACGCTGACTGGGTTACTAGGGTGAAAATCCTTTTAACCCCGTTTCACAAAAAATCTTTTGTATCACATTACTGAACACTGTTTCCCACTCCTAACATGTTCATGAAATCATAGAATCATAGAATCATTAAGGTTGGAAGAGACCTTCAGGATCATCTGGTCCAGCCACCACCGTACTACCAATATCACCCACTAAACCATGTCCTTAAGCACCATGTCCAACCTTTCCTTGAACACCCCCAGGGATGTTCTCCCTGGGCAACCCGTTCCAATGCTTGACTACTCTTTCTGAGAAGAAATGTCTCCTCATTTCCATACTTAACCTCCCCTGGCACAACTTGAGGCCATTCCCTCTAGTCCTATCACTCGTTATCTGTGAGAAGAGGCCAGCCCCCAGCTCCCCACAACTTCCTCTCAGGGGCCCAAAGCTGAACACAGTACTCAAGGTGCGGCCTCACCAGAGCTGAGTACAGGGGGATGATCACCTCCCTGGTCCTCCTGGCTACACTATTCCTTATGTAAGCCGGCATGCCGTTGGCCTTCTTGGCCACCTGGGCACACTGTCAACTCATGTTCAGGCAAGCATAAATCAGCACCCCCAGATCCTTTTCCTCTGTACAGCTTTCCAGCCACTCTCCACCAAGCCTGTAGTGCTGGATGCGGTTGTTGTGACCAAAGTGCAGGACCTGGCACTTAGCCATGTTGAACCTCATCCCACTGGCCTTTGCCCATCCACCCATCCTGTTCAGGTCCCTCTGCAGGGCCTTCCTACCCGGTGGAAGATCAACACTTCCCTTCAGCTTGGTGTCATCTGCAAATTTACTGAGGGTACACTCAATTCCTTCAACCATATTATCAATAAAGATATTAAAGAGGATGGGCCCCATCATCGACCCTTGGGGAACACCACTGGTGACCGGTCACCAGCTGGATTTCACTCCATTCACCACTACTCTCTGGACGGCCATCCATCCAGTTTTTAATCCAGCAAAGAGTGCACCTGTCTAAGCCATGGGCTGCTAGCTTTTCCAGGAGAATGCTATGGGAGACCATGTCAAAGGCCTTGCTGAAGTCTAGGTTACCTTCTAATGTTACCTTCTAACAAGATTAAACAAGTCTGTTTTCCTGAGTTGCTACAATTTTAGGACCACAGACTGTAGTTTAGAGAGATCTGCTGTCTTATTAAGAACTCCTTCAGTGATGGGTATCAAAGATGTATCTGGATGACTCAACAGAAAACAATATTATGTCAAAGGTAATTCTATTCAAATTGATTCTCATCAAAATGGTCAACAAGAACTTATTTAATCACTATTTCTCCTACTTTTTTAATTAGTTATTATCAAGAAGAAATTTTATAGTAAGTATCTTGTAGCAGTAAGGACTTATTTAAACTTTCCTCAGCGCTATATCTATAGCAGTCCCCAGGACTGGGTGGCAGAGAATCAAACAGAATCACAGAGAATGGTTGAGGTTGGAAGGGGCCTCTGGAGATCATCTTGTCCAACCCTCCTGGCAGGCAGGGTCACCTAGAGCACTTGACACAGGATCACATCCAGGCAGGTTACGAGTATCTGAGGAGACTCCACAGCCTCTCTGGTCAACCTGTTCCAGTGCTCTCTCACCCTCACAGTGAAGAAAAAAAAAAAAAAAAAAAGTGTTTTCTCATAATCAGATGGAACTTCCTGTATTTCAGTTTGAGCCCATCGCCTTTTGTCCTGGCACTGGCCAACACTGAAAAAAAGTCTGGCTCCCATACCCTTGACACCCTCCCTTCAGTTATTTATACACACTGATGATATTCCCTCTCAGTTTTCCTTTTTTCCAAGCTAAGCAGGCCCAGGTCTCTCAGCCTCTCCTCATATGACAGATGCTGCAGGCCCTTAATCATCTTTGTAGCCCTCCACTGGACTCACTCCAGTAGCTCCAAGTCCCTCTTGTACTGGAGAGCGCAGAACTGGACACGATACTCCAGGTGTGCTCTCACCAGATCTGAACAGAGGGGGAAGATCACCTACCTCGACTTTCTGACAACACTCTTCCTAATGCACCCCAGGATACCAATATGCTGCTAAGCAGTACTTACGCGAGTCAATAACTTTAAAGTTTCTCATGCTGCCCGGCCTGTGAGGAGGCTGGGAGTGCACAAGAAGCTGAGGGAACAGAAACAGGACAGCTCACCCAAACTGACCAGAGGAATATTTTATACCATACAACATCATGCTTAGCAATGGAGCATGGAGTCCCCTCCCCTCCCCTCCCCTCCCCCTCCCCTCCCCTCCCCTAGATATGAAGCAAATATACTTCTTAGATATGAAGCAATTTAAAATGGCAGCTATTATATCAGGCAGTGGGTCTCTGAATCTTGAAGTCCTAAAATAAAATAAAAAATAAAATAAAGTAAAAAATAAAAAATAAATAAATAGTGTTTTTGCCCCATGTTATCTACAGGCTTTCAGAAATGTTTAGGACAATGTCCTTTGGACAATTGCATTCTTTCATAATAAATGCTGAAGCACATGTAAGGAATTTATTTATATTTTGTCATCCTCCGTCTTACTTTGTAAACACTGGTAGACTATAATGAGCTGATACATACTAGGCTTACTTATGAATCTGGTAATTATGAAGTATATGACTGTCTGAGATATGAAAAGGCATTGTGTATAGCATAGCTGGCTTTCTCCTACTTTACTGAGCTGGAAGAAGAATAGTGAGTCATAATCATTACTTTCTGGACAATATATTAATTAGCATAGAAGTGTAATTTTTAAATCCTTTAGGTATTTCAATACATTGTGTTGCCATACATTTCCCCCTACAAAGATGGTGAAAGATCTTTCCAGTTTAGCTTAGATATGAAAGCTGTAAAAATTGAAAATCCTTTACATAACAACTAAACATTTTTGACTCTTATTGTAACGAAAACTGAGTAATTTTACAGCAAGAACACGGTCTTTTACAGCACAATACAATACTTATATCTGACATCTGACTGGAGGCCATTTTGCCCGGGTCACTCACCAAACACTGACCACTTGAGTGTAATTTCCAGATACTCCCAGAATATGTACATTATAAAGTTGGTTTTGACAATAACACTGACTGCAAAAATAGAAAGGAATGGTGGGAAGGGAAAGATGAGGGAAGACCACTATTCCTTTAATGGTTCAAGTAGTTCAATAATTCTAAAAACTCAGAATATCACTAAGCTGCTGAAAGTATAAAATGTATTTCAAATATCTTTAATGTCAACACAGAACAATTCTGCCCAAGCAACCATAAAAGAAGCAGCAAGAAAATTTTACTCTTCCAGTGCCACGTGCATTTGTGGACAGCAGACTTATTCTGCAGAGATAAGTGACTAATCAAGCAGGTGTATAATTCACACATTAGACAATCGCAACGCTCTGTAAAAGATCTTACTGTTCTTAATGGAAAATTAGTGCCCTTCCTGAAAACCTTTCCCTCCTCCCACTCCTGCTCACAAAGAAGGAAATCAGAAAGTAAACAGGAAGATGTTAATGATCTCCTCAATTAATGACCATTAATTTCCACCTTCACCTCAACTGAAAAATTGCAAAGGATTATTCCACTTTCTGTTCACAGTAGTGAAGAAGTCAATCAAAATGCAAGTTCCTTCAGAGAAATGGAAATGAAATTTCCTGGAAAATATTATAACTTTTTTTTTCCTTTTTTTTTTTTTTTGTTACAAAGCCAGTGGGCAAACGTTTAAGAGTTTTTAAAGCAAATATCACTACTGAGTTCTGACTCTTACCCTACAAACATTTTGAATGGTTAAGCTGAAGAAAATTGCTTATTAGTCATTTTACCTTCCTACCTTTATTATCAGGTCCGTCAGAGAGAGAAAGAGGGATGTTTTTAATTTTCACATATATTAGGAATACACAGAGATTCAAAGATCATCTTATTTGGATTTTGTCTTCTATAATTTCTCTCTGTCTAAATCTTGTGCCCAATACTCTGTATGTGAGTAAGGGACTTCTGAAGCCAGCTTGTTTTCAGAAAAGAAAAAATCAGAAAACAAATCAAAAATAAACTTTAGCCATCCTCCTTTCTTATTCCAGGGCTCTAATTATCCTCACTGCTATAAAGCCATCAGAAGGATCTTTGGTCCCAGTTGTCTGTCCAGCAATGCTTTTTCCTTATCCTTACAGTCCTGTACATTGATATAGATAAATGAAAGCTTAAAAGTCATTATCTTTATTTTAGCTCATAGTGTCTAACCTTAATTTATTTGTTGATAAATGAGGTGTGTGTTTAGACTAATTATTCTATAAATATCACTTTTCCCCGATCAAGGCTACAAGCAGAGTATTAGAACTATAAATGAAATATGAAAACGACATATGAAACTGATAGCCTGCTTCGATTGAATTGTTTACTACAGGTTTCAGAAGACACTTATTTCAAAATCTTCTGCATGTTAGTTAATAATTGTATATTCACATAGTCACATGCCCCAGATAATTAATAAATAAATAAAAAGTTTTATTTCTGCAGTCTGGTGCAGATTTTATGCATCATATTTAACTTCATGTCTATTCACACTTGGGGGGGGTGACCTACCCTATCACAACTTAACCTTACTGTTAAGGGTAAATGGAGGTGCTAGCTTTCCAGATAAATACTGCAAGGTAATTTCATTTTCCATCCCACAAAGGCACTCTGGTTATCTCCATAAGAATTTCTTTTGCCAACTTCTGGCTCATCACAACTAGCAGAATAGCTAAAGGCTCAGAAATATCTCAGAGTAAGGTAAAAATTATGAGTCTGTTCTCGGAGACAAAATTTTTTTTTCAAACGTCTAATCAATTTATTTAAGTATTCATCAACAATTCCTTTCCTTTCCTTCTGTAATATGTAGTTGATTATTGTTTTTGCTAAGTGAACCAAAAAATAATCAACTGCTCACAACAGTTCCACTTTTAGATCCTTTCTGATGCCTCTGAAGAGATGCTCTTAATTGTCAAATTGACTATTTTCCCATCAGTAAATTAACCAGGCATAAAAACAGATTAACATCAAGAATAAAAAATATTTCAAAATATATATATATATTATTTTAAAATAGTTTGTGATCAAATTTTACACCTTTTCAGTTTATGTTGTAAATATGTATTGGATCCAAACATTATATCCAGCTCATGAACGCTATTCTGAAACAGGAGAATCTGGAGCTCAAGGACCTTAGTGTTTTCTCTGCACATAGTTGGCTCCATCCCAACAAAAATGAAAAGAAGAATGAGTTCCACACAGGACTATTGGAGGAGGCAACTAGGTCTATTGGAGGAGACAAAACTGTATGAAAGCACTGAGAGAGGACGTAGTGTTTATGCTTTACTCCAGTGAGAAGGGGCCAAAAGCAGGAGGCCAGTGTCCCACTGGCACTACAGCTGAAGCCTGGGCTGCTGCCATGTGCAGGAGCACAATCAAAGCAAGGCTGGATTAAGGGCCCTCTAACAGATGCGGTGAAACCTGCAGGAAATTTATTTCTCAAAGAGGCACAGGAACGACAGAAGAAAATCATAAGATCAAGAACAAGAACAAACGCTATGGGTTTTAGCACTGTATCTTCTGTCTTCCAGCTTTTTAATATTTGAATACAAAATCAAGACAATAACTGAAGATATTAAAAGGAAACACAAAATTAATGAGGTCAACAGTTTTAATATGTAAAATAGTATTAATAAATGGAGTAATTCTCTTTTCAACAGGATATTAGTTGAAACAATTAATTAGATTTTTGAAAATACTAAAAAAAGAATGACCTCTGTACTTACCTTATGTAGGGTAAATAACAACTGCCTACTGTTTATAAGCACATACCTGCCACTGCATAAATAAGGAAATGAGATTGAATCATTAGTAATAGAAACGCAGCACTTCAGAACATAAACAAATCATCATCATGGCTCTTAAAAAGTATTCATTAATGCAATGTTACTCAATTAACTACATAATAGGAGTCTACACATACTTTTTGAGAAGATGTGTATCTCAGGTTTCATTAGCATTAGTAAAGGAAATGACTCAATACTGCTGAAGAATTCTTCTCAAAAGATTGTTCAAACCCATGCCTCTCACTATACAAGTAGGTAATAAAATAGTTGAACAGTTGTCTCATGGTTCGGGCTCAAGGGGATAACGTAAATGGGTTACATCAGACTGGTAGACAGTCATTAGTAGGATTCCCTAGGGTTCCATTTTGGGGCCAGTTCTCTATTTTTTTATGAATGATCTGGACACAAGACTCACAGATATACTAAGTTTGCAGATCATAGAATCATAGAATATCCAAGGTGAAAGGGACCCACAAGAATAACAAGTCCAACTCCGTGGTCACCAAAGGACCACTCAAAAAAAATAAAGTAAAATAAAACGAAATAAAATAAAATTAAAATTAAAATAAAATAAAATAAAATAAAATAAAATAAAATAAAATAATAAAGTAATGTGTCTGAGAGCATTGACCAAATGCTTCTTGAACACAGCTTTGTGCCATGACCACTTTCATGGGGAGTCTGTTCCAGTGCCCAACTACCCTCTTGGTGAAGAACCTTTTCTTTATATCCAACCTGAACTTTCCCTGTCACAGCTCCAGGCTGTTCCCAAACAGCTTAGATGACACTAAATTAGAAGGATCTGTTGACTGCCTTGAGAGTAGACAAGTCTTGCAGAGAGATCATGACAAATTAGAGAGTTGGACGATTACGAACCAAATAAAGTTAAACAAGAGTGATGACTGAGTGATGGGCTCTGCACATATATGTACAGACTGGGCAATGAGAGGCTGGGGAACAGCCCCAAGGAAAGGGATATTAGCGTTTTGGCCAATGGAAAAATGAATATGAGTCAACAGTGTGCCCTGGCAGCCAAAAGGACCAACCATATCCTGGGGTGCATTAAGCACAGCATTTCTAGCCAGTCAAGGGAAGGGATCATCCCACTCTACTCTGCACTGCTGCAGAATCAGATCAGGTACTGTGTGCAGTTTGGGGTGCCTTAATATAAAAAGGCATATAATATAATATAATATAATATAATATAATATATAATAATATAATATAATATAAAAATATAAAATTATTAACGAGTGTCCAAAGGAGGGCTGCAAAGGTGGGTAAGGGGCAAGAAGTATCAGGAGCAGCTGAGTGCACTAGGTTTGTTCAGCCCAGAGAAGGGACTGAGCGGTGACTTCATGGAGGCCTACAGCTTCCTCATGAGGGTAAACAGAACAGCAGGTGCTGATCTCTTTTTTCTGGTGACCCGTTACAAGACCCAAGAGAATGGTACGAAGCTGCACCAGAGAAGATTCAGGCTGGATATTAGGAAAATGTTCTTCACCGGAAGGGTGGTCGGGCTCTGGAACAGGCTTTCCAGGGCAGTAGTCACACCAACAAGCCTGCTGGAGCTCAAGAACTGTTGGGACAATGCTCTCAGATATATGGTCTGATTTTTGGGTGGTCCTGTGCAGAGCCAGGAGTTGGACTTGAGGATCCTTTTGGGTCCTTTGGCTCGGGATATTCCACAATTCAATGATTCTATGATTCTCAGTTCTGGCTCCCCAGTCATCTCTGTGAAAGTTGATTCCTGTGGATAAACATGTATGTAGTATCTACTAAACACAGAAATATAAGTAGATATGCAGTGCAATCTTCATGAAATAAAGTTTAAGGATTTAAAAAATGAAGCTAGCAAAAATTCCATGTCTGAATTTCTAACTAGCAAGCCATTTTAATTAGTATTTCTACAAGACTTTTGCAAAACTTGCAATATAATCTCAGTTACAGCAGTAGTCTTTATACTGTATGAAGATATTTGAACTGTTCATTTCCATTCTTTACACTACAAAAATACTCCCCCCCTCCAAAAAAAAAAAAAAAAAAAACTCCCTTTCCAGTATATATAAAAAAAATAAAAATAAAATAAAATAAAAGGCATATCCTCTTGAAAAAACTTTCTTTTTCTTATCTAGCCTGGTCAACTGTCTATAGTAGAAGATGCCTTGCTCCTGACAGTGAATAAATCTCATACATTATAACATTCAAATCTTTCCTCTATTTAAACAACAACAAACAAAACAAAACAAAACAAAATACAAAACAATCATATATTAAACACATCATGTATTAAACATAACTGGAAGCGCAACAGAGAGATAATCTAGAATGTGCAGCTCTGAGTGTTTTTTCAATCTTCTGATGCACATACAATTTAAACCTACCAGCAGTTACATGTTCCTGTAATTATTCCAATATTGACAACATCTTCTGCAAATTAGCCAGGCAGCAGAGGAGACCACTCCTTCAGTTTCCTCATTTAAAATCTACAGACTGTAGATAACTCATCAAATCATAAGCATAAGCATAATTATTTATTTATTTATACCCCCTCCACCATCACACCATCAGGAAAGTTAAAGCACTCCCAACTGTCTCAAAACCAACTTTCTTTCTATTCCTTAATGCTTTGTAAGAAAATTAAAAAATAAAAAAGTTTTGGGTTGTTTGTTTGTTTGTGTTTAATTTTAAAGAGGTTACTGTTCTTCCTTTCATTTTCATTGTTCTTTATTTTCTACTTTTATGAAAACAGAAACATCATGGAACAGTTGAATGTAGAGATTAGTTTTTCCCTGAAAGTAGTGACATCTTATTCTTATCTCTTGCTGAAATGAGACTGCAAATTATAATTTTGAAAGTGAAACAATTTTCTGATGTATTTACACAACATTACTCATGAATTTTTTATGGTAACAATGTTCAAACTCACATAACGACAGCCAGATTTATCACTTTCAAAAATAAGGGGAAAAAGGTAAGTAAAAGTTATATCTATACCTAATAAATTCTTGGAGATGTCACATAACTGCTATTACTAAAGTAGCTGTTATGGTTGCTGAAAGAGGCCCAACTTAAAGATCAGCCTGAGATTTTAAGTTTTGTACCACACTTCTCAACAGAGTATGCTGAGGTTATGATGTGATTTGGCTATGTAGAGGGATCTGGATAGGCTGGATCGATGGGCTGAGGCTAACTGATATTCAACAAGGCCAAGTGACACATTCTGTACCTGGGGCACAACAACCCCATGCAATGTTACAGGTTTGGGAAAGAGGGGCTGAAAAGCTGCCCAGTGGAAAGGTAGCCTGGCTATATATATATATATTCATCCAGTCAATAGCTGGATGAATATGAGCCAGCAGTGTGCTCAGACGGCCAAGAAGGCCAACAGCATCCTGGCTTGTATCATAATAGCAGGACTAGGGAAGAGATTATCCCTCTGTGCTTAGCTCTGGTGAAGCCATACCTTGAATACTGTGTCCAGTTTTGGGCCCCTCACTACAAGAAGGACATCAAGATGCTGGAATGTGTCCAAATAAGGGCAATGAAGCTGGTGAAGGGTCTAAAGAACAAGTTTTATGAGGAGTGGCTGAGTGAGCTGGGGTTGTCTAGCTCTGAGAAAGGAAGGCTCAGGGGCGACCTTATCACACTCTACAATTAGCATAACAAAGGCTGGACTAGATGATCTGCTGGGGGGGGGGGGCTGGGGGGGTGGTGTACAAGGACGCAGAACACAACTGAGAAATACTCTTCAAAATTTTCAAGTTCCCAGTAAAATCTTGGATTAACAAGTGACTTTCTTGGAGGCCATGGATGGGTAGGGTGCACCACTCAGACCCAGTGGCAGTAATGTTTTCATTATGTCTACTCTCCTGTTCTTGCATTGGCAGAGTGAATTATTACTTACAAAATGAAGAACTCATCAGTAGATACCATAAATGAATCCATCTGTAACCATGACAGTCACAATATCAATACATTCAAAAGATGCTTGAAGTTGAATTTTGTGATTTTGCAGGGGGAGAAACAATACTTGATCCCTTCACAAGCAGAAATTATACCTAAGACCAGTAAAAGATTTGTGGTATATGTTCAGGGATCTTCAGCTTCCCCAAAAGAAATTACAAGTGAGGATTTTCAGAGCCACAGATCTCCTCTTGCAAAAGTGGAGGCTTAATATGTAGTCTTTCCTCCATTAATAATACTTACCTTTCATGAAATATGAAAGGAAAAAGGGGGGTGCCTCTCAAAATAATGAAGCATCTGTGTCAGTTTATTTTGTTAACCAAGTGTTCACAAAAGCCATTCCTACCTCTTAAGCTCTCATATCAGCTTAAGCTCTCACACCAGCTATTAATTTCTGTTTTAAACAACAACTTTGAGAAGTCCAATGAGGAAGATTGTTTATAGATGTTTATATTGTCATATTTATTTACATTTCAAATACAAGCAAACTTGTCAGTACAAAAAACAGCTTCAAATTCACTTACTAAGTAGGATTGAATGAGATTCAGAATTTTCATTCTGGATAAAGAATTATTTGTCTGAAAGAAACAGCTGCCGCAGCTTGGCCGCAAAGCTTTGCAGTCCTGAGTGTTGCAAGTCCCCACCACTGAGCTTTTTTCAAAATATTGCAAGAAGAAAAATTATAGTCTCGCCCATAACATTCCTCACCTTTATAATATGTAAAGGATTGGGCTTCAAACAAAAGCTGATGTATCAAATCAATAAGTCAAGCCACTAGTTTAAATTTAACTAGAGAAAAAAAAAAATCCTTTTATTCCACCTTACATCTTTCCTGAATCATTGTTAAAAATAAAATAATAATAATAATAATAATAATAATAAATCTAACTTCTAAATAAATTAAAATAGATTTTCCTGTTAGCAAAAAGTAGCCAGTATAAGCAGTGCATGCACTTATACTTACTCCCTGCAAAGAGAACAATTCACTTCTAATAAATGCTTAACACTTTGGCAAACAGCTCTGTTTTGCAAGACAAATTATATCTGTTTGAACACCAACTGTATAATGAAATTCATATTCCAATAGAATAAACTGATAGTGCAGAAAATGAGTAAGACACTACTTCAGAAAGTAATTATTCTTTTTTCTTTGTTTAAAGAAAGCTGTTTTACAATTGTTCACACATTTTGCCTAGTGCAAAAATTAGAAGTCCCATTTGCAGGGTCCTGTCCCAGTTTTGGGTTGGGTAATGAGGACCTCTTCTGGGACATAAGAGAATAATATATCATACATAGTTTTTTTCATCCTTTTAAATGTCTTTTCCTTGTCACTTCAAAAGACCTGGTAGGTCCCTCAGGCACCTGGGAGGCTTTTCCCATTCCATTTCATGTCTCACTCTAATTCTACTCTGTCCTCAGTTGGAGCCTCCCAGAGATACATTTCCTATTAAGTTAACTGTAAAATAAATATTTGTCATAGATATCAGTACACCGTCAATTTCGATTTTCTTTGAAAACAGTCAGAAAATTTTTCAGAGAAAGAAGGCTCCATCTGTCCTTTTAATCTCTCAATTAGTGAATATACAATAAGCTTCAAAGCAGGTGAATGGACTCTTAATCTGTTCAATAAATCATCACAGGGTTTGATTGTAAAAAGGCCTGATCTCTTTTGAATATGCCATCACACTCTGCAATGCTCTTTAGATGTAGCTGGAGAGCTCTGAACATATTTTAGCTTAGGATCCTGTATATTCATCTGTGTATTACTAGTGTTGTAAGTGTCCCACTTTTTCAGCTCAAAAGATAAACATTATAACTTGATTTAGATAGAAAAGGAAGAACATATTTACAGGTGAATGCTGCCAAGATGAAAGACAAGCCCTTAACATGAATGTGTTGATATAATTATTCATGAACTTTACAAAACTCCATGGGTCACAGAGATCATACCTTGCTAACAATGAATTATACTACAATAACAAACAGTATGACACAACTGGATTGTCTTCATTGTTATTGAGATTCTTTGCTAATTAGAGAAATCACAGGGCTTTAATTCTAATTACTTTCTTTTTTTCTTTGATAATGTAAAGTTGATATCTGACTGATGTACTTTGTTGCTTACTGTTGGTGAAAGGTACAACTATGTGCCCCATATAGAGTAAAAGTTCTTGGTAGCTCATTCAACAGCACAGGTTCTTGGCAGAAAGTTGGTCATACGTGAGAGTTTATGTTGTAAACCCTGCTTGCCAAGTGATGAAAATCTGAAAATGCAGCTGTGATTTCTCCCCTCTCATTTCATACTGAATTACCAGAGGTCTTTCCACTGGACTTAGCTCTCATCTGGTATAAGGTGGCTCAACCCAGTGAAGCTGAATGGAGTCCTCTGGCACTGTAGGTTTTAATTGGCTTTCCAGTTACTGTTTGTCCAACACAGACAAAGAATTATTTCCATTCTTCTTCCCCTTGCCTATTTTTACCCCAGTCTTGGTCCTAGAAACCTCCAGAGCACGGTAAATAAAACTACACTTTGTTTCAGTCTTGGAGTTGTCTTCATGTAAAAAACAAACAAACAAATAAATAAATAAATAAATAAATTATACAGCAATGGGGTGATTTTCCTTAAGCCTACACTTATTTCACTTTAAGCCATATAGTCTTAAAATATCAGTGTCTTGATACTGTTTTGCAAAAGGACCACTGCCATTAGCATGACACCTTCCACATATGGGTGCCAATACTCTCCATGAATCACAGAGGGAAAATCGGGCTGGCAACACTTATTCAGGTTGAATGGAAAGCAGCAGGAGGGGAGCTGGATGACAAAGTAAGTGTATAACTAATAGGATGTACACCTCCGACATCTGGTGGACAACCATTATGGTTTTTTGTCATCTTCTTTGACTCTACATAAAATTTCATTCAAAGTTAATGTCTAGACATTTTTTTGCATGTCTTTCAAAAAGGTCCCTGACATCGGACATCAGTTGCTGTCATATTTTAACTAATAATACTATATTTTGTCACTAGTAAACCTTTTTCCACTTTCTGAAATAATTAGCCATTGTCAAACAGTTTATTCATTCATCATTTATTCATCCTTTTGTCCCAGGAACATCACCAGTCTTTCTACCGTTTCACTTAAAGATAAAGTTTTACTTACACAGCCTCTCTCTGTAATTGGTACTGCTATACCACAAATCAGTTTTATGGCTGGAATGTTGCAAGACATGTGTTTACTGGTTTAGTTTTACATGCTTTTCTCCATCTTTCCTATGTTAGATTTTACTTTACCAGCTAAAACAATCTTTTGCTATTTTTTTTTCTTTTCTCTAAAGCAAAAATTTTGTGAAACAAGATATTTTGGGTTCTTTTTTAATAATATTTTAGCAATGTTGTTAATGTCCTACACCATAAGGTAATTATGGAAATAACCTGATATGATCCATTTGCAGGAAGAGTTTAATTTTCTCTCTTCCTTGAAAAGTGATGGGATCAATATGTACTGGAGACTTTTACTAAAGCATAAGCGTTGGCTTATCTCAACCAAGGCGGTAGGTAGGCACTCTCTTCTACTCCTGGCCCTCTGTTGAGGGGACTGTTGTTTGACTTTGACTGTAAGGATCAAAACCACTGTGTGAACCAGGCACTTCTTTCTTCCTGGAGTGAAGGAATAAAAAAAAAGATCAGTTCCCAGACTGGGTCATGGGGAAGGAACCAGATCTGCAGCAACAACCCTGTTCCATTGCTTAGAAACCACCAGTTACAAGCATCAAAATTACACAGAGCATTTTTATGTCACAGATTTTTTTTAAGTGTTATAAAGGATTATGCGAACAATGGAGAAGGATATAGAAATGTCGTTTATAACAGAATAAAAGTATTATGTGACTGACAACATCGCAAGTTTTTGTCAGATTTCAGTGTCATCCCTAGTAAGATGCTTGGCCTTTTCTTTGTGTACATTTAAGAAAAAAGACATAGAGTCCTTTCCAAGATTTCACAAAATAAGACTGAATGGAAATAGTAAGAGTAAGTAATAAACTGTTAAAGGAAAGGCAGGAAAAGAAGAGTGATTATAGTGAATGAGTAGCATGGCTGCAGAGACCTTGTTTTTAAAGTTAGATGGTTTCCACCATGAATGTCTGCCTTAAAACCCTATTCACACAGAGAGAACCTATGAACTATAGAAAATTTCAGGCTTTTTGGCAACTCTTCATGCAAGAGGAGATCTGATTGCTGACCTTGCCACATGGTTTCAAGATTCTTTTTCCAGTTTTAAAATATAATCGTCATCTATCTCATGTGTATATTTAAGTATGATGATATAAAGAAAATTTATGCTTACATTAGCACCAGTTTGTTTACCACAATTTCAGAGATAATTCTTTATGATTAATACAACACACTTCAGAGGGCACTAGAGTATGGGCTGGAAGACTGTTGTGGTTTAACCCAGCCGACAGCTAAGCACCACACAGCTGTTCGCTCACCCTCCCTCTCTGGGATGGGGGAGAGAAACAGGAAAATGAAGCCTGTGGGTTGAGATAAAGACAGTTTATTAAGACAGGAATAATAATAATAATAATAATAATAATAATAATAATAATAATAATAATAATGTGTACGAAATAAGTGATGCACAATGCAATTGCTCACCACCCGCTTACCGATGCCCAGCCTATCCCCGAGCAGCCGGCACCCACACCCCAGCTAGCCACCCCTATATGTTGTTTAGCATGATGTCAGATGGTATGAAATACCCCTTTGGCCAGTTTGGGTCAGCTGTCCTGGGTCTGTCCCCTCCCAGCTCCTGCTGCACCCCTAGCCTGCCCGCTGGCAGGACAGAGCGAGAAGCTGAAAAGTCCTTGGCTTAGTGCAAGGACTGCTCTACAACAATTAAAACATCAGCATGTTATCAACACTCTTCTCATCCTAATCCAAAACATAGCACTCTACCATATACTAGGATGAAAATTAACTCTATCCTAACTGAAACCAGGCCAAAGTCTTATATTGTATTTATCAGGCCAAGCTCCCAGGAGGAATAAATGATTTTGTGACCCTGGTCACCATGGTTCACTGTTGCTACACTCACATTTCCAAAATTGTTTCAGACTTAAGATTGATTTATTTTTTTTTTCACTAAGCTACAAAATATATAGGAGGTTAATTTCTAAATACTGCTTAAACTTTGCATTAAGAATATACCATCCAGACCATACATGATCTTAATGAAATGCACTGAACAATAATTTATATGTTTATATGCACTGAATATAGTTTATATGTTTCTTTTGCTGATATCCATAAATCAGATGTACTCTAAGCAAGAGCAATATTGCAATATTAGATTGGATTGAAAAAAAAAAAGGGGTTGGGGGGGGGGGGGGGGGGGGGGGGGGGGGGGGGGGGGGGGGGAAGGTCACTGCAAAAGACCATCTCAGCTGCAAAACCTAAGGGGATCCTATAGTTAATAGGGGGATCCTATATTCAATAGGGGACCCAATATTCAATATGTGTATTCAATTCAAACATAGCAGTAAGCTGCCTTCTAAACTATCTAATCAGAGTTTCTAAGGTATTTATCAGGGATTCTTGGTGCCATGACTTACATCACAACTTTATTAAACAACTAAAAGAAACTTTTAAGGTCCTACCCTTATTTCATAAAATTTACTTACTCTTCAGACTACAGTAGTTACATAATGATCTTGTTTGTGACACATCATATTCACATTTAATAAATTAAGATTTCAAAATAAAGCTCATGTTCCAGTCCTTTTTCTGATTATAAAGTTAATTTATTACTATCACTGTTTGTAGAAACATGAAAACCATAACAGAAAAAGGTGTTTTGTCTTCCTTGTCTAAAACATTTGTTTGTCAAGCTTTGGAAACTAATTTCAAAATTTAAATAATAAGGCTAAAATATTTTACCAAAGTTAGTTTTAAGATCTAAGAGCATAAGGGAAATGTCATGTTGGGCAAGATCTTTTTTTTTTTTTTTCATTAAATATCCACAGAGAATAACTGCTTCAGAGAAAGGTAGCACAAATCCTACTGTTGAAGTTTCTTCCTAAGAAGAAACAAAGGAAATGACTTGTTTCTGTCATGAAACCAGGCATCTTTCTATTTTATTTAAGCTTTTTAATACAGCATTGTATATTTTCCCTACTCCCTTATTTCACTTACATCTGTTTCAAACTATGCAAAGGTTCTGCCCTTAGAAATACTGGGAACAGTAAGTTTTGAAAGTTAATTATGCAGCTTTTTAAAAAATCCTTTTATCAGTTTTAATTATAATGTTCTTCAAAAATCCTTGAATGTCTCCATATTCTTGTAATAAGAAGGCACACGTGAGAAGACGTTATTATCTTTCATTCCTCTCTTTTCCATATGTTCCTCTTCATACTCTTCTGCTTTAAATTACTTTACATAAATATAATAATATATTTTTGCATATTTATCCTTCCACTCATAGTGATTTTACAGGTGTTATTTCAATTATCCACAATTCCCACCCCATTCCTTGGAAGTTGTCTCAATTAACCTACAGAATATTGACCAAGTTCTTGTCTATCAGTGTCAAAGGTAAAGAAAGTATTATTTAAAATCTGTTAAATTGCTAAAATATTGTGATAATTATGGGTGCAAAGAGTTAAAAAATAAAAATAATTTTTAAAAAGCTTAATTATTATGATATAATATAGATTGATAGATAGATAGATGGATAGATAGATAGATAGATAGATAGTTCATTCTGGAAGAGGATTGAGCATTTGGATTGTATTTTTTTCTCCTTCGTCTCTTTTCCACAGTTGTCATTTTGTTCTCTTCAGAGTTATTATCTACATTTAAAAGAAACATCTGTGCAGTGTTTATTGCAACATTTTGAGCAAACTTAGGATTTACACCCATGAAGTAAACTGTGAAATTATTTCCTATAGCTGTCCAAAAATTCAACAAAAAATGAGAAGGTCAGAATGAAAAAGAAAGATCTGTAAAGGATTTGAAATAAAAATCACCTACCAGTATATTTTAGGAGAGTGATATTCTATGCTTTACAGATTCAGAAATTAATCATCATGGAAGTAAAGAGAGCCTTGCCTGAAAACATTATACTCTTAAATTTTAGTTACATTTTTAAGGTAAGAACTTGATATACAAACATTATCAATACAGGACAATAGGTGAATGTCGAACTGGTTAGGAGTTCTTTCTCCGGTCTCTCATTAATGCCTTTAGTGCTGAAACTGAACACAAAGTATCACAGAAGTTCACCATCATAAGTATATTTTCATGTGAACTTGCCATGCTTGACAGGCTCATCTACCTCATTCATTGCCATAGGCTACTGCTTTCCCTAGTAATTCTGCAGTTATTTGACATATGAAGTGGAAGGAAAAAAAAAATATATATATATATATATATTTAAAATATATATTAATTAATATTAACAATATATAATAATATATAATATATATGTATATGTGACTTGATTTAGAATACTTTTGCTAGTTTTAACGAACACAGTGCTGCTGTTATTGTTTTCTGCAATTGCAACCAACTTGTTCACTAGCATTCTTCATACTTTTGTTATCTTTTCAAATATATTCATTTTTATAAGTACAGATGCAATTAAACATTTATTGTGGAAAGCCTTTTATATCTAGATTACCTGAGTTATATTTCTATCTAGTTTTGAAATAAATTGTTCTGCGCATCTAATTAGTTTCATTTTTCTAATTGTCATGGTTACACCATGCACTTTTATACACTAAGCTGTAACAAGCACCATTTTTAAGTGGTAAGCATTTTTCAAAATAATTAATTCTGTCAGATATGAGATGAGATGTCTTTATTATGTCTCCACATAAATTGAGCTTTGAAAGGAGTTCTTTGTTCTTATCCCAGTTAACACAAGCTTTTCTTCTGTGTACTTACAATGTCCCAAAAGGATTAAAATTCTTTATTCTCTGGCCAAATTTCTCTCTCTCTGGTTTTTTTTTATTTTTCTTTTCTTTTTTTTTTTTCTTTTTCTTTTTTTAATCAGTAATCCTTCTAGGGTAGACTCCGATAAAACACATCTGTTACATTCATATTCCAACATCAGTACAACTTTGTGCTCTGAACCAATGTGTTTTTATTCAATGAACTATTAAGCAACTTCTCTGTTTTCCAATAAAGGAGGCTATCTATCACTGAATGATTAAATAAGCCATTTATATATGGCACTAATATCAGCATTAGTACTTTCTCCTACAGCCTCTGTGACCTTGTACTTTGGTTCAGGTCTTTCCCTGCTTAACTAACTGATGTACATTGATTTGACGCACATTGTTAATTTTCACAAACTAAACTAAACAAAATATTTGCAAACTATACCCTGAAAATATCGTCATGTTCCAGGCAGTGGTGATCAGGGCTGTGCAAGTTTGAAAAATAGTATATGCACTTGAAAGATAAGACAGAAGACAAATATTATGTTTTTCTTTTAAAAGGCAGTATATTGTGTACACTGTACCAAAATATAGAGCTATTTTTGAACATAGTTTTTTTTAACATTCTTTAATAAGGCATGTTTATTATTATTTCTTTTACACAACTGACACCACTTTTCTTGCTGTTTGGACTGCACATTTTTCTACCAACTGTCCTGGTGTTTCCTAAGAGAGAATATGTGAATGAGTTTATAGATTCTATCATAGCTGGCTTCCCTAACATTAAAAAATCAAGTTCCATAAAATCAGAATGCATTGACTACCCATGGAAAAAAGCAGCTTTACAACTTTGTGTACTTCATTCAGCTACCTGAATATTGTAAGAAATCAAAAATGGTTTCTGCAAAATAGAATGAAAGTACTTATAATGTTATGCTGTTTGCTTTTGTCAGATGCTGAAATAAAATTAGGTTTAAAGACATATCATTCTGTAGATGTAGGGAAAGTGTTTATAAGTTTTTTCAATGGACATCAGAGTGAACTCAGAACTATAGCTATGGGCACAGGTCTTATTATAATCAAAGAAAATTATATCTCAACTAGCAAAGGTTGAATTTTTCTGCAATTACCATATATATAGGACTTAAATAAGGCTATATACTTTACATATGAATAACAACTCAGTGGATGACCCATAGGACTTACAATTGAATTCTAGACCTTGCTCTGTGAACAAGAGCAGCAAACAGTTGACAGTGAATAATAATAATAAACTTAAAAAGTTCTTTGCATTCATTAGAACAAAATCACTATGCTGATATTTCTTTCCTCATCTTCTACCTTTCTTTAGACTGGAGTATATTACAGGTATTAGTGTCACCTTCTTTCAAATAGAAAGTAGGATTTTTAACAAAACAAAAGTTTTCATGAAGAGTGTCTATTACTGTTCCAGAAATTGCAATGTGTGGTCAAAAGGTCCAAAGTTACTTTTTTAGATTTAAATATGATTTCATTAGCATAATTCCAGGATGAAGTTTTCATATGGAAATCATCTGATTTAGGATTGTCCCTCCTTCACAATAAAGTCTGTAATAGGGAAAGCTCTCTTGCTTCTTGATGGCAATCCCCTCTGATTATAATATGTCTGGGTACAGTCATCATCTGATCCTTCAAAGAAAGTGAACACTCGTGAACAAGTAGCCTACTGCTTAATCACATTTGGGACGTTAAATGCAGAAAGCATGAATTTAAATCTTTCCAGCATTGGCTATTTGTCAGTGGCAATACTTCTCACATGTTCTGCAGACCAATGCTAAGGTGACAACAGCTTACAATACTTATTATTTTTTCTGTATTAATTCTAACACGCCATCTTCATATGAACTCAGTATTCAGAATTCAAACATGATTCAAAGGAATAAAGAAATATGGCAAAGGATAGTCTGACTGCCTTGTCATTTCAAAATGAAACTTCATCTTGTATCTTACAAGTTATCTATATCTCAGCAAAACTATGTCACTCTCACCGACACCGTGAGGATAATCCTCATTTTGTTATGTGAAGTATCTATTGCAAACGAGGACACATCAACAATTAATAAACATAATAATTGTGAAATGTGTACTACATAATCCTACTTTAACTAACAGAACGCAGATGTAAATGCTGAGACCATATCATCCCATAGGTTATTTAGCTGTGTCATGGGCAGGACTGCCGATAATGTACAAGAACAGCTGGTTGCCTGCAGCAACAAAATAACAAGGCAGCAAAATGTTCACTGTCTGTTTCCATGTGTATCTAGATGCTAGGCAGCACGGAATTTTTATTGTTTGCCTAGGGTATTAGAGCTCTTAGAGCTAGACTTAGTAAAAAGTAAGCCTGTTTTTATTTCACAGTATTACAGAATAGTTGCAGTTGGAAGGGATCTCTGGAGGTCGTCTGGTCCAACCCTCCTGTTCAAGCAGGGACACCTAGCCCAGATTGCCCGGATCTAGTTCCAGATGGCTTTTGAAGATCTCCGAGGAGGGAGACTCCACCACCTCTCTGGGCAACCTGTTCCAATGCTTCATCACTCACACAGGAAAGAAGTGTTTGCTGATGTTTAGACAGACCTCTTGTGTTCCAATTTGTGCCCATTGCCTCTTGCCCTGGCACTGGGCACCATTGAAAGGAGCCTGGCTTTGTTCTCTTTGCATTCTTTCTTCATGTATTTATAGACATTGGTAAGATACACTCACACACACATACACCAAGCCTAATCTTCTCCAGGCTGATCAGTCCCATCTATCTCATACTCTCCTCACAGGATAGGTGCTCCCATCCCTTGGTCATCTTGATGGCCCTGTGTTGGACTCTTTGCAGTGTGCCCAGGCCTTTGTTGTACTGAGGGGCTGTACTGGGTCTGTCTGGAATGGAGTTAACTTTCCCTGCAGTGACCTATACTGTGCTGTGTTCTGCACTGGTAGCTAGAACAGCATTAGTGTCACACCAATGTTTTGTCTATTGCTGAGCAATACTGGTACAGCATCAGGACTTCCTCTACATCCCCTCCCCCCCCCCCCCCCCCCCCCCCCCCCCCAAGAGCCAGTAGGCTGGGGGTTGCCAGGAAGTGGGGAGGGGACATCACTAGGGCAGCTGACCTAAACCAAACAACAGGATATTCCATACCATATGATGTCACACTTAGCTATAAAATGTGGGAAAGGAGAAGGAGTGAGAGGAGCTCTTGTTATGAAGAAGTCTGTCCTTCCATGCAACTACTACATGTACTGAGGCCCTGCTTCCCAGGACACGGCCAAACATTGTTCGTTGATGGGAAGTAGAGATTTTTTTTTTCTTTCTTTGTGCTTCCATGAGACCTTTGCTCATTTTGTTTCCTTCTTCCTTTTCCCTTTAATTAAATTATCCTTATTTCAACCCATGAGCTTTTTTTCCTTTCTGGCATATTTTCTTCTCCCTCTCTTCGGAGGAGGAGGGGACTGAGAGAGTAGTTGTGTTGGAGTTCAGCTGCCCAGCAAGGTAAAACCACCACAGGGGCCCAGAACTAGACACAGAACTCCAGGTACAGTCTTGCCAATGATGAATAGAGGGGAAGGATCACCTCCACTGACCTACTGGCAATACTTTGTCTAATGCGACCAAGAATACCATTAGCCATCTTAGTAGCAAGGGCACATTGCTAACTCATGTTCAGCTTGGTTTCTGCTTTCCAACTGGGTGTCCCCCAGAATATACTGGTGCCTGGAGTTGTTCCTCCACAGGTGCAGGACTCTGCACTTCTCCCTGTTGAACTTGTGAGATTTTTGTCAGCCCACCTCTCCAGCATCTGGATGGCTGCACAGCCTTCTGGTGAGTCAGCCACTCCACACAGTTTTGTGTAATCTGTGAATATACTGAGGCTGCACTCTACCCAGTCACCAAGATTGTTAACTACACTCTTAAACAAGACTGTACCCAGTATTGATTGGAGTACCCCACAGGTACTCCATTCATTACTGGCCTCCAACTAGACTTTGTGCCACTGACCACTACCCTCTGCATCCAACTGCTTTTGATCCACCCAACACTCTTGTCATCCAGCTCATATTTCAACAGCTTCTCTGTAAGGATCTGATTCGGAACACTGTCAAAGGTTTTAATGAAGTCCAGGAAGACAACATCCACTGCTCCTCCCAAATTTATAAAGACCTCCTCATTAGTGGTGAAAATCAACCCTTCAAATACCAGCAATTTGTTTTCTCTGCTCGCCTTGGGTTCATTCTGTTTTTAAAATATGTTGATGGAAGGTACTGTGTGGCTTACCAATATGGCTATGATGAGCAGAGCTGTTTGTGAAAATGTCACCTTTAATCGCACAGACTGGAGTTTGCTTCAAGTTTCACAGACGTAAAGGGTCTGTTTCCAGAACATAGCACTATCAGCTCAAGTTAAGGAAAAGACTATTCCCACACGGGGACACAGTCAACAGCATTTCTCTCCTTGCTGCCATCTGACCAAGAGGAGACAGAGAAGCAGAATCTGCATTCAGATCTGTACTCTACATATTTAGTAGTCCCAAAAGGCAAATATACCACACATACCAGGGTTTTCTCAGTTATCAAGTCCAAACAGATCAAAAGTCTTGATCTCTATAAAAGACTGTAGCTATATCAGGGGTAAGTTTACAGTACTTGAGAAACACCAAAATATTCTCGTATTGTGAAAAGTGTTTTCCCTGTTCACATTCATATATCTGCATCTGTGTACTTGTTTTCTGATCATATGGGCAAACTACCTTTGACCTGTATAAAAATGTGAAACCATTTTTGAGCTGTAATGTGACTTTTCCAGAATGTTAAGGAACATTCCTTCCAAAAGCGTCTTTTTTAAACACTACCTGCTTTGTGTTCTCATATGCTAAAAAGCTCTTCCTTAAAATAAACGGAAGAATGACCCTGGCCAGTATTTTTTTCATGTATATCGGCTGTGTTCTGGATAAGTTTTTCAGACCCAAAAAAGGTACTTCCATTCTACGTGTGTGTAAATATGAGCTGAACTGGGTGATGGCCCATCAAATAGTTGTTGCTGCCCAAAAGCAAGAGGGACTCACCAGTTCTACTCATCTCACAAAGCACTTGGGAGAATTATATGTCCACTAGAAGATCACCTTAGCCCAAAAGTGTTGCTGTGATGCAGTTTATTTATATGAACCACTTTTACACTGTAGGAAAAGACAGAGAAGGCTGAGATCTGACTAAAAGAATTATCATTGATATGTTCAATGCTTTAGAAAAATAATGTCACTTTTATATGAAGATGAAACCTTGGCAATACTGACATTCACTACATGCTCAGCTGTAAACCTATGTATATGTACATTTACAATATAAACTTCCATCATTGATAAATAGTATTGAATAAGAATATATATTAAGTATAGTATAAAAGTGTATATTTTTATCTAAAACCCCAAACAATGGAAATTTTTATTCCACTCTGGACACTAAAATGGTGTTTCTAAAATGTAACAATCCTGCTCCATGGTCATACGTTGTTTTATGGAAAGAAAAGCAGTCGACAGTTTTTAGAAGCTTTAAATTTCATTTTTTTTTTATAATTATTTTTTATTTTTTTTAGGGAAAAACAGCAATAAAGGATAGAAAGCACATAATTTGCTTTAGTAGGTTCTAACGAAATTCAAGACTTCTTACAATACCCCAAGGCTATACTTTGTTTCCAATTAATGGTTGCATTCTTGGAATCATATAAAAATAATTTGTATGTTCTTCATGCACAGCAAATCTGTCTAATGATTTTCTTACCATGTTCCAGTCCAGATAAAAGCACTTAATTTCTATAACAACATTAATTTCACAAGTGGCATAGCATTTGTGACTAGCAGTAAGCTGTTTCTTTAGCTAAGTGTTTTTGTATCACATACAAATTGGAAAATACAGGCAAATTAGTAAAAAATCTAGTAAAAAAAAAAAAAAAAAAAAAGGACACTCTAATGAAAATGTCCCAGAGGACATTAAAGAAAATGACCAGAGGGAAAAAAAAAATGGAATGCCACATGACATGAATTTGCAGATGATCTTTTTTATGGAGGATGAAAAAAAAAAATACATTTATAAAAAATGATGTTAACTTTGCTCTATTTATACTTTTGCATATTTCTGGCTATATATATATATTTTTTTTCCCTTTGGAAATGTGTAAAAACAGCAAGAGAATGTGCACGTATATAAGATATATAAAGAATGAACCAGAATTTAGAAACTACCTTCAACAGTACCTACTCCTACAGCAAAACTCTTCAAATATATCAGCTTTAGAAATCAAAGAATTCTTTCAATTTACCATCAGGAAATAAAGACAGGTTTCTGCCACTGAAATTGAATTTCATGAAATATCCTTACACTGGAAAATTATAAAATATTTGCAAACAATAATCTCAAAATAAAAGGAGAAATGTTATTACTCTAGTAAAGCTGCTATAGAGTCTCAAAGAAAACAGGTATCCAAAATCCCATCTTACATCAGTCAGCTACTCCACTAACATGCTAAAATGATGTGTTTCCTCACATGCAAGTGAAACAAACAATATCTAAGTGTTTGGCAAACTTCAGGGATTAAACATGTGGTAAACTGCAGGGATTAAACATGTGACATGGAAGTCAGGATATCTCTAGACTATCTTATATTACCAAGGCTAGAACCTAGATATTCTGTATACTCACAAACTTCTCTAAAGGCAAAGGAGAGGGAGGAAATAAACTACACAAAAAGTTGCATGGCAAAGCTATTCAGTTTCAACTTTAAGCAAGGAACAGGCTTTGTATTAGCACTTTTTTTTTTAGGACTATACTTCAATATATTTCACTTCATCATTACAATGGGAATAATTAACTCTACTGTTATTGAAGAAACTAAAATCTTGTTTTAAATACTTAAAGTATGTTATGGATGCTCAGAGACTATAGAGTACAATATAATGCAATTATTTTCACTACCTAGAATTTTGTTCATTCAACCCAACAGCAAACTCCAGCATATTCAAAAGTTCAAGATTTACATGTAAAAACAAATCAATGATTTGAAGACAAAATGATTTTCTTCACTATGTCTCAATACAAACTTTTTTGAGTTAATAATTTTCTTCTTTCTGAAGTTCAGCACCAATATCTTTCAAGATTATTTAAAAAAAATACATTTTTTAAGATAAAAAATGATTTAAATTACACAATTTTAAGTGTCCTATTTGCATTCAACAAGCATATTTTTTTCAGCTTCAGTTGAAAATGTCAGAAAGGTGTTCTGCAGGAGAGGAGGGACAGAGACAGAAGGAGACAGAGTCAGAGACAGAGGGATGCTTCTCATCAACTTAATAAAATAGTTGTTCAACAAGATAAAATAAAGAGAGGAATATAGAAAGTGAATAAATCTTCTGTCCTCTCATAAAGAGAACCCCATGTTCTTTCATCATCTGACAGACCCCAAATTTATCTACAGCATGCTGCACATATCCCTTCTGCAGAGAGATTCCTCCTTTGGGGTCATTTGAGCTATTATATAAATATCTTACTAGAAAATAACTTTTTTTTTTTTTCCAAATTGTGTTCTCATGAGAATCTCTTGCTGCCTTTTTAAATAAAGGCAAGGACCCCTCAGTTTGCAGATACCTAGTATCAAATGAGAGCTGCCCACAGGCTACAATAGCTGATTCATCTGGCTGAGGTTATCCTGCAGCCAAGGGACTTGTGCAGAACAAAGCATGAAGACCATACTGGTCATTCAACCCAGTGCAAAGAGGTGTGGACTTGGGAATGTTTAGTCTAACTGTGATGTTGGTCACTGATTCCTTGATGTGCAATGGTTATCTGATTAGGATCACTACATTCCACCCATTGACCGACACACAGTTTACTTTTCCCCCCAAAACTAATAATAATAGTAATTACAGACTGTATAGATAATATATAGATTTTTCAAGCCCTGAGTACCTGGCCCAAAAGGGAGACATGGACTGTTCAATATCAATTACTCCTCAAGTACAACATCTTCTGCAAGGCTCACAGTACAGAAGGTTATTCAGAATTCAAAATATAAACCAACTCAAAGAAAGGAAGGAAGGAAGGAAGGAAGGAAGGAAGGAAGGAAGGAAGGAAGGAAGGAAGGAGCTTACACGACTGTTATGCATATTATTTTATTTTCTTTCATATTTAAATTAAAAACTTGTCAAGTTATCTTAAACACAATTTTTCATCTCCATTGAAATGGGTCAAATTTTTTCACTGTTCAGAGTATTCACATTAGTTCAAAAATTTGCAATACTGAAAAGTTAATAAACTACTACCAAGCACTACATATAGTCATAAAATTTTAGTGTACTATGATTCAGGACAACCCTGGTCAAATGACTCATCCTTACTAATATAAAGGGTTAAAATCATATGCACACTTGAGATCAATGTGGTCTAATAACTTTCTTCAGTTCTTACTTCTGACACCTTTCTCAGTTTCAAAAATATTATGGATATATTATAGTCTGAGTAAAGAAATATAGCCCTCCAAAGAGTATAGAGATGTTATTCAACTGTGCAGGAATGGAGCTAGGAAAGCGAAAGTCCATCTGGAGTTAAAACTGGCTAGGGATGTGATGGGCAACAAGAACAGATACTACACCTATATAAACAAGAAGGAAAATGAGGATATACGTAAGCCCACTACTGAATGGGGCATGGGACTTGGTAACAAAAGACATGGAAAAGGCTGAGGTTCTTGATGCTTTCTTTTTTTCAGTCTTTTAACAGTAAGATTAGCCTTTAGGTATCCACTGACTTTGAGAAAAGAGAGACAGTCTTGAGTAAGGAAGACATGCCCTCAGTGGAGGTAGACCAGATTAAAAAACTCTTAGTGCAACATACCCATACTTCATGGGAAACAACATACACAAGTTCATGGGCCTGATGGGCTGTGTCCACAAGTACTGAGGAAGCTGGCTGATATAACTGTGAGGCTACTCTTGATACTTTTTTAAAGGTCTTGTCAATTGGAAGAGGTTTCTGAAGGTCAGAAGGGGGCAAATGTCATTCCTGTCTTCAAGAAGGGCAAAAAAGAAGGTCAGGGGGACTGCAGGTTAGCCTCACCTCAATCTCTGGGAAGCTGATGAAGAAGCTAATTCTGCAAACTATTTCCAAATACACAAGGGACAAAACAGTTATGGGAGGAAAAAAAAAGGAAAAAGGAGGAAAACATGTTTAACTGAATTACTAGCTTTCTACATTGAAGTGATTAGCTTGGTGGATGAGGGTAAAGATGTTGTTTATCTTGACTTTAGTATGGGTTTTGACACTTCATATTTAACATCCTCATAGACAAGCTTACAAAGTACATGTTAGTGTAAGTGGAAAGTGAGCTGTGTTGAAAACTGGTTCAACAACCAAGCCCAGAGTGCCGTGACCAGTAGCAGAAAATCCAGTTCCAGGCAAGTCATTAGTGGTGTACCCCTGGAGTCAATACCGAGTTCAACACTGTCAGACCCCTTCATGAATGATCTGGGTGGTGGGACAGAGTTCATAATGTTAAAAATAATAAATAATAAAAAATAATAATAAAAATAAAATAAAAAATAAAAACAGAAGGAGTTGGTGATATACCAGAGGCTTGCACTGTCATTTTAAGGTAGCTGGACAAGCTGGAGAATTGGACAGCGAGGATTTTCATGCAGTTTAGCAAGAGGAAATGCAAAGTCTTGCACCCGGGAGGAATAACCCCAAGTACCAGTACATAGTGGGGACCAACCAGCTGTAAAGCAACTGTGAAGAGAAAGACCTGGGGGTCCTAGGTGATCTTGGGTCAGACATGCAACAAAAAAGGCCAACAGCCTTCTGTTTATTAGGAAGAGCACTGCCATCATGTTGAGGGAGTTGCTCCTTCCTCTCTACTCAGCACTGGTTAGTCCACATCTGGAGAACTAGGCCTAATTCTGGGCTCCCCAGTACAAGAAAGGCATGCTGGAGAAAGTCCAGCAAAAAGCCTCAAAGATCATTAAGGGACTGGAGCATCTGTTATTCTATAACAGGCCGAGAGAGCTGTTCAAACTGAAGAACAGCCTGATCTGGGGTTATATTATTCATGTGTATAGTGGTATCAGGAGGGATTTTATCCAGGCACATAATGATGGGAGGTAATGAAAGACAGCCAAATTCTTCTTGATGGTGCCCACTGACAGGACAAGAGAACACACATTAACTGAAAGGGAATTCCATCTGAATGCTAGAAAAAACTTTTATACTGTGTGGGTCATCGAATACTGGGCAGGGTTGCCAAGACAGATTGTGAAGTCTCCATCTTTTGAGACATTCAAAACCCAACTGGACACAGTACTGTGCAGTTCTAATTAATACTGCTTGAACAGGGGAATTGGTATAGTTGATATAAAGAGATCCCTGACAACCTCAGTATTTTTTTAATCAGACCTTTTTTTTTCTGGTTCATCTTTGGGGATGTTAATATCTCACTGAAGATACATAGCCTCTGGAGAACTAATTATTTGTTCATGTTGCCTCATCCAAAATGTTTTCACTTTTTTTTATAATTTCTAAAAAATGCACTTATATTGTATGATAACACAATGCAAAACTTTACAGATTAAAACACAAAATTTGATGTAAAACTTTGTAGCAATGTATAATAAGTGGCTTATCAAAAATAATAGTTTATTATTCATTCAAATAAAAATAATTACAATTAATTTATTCAGTTTTCTATCAATATAACAGATATTTGATTTAGCTTAAGTTAGTAAATACGTTAATAAATACGTTACCAAAACAGAGGGGAAAAAAATAATGTTATCAACACTTCGACTACTTTGGTGTTTTACAAATATGCTAACTTTTATGGTTTGGAAGTTCAACATTTCAAATTACCTTTCTGTTTCACAGTGACTTGTCCTTGTTTGCCGCTCTCTTTAATACACCCAGACATATATACACTGCAATTACAAACTAAATCAGTTTATCAGTTTATGGCTAGAAATGGAAATCTTACAGAAAAGGGGTTCTTTACCCTCCCTGTGTAAATTCCAAAGAGAAATATCTGTATTTGAACATCTGATCTGTCATAACAAATCAAAATGCCTGTCAAGCCTCCAATTGCATAAACATATATATATTCTTACAAATACCAAAAGTCTAGCCTCACTCTTTGACTGACAGATAGATAATGGCCATTATGATTATTCACAGCCACTGTACTCTGGAAGAATTACCAGTGACAATTTAAAGATAAGAAAAGAAATATCTTGCTAACTTATCACAGGATTTTTATCATTCAGAACAAAATGTCATGTAAAAAAGAAGTGAGGAACAATGAGTTTGAATAAAGTAACAGTAGTTTAAAGGAGGTTCCCTAGTCTTACAAATAAATGTAACATAATAAATATCATGTAAATGTTAAAAATAAAAGTATGGAAAACACTCCAGCAAGAGAATGATTTCAGGTAGCCCAAAAATTTCTCAGAAATGTTACTCTAGAAAAATGTTCAGTCTAGTGAAACAGCATAATGGGAAGTAATGAAGTTAAAGGTACTTGTCTGATGTTTACTCTAGTGTAGCTGTGAATACGTGTATGATAGCACAGCAAGAGTTCTGAAGAGGTCCATTTCTATTTTTACAAAATATCTTTATCACTATTTGTATTAATTGACAGAACGTGGATAGTGGAAAACATTCTTCCTCTTGTATACGCACCACATCTGCCAGCTGATACCACCTACATACAGTGATGCAACAGGCATGATTGTATTATCTAAAGTAAACTGACTCATAATTTCTAAACTAAATAAAGTGGGGGCATTAACTGGATTACTAAATACATTACTGGTATTTAATGTTTCAGACCATAGAATTGTGAAATTTCATTCTCTGCAAATAAAAAGCTACTGCATGCTAAAGACTGTGATAAAATCAAAAAGGTTGCCATGATACTTGCCAGTTGACCTGATACATTCAAAATGAATGCAAGAAGGAGAACTTAGACTTTATTTTCTGTGTCCACCTTCCTCTTGTGAGCTTTCTGAAACCAATTTAAATGTTGGTTTTAATTTAATTCCACCTACCCTTAATGTAAGCACTAATGGTGTCTGTAGAGAATAATCAGACTTGTTAGCATCACTGATCAACACTAGCCTTGGGCAAAGAGGAGTGGAACAGCTTGCTCCTGTTTATCTCTTATACAAACTTTGTGGATGGAGGCCCACAAACTTGGTATGAGAGGTTGCTGAAGGAGAGAGTCTTGTCTTGGTGGGACAGGTCTGTTCTCAGGGTAGAACAGAATCTTGATGGCAATGGTGGCCACATGAAAACCTTTGCTTCATTATGTGTAAAATGAATATTAAAGTTAACACCCCTTATATGATAATGAGCTTAATGAATTGCATGCTATACATATATGACTAGAGTACCCAACTCTTCACTCAAATAATGCTAAACGTCATCCCAGGGAGAGAACAGATAAAGTTAGAATATAAAAGGATATATAAGGAATTAGTGAAAAAAGGGGAAAAAAAATAAAAGAGAGAAGGAGAAGCTAGTGTTAGAAGAAAAAAAAAAAGTTAGAGAGAGGAAAAAAAGAGGAGCAGGGAAGAGAAAGAAAAAGAAACTTAGAAGAGGCAGTCAATTGGCTGTTCTCATTCTTCTTCACAAAGAACAGGGACAGCTTTGTGCCTCCAACCTTTGGTGAGAAAGACCTGGGATAGTATTTTGCTAACACTATTATAACGTATTAGTGCTACTGCAGTAAGTGTATGTATCAACAGCAATTCCAAATCTGTTATATCTGTTGCCTGATTACATATGTTCAACTTTGTGAAACTATCACGGTAAAAGTCCTTGGTGGGGCTCTGAAACAAGCAAATGTTGGAACGCACATACATTCAACTTTGTGATACTGTCTCAGTGAAAGCCCTTATCAGGGTTTTGAAACAGCCAAATGTTTGATCTAATAACGGACCCTTTTAAAAGGACCCTTTTAATGAATGCAGTGGGGTCCTTCCAAAAATGAGATCAGCTTTCCCTTTTTAGCTAGAAAGGCATCAAGGCACTCCATCACCTTTGAGCATAAACACATGCACAATTTTATAAATAATTTAAAATTTAGCACAGAGGTAAAGAATGCCATTGAAGTACCAGGCTTTCTTGACATCTTGGAAAAAGTACTCTTTATCACACTGGGCTACGGTTCTCTGCAAAAATAAAGACCTAATAGTTCCACTTTCAAAGAAGAACTGGGAAAATATGTTCATTAATGTTTGTTAAGTAATCAACAACTATGTTGATAAGTATCCTGGGAAACAAATTAAAAAAAAAAAAAAAAAAGGAATCAGTAAGGTTCAAGATTCATATGATGTACAACAGATAAGTAAAACCACATGGGGAAAGACCATAATCAAAATAAATAAGGAGCATCTTTATCATGATGTAAGAGTTTAGTCAAATATACAATATCTGACAATGCAATTACGATTCCAAGATAATTATAGTTTTACAGTTGAAACTTTCTTAGTCCCCCAGGTGATCAGAAACAGCTGAGTACAGCTTCTTTGTCAATGGACTGCAAGTTTCCTGCCTCAAACAATGTTTTTCTGAAAATGAAGTGCTTCTTCCTGCTACCCTATGCACCAGGTTTGGTCTCTGGTGAAATGAAAAAGTTGTATTTTCTCTGGCAAAATCTCTAAATGCACTTTTTTGCCTTTTCCTCCATATGTTAACACTTCAAGCACAAACCTCCTCAGACAAATGCGCTAATTGAGGTTTTTTATTAGAAATGCTAGTACACCCAACAGAGTTGATGGCTGACCTTGTCTGGCCTTGCTTGGCTACTGCTCTTTCAGGTTTCCAGCAGTCAGGCTGGAACCTATTCTGTCATGAATACCAGGGCAAATGCAACATGTGATTGCTCCACAGCGGCCAGAGTGATAATCATTCTCTTTTACTTTCTGATTAGGCACCTGCCCAGACTGTAGACACAATAAAGAAAACATCAGAAAGGTGGGTACTGCAGAGGAAACTATGGAGGGCATTTGTTGGCACACAGCAATTTGATTTTCCTAAATTGCAGCACATTGAAAGCCAATTGTCCCCTCCCAATTTTCAATGAATGTCTTTCTGGTAGAGCCATTCATGAGTGAAAAATTTTTTAGATACATCTTGTTGGGCACTTAGAAGCAGGATTGGACTACTTCAGATTATGCTTTTGCTTGCAATTTTTCACCTCAGTAAAAACATGAGTGCTCACTTGCTTCTCAGCGGTTTAGCTGTTGGACTGTTTTTGTTTGCCTGAATACAGAGTATTGTTCTGTATGGAAAACTTGCATTTAAAGGAGAAGTGTTAAAGAAAACATCCCTATGGGAATGCAATTTTGACATCATTCTTTTTTATTCAAACAACATTTCTATGAGTAAAAGAAAACTGCATTTTTTTATTTTTTTTGCAATAATTGTTCTTAAAATGTTTGCAAACTTTCCATGCTTTGAAGATAATTTAATGTTAAATCCAAAAGACCGTGCTTAGACAGATGTTGCAATTCATGCATTCCTTTTAGATGCTTCTTTTCTTTGAATCTACCATGTCATTCATGCGAAAAGACCTTTAGGCTACACAATTTTGTATTTACGTCAATTTGCCTTTAATGAAAACACACATTTTTACACTTTTTGAACTGTTGAATTTCCTTAAATTTACTCATCTCCGAGTTTCGAGTACAGGCACTGGTTATTTGGCTGCAATTCAAAAATTTTTGCAGAAGAATATTTGGGGAATTTATTAGCCACAAGAAAAGGTAACAGGGTCATAGGGTGACAAACCAGCTGTCTCTGGAGCATTGCCCCTGTTCTGAAGCCTAAATGAGTCATTTTTGATTTTCTCAGTATTTAAGCTTTTTTGAAAACTGGATCAGTGGCCCACTCCTGCACTATGGGTTCAGTCTATTCCAGACTGGAATATAGCCTGATTTTTCCCATTACTTGCTTCATAATAATGCTCCAAGCCATCTACATCAGCTCAGCATTTTCAATGCTAACTCCAGGAACTCGGGGAGCTCATTCAACCTGCCACTCAGGAAGCCCTGAGACCCTGGTTGATTCACTTCTATACTCCCTATTTGAAACATGTGCATTTAATCAAAAAAGGAGTGGCAGAGCTATTAAATGCCCTTAGATCACTTGGCCTGCTTCAGTCCAGCTGGAGTACTGAAAGTCTTAGAGGAATCTAAGGTGGAAAAAGCAACTGTACAGCTTTTCTAAGTGTGTGGCATCAGAGCACACTTGAAAAATTTACTCCAACTTGTTGCAGCAAGTTTTTCATGATTTCCTTCAGTTAATCTGTTTTAAACAATTCTGTAACTTTTCAGATGTGCATTTCCATCTCCTCCTTCTCATGGAGCTTGTCCAAATTAAACCTTGAACAAGCATAGATTTTTGGCAAATTCTAACCTTAATGTTTGCATTTTAGTTTACACAAACATTACAGCTACAGTATTCTCTAAACAATTTTGGTTGAACCTGAAAGCTGATTTCCTTTGCTGCTCTAACAATTTTTTTTCCAGTAAAAGTTAGAAGTGTCATCTTATGTTCACTTGCATTTGAGATCAGGACACTTGAAAGCAAGGATCGAAGGTCTGCCTTTGAAATGCAAGCAAGAAAGCTGCTGAAGACCCACTGCTGATTTAAGCGCCTGACTTGACTTTGAATCATGCTCCAACAATCCAATTTTTGGCCATTTCAATGAGGCCAACAGAAAGATCAGACTTTCAGCTGGAAAAGCAATATTGACCACGTGCTGATCTATCTGCTTGAAGTTGTCAAACATTGCTCTAAATCTCAGTCACACCTTTGCCAGTTTCCAATTACCTTCTTGGCTGACAGGAAGGACCATACAATGATAACATTTAGCATGCCACTCCTGATGGATGTAATCTGGCCATATCCTTAATGACCACGTAAAACTATTTTCCAAAGCTTCTGAGCCTTTAATGCCATTTAAGCCATGCAGAATGGGTAATCCTTCAACCAGAGGAGCCAATCCTTACAAACACTACTTCATTAGTTGCAGCGTTCGATCACTTGTTTCAGTCTTTGCATGAGCTTCTTATCAAAACTCCAGATTTGAAGACATGAGTTTGTAAGGAGCAAAGCTGGAAAATCTGATCATTGCAAATCTAGCACATGACTGCACACTGTATAAATGGCAGACAGAGCCACTGACAATAAAAACAAGTCCAGGCATTGCATAGGGTCAGGCAAAGGATAGCAAAAGAATTTCTGTGAAAAGCTGTAAATACACTCAAAAGCAACTGTGTCAATGAAAGGCATTTGTGACCACGGGACAGGGGCTAGGCCTTGCCATTTACATGAGTATTACCTGAACAGCGGATCCGAAAAAAAACAGAATCCTGACAGCTAGCATTCTTAGTCAATCCTCTTCAATCTCCCTTACACCAGGTACTGTTCCATTCCCTGGCAAAGCTTTGGCACTTTTTGTTGCATTTAGAGCACTGGCTGGTATGACCATTTACTTTGCCTGAAAGTAATTATCCTTCTGCTGCTGGCACAGATCCATTTTTGGGGTAACTTTCTGCTCAAGATTCCTGAAGCAGTGATTGGCTTGTCCAGGAATTCATGCTTACTTTTTACTGCCTTAAAATGGACTGACAAAAAAATGTGGTTTTCTAAGATTTCACATATGTCATGATTTAAAGACACTGGGGTTCACTAAATGAACACAAGTGATGGCCATGTCAATTGTTTCAAAATTTGTCTTACTTGGGAAAACTCCAAAGCATTCTGCAACTTCTGCCACTGTAAGTGATCACAGAAAATAACTCACTTCCCTTGGGGACAAAAATGTGAAAATGCGTTTTACTTCTGCCCCTGGTCATGAATTTTATCCAGTCATGCTTTGAACTGGGATGCCACAGAGGACCATTGTAAAATATATTATCAGACCAAGGACTCTATTTATTTCATTTCCCCCCCTGCACACAGTGCATATTGCTTCACTTGACACACTGTGCTTTGTTGCCCAAAACATTAAGGAATTCCCTTTCTCTAATTCCCACTGCTCCTCTTACTCATACTCTCACTGGCCATGGAGCTCTAATGACAGATCCTTGAAACAAACCTTTGTCTTATCAAAGTTTTTCAGTCCAATTTTGACAATCCATCTGCCAAAGTTAGGTTGTTTGAGAATTTTTGTTCCCCACTTTGATAGAGCCCTACAATGGCATCCTCTTGAACAGACTGCCTACATCAAGCAATGCCCTAAATGCCTTCAAAATTCTGACTCCACTCTTACTTTTTAGCAGCACAGAAGTTAAACATGCACTTCAATTTGACAGTGTTTTTTGCATGTTTAACCAAGCTAACACATCCACTGAAATTAGTAAATCTTCAGGAAATTTTGGAGATTGTTTTTTATATAACTGGCTGAGTATTTGACCATTATCAAAACATGTCAAATCTTCAAAACTTATCCAACCCTTACTGTTGTGACCAATTAATGCAAACACAAACCTTTTACCATGGATGTTTAAATTAAAAGTTTGCATTTTCAAAGCTCAGCCTGTCTCTTTCAGGAAAAACTTATATTCCTTGCTGCAAAAAACTGAGTTAACTAAACAAATTTATGACCTTTTTAAAATTTTTGCAAAATTTAATAACTTCATTCTTGATTGAGAAAACATGAACAAGCGTTATTCAAAAACATTTTGATTTGATTGATACGCAATCTTCAGTGATTGCAAAAAAAGTATGTTTAATTATAAATTTCATGCTAAAGCAAAAAAATGCTAGAAAGTCTTTCAGTGGTTCCAACAAGATGCTCTTTTTTGTTAGGTGAAACATTTGTTTAAATCATGGAACAATGGACTTGCTATACTCCAAAGATCTGAAAGTAAGGCAGATGAAAGCAGCATTTGCTGGCTTTTTCTGGAAGCCTAGCATGACAGTTTTGTACACAATCTGGAAGAGACCTCCAAGATCACCGAGTCCAACCTCTGACCTAACACTAACAAGTCCTCCACTAAACCATATCACTAAGCTCTACATCTAAACGTCTTTTAAAGACCTCCAGGGATGGTGACTCAACCACTTCCCTGGGCAGCCCATTCCAATGCCTAACAACCCTTTCAGTAAAGAAGTTCTTCCTAATATCCAACCTAAACCTCCCCTGGCGCAACTTTAGCCCATTCCCCCTCGTCCTGTCACCAGGGGCACGTGGGAGAACAGACCAACCCCCACCTCTCTACAGCCTCCTTTAAGGTAACTGTAGAGAGCGATAAGGTCGCCCCTGAGCCTCCTCTTCTCCAGGCTGAACAAGCCCAGCTCCCTCAGCCGCTCCTCATAAGACTTGTTCTCCAGACCCCTCACCAGCTTGGTCGCCCTTCTCTGGACTCGCTCGAGCACGTCCATGTCCTTCCTGTAGCGAGGGGCCCAAAACTGAACACAGTACTTGAGGTGTGGCCTTGCCAGAGCTGAGTACAGGGGGACAATCACTTCCCTAGACCTGCTGGCCACACTGCTTTCTTATACAGGCCAGGATGCTGTTGGCCTTCTTGGCCACCTGAGCACACTGCTGGCTCATATTCAGCCGACTATCAACCAATGCTCCCAGGTCCTTCTCGGCCAGGCAGCTTTCCAGCCACTCATCTCCAGCCTGTAGCTCTGCTTGGGGTTGTTGCGCCTCAGGTGCAGGACCCGGCACTTGGCCTTGTTGAACTTCATACAGTTGACCTCAGCCCATCGCTCCAGCCTATCCAGATCCTCCTGCAGAGCCTTCCTGCCCTCGAGCAGATCGACACACGCACTTAGCTTGGTGTCATAAGGTAGGTCTTTAAATTTTCTTCCTTCATTACCTACAGGATCATAAATAAATAAAATTGTGCACAGTACATTTACATTAATTATACAACATAGCATTCAGACTAAACCCACAGTATTCCAAGGAGGTGACTGGGTAATCCATGATGTCAGAGCCGTAACAGGCTACACAGAATCGCAGAATGGTTGAGGTTGGAAAGGATCTCTGGAGATCGCCTAGTCCAACCCCCCCACCAAACAGGATCACCTAGGAATCATGATCATTACATTTGCTCACTGCTTCTAAGAAGGTTATTTTACTGAATGTTTCTGTTATTAGTCAATGTTAATTACTGAGCTTTCACTTCTTTTTCTGATACTTGCAGTTTCATTAATATTAAAGAGTTTACCTCCAATAGACACTGAGGTATTCTGAGCATTTTCTTTTTCACATGGATCATTTTGATTTGCAACCTGCTAAATAGAAACTTTTTCGGAGGTAACGTTTGGTAAAGATGCACTTTCATTGCAGCAGTGAATTTCAGTGTTAGATTATGAAGCACTAGTCTCAGTGATAAAGCCAGCTGAAAAATATTCACGAAATAATTTGCTCAGTGAATTGTGATATTTTTCTAGTAAATTATTCAACTATTATTTCTTCATTCATTGCCTAACTCTAAGTTATACCAGTTATTCTTCTGTGCTTTTCATTATTCCAGAATTGTACTGATTTATATGCAGCATTGTTCATTATCTGAGCAATGAAGTAGATGTTACATATTTTAAACTGAACAAAAACATTTTATTTACAAATAGGCACATTTAGTCTGATTTTTATCCTTGCATTTTTTGGCACAAGTTAGTGAAGGATTGGTAACTCACTACTGTTTAAATAAATTAATATGATACAGTGTTTACTTTTTGTTATTCACCGGCTGTAATGTTTGACTATTTCAAGTTTTTACACTTCATGATAAACCATTTATATAATTATTTACATATTTTTCAAGGAACACTCCTGTGTCAAAGCTATTTGTATTATAAATGAAGAGATACTTGTAAGATCTGATATCTTGACTTCAATAAAAGGTGGTTTAAAATGAGCTCAAGAAAAAACCCATATTCCAAAGAAAAAATGACTACTTCATTAAACTGCTGCCTAGTTTTAAACTCTGAACACCTTACTAGGAGGACCCTAAACTTCCATTTGGAAGTCCTCACACAAGTCAATAATGTCGTGGGCTTCAGGGTATAAAATTCTCTTTCCATGATTGCTATCCTATTGCTTTTAAACAAGTTGAGTTTTGATGCAGAAAATGATGTTCATTAGGATTAAAATCCATACAGATATAACACGAACTTTTCCTTTGTTTTGTCTGCACTTTTGATGTACAGTTTTGCCTGCACATAAATGATACATCACATGCATCCCTTCCTGAAAGCTTCATGTATAGTAAATCATGATTCTATGATTCTATAAATTTTTACACACATGTGAGGCTTGAGTTTGGGAAAAAGTGATCACACATACTGAAAAAAAATATATATATAAAAAGATCACATGTATATCTCAAATATAGGGCATTGGTTTCTCTCTCCCAAGTGTGTTGATAAGGCTTCAAGTTTGTGAATGAATGCATCCAGCACAGGTGATGTAAAATTCAGCACTGGTAAATGGTCTAATATTTCTTGTATATTTGCTTTAAATGAATCTACTGTCTCTGACTGGTTGGCGCTCTAATCTGCTAAACAGAATATATGACATATGTTAAATATCCTCAGCATCCTTAGCAGTACGTACCTGTACTCATAATTCACTGAACATCTGTGCTATGGCCTTAAGACAAGGGACTTTGCACAACTTGGTCCCATCAAGACTTTATCTTGCTTCCCACTTTTTATTTAAAGGCTGCTATGCACTCAAACTTCTTTTGAAACTGTCTTGTCTTCTTAACTTCCTGTTTACGCTTGACCTGACATGATTTTGGCCCCTTCTAGAGCATTATCTCTACTTTTTTAATAGTGAGCTTTTCCCTAAAATAACCTTCTAACGTTTTCAACAGACTTATACAGTGTTTTCACTGGATCACTTCATTTCTTTTGAGTTGTGGCACATATTTAATTTGCTCTTGACACACTCGAATCTAAATGGCTATTTAGGCTGCTTCTAGGTCTGTTTACTGGATAGCTCCCTTTAGATTTTTAAGGAATTGCCCCACTCATATATAGCTCCCTTTCCCACATACTGAATTTACTCAGTTCGTTGTAGCACAGTGAGAAATCATGGTGTGATCACTATTGCAAATAAACTCTTCTACAAATACCTCTACAGCTTACCATGTCCAGAGCATCACTTTTTCTTGTGTGATCTAGAATATTTGTTACAGGAACCAGTCATTTGCTACCTCCAGAATGCTTACTCTACATCTGGAGTAACCTAAGAAGGTGTATAGTCCAACAACAGCCAGGCAAGAAGTGCAGACTGGTTTCTCTGACAACTTCTATTTATTTCCCTCTTATCTAATTCAGAAGTTATTCAACGTTACTCTCAATGATCAGTCTGGACCAGCTCTTTCCGTTCACCAACTTCAAATGCACACAAAAACATGTACACATTTAAAGTGATTTTCATTGACAGTATTATGGTACTTCTTAAAGGTCCAACAACCCTTTCTCTACAACTTCTTATAATAAGAGGTACCACAACTGCCAACTTGATTAAATACTCTTCTCAACATCACTTATTTATACATTAAGTCACATAATGTTTGAGGTTGGAAGAGAAGACTGGACATCATCTTGTCCATCCCCCTGCTCAAGCAAGAACTCCTAGAATTGATTGCCCAGGACCACATCCAGACAGATTTTGAATATCTCCAAGGAAGGTGATTCTGACATCTCTCTGAGTAAATTGTTCTGGTGTTCAGTCACACACAATAGAGAAGTGCTAATCCTGATGTTCAAGAAGAACCTCCCAGGCTGTAGTTTGTGCTTATTGCCTCTTGCCTTTTTGCTGGGCATGACTGGGAAGAGCCTCTCCCTGTCTTCTTGACAGCTTCCCTTCATAGAATCATACAACAGCTTGGGTTGGAAAGGACCTTAAAGATCATTTAGCTTCAATCCCCCTGCCATAGGCCAAGATGCCACACACTAGGTCAGGTTGCTCAGGGCCTTATCTAACCTGGTCTTGAACACCTCTGGGGTGGGACATCCACAACCTTTCTGGGCAACCTTTTCCAGTGCCTCACTACCCTCTGAGTGAAGAATTTCCTCCTAACCGCTAATCTAAACCTCCCCTCTTTTAGTTTAAAACCATTGCCCCTTGTCCTGACATTATCTGATCAAGCCAAGAATCAGTCTCCACCTTTTTCATAAGCCCCCTTTAAGTACTGCAAAGCAGCAACGAGGCCACCCTGGAGCCTTCTCTTCTTTAGGCTGAACATCCCCAGCTCTCTCAGCCTTTCTTCACAGGAGAGGTTCTCCAGCCCCTTGACTTTTTTTTTGACGCCTTCCTCTGGACCCATTCTAAGAGATTAACCTAGTTCTTGTGCTGGGGACCTGAAACCAGGATACAGTACTCCAAGTGGAGTCTCACAAGGGCAGAGTAGATGGGGAAAATCACCTCCCTCGACCTCCTGGCCACACCTGTTTTGATGCAGCCTAGCATGCAGTTGGCCTTCCGCGCTGCAAGCGTGCACTGCTGGCTCATGTCAAGTTTTTGTCCACCAGAACCCCCAGTCCTTCTCTGCCAGGCTACTCTCAATGAGTTCTTCTCATGTCTGGGATTGCCTCACCACAGGTGCAGCACCTTGGACTTGGACTGTTTGAACCTCATGCAGTTCACATGGGCCCACTTCTCAAGCTTGCCCAGGTCCCTTTGGATGGCATCCCTTCCTTCTGTTGTACCAACTGCACTGCTTATCTTGGTGTCATCTGCAAACATGCTGAGGGTGCACTCAATCCAACTGTCCATGCCACTGATAAAGATACTAAACAGTACTGGTCCCACGACAGACCCTGAGGGACATCACTCGTCTCCGGCCTCCACCTGGACATAGAGCCATTGATCACCGCTCTCTGGGTGCAACCTTCAGGCCTACTCCTTATCCACTGAATAATCCAACCATCAAATCCATACCTCTCCAATTTGGAGAACAGGATGTCATGCAGAACCATGTCAAAGGCCTTACACAAGTCCAGGTAGATGACTTTAGTCGATCTTACCCTGTTAACTGATGCAATCACTCCATCACAGATGGCCACCACATATTTATGTTAATTAAAAAGAACCTCTGCCAAACCTTTCCTTCTCCAGGCTAACCAGTCCCATTTTCCTTAGATCTCCACCTGTATGGGCTTCTCATAGAGATGGTAGTGTTTCATTCTTAGTGCAAAAGGACATCATAGCATCAAGTTAAAAGTAGGTTTCACCAAAGATATTGATCATTGTTTCCCAGGATTTTCATCCTACTTACCAGCAGAATGAATACACTGTAAAGGTAGGACCAAATAAAGCATCTGCTTGGGTGCTGTTTGGGACGGCTGAGTTTGCTACAGGAACTTAGCATGCATTTCTATGTTTGACCCTCAGAGGTTTGTTTGCGAGAATGTCCTTTTTTGCGTTGTAATTGCATATGCTTCTGTTACTTGCAGGTACCTCAAATCAAGTGCTGAATGGTTGAAACTCAGTTTATTGTGTAGGGCTTTCATACCTCCATGTGTGGCAACCAGAGAAGCCTCCATGGAAATATATAATGTGTCACACATCTCTCCAACCATTTTTTCTTTTTTTTAAGGCACTATGGTCTTAGAGGCTCTTTCAGATCCTACAACCAATGTTTTGCAGAGGTCTTCCTTTCATTGGTATAGAAACAACCCTTGCATAACTTTCTTCATAAAACACATGGAAAAACAAGAATAGTTTATGCACATATTCAGTTTTTCAATGTTTCAGGAGACATCCATACCTGAGGGTTTGTTACCCTCACTTGTTCAGAACATTTTAGAAATTTTAATATGCACCCATCTGTGCTTTTGTTTCTGACTACCTTAGTAAATTTGTCCATAATGTTGTCAGAGCTCCCAAGATGCTTACAGCTAAGATAGTTTCAATTTTTAAAACTCATGAGCTTAGTTCTCTGGTAAACCCCACACTCCAACAGCTAATTTACTAACAAGGGTCTCAGAAATGTTTATCATAATACACGATTTATCTTTGTCCTCATATTTATTGACATGGATATGTTTGCAAACCTAGACACCTATAATAAGGGTATTAACTTCCAAATGCTCCCTGAAAGCTTTGAAAACTATATGATTCACTATTAGTGTAAATAGACCTGTTTTTTAACTTAGTTTTCAGAACGCTTATTTCAGATAAATTATTTTCAACAATAAAAGTGGAAAGGTAGTAATTTTGTGCAGAACATGGGAAATTTCAATACTGGAGTGAAGAAGTGGGATTCTATTGTTGCGGAATGATAATCAATCTAAATCTAAGAACTTGTCGAAACCACGATTTAATAAAATTCAGATTTTACTCCTATCAACTTGATGTATATACTGCTTCCTAGTAAACCAGTTAATATAGTTGAATGTATTCATTCATATTTTCTTCCTTGGAGATCCCATATCCAAACTTAAGCAATTTTTCTTTTGTGTATGGATGTCATATAAATCATATACTCCTCATACAAGATAAACAGAGATTTAGTAATTAGGAAGAAAGAAAGAAAGAAAGAAAGAAAGAAAGAAAGAAAGAAAAGAAAGAAAGAAAGAAAAAAGAAAGAAAGGAAGGAAAGAAAGAAAAAGGAAGAGAAAGAAAGAAAGAAAGAGAAAGAAAGAAAGAAAGAAAGAAAGAAAAAAACGTATGTCAGGGGTACTTTACTAATCTAACATACTTCTGCAAGACAGTTTTATTTTGCAGATATTTCTTATAAGAGATGCACTGACTGTGTGTTAAGAAAATCATATCCAGAGATGGGTGAACCTCTGGTCTATAGATTTGTCTTTCCGTATATGTGTATAAGTAGCTTAAATAGCTGTGCAAAGCTTCACTTTTTTTTTTTTTTTTTTTCCTGTCCTGGTTTCAGGTAGGACAGAGTTAATTTTCCTCCTAGTAGCTGGCAGGGTGCTATGTTTTGGATTAGGATGAGAAGAGCGCTGATAACATGCCGATGTTTTAATTGTTGTAGAGCAATGCTTACACCAAGCCAAGGACTTTTCAGCTTCTCGCTCTGTCCTGCTAGCGAGCAGGCTGGGGGTGCAGCAGGAGCTGGGAGGGGACAGACCCAGGACAGCTGACCCAAACTGGCCAAAGGGGTATTCCATACCATCTGACGTCATGCTGAACAATATATAGGGGTGGCTAGCCGGGGTGGGGGGGCCGGCTGCTCGGGGATAGGCTGGGTATCGGTCAACGGGTGGTGAGCAATTGCATTGTGCATCACTTTGTACACATTATTACTATTATTATTATTATTATTATTGTTATTATTATTATTGTTATTGTTATTATTTTTCCCTGTCTTAATAAACTGTCCTTATCTCAACTCACAGGCTTCACTTTCCCGTTTCTCTCCCCCATCCCAGAGAGGGAGGGGGGAGGGTGAGCGAACGGCTGTGTGGTGTTTGGCTGCCAGCCGGGCTAAACCACAACAGCCAATTTGGCGCCCAACGTGGGGCACGAAGGGTTGAGATATCGACAGATTTGACCCGAGTGTGTTAAACTAAAATTGGTATAAGTATTCGACCTGCTTAATAGTTGCTAGTCACAATGTTGATTGCTTTCATCTCAAGTCTGCTGTACCTGTTTCCCAAATTGAGTTTTATAGCAAGTTACTTTCTGTATGTGCTCCCTGTCATGCTGTTTATCCTTTCCGGGCCCTGGTTCAAGATTGTTATGGTACTGTGTGGTGTAACGATGGCTTATGAAATGATGAGATATCTGGTCATGACTCTAACCTGGTATTTGTACTCAGCACTGTCGTCGACTCTATACTTCGGAAACCATATCTCAGAAACTATTAGCAATTACACCTATTGCCTTTTTTCATCAGGGAGTCAATCTGTGGAGGGGACAGGGGAAGATATTTTCTCCTACCTGTTCACTCTCCCTTCCTCCTTCACCACCCTCTTATCCCCCGAGCTAGTTACGGTAGCTCTCCAAGATGTTGAATATCCTTGGGATACTCAGACCAGCATGTTCTTGTTGTTATGTCTCCTGAATGCGCTTCAGGTTTTGTTTAAGGTTAAACAACTACTTAGGAATCTCATCCGGAGATCTGTCTTGAGGCGGGATATTTGCGAGTGGCAGGGAGTGTGGGAGGATAAGGGCAGGTTTCTAGAGCAGTGGGCACCTCCAGTGTTTTGGACGTTCACCCCTGAACAACTGCAAAATCCTAAAAAACTGGTAGAATGCTTGAAAAAAAGGTGTCATGACTCCGGCAGTTCCGAAGTGACACAAATCACTGTGGCGTGCTGGGGTCTGGCCTGTGCCTATCGAGCTGCAATTGATGCTACTATCAACCTAGTGACAGCTCCCGCAGCCGTTCCAGCTCCAGCTCCCGCAGCCGTCCTGGTTCCAGCTCCCACAGCCGTTCCAGCTCCCGCAGCCGTTCCAGCTCCAGCTCCCGCAGCCGTCCCAGTTTCGGCTCCCACAGCCGTTCCAGCTCCCGCAGCCGTTCCAGCTCCAGCTCCCGCAGCCGTCCCGGTTTCGGCTCCCGCAGCCGTTCCAGCTCCCGCAGCCGTTCCAGCTCCAGCTCCCACAGCCGTTCCAGCTCCAGCTCCTGCAGCCGTTCCAGCTCCAACTCCCGCAGCCGTCCCGGTTCCAGCTCCCACAGCCGTTCCAGCTCCCGCAGCCGTTCCAGCTCCAGCTCCCGCAGCCGTCCCGGTTTCGGCTCCCGCAGCCGTTCCAGCTCCAGCTCCCACAGCCGTTCCAGCTCCAGCTCCCGCAGCCGTTCCAGCTCCCACAGCCGTTCCAGCTCCCGTAGCCGTTCCAGCTCCAGCTCCCGCAGCCGTCCCGGCACCCACAGCCGTTCCAGCTCCCGCAGCCGTTCCCACTCCTGTGGCTGGGTCAGAGAAACGAACTGTAGCAGTGCAAGTTGCCCCTGCAGAGGGTACTCCAACCCCTGTGGCAGACCCTGTGGCTGGGTCGGAGAAACGAACTGTAGCAGTGCAAGTTGCCCCTGCAGAGGGTATTCCAACCCCTGTGGCAGACCCTGTGGCTGGGTCGGAGAGGCGAGCTGTAGCAGTGCAAGTTGCCCCTGTAGAAAAGGTGAAAAAATGGTATAGAGACTCAGGTCGTTTAGAACGCAGAAAGTCTTCTGCTAAGTCTGGGCGTGGAGAAGACGAGGCTGGGCCATCAAGTGTGCAGGAGGATGAAGATGAGGATGAGGATGTTGACAAATCAACAGTAACTACCCGAACCCTATACCAGCGTGAGCTACGAGATGTGCGAAAAGATTTTGGTCGCTGTATAGGTGAACAGCTTGTCACCTGGCTGCTCCGGTGCTGGGACACTGGAGCCAATGGTGTGGAATTAGAGGGCAGGGAAGCCAAGCGGTTGGGATCCCTTGCTAGAGATGCAAGCATTGACAAAGCAATTGGAGATGGAGCACGATCTCACAGCCTCTGGAGGCATCTCCTGTTAGCTGTGAAGGGAAGGTATCCCTACAAGGAAGAACTTGTATGTCTACCAGTCAAGTGGACCACCATGGAGAAGGGAATCCAGTACCTGAGGGAATTAGCCGTACGGGAAGTAATTTATAAGGACCTAGACGACGCACAAACATCCACAGATCCAGATGACGTCCAGTGTACTCGACCCATATGGCGGAAGTTTGTACATAATGCACCATCAACATGGGCCAGCACATTGGCAATAATATCCTGGAAAGACGGTGAAGACCCCACAGTGGGTGACATGGCTAAACAACTCCGGCAGTACGAAGGAAATCTCTCCTCTTCCCTACAGGCCTGCGTCTCGGCTGTGGAGAAACTCTCTGAAGAGTTCCACCAACTTAAAGAGAATTTATCTTCCCCCCCACCTGAACAAACCAGTGGCCACCAACTAAAAGAGAATACTTTGGAGAAACTTTTTGAAGAGGTCCACCAACTTAAAGAGAATTTATCTTCCCCCCGACCTGAACGAACCAGTGGCCACCAACTAAAAGAGAATACTTTGGAGAAACTTTTTGAAGAGGTCCACCAACTTAAAGAGAGTGTATTTTCTTCCCCACCTGTACGAACCAGCGTCTCGGCTATTAGGGGTAAACGCGCATCCGTGCAAAGAAGACAATATGGTGGGTACACACCCCGCGCCACCCTGTGGTTCTGCCTACGTGACCATGGAGAGGACATGAGAAAATGGGATGGAAAATCTACTGAGACCCTAGAGGCACGGGTACGTGAGTTACAAAAGAAAACAATCGGGAGAAAGGGGTTCTCTGAAAAGTTTGCTGCTCCAACTTCTAGCAGGCAGTCTTTTAAACACAGAAACGAAGATTCTGACCAGGACTAGAGGGGCCCTGCCTCCAGCCAGGGGGAGGAAAGGGACAACCGAGTTTATTGGACTGTGTGGATTCGATGGCCTGGCACGTCTGACGCACAGAAGTATAAGGCTTTAGTAGACACCGGTGCACAATGTACTCTAATGCCATCAAGCTGTAAAGGGCCAGAGCCCATCTGTATTTATGGCGTGACAGGGGGATCCCAGCAGTTAACTGTATTGGAAGCTGAAGTGAGTCTAACTGGAAATGAGTGGCAAAAGCACCGTATTGTGACTGGCCCGGATGCTCCCTGCATCCTTGGCATAGACTATCTTAGAAGAGGATATTTCAAGGACCCAAAAGGGTTCCGCTGGGCTTTTGGCATAGCTGCCTTAGAGACAGAGGACATTAAACAGTTGTCTACCTTGCCCGGTCTCTCAGAGGACCCTTCTGTTGTGGGGCTGCTGAGGGTTGAAGAACAGCAAGTGCCAATCACTACCACAACTGTGCACCGGCGGCAATATCGCACCAACCGAGACTCCCTGATTCCCATCCACGAGCTAATTCGTCAACTGGAGAGCCAAGGAGTGATCAGCAAGACCCATTCACCTTTTAATAGTCCCATATGGCCAGTGCGAAAGTCTAATGGTGAGTGGAGACTAACAGTGGACTATCGTGGCCTGAACGAAGTCACGCCACCACTGAGTGCTGCAGTGCCGGACATGCTAGAACTCCAGTACGAACTGGAATCAAAGGCAGCCAAGTGGTATGCCACAATTGATATTGCTAATGCATTTTTCTCCATCCCTCTAGCAGCAGAGTGCAGGCCACAGTTTGCTTTCACTTGGAGGGGAGTCCAATATACGTGGAATCGGCTGCCCCAGGGGTGGAAACATAGCCCTACCATTTGCCATGGACTGATCCAGTCTGCGCTGGAGCAGGGGGAGGCTCCTGAACACCTGCAGGACATCGATGACATCCTTGTGTGGGGTGACACGGCAGAGGAAGTTTTCGAGAAAGGGAAGAAAATAGTCCAAATCCTTCTGAAGGCCGGTTTTGCCATAAAACAAAATAAAGTCAAAGGACCTGCACGAGAGATCCAGTTTTTAGGAATAAAATGGCAAGATGGACGTCGTCAAATCCCAATGGATGTGATCAACAAAATAACAGCTATGTCTCCACCAACTAGCAAAAAGGAAACACAAACTTTCCTAGGTGTCGTGGGGTTTTGGAGAATGCATATTCCAAATTACAGTCTGATTGTAAACCCGCTCTACCAAGTAACTCGTAAGAAGAATGCTTTTGAATGGGGCCCTGAGCAACGACAAGCCTTTGAACAAATTAAGCAGGAAATAGTTCATGCAGTAGCCCTTGGGCCAGTCCGAACAGGACCAGACGTAAAGAATGTGCTCTACACCGCAGCCGGGGAGAATGGTCCCACCTGGAGCCTCTGGCAGAAAGAACCTGGGGAAACTCGAGGTCGACCCCTGGGGTTTTGGAGTCGGGGATACAGAGGATCTGAGGCCCGCTATACTCCAACCGAAAAGGAGATATTGGCAGCATATGAGGGAGTTCGATCTGCTTCGGAAGTGATCGGTACTGAAGCGCAGCTCCTCCTGGCACCCCGACTGCCGGTACTGGGTTGGATGTTCAAAGGAAGGGTCCCCTCTACACATCATGCAACAGATGCTACATGGAGCAAGTGGGTTGCACTGATTACTCAGCGGGCTCGAATAGGAAACCCCAGTCGCCCAGGAATCCTGGAAGTGATTATGGACTGGCCAGAAGGCAAGTACTTTGGGATATCAGCAGAGGAGGAGGTGGTCCGTGCTGAAGAAGCCCCACTGTACAACAAGCTACCAGAAAATGAGAAGAAATACGCCCTGTTCACTGATGGGTCCTGTCGTATGGTGGGAAAGCATCGGAGATGGAAAGCTGCTGTATGGAGTCCTACACGACGAGTTGCAGAAGCTGCTGAGGGAGAAGGTGAATCGAGTCAGTTTGCAGAAGTGAAAGCCGTTCAGCTGGCCTTAGATATTGCTGAACGAGAAAAGTGGCCAGTTCTCTATCTCTACACTGACTCATGGATGGTAGCAAATGCCCTGTGGGGGTGGCTACAGCAATGGAAGCAGAACAACTGGGAACGCCGGGGCAAACCCATCTGGGCTGCTGCATTGTGGCAAGATATTGCTGCCCGCGTAGAGAACCTGGTTGTAAAGGTACGCCATGTAGATGCTCATGTGCCCAAGAATCGGGCTACTGAAGAACATCAAAACAACCAGCAGGTGGATCAGGCTGCTAAGATTGAAGTGGCTCAGGTGGACCTGGACTGGCAACATAAAGGTGAATTATTTATAGCCCGATGGGCCCATGACACCTCAGGCCATCAAGGTAGAGATGCAACATACAGATGGGCTCGTGACCGAGGGGTGGACCTGACCATGGACACTATAGCACAGGTTATTCATGACTGTGAAACATGTGCTGCAATTAAACAAGCCAAACGGTCAAAGCCTCTCTGGTATGGAGGACGATGGCTGAAATACAAATATGGAGAGGCCTGGCAGATTGATTACATCACACTCCCCCAAACCCGCAACGGCAAGCGCCACGTACTTACAATGGTGGAAGCAACCACCGGATGGCTGGAAACATATCCTGTGCCCCATGCCACCGCCCGGAACACTATCCTGGGCCTTGAAAAGCAAGTCCTATGGCGACATGGCACCCCAGAAAGAATTGAGTCAGACAATGGGACTCATTTCCGAAACAACCTTAGAGACACTTGGGCCAAAGAACATGGTATTGAGTGGGTGTATCACATCCCTTATCATGCACCAGCCTCCGGGAAAGTTGAACGATACAATGGACTGTTAAAGACTACACTGAAAGCGATGGGTGCTGGGACATTCAAAAATTGGGAAACACATTTGGCAAAGGCCACCTGGTTAGTCAATACTAGAGGATCTGCCAACCGAGCTGGACCTGCCCAAGCAAACCTGTTACGCACTGTAGAAGGGGATAAAGTTCCTGTAGTGCACGTAAGAAACATGCTGGGTAAGACAGTCTGGGCTACTCCTGCCTCAGGAAAAGGCAAGCCCATTCGTGGGATTGCTTTTGCCCAGGGACCTGGATGCACTTGGTGGGTAATGCAAAAGAATGGGGAGGTTCGGTGTGTACCTCAAGGGGACCTAATACTGGGTGAGAATAGCCCATGAGTTGAATTGTAGTATGTTAATTATCATATAACACTGTATGTCATCACTACCATGGTTGCTATATATCATAGATGAAAATGGTGACTAATTAGAAGGTATTGGAAAGAGTGTAACCTGAGCATGACATAAATGGTATGGAATAAGGGGTGGATATCTGTCCTGGTTTCAGGTAGGACAGAGTTAATTTTCCTCCTAGTAGCTGGCAGGGTGCTATGTTTTGGATTAGGATGAGAAGAGCGCTGATAACATGCCGATGTTTTAATTGTTGTAGAGCAATGCTTACACCAAGCCAAGGACTTTTCAGCTTCTCGCTCTGTCCTGCTAGCGAGCAGGCTGGGGGTGCAGCAGGAGCTGGGAGGGGACAGACCCAGGACAGCTGACCCAAACTGGCCAAAGGGGTATTCCATACCATCTGACGTCATGCTGAACAATATATAGGGGTGGCTAGCCGGGGTGGGGGGGCCGGCTGCTCGGGGATAGGCTGGGTATCGGTCAATGGGTGGTGAGCAATTGCATTGTGCATCACTTTGTACACATTATTACTATTATTATTATTATTATTATTGTTATTATTATTATTGTTATTGTTATTATTTTCCCTGTCTTAATAAACTGTCCTTATCTCAACTCACAGGCTTCACTTTCCCGTTTCTCTCCCCCATCCCGGAGAGGGAGGGGGGAGGGTGAGCGAACGGCTGTGTGGTGTTTGGCTGCCAGCCGGGCTAAACCACAACATTTCCCTCCAAGAACTGTTATACCCAGTGAAGGTATGTAAGTACTAGGAAAAAAAAAAAAAAAAAAGAGAAATATGTGAAAATCTATCTGAAAAATAGCCCAAAACACTTCCAGACCATCCAAATGCATATTGTAGATGCTAGTTAATAGCAGGTATGAGCTGTACAGAACATGAGAAAGTAGAACATTAATTTAGATTAGACAATCTTAGTTGCCTAACTGATGCCATTACTCTTGCATCTCTTGACTTGACCAGCTCCTACCATCCAGGAGTATTAAATTGGCTTCTGATATCCATATATAATTGTAATATAAAAAGGGGATATGAAATTGCTGCTTGTCTATCTTTACAGCTGTTCCAACTATTGAGGCCAAATTTCTGTATATACAGATTCAGTTATTTTCACCTATTTTAACTTGCTTCCAGTTTGCATTAATCTGTAGATTACACTTGAGTGAATAGTATTCTGCAAGTTTGTGTCTTTCTCTCTCTATATATATATATCTACAGAGATATACTGATGTATATCTAAGTGTATAAACGGAGTTGTATCTTTATAAACATTTTTTCATTAGTAAAGCAGACTTTAGTATAAAAGTGATCTAAAACATGTAACTTCCACAACGAGTCTTTCAAGAAGCAAGATTATCATCAGCAGCAATAACGTATTAAGGTTCTTTCACTAATTCTTGTTAGGTGCCTAATGAATAACTGTTCTACAAGCATAGAAATGTAGGAAGAATATATTTTGAATCTTACAGCTATGAGACTTTGTAGTGCTGATACTGTAGGTAGCAGAATTTATTTAGATTTTTACCACAGTGAATTAGGTCACAATGTAGGCCTGCATTTATACAACCACATATAAACACAGATGATATTCAGTTAAGAACAATATTTTCTAACGTGCACTGTTTAGCACATTGAATAGTAAAGGCAATAAATGTGTCCTAAAATATACCTCTTGAAGCCAAACTTGCTTTCAAATTAAAATTAATTTATGTGTGAAAATGTTTTTTTTTTGTTTTTGTTACTAAAATCCACATATTTCATCATTGTGAGTTGAATTTAATTATTTCACATCTGTATTAAGAATTTAGACTCAAAAAAGTTCTGAGAAATAGAAAAAAAATGATTATTTTTAATGAAAACCTAGCAAAAAGGTTATTTACAGAAGTGCTGAAAGCTGTAGCAAAATTGGACATAGAATATGTCTACAGCTAATAAAAATAATGTTCTCTTAGTGAAGGATGAAAGGAAAGATGCTTTAGACCATTTATATTTGCTTCTGGAATTTAGTTTTCATTTTGTGATGTATTAATATCTTTTCCTAGACTCTATCCCATTCCCAATGCTCCTCCACACCTGAATTAAAATAAGTAGATAAATAAATATAAAAATTCCACAACTATCTCAGGCTTAAGTGAATCAGACTTTCTATTAATGGTTTAAATGACTGATTTAAAATGTTTAAAAAATACAAAAAAATGTTGTCTAATAATGACCTAGAAAATAACTCATGATTTCTTTTAGCTATTTCTAAATCAAAATCTCTCTGTTAGTGTACTGGGTTTGTCTGGGATTGAGTTAATTTTCCCTGCAGCAGCCCATACAGCACTGTGCTCTGCACTTGTAGCTAGAACAGTATTGGCATCACACCAGTGTTGTGTCTACTGTTGAGCAATACTGGCAAAATATCAGGACTCCCTCTAACCTCCTCTGAGCCAACAGGCTGGGAGTGGGCAAGAGGTAAGGAAGGAACATCACCAGGGCACCTGACCTAAAGCAACCAAAGACATATTCTATACCATATGATGTCACACTCAGCAATAAAATGTGGAAGAAGGAAAGAGAGGGGAGGGGTGGGCTCTTGTGAAAACGTCCGTCCTCCCGAACAATGGCTATGTGCTATGAGGCCCTGCTTTAAGGATGTGGTCAAGCATCGCTCGTTTGTTGGTGGGAAGTAGAGAGTAATTTCTTTCCTCTGTGCTTCCACACAGCCTTTTTTTTTTTTTCTTTTACCTTTAGTTAAATTATTTAATTAACAATAATTTTCCCTTAATAATTATTTTATTTCCTTTGATTAAATTATCCTTATCTCTACCTATGAGTTGTTTCTTTCCTTTTCTTCTTCTCTTCTGAGACTCTTCTGAGTGAGACAGCAGTTGTCGTGGAGTTCAGCTGCCTACCAAGGTAAAACCACCACGGTTAGTATTCAAAATAATTTTCACTGAGATACATGTTTACTTTTAAGTACATGAGTGGTCCCATTTACTGAAATTGGGATATTCATCGCTTCTATTTAGGTAAAATTGGTCAGGGGCTTAAAGCCCAACAGAGAGATATATATTTGGCAATGTGAAACCTGTGCTTGGGTATAAAAGATTTATGGAAGCAGTGCATATAAGTGTTTTCTTGAGGTGTATTTCAAAGGCAAATCATGTTTACTTTCTGTATTTTTCTCCACTTTGATTATCTCATTTGGCCTCATCATTGTAAACTTGTATCTTCTTAAACAAGCTGGGCATTACCTATTAGTATGTAACTAATTTTCCTTCAGGTATTAAATTTTACAGTCTCCCTTTGTGGTCTCCTTATACAGTCAGTTTTTCTATTTCTTCCTACTTACTGTCCAGTCAGTGTTTTTTTAATTCATAAGACATGGGCCAGACATCACATATTCGGTTGCCATTTGTTTGTATTTTGGAATGTGTGATTAACCCGTGAAATGAAGTGAATGCCAGTGTTAGGCTCAATAGGTTAGGAAGGGAACCGGCATACTTGGTCCCCTGCAGCCAAATGGGACTTTTTTCTGTCCTGCGTTCTGTAAATATCATCTTTCTCTCAATCTCTCTCTCTCTCACATACACATTTAGATTTTTTTTGTCTGCAACGGGGGGCTGAGGAGTTAAAAAATGACTGATAAGCTTTCTTCAATGGCAATTTTCAACGACAACAACAACAAAAGGGGAAAAAAATTAATAATCCAAAGTAACGTGTAATTACATCTCCACTGTTGTTTCTCATCATTGAACAGTTCATAATATCTTCCCACTTAATAATGGGATAAGAGAAGTATTCTTTATAAAAAAGCCTACATCGTTAAACAATGTGTAGTTTGTCTTTCAGCTATCTAAAATTAGCATCTAAGCAGTTACTCTTGGGGAGCAATTACTATGTTTGACTGTGAAGTGCACAGGAAAGCAGCATGAATTTAATTTAAAAGTAAGTTAATTTTTGAAAATAACTTGTTGTGCCAGCAAGCAGTGTTCATGAAATATAAACTTTCAGGTGGTGTGCAATTTTACAGGAAAGTATAATATTCAAATGAATATATGTACTACCATAATTCTGTCTGTAAAAATATAAAATCATTTTGGTCTGTTTATCAGTTAAAGTTCAAAAATCAAAGCATGAACTGACAGGCAGAGATTTTTTTTTTCTTTAAAGTGATAAAAATGCAGCGTGATAAGCAACTGGTTATTCAAGGTAGAAATAAGGGAACATACTCAGAGCTGTAAAAATAGTGAAAAAAATAATCCTGTCAAGAAATTATTTGAACTCTTTGGCCATGAGTAACTTTATTTTTATTACTGCTATTCTCATAAACAGTTGGACTAACTTGTGTATTGTATGCAAGCAAGACAGTATTTGTTAATATCCCTAATTCCACAAATTTCAAAGAGATTTTGGTAAATATTCATCAAACGTTACCAGATAAAGTTTCTGGTAAATTTGCATAGTTTCTATAGCTTTTTAATAGGAGAATCACTAAATGAAAGCAATAACACACACACGCACACACACACACACACAAAAAAAGAATAGAATAGAACCTGAGATATACTGTTATTCCACAGCAGAAGCCCACAGAGAATTATGATGCCGTTGTTATAAACTTGGCATTTTCTGATAAGTTTCAGAGTGACTAAAAAATTGTATTATGTAGAACATCATAACACAGTTAGAAAGAAAAAAAGGTAAAGTTCAATGCTGACCTCTGTAACTGTTGAAGGTGTATCAAGACGATATGCGTACACCTTTAGCAGTAGTTGCTCTATCAATGAATAAGCCTAGTCTCTCAGGCTGTCAAACAGATGCTAAATTAGTCAAGAAATTTAACATACAGTTTCTATTTTGTACACTTACCATCTTAAATAAAAGTCCTTGTGTTTGTAGCCACCAGTTGTTTGCTGGAATTGTTTTTTCTGTTTTTATCTATCAAGCACACTGTTTGCTTTCCTATTTGTTGCAAGAACTATAAACAAAATTAAATTTAGAGAGCCCTCCTCTAAAATATTTTCCTCTTTTTTATTTTTCCACTCAACTTTAGACCTTTTAAAAGTTATAACTTGAGGCCAAATTATAGTTCTCTCTTACCTAGATCTGTAAATATAGTTTTAGATGAGTGTAACTGCAGACATGTAAGAGCACTCAAGGAATCAGAAGCAAAACCCCCATAAAGGCAAGACCAGAAGCCAGAGGGAAAATCAGTGTTTGGAAAGCTAGTAACCAGCAAGTAGTCAGGATATTTTGCTGTGACTTGTATATCAAAAAAAAAGTCAGTAAGTTTCTTTTATTCAAATGTTTTAAATTATGACTAACTGTCCTGAGACAGGTTAGTTTTGCCTTACTGACGATGTGTTGCACTAGTTTGAGTGGTGCACTGGTAATAGACACAGCATTAGAAATAAGCCACAGGATTCTGAATGCTATTTATGCAAATACTAGATTCACTAAAAATGCATATTTATCATATATTGTATGCATATTTAATATGCGTACAGAACCTATGGGTCACTCAGAAAAAAAAAACCTATATTTATTATTAATAAGATTATATTATTCTAAAGTATAACTTGCAACTTCCTTCAGCTCAGGTGCAGCCCTTTTTGTTTCAAGAGAAGACAGAATATTGCGCAGATCAAGGAGGATGATGCAGCTTGAGGTCTGAGTGATGACTGCTCAAATGATGAATCTACTGAAATTTCCTTAGAACAAATAGAACAAATGTCCAGTTTTTAATTAATTAATTAATTAATTAATTAATTTTCTTGGAAAAGTGAGGACCTCAGGTTGCCTACCCTGCAGGATTTTTTTTTTGTTCCTCTCCCACCTACCTGCACCCAGCCTGCCATGGTTCAGTTGAAACCAATTCTTTTTTAGCTCCTATTGGTAAGAGACACATGTGCCCCAAGCTGAGTACTTGTTGGTTTATTAATTTCTTTAAAAATCTGTTAAATAAATGGCTAAACATGATATGAAGGCATCTAACTGCAAACCTCAAGGAACGCAAGCAAAAGATTTTCACCCATCAGTTTATTTCTTGTTCCACTGGACAAAAGTTAGTTTTATATCACTTCCTCATTTTCATACATTCCAAGTTTGTTTGTTCGATTGTTTTTTTGTTTGCTTATTTTTCCTGCAAGGTCTTTCATTATCAGACATTGAACAGTGTTAACGATGAGACAGAATAAACAACAGCTTTTAAGGAATGTGGATACTGGGGTTCATTTAAGAAAGAAGAAGATGAGCTTTTCTTTTGCTTGCTCATGGCCCAGTTGATCTTACCCCTCCCCCCATCCCCAAAATTTATATCCATAACGCCTTGACTTTCTTGACTTTCCATATTTTCTCTTGATTTTCTTTGAGGAGGGGGATTGAGAGAGTGGTTGTGTTGGAGTTCAGCTGCATAGCAGGGTAAAGCCACCACAGAGGGCCTGGGATCATCAGGTGGAATGTAATGTTGATTCTTGCTGTTACATTGCTACCAGTTTCAAGTCTTGATGTTGGGGCCAAGACCCCTGGGCATCCCCAACATTTGTCTCCACACAGCTCTCTGACTTCCAGCATCTTTTTTTCTCTTCGAAGATCTTTCCTGCCGGCAAGGTCTTTGCCTTCTTCTTTCCAAGGCCACTTGGAGACTTTTTTTTTTTTTTTTTGGCACCAGCTTCTCTTTCTGGAACCCCTCAAACCTCTGTTTTTTTCCAATATAAGTAGTCTACAGAAACACTGTGTGTGATTGGCCTGTTGTTTGGTAACTGTCTCATGCCTCTTTATTATATGGAGCATTCAGGACGCACCACTTCTCTTTACCCCAGGTGGTGTCTGCAGTTAGTCTGTACTTGTTGCAGCTAGCAGGTAGCAGGTTTCTGCACAAGAATTCAGAAGTTCAATTACTATTGTAGGTTCTTCCACATGGCTACTACCCATTTCTGGTGGTAGTGTTATTTCCTGTTTTGTCTCCATAGCTGAATATTCCAGAATATATGTTTAGTAAGTTATTTTCTCATTTTCTTCTAGATGTATTTTCTACAGATGTGAATGTGATCAGTTTTTATGGACTATCTTACAGAAAACCTATGAACGCATTATATAAAGCCAACAAACAAGTAATTTTTTACATTACAATTATCTTTTTTTAAAATAAATTTAAATAAATTATTGTATATAGCCTAATATTCCTACATTAATTTCTCAAAATATGATAGTTCAATTAATTGTTTTATTTAAGAGATTTTCCTCTTCAGTAATACAACACAGGACATGCAATCACATACTAGAAAAATCATGCTATTGTGGCTCTGATGGCATTTCCTTTTATATTTAGGACCTTTCTCTGGGAAGAAGGAATACCTGTGTTTCAACCTACTTCTCAGCAAATGTCTGTAACAGTGGTCAGAAACTGTGCACCCATTTTCACAGCCGAATGCTTTCACTGTTGACCCTTCTGACAACAAAGACATGTGCATTACTAATACAAAATTTGATAGGATGATATACTTAACTGACATTCAGAAATGTGATTACTGAGTTCGGACTACTCTGTTCTAAAGGCAAATCATTGACTCACTGACTAAGGAAAATTGTATTTTGATTCCCCTGATTCCCCTTCCATCAATTGCAACCCCTTTGTGCCAAAAAAAGAAAAAAAAAAAAGTTTTATTGGTTCAGTCTGGATAAGTGCTGAAAATGTTAGATGTTTTTTAAGAACTCACCTGAGTATTCTCATGGTGTAGCTCCTGTATGTAAGTGCTCCAGCCTTCTTATGTGCCAACCTAAGACTTCAACTGTGAAGTGTAGCTGAGTCTGCAGAATTAATGAGTACCTCAAAACTCATATTGCCATCATGTTTGTAGATTCCAATAGGCAATTACCTTAAAAAGTGCAGTGAATGACATCACTCGTCATTCTTGGACAATTTATTTCTTACTATTTTTAAGTAAATAGCATTGTTTAGAGTGAAAATTATTTGTAGACATTACAGTAGTACAGGAAGAATTTTGTCACTGTATTTTCTCAAAGCATATTCAAAGTAGTTTATATTTGTTGCTTTTTATTTTGTATTTTTTATTTATTTTTATTTTCCAATAAGAGATTGGATAAAGGAATAGAAGAGAAATAGATGTAGACACTTTTTTTTTTCTTAGAATACATAGCATTCTTTTGACACTAGCATTTAGTTTATGAAGCTGCATATGAAAAAACAGGCAGTGATGAACATATTTAAAACTTTTTTTTTTTTTTTTTTTTTGATCCTTATTATCTGAGCATATCCGTAGGTATATTGATTTGCCTTGCAAGAAAATTGTCTGAGTATATGTATATTGACAGCTGTTAAGACTAAAGGTTGCAGCCAAGGCGGTGGAAACAAAAGTTAAAACAAATGCAGAAGTGTGCTAGGTCTGGCTGCTATGAAGAAAGAAGAAAGTTAACTCCATCCCAGACATGCTATGTGATATTCTAGTTCTTTATCTGTGACCAGGAACATGAGGAAAGCAGACGGTGAATGATGAGCCTTCCTTGAAGCTAGAAGCTTGTGTATGCAAACTGGGGGAGAAGAGAGCTGCTAAGAAGGGGCTGACCAAGAACACTGTCATTATGGTAGTTGCGTGGTAGAAAGCAACAAGTTGTCCCAATGTTGAAGAAGAACTGAGACAGCCTCCTTTGATTTTGGTGAAGTGACTTCTGGTCTGACACTGTGGGAGTCACACAGACTCTCACCAGGAAGGTATAGAAGTTCCTTAGTTCAGGAGGAAGAAAGGTACAAACAGGTTTTCTTAATGGTGAAGATTTGATGGTCTGGAGCACAGAAGATTTGCAGAAGTATGAGGCTTGGTTGATTGTGCCCTGATTGTCACCCTAACACCAATGGTTCAGTGAAGAGGAAAACATCTAGATTTATGAAGTGACAGAGGGATACCAGCAGGATACCAGGTGTCTGTGTTGGAGACCAAATGAGCCTAACAGAGTAGAAATGACAGAAACATCCTATTGTGACCCTTGACTCTTGACTCTTGACTACCTCAGAAGAAGGTACTTTGAGGACCCAAAAGGGTACTAATGGGTTGTCATTGGTGTAGCTGCCATGGATACAGACAAGATTTAATAGTTTGCTCGATCTCTTGCAAGATCCCTCTGTTTTGGGATTGCTGCATGTAGATGATCAGCAAGTGCCAATTTCTATATATTGCAATTGCCAACTGCAGCGTAGTCCATATAATCCCTTTAATCTCTTTAATCCCTTGCTTTTTTCTCTCTTTTTATTTATTTTTTTTTTAGCGTGTACCAGCGAAGATTCTTCTTCTGTTCCTAGCTACTGCTCAAGATCTACCTTCTCATACAAGTCTACATAAAGCTTTAGAAAATCTTTACTTCCTTTAGAATATGTCATTTGATTTTGATTTTTCCCTCCTTTTTGTCTTTAAAATAGAATACTTGATACTTCATTTCTGTGTTTTTCCTTAATTTTATTTATTTATTTATTTATTTATATTATCTCATGGAAAAATGCAATAAAAGAAGGTCATACTGGAGAAACTTTAGGTGATTTTGTCCAGATCTCTGCATGCATTTTATTGTTTCATAGCTCTGATTTGTTCTTAGCTCTGATTTTGCTATCCTGTTTGGGATGTTCCTATGTCATTTGATATGTTACTTTTAAAATATTGAATATATCTCACTTTATTTTAGGCCAATTAATCTAATATCAATAAAATCTTCCCATAAAATGACAAACAGGTGGAGGAAAGTCTAGTTTGCTTTCAGCAGTCCCTGTACTGCTTGAGAGATGCGTTACAGATCTCAATTTATTAAGCAGATATATCTTCAGTTGTCCTCAAGGGAAAAGAGGTTAATTTTAGATAATGAATTTCTTAAAATTGTGAGCTGTAAAGTATTACAAAATTGTGAAAAAGGTTAGCACTCAATTTCAAGGTGATTGTATGGTAAAACCCCTTTCCTGTAACAATCCCCTTACTTCCATTTTGCTCTTTAAAAAAGTGCTTATGAAATTAAATATAGCAAGCTATATAAGAAGCTTTTAGAAACATAACAGTATACTCTTAGAAAGCAGAATAATTTTCACTTTATTACTACTAGTATGAATGAATCAAGCCTACAATGTTCTGCACTGAAATAATTTCATTGCAATGTCTCTTATAAATAAGTTTTTTTCATCGTCCTGAGCATTTTCACTAACTTCTAATGTTACAATAATACCTGGAACTAATCAGTTTGTTTTTGATCTGCAGCTGGGTCTCGGTCAACAGTGACCTTATTCACTGTAATTTTATTGTGAACTTACATATTAGTTTAAGCATCAGAAGATGGTGTTTGTTCCTCAGGTTCATTCTAATTAAGGATTAAATAATTTACACTGATAGTACAGGACATCTCTGTTCATGAATGACAACCACATTAGTCAAACTATTGATTCTTCTGTTATTTTTATATTACTTGTACAATCTGAAACTCCAGATTCCTAAGAAGCAGGATGAATTGGCAGGATTTTAGTATTTCCAGAACTGCAGGCAGCTGTCTGTGAATCAATACTATAACTTTGATATGACTTTACTTTCCATTTTCAATGACAAATATTACTAATAAATGGTTTTCAAAACATGAGCTGGTAGTTTCCTTGGCTTGAACCAAACTAAAAGTTCATACATGTTCAGTATATGCTTACTGAATTGTTTAGAAAATATTCCCATTGATTTCAGTTGTTTTTGTCTGAGTACACAATATATTTGTTTTAAACAAGCACCAAGAAAAATATGTAGGTACTTTAGATAATACTAAACATTTGACATTTTACTCAGTAATCAAAGTAAGATTATATATTGCACACCCATTCTACATGGGGGGTGGGAGTGGATTGAAAATTTAGGGTGAATTAGGCATCCATGTTCTAATAGGTTTTTGTTTTCACTAGAAACAGAAGATATTAGGTGACAGCCATCTGTGTTGCTGCTCTCAGGAATAACCTTTAAATTCAGAAAGCTCTTCACAAAAGTTCAGAAAACTATAAGATAACCAGAAGAAATGATTGGATGATTTCAAAAGTAAAGAAGATAAAGCTTTTCCCAAATATTATTATTATTTTTATGGAAGCTTCTTGAAGGATGTAGAAATGTAAATTATCCATAGAAAGCCAAGACTCTACCAAGTACAAAAACTAGACTCCTACAGGAAGATGATTTCTTTACAAAAGTATTACAATTTTCTGTTCTTTTCCATCTGCACATGTAATGTGTTGCCTTCCTATCTAACTATACCTTACTATACCTAACTAAAGCAAAGAGGTCAAGGTCAAGTGTCCTGCTTGTTTTCTCCCCAAACTAGTAATTTTTATGTTCACTGGTAGTGGATTCTGAGAAATGCTTCATGTAAAACTAAGTATGGTATTTTTATTTTGCCGAGAACTCCAAGGTAAGGAAAAAAAAGAAAACAAACAAACAAAAAAACACAACACAACACAACACAACAACAACAAAAAAATACCTTCTCACACACACACACAAACACAAATCAAAGAAAAAAAAAAAACAAAAAACAAACCCAAACCATAAATCTGGTGTCAAATGAAAAGAGAAAACAGCTGTTATTAATAAATTAATTTTATTTATTTATTTTACCGTGGTTTTAAAATTAATACTTTCTTGAATTTTCAAAATTGCTTTCTCATCTTCTTCAGAAATTCTGATTTTGTCTGTGTAAATCAAGTGACTGAGTAAACATGACTTAAAACAACAACTAGATATTTTCAATGGTCTCTAGAGAAACATGCTTGTATAAGGTAAAATAAAGAAGATAAAAGTTTTTTTAACATAATTGTTACTGGAAAAAAACATTATATAGATTTAGTGTTTTTTTAATGTTATTCTTTCATGCATTAAAAAAAAAAAAAGACTGATAAATGTTTTGAAAAATGTTATTGGGGGTGTACTTTCTTAATAAAGTATTTATTAGCCTGAAGATAATTGGCTAAGTATCCTGCATATCTGAAGAAGCAAGAATTCAACCCATTTATACGTATTTTTGAAAGGAATGGTCCAGCAATTCATGCCGCTAAGGGAATTGAAGGGTTAACATTGAGGCCCGAGTCTAGGTGATAAGAGAACAAAGGGGGTTTTTAGAGAAAACTGCTGACTACTGCACGGGATGTTGCGAGGGTTTCTGAAATCCAGCCCAGAGGCTACCAAATAAGGAGGAAGGGCGAGCTGAAGGACGACTGAAGGACAAAAGCCTAGGAGGAAGACCATGAGCCTTCAGCCCAAGTGACCCCTGAGAGACCACCAGAGACTGATACGCAGGCGCCCCTGGGAGGGTTTCGGACTCCAGAAACCAATTATAATAACCCTGCCACTTCTAGAAGTAGTAATGAATATGTATTAGCCTGGGAGCATAAAAACCAGCTGCCTTACGTAACAGGTGTGCATCCTGGTGGAGCAGAGACTCCTGGCGCACCCAGAGCTGTTTGCTTGCCTCTATTCGTCTAATAAATTGTAAACTTTGATTGTAATCCTATTTGGGACTCAGTCATTAATAACATTTTCATTCTTCTTAAGAGTACTTTAATTCCCCAAACACGACAGCAAGTTATTTGTTCTGAGTACATTGAATAGAACACAACATAACTGAATAGTTCAGCTGAAAAAGACCTTCAAAGATTATGTCACAAAGCTAGGAGGAGTGTCTGATACCCCAGAGGTCTGTGCTGCCATTCAGAGGGACCTCAGCAGGCTGGACTGTTGGGCTAAGAGGAACCTCATGAAGTTCAACAGGGGCAAGTGCAGGGTCCTGCACCTAGGGAGGAATAAACCCAAGCACCAGTACAGGCTGGGGGCTGACCTCCTGGAGAGCAGCTCTGCAGAGAGGGACCTGGGAGTCCTGGTGGACAGCAGGCTGACTATGAGTTAGCAATGTGGCCAAGAAGGCCAACCCTGGGCTGCATTTGGAGTAGTGTTGCCAGCAGGTAAAAGGAGGTGATCCGCCCCCTCTACTCAGCCCTGGTGAGGCCACACCTGCAGTATTGTGTCCAGCTTTGGGCTCCTGTAGTGGGTTTACATGGCAAGGTAATGAAGAAAGAAGAATCCAGAAGCTGCCCCATGTTAGATAAGGGCCCCACTGCTGGCCAGAGCTGAGCCAATAAATGACGTTGTTTGCACCTCTGTGAGAGCATATATAAGAAAGGAAAAAAAAACTGCTGGGGAACAGCAGCTGGGAGAGAGAGAGGAGTGAGAAACAGCCTTGCAGGCATCAAGGTCAGTGAAGAAGGAGGGGGAGGAGGTGCTCCAGGCTCCAGAACAGAAGTCCCTTGCGGCCGGTGGTGAGGACCGTGGTGAAGCAGGCTTTCCCCCTGCAGCCCATGGAGTACCCAGGTGGAGCAGGGTTCCACGCTGCAGCCTGTGGAGGAGCCCCCGGTGGAGCAGGTGGCTGTGGCCTGGAGGAGGCTGCAGCCCATGGAGAGCCCCCGCAGGAGCAGGCCCTGGGCCGGAGCTGCAGCCCATGGAGAGGAGCCCACACAGGAGCAGGGGGTCTGGGGGGAGCTGCCGCCCACCTGTGGGGGACCTGTGCTGGAGCAGTTTGCTCCTAACGGATGGACCTCGTGGTACGGAGCCATGTGGGAACAGTTCTTGAAGAGCTGCTGCCTGTGGGCAGCTCCTGCAGGATCAGTTCGGCAAGGATAGCATCCCGTGGGAGGAACCCAACATTGGAACACGGGCAGAGAATGACTGTGAAGGAGCAGCAGAGGCAAAATGCTATTGGCTGACCGCAGCCCCCATTCCCCTGTTCCTCTGTGCCACTTGGGGGGAGGAGGTGGAAGAGGGTGGATGGGGGGAAGGCATTTTTTCTTTCTTTCCTTTGTTTCTCACTTCTCTAGCTTGTTAGTAAAAGGCAATAAGTTTTACTATCTCCCTACTCTGAGACTGTTTTGCCTGTTGTGATAATTGTTGAGTGATCTCCCCATCCTAATCTCAACTCATGAGCCCTTTCTGTCATATTTTCTCCCCCTTTCCCTTTGAGGAGGGGGAGTGACAGGGCGGCTGTGGTGGAACTCGGCTGCCCACTCAAGTAAAACCACCACAGCTCCCCAGTACAAGAAGGACAGAGAACTACTGGAGTGAGTTCAGAGGAGAGCTACTAAAATGATTAGAGGACTGGAGCACCTGTTATATGAGGACAGGCAGAAAGAACTGGGCCTGTTTAGCCTGAAGAAGAGAAGACTGAGGGGAGACCTCACTAATGTACTTAAATATCCGAGAGGAGGGTGTCGAGAGGATGGAGCCGGTCTCTTTTCAGTTGTGCCCAGAAACAGAACAAGAGGCAATGGGCACAAACTGAAGCACAGGAGGTTCCATCTCAATATGAGGGAGCACTTCTTTGCTGTGAGGGTGACAGAGCACTGGAACAGGTTGACCAGAGAGGTCTTGGAGTCTCCTTCTCTGGAGATATTCAAAACCTGTCCGGATGCCATCCTGCACAATGTGTTGTAGGTGATCCTGTTTGGCAGGGGGGTTGGACTAGATATTCTTCAGAGGTCCCTTCCAACCCTGCCCATTCTCTGATTCTGTCATCATCAAGACCCATTGCCTGACCTCTTCAGGGCTAACCAAAAGTTAAAGGATATTATTGAGGGCATTATTAAAGTGCCTCTTGAACACTTACAGGCATGGGGCATAGTTAGATCATCCCAAGAGTAGAAAATCCTACCTCAAATTCTTCATGCTCTCTATTTTCCTGTGAATAAAAGGCTAATGCCTTCAGTGCAACCCCTCAGGTGGAGGTTGTCCCATGAACTCTGCTGGGGGATTCACAGGCCAGCCAGGGAGTTAGCTGGACCAAACACCTCCATCTGAGCCAATGGAGTGCAAGGCATGTTGCTGGGCTGGACCAGCATGGGATGAGTGTGGTCCTGCTTCATGCATTGTATTTTATCCACCCTAGCTCACAGTGCTGTGCAGGTCAGGTGGAGATGCTGGGAAGCGATGTGTGGTGGGGACCCTGTGTGCAGCAAAGAGGGGGGTTAAGAGGGAGTAGTGAAGAAGGAAAACATCTCTGTAAGGAACTTTTTATTATTTATTTTTTTTTTTTTTTTTTCCTAGAGTGGTGCTAGTAAGTGGAAGCACAAGGAGAGGAAAGACACAAAAAGGGAAGAAGGATAGGAAAATATCCAAAATTACCAGAGGAAAAATAGGTGCCCCAGTACTTGTGAGCAAGGCAATGGAGATGCATGACAGTGGCAGTAAACCCTGAATAAGGGAATGGGGATTTAGGGAAACAGATTTGTAGGCAAAAAGCTTCTTTATTTTTTCTATTGCCACCTTCCTTGCAAAATGTCATGACTAGGGAAGTACCCATAACTGTGGTAAACTCAGCCTGTGTCAGCAGTGGACTTGCCACTGCTGTCCTGGTGGGGTTGGGAGAAGCCACAGAGTGATTGAAAAGGGCAGGATCTGTCCCTGTGGGTAAGAGAAGTTTTCAGCAGTGTGGGTACTGGCAGTGTTTCAGTGGGGATGGACTTTGGTCCTCACTGAGAGGTGAGCCACTGGAAGTTTGCCTGCACTATCCCTCCCTACTCCATCAATGTTTTCTGCCTGCTTCAGGGATGCAACAGTGGGGCTCCAGGAGCAGAGGTTTCTTACAGGGATCAGTAACTCCCTGAGCCAAGAAAAGCCAGATATGCCAGACTCCAGGTGCTGTTTTTTGGGGGCTATTTTCTACAGAAAAACATTGATGAGGCCCAAGGTGAATTCAATGGAGGGGTGAGGCAAGACAAAGAAAACCCTAATAAAAGAAAGTTAATGCACAGTCAGAGAAGGCTCTTTTTATTAGACCACATTCTTTTAATTTCATAGTTCTGAATGTGACAGATGCATATTTGTACCAAAATGTATGATAAATGTTAAAAATATATAAAGTAATTGTAGAGTGTATCAATCAAACTCATCTGTTAATAAATTACAATTTGAAGCTTGCTTTTTATTTTATTTATTTATTTATTTATTTATTTATTAGGGCATTTAATGTATAGTTTAAGAGCACAAAGAGGATGAAAATATGAAATGTCATCGAGGCCCTGGAATGTGTCCAGAGAAGGGCTATGAAGCTGGTGAAGGGCCTGGAATACAAGTCCTATGAGGAGCGGCTGAGGGAACTGGGTTGTTTAGTCTGGAGAAGAGAAGGCTCAGGGGAGACTATTGCTCTCCACAACTACCTGAAAGGAAGTTGTGCGAACGGGGGGCTGGCCTCTTCTCACAGGTAAACAGTGATAGGACTAGAGGGCATGGCCTCAATTTGTGCCAGGGGAGGTTAAGAAGACATTTCTTCTCGGAAAGAGTAGTCAGGCATTGGAGCGGGTTGTCCAGGAAGGTGGTGGAGTCACTGTCCCTGGGAGTGTTTTATGAAAGGTTGGACATGGTGCAAGAGACATGGTTTAGTGGGTGACATTGGTAGTAGGGTGATGGTTGGAGCAGATGATCTTAGAGATCTTTTCTAACCTTAATGATTATATGATTTTATGATTCTATTGTTCTATATATCGTGCCTCAATTTTTTGGTAATATGAACCTCCTCTGCTTTTACTTATTCACTTAATTGATAGCTGTTGTTAAACGCATTTTTATAAGCACTAGGCTTATTAAGAGGCTTACATTTGTTAAGGAGTTTCATACAGTGAATCATGCAGAGTAATTTTTTCTCATGTATTGATGAAATTTGTTGCTCAGACTCTCCAGAACCCAGTTCCTTCCATGACACAGCAGAAAATCTGTATTACTTTCCGGGCATTACAACTTAACTTACATATTACCATTTGATCTGGTGTTCTGACCTTAGAAGGCAAGCTCTCACTGCTTAAAATGGAACAATATATACCAAGTAAATGTTTCTACAACATATAATCCACCTCTGATTATCTTTTGACAGCTTTGTTGGACCATATGCAATATTCTATATCTTGATGATGATTTTTTAGCACAACGTTTTCTACTATCATTCAGCAGTGCACAATAAAAGTTACTCTTTGTCTATGCCTTCTAACTGAGGGCTTATTTACTTTGTATCTGATTTTTCTTCATTTTGGTTTTGGTGGCTTATGCTGTCAAATTCAACACTGCTGTCAGAAAGCATAATACAAAATCAAATTGCTTCATGTTATGAATAGCTCTGTTATCATTCTCAATTTGCCTACCCCTGTTAAATCAAAGTTATAGCTTGCAGGGTTCAGAGCAGCAGAACAAAGGGGAAATTGAACTCTTTATCTTAATCTTTACTATTAACTCTAAACTTAAACATCTTTCTGTTTTATTGCTAATCTCTGCTGCATTTTTTTAGAATATCTTGCAAACTCAAAAATTTGCTTTGATATTGACATAAGGAAAGAGATGGGAAAATATACTTTTTGAACTAGTCTCTTAAATAGTGTCTGAGGGATGAGAAGACGGTAAGAATGCATGTCTAAAAACAAAATTTTATTAGCATATGGAAAAATGTGATAATTTTATTAAGGAGGGAGGCTAGGGTTTCGCTTTCCTCAGTTTCCTTTTTTTTTTTTTTTTTTCCCCATGAAAACCTTGTGGTTTAAAATTGTTTAGAGAACAATTTGAGCTGGTGCATGACAGCAGACCTCAACCAGCATCAAGGAGGGCCATGAAGAAGACCAAAGTTGCATGTGAAATGTGGATTTTCTCAGTATTTTCAAAATAAAAATATAATTAATGTTTTTGGTGGATAAAGATTTCAGAAGAGACCAACATCCAGAAGTGGGCCCAAGAACGGTCCCAATAAAATAGCAGACAGAGTCTTACTTCAAAGATGATCCATGTAACAGAGTTCAAAGTCTTTCAGTTGTTCCAAGTGAAAGTTCAATTTTTTTAGGAAATCCTGTATGAAAGAAAAAAAAATATGCAGCATGGGAAGTTCTTAGAAGCTCTTCCTTTTGGAGAGAAAACTAGTTATGTTTGTATCACAGAGACGTGAGGGAGGACTCTAACTGTTAGAGCAGCCAATAGATGCAGTTAATTTTTATGTTTTACCTGAGACAACCCGTAGATGATGATGTTTCCTATTCTCAGAAAAACAAAACAAAACAAAACAAAACAAAACAAAAAAACAACAAACACCTTTCCAGACTATTTTCACCTTTTCAAGTGATTAAATATTGTTACTGTTTCTTGTTTTTGCCCTTAATGATGGTATCTTCAGGATGACTCTGGTTCTTATGTACTCAGCCTTGTTTCAAAGATGTCAACTGTATATTTTGAGGATACTTCTTGCTCACAGGTCAGGTTCCCAGGCTAGCAGTTCTGAGGATAGAAGGCACTTTCTTCTGTAAATGTTTTAGCAGCTATTTGCAGTCATTATTTTTCCCAGGTCATCTTTATGGTGACTTCAATTGTGCAAATTGCAGTGGAAATTTCAGCTGAACAAAACTGAACACAACAAAGATATTCACACAGAAACATTAACAGAGAATGATCCAGAAAGAAATTGTCACTTAGAGAAAATATATAAAAAAATGGCAACTGTAATATAACTTAGTGTTATATTACTCTTAATCTGTATTTCTATATTTTGTAGTCATGTGACCTATTTTACAGAATTCTCACAGAACAGTGAGAAAACTGCACATTCATTATTAATAACCCTATACATCACCTGTTCTCCACATCAAAAATAAAAACCTTTGTAATGGGTTTTTACACTATGATGTGAAGTGTCTCTGATTATATTCATAATCTACATTTAGAGAAGCTGCTGGGGACAATTATGAGGAAAAATCTTACAATGCTGGAGTTGTTTCCCCAGGAGAAATTTTTGAGATTCCTCTCATGACAATATATTTGTCATCATGCAGTAAATCTTTTGCTCCTTTGTGGAAATGTCCCTCTTTCCCCCAAAAATATGCTGGGAACATTGAGAGCAGCTTAAGCCATGCACCTTTAGTGAATCCAGCATTTGGTGAAATCCAAGTGAAACCCAGTGAAATCTGGTTTTCAATGTTCAGCAGTTCTGCTGAGGGTCAGAAGTCCAGATTTATTTGGCATGCCAGAGAGAGACATTCTCACATTTCCTTATCATCATCACATTGTTCAAATAAAAGTAAATGTTCAGGTTACATGTGTTTACATTTATAGAGGGCAGAATGGCTGAAAGCCTTGATTTTAACCCCTGTGTTAACTTAGGCAGTAAAAAGTTACTTAAAATACGAGAGCATAAAAACCCTAGAAACATAAGTTATTTAATGATATATTCAGGAGTGTGCCACAAAACCTTGTTCTAACAACCAAGCACAGACTGGCAAACCTTGGTTTCAACAAAGAGTTAAGTGTATGACCATTGAAAACAGAAGGTGCAACATTTGTGTCCTTGTTTGTCTTTATGTTAGAGTGTTTTATTAGTGCAAAAGTAATTGTGTTTTTGACTTCATGCAAAAAATCTTATTTACTTTTTGAAATGTATTTAGGCCAAGACATAGAGGAAAAAAATGGTGAGGGACACACCCTCCTGAGATCCACTCAGATGAATTTAGAAGAACTCTTTCTGTAGTTTATATATTATTTAGGTGGGTAATCCAAGAGTCCCTGAATTTGGGACATGAAAATCTCTCATATCAGAATCTACTTGTTGCCTACATGTGGCTGTGAACACCACTAGCGGAAACTCCTCTAGCTTGAAAAACTGCTCTGGCAGAGGTTTCAATCCTTCCCCTGGGAGCACAAATGGGAAGTAAGAGAGAAGTGGAGCTGATCAGCAGAAGCAAAGATTCATAAATAAAAAATAAGTAGATGATGAGGGCAGAGGCACAAGGGACTGCTAAAATGAAATGATTATGATAAGATTGGTGGTAAAATTTTTCTTTTAAGAAGTATAATAACATTTTTCTTTTTAAGTAAACCTATATGTCTCTAGTGTCCATGACATAAGAATATAATATGAATCACTCACATGTTTTTGTGATGGCTCATTAGGTTTGGTTTCACCTGAACAGGATTGGTTTCAGACTTGTCCTTTTGCTGCTGCCAGTCACAAGCATCAATGGTGTCTTAAAAATGCTAGCAAAAGATATCAAGTTGATAATATGCAGCAGCATTTCCTCTAGGAAATCTGCCATATGTTCAGAACAGGTTGCATGGTTTCAGCACTAGCCACCATGGAAATTGAAAATGTTTTCATGAAATACAAGAAATGAAATTGCTGTTTATGCCCTAACTGCATATGCCTTTCTCCAACCAAGTTGACAATGAAATCTATGTATAAACATAGTGTAAATATTTATTCAATAAACAAAATAGACTTTAGTATCTCTTGTCAGACTTGCTGTTTTATGATCTCAGTTATTTTGGATACATGATACCTGCATAATACTGCAAAGATGATTAAGGTATTGGAGCATGTGTCCTATGACGAAAGACTAAGCGAGCTGTGCCTGTTTAGCTTAGAGAAAAGGAGATTGAGAGGGGATCTCATCAATCTCTACAAATATCTGAGGGGATGATGTAAAGAGGATGGGGGCAAACTCTTCTCAGTGATAATGGTTATAAATTGAACCACAGGAGATACCATCACCTTATGCGGAAGAACTTATGTTTTGGGTCACAAAGCACTGGAACAGGCTGCCCAAAGAGGGTGTGAAGTCTCTTTCCCTCTTTGGAGATATTCAAAACCTGCCTGGATGCGATCCTCTGTAACATGTTCTAGGTGACCCTGCTTGAGCAGGGGGGTTGGACTAGATGATCTCTGGAGGTCCTTTCCAACCTCAACCAGTCTGTGATTCTGCGATTCTGTGATTCTGTGATTCTGTGATAATGAGCAGGTCAAGAGAAGCAAGGAAAACCTTTGCATGACAAACACTTATAAATTATTGAGTACAGATTTATGAAAAACCTTTGGATGACAAACACATACATTATTGAATACAGATTTGTAATTCTGTTTATCAGAACTATCATACCGAGGAGCGAGGTGTGCAAAAAAATACAAGATATACAATAACTGTAACTTACAAATATGGAAGAGGTAGATACATTCTCTCTTTAGGTTTGTTTTAACAGATAAACCTTATTAATCATAGAATCATAGAATGGCTTGGGTTGGAAAGGACCTTAAAAATCATTTAGCTCCAACGCCCCTGCCATAGGCCAAGATGTCACACACTAGGTCAGGTTGCTCAGGGCCTTATCTAACCTGGTCTTGAACACCTCTGGGGTGGGACATCCACAACCTTTCTGGGCAACCTTTTCCAGTGCCTCACTACCCTCTGAGTGAAGAATTTCCTCCTAACCGCTAATCTAAACCTCCCCTCTTTTAGTTTAAAACCATTGCCCCTTGTCCTGACATTATCTGATCAAGCCAAGAATCAGTCTCCACCTTTTTCATAAGCCCCCTTTAAGTACTGCAAAGCAGCAACGAGGCCACCCTGGAGCCTTCTCTTCTTTAGGCTGAACATCCCCAGCTCTCTCAGCCTTTCTTCACAGGAGAGGTTCTCCAGCCTTCTCATCATCTTTGTGGTCCTAATAGTAGAAACTTCTAAAAGTGTGATTCAAGAAAAAGAAGGGTAATAGAAGGTAGTTAATTACCATGGTAATAGGTCTAAATTACACATTTCTAATACATGTTAATTTATATTAAATATCTGAAAACCTTTTTAGAAGAGAGGCTTGTCAATAAAAGGTACCACGTGTAAGAAAACACTTGAATCAATTTATACTTGTACGATATCGTAACTTCATCGTTACGGAAATAAACGTTTTTGGTATATTTTCAACATAACTGTGTCTTTATTACCTTCAGGATTTTAGTTTGCTTGTTTGTTTGTTTTTGTCAATTCTTACCTGTCTTTTATAAAATATTTGAGAATTGAGAGGAAGCCATACATATACATTTTACTACCTTTATAGCCTTTCCGTAAATAGCAGTGAAGATTTCAGCACTTGACATTTGTTTCAAGTTCTAAATATATTTGTTCTGGGAAAATTTGATATTGGATTGGCTGAAGAAACAAATATTGCCTATATAATAGAAAATAATTGTGCTTTCTTGTAAGATGTTACAATGCCTTTTCTGTTTTAAATGAATGAGAACCCCATAATTTTGTTAGGGGTTATAGCCTTGTTTATTTTTCTTTTTTTTTTTAGCTTCATTTTGTTATCAACCTTATTTTATTAAAATAATAAATATATATTTCTCTTCCTTTCATTCTGTCTATTTGTTACTTTTTCTCCCCAGTTAAAATAGCATGTTCACAAGAAAATCATTTCTCCAGGATATGATGCTAAAATATCTGCAGTACTCTGGTCAGGTTTTACTATCTGACCACCAATTTTTTTTTTCTAATATCTTTTTTTTTCTCCGTATAGTAGATGTGTGGATAGCACCAAATCTACTTTGTTTAGTGGAAAAAATACAAAATCTACAAAAGGACTGGTAATACTTTAATTTTTAGATTAAGGCAGTACTTTTGAAATAAACCCCTAAAATCAAAATGATGCTCTAGCCAGATCTACCTAATTGAGAAAGGAGGAAAATATTGTTACATTTATTATTATTATTATTATTATTATTATTGTTATTATTATTATCATTATCATTATCATTATCATTATCATTATCATTATCATTATCATTATATTTTACTCTTTATTTATTTATTTATTTATTTATTCATATGGAAGACAAAAATAGAAATCTATTCCATAAAACTACAAAGCAAAAGTAAGAAATAGAACAGGAAAACAGGACTGAATTGCAAAGAAATGTTCTTATTTAAAGGCAAGGAGTTTCTTCACTAGCAGTGCTTTCTCAGATTGTTTTTGATGAACAAATAGTGTTAAATTGACTTTTAAATACCAAATTACTAATTATTAATGGTAATAATTAATATCAACTTTAATAATAAATATAATATTAATGATTAATAATTAGTATTAATATTAAATCTATTCAAAATTGTTTGCTAAGTTGGTGTTTAAAGGATTCTGGTGCATAATAATAATAATAATAATAATAATAATGGTATGTGTGGAACATTTCCTTTAAAGAGTTTTGTCTGTCATGTTAGCAGCCACTGCGTATTTATGGAAACTGATCATAAGAGTCTGTGTGTACTTTAACTCTGCAGTGTCCTTCAGCGAAAATATAAATAAATGGTTGATTAGGTAACACATTTCTTTTAATAAATATGTCCTATAAATACATGGAAAACTATTCTAAAATCCTGATCACGCAAGAGTCAAAAGATCCAATTTTATACAAATATTTCTACATTCAAAATATTTAAGCTGCAATGCAATCAGTGCTTCAGATATTTCAACCAATATTCTTCTGTTCAAAATATTTATTCATGCGTTCTGTTAAGAATCAGCAGTAGCCATGACTAAACAATGGGGATATAGCTACCTGTGTGTATACTCAATATAGACATATAGGACACCACATTCATTCTGGGGACTCGTTACCTAAAATTTATTATTGTGGTCCTTTTTGATTAAATTTCACATTGTCCCAACAGCAGGTGGATGGATAGATTTGTTATGCAAACAGAAATACTCAGCGATAATGTTATAATTTAGTGTCACCAATTTGGAAATTTCAGAGCTTGTATGCTTGTATGCTTCTCATTTCAAAATTCTTTCTAAAAACATAATCTTTTTCAGTCTAGAATTTGTAATAATATGAACTCATTGTTTTGTGTTACTCACTGTTATTGATCTTTTTTTTATTTTATTTTATTTTTTAATGATCTGAAGGGGCTTTATCTTGCTGGAAATTATGCTCTAAAGACATTGCATAGTTTATGTACTTACAAATTTGTGGAAGTGTATAGAACATTCATTATTATTTTTACAGTTAAAATTTAGATATTTTTCTATTGTGATTAAAAACTCCACAATTGTTAATTTAATTTTATTTTTTATTATTATTTTTTCATAATTTTTTTCAAAAATTATTATTTTTGAATTAAACAAAGTAAAGTGAATTTGCAAATTATTTGAGGTTGAGTGTCAAAATATTCCAGAGATAAATAGCAATTCTATTACATTTGTTTTGCTTCTGTGATTCCCTTCGATTATCATTGAGTTCATTTGTAGGTATTTAAGCTACTAGAGGTACTCTAACCCAAGTACTAGGATTGCTTCATGTAAGATTTGTAAGACAAATTAATGTACAGAGTTATATATTTATTTTTAATTGTCTTATTTTTTATCTAAAGCATTAGTGTTAAACAGAAAACATGAGACACCCTGAAATTCTAATGCGGATTTGGAAAAATTGAAGTAACCCTAAGTGCTTGTTCTTTTGCTACAAGAAAACTGGAAAATTTCTATTTATACTTGATTATATGAAGAGTTAAAGTCATTTAGAAACATGTCTTGAATGCATATTACTATTAGTCATAAGTAGGATGTGTTTTCTGGTATTTTTGAATGTCTGTAACAGCTCTTGAGAAAACATAAAAAGATGTAAACTCAAGTGCCCCAATTAAGTGTGAATATAATTGATCAAGAGATGAGGATATGCAAACAGACAGGTCAAATCACTTATCCAAGGAAAAAAATGTGAGAGCAAAGAATAAAATATATAAGTATTTATTTGCCCAGTACATTTATACAGGACACCATGGCATTTCTCTATGTTATTACATTAGATCGATCACATTACCTGTTAAATAAAGGAGCAGGTTTTGCTTCAGGCAGATTGTTGGTTATTGTGAAAGTTCCCTATAGCTGCAAATTCATATAAGAGTATCTAGGCAGTAGGTATTATAGTTCTGAAAGGCAGGTCAGGAATGAATGAAAATAGGGACAAGATTTAAGAAAGAGACTGACTTACATTGTCAATTTAAGAAAAAGAGACTGACTTACATTGTCAGTCATATGTTCACCCAGAAAGCAAAGTGGAAAATAAAAGATGGAACCTGTGACTGATGGACATTTTAACGAGAAGAAAGGTTTTGATTTCTGTAACCAAAAAACTTTCACAGAATCACAGAATCTTCTAGTTTGGAAGAGACCTCCAAGATCACCGAGTCCAACCTCTGACCTAACACTAACAAGTCCTTCACTAAACCATGTCACTAAGCTCAACATCTAAACGGCTTTTAAAGACCTCCAGGGATGGTGACTCAACCATTTCCCTGGGCAGCCCATTCCAATGCCTAACAACCCTTTCGGTAAATAAGTTTTTCCTAATATCCAACCTAAACCTCCCCTGGCACAACTTTAGCCCATTCCCCCTCGTCCTGTCACAAGGCACGTGGGAGAATAGACCAATCCCTACCTCGCTACACTTTGCAGAAACACAAGAAGTTTTTCTGTTTCACATAAAATATTGTTGGAATTTTTAAATTTTGGAGGATTGTCTCCATTTTATTGAGTGTTTTAAGGATTATTAACCTCCCAAAAAAATTGTGATACAAATGTATGTCACAGTAACTTAATGCTGTTAATTTAGCTTACTGTAACAGCGTATACTGAGCATTAGTATTAGCAAATGAAGAACATTATTTAACATGCCATACTTTGCATACTCAAAGTTTGACCAGAGGAGATGTTGAGAAACCCAGCCAGTGGCAGACTGCACCAGATGACCTCGAGACATTCACATTGAGGTGATATTTTATCACATTTTTCAAAGATATCAATCTTTTTACTTGTTCTCTTTAAAAGTAATGGGCACTTTAAACTACTCCAGAATGAAAATTAGTAAGAATATTTTCTTCTATACATTTATACTTGAATTTGATAGAGATACACTCATACATCCAGGTTCAGTATATAACTGATGAAAGTTTTATGATATTGTCCATTATAGATGATAAATGTGTTAGTCTCCCCGTCACTATTGCTGGAAACCTGGAAAATACTAGAAGGCCTTTTTTGTTGTTTATCTTAGTCAAATCTTCTAGGACAGTGTATTTTTTTTTTAAGGCTGAAAGTTACAAACTAATTGTATGTACCCAAGCATCCTAAAATATTTCATTTTAAGTTTTTATCTGCTCATAAATATTTTAAGTGTTTTTATTTAGAAATATAACAGCTATTAAGTAACTAGTAGTTTATAAGGACACGGGTAAAAATAAAGTGGATTAAGTGCATACAAATACACATATTAGTACATGCTAGTAAATGACTAGTACAATGACTACCTGAAGACAGAAAGGAGTAGAATGGATTTAACATACTAAGTATTCATGCTATGCTAAGACATTTTAGCAGATGAATGTGTGTTTTATTGGAAATATTTCACGTCTTTTTTTTTGAGATCACTGTTGAAAACACAAGAATTTCTTGGGGGCCCGATATCCTGGAAGTATTTTGATGTTCCCAGTCAGACAAGTACACTGTGTAGAAGATCATAAATAATGTGTTTAGCTCCAACACATTAATAACTTTGAAATAAGTGTTTTAGTCGTGGACTTTCTTGAACTTCGCTATATCAGAGTCTGTACAGGATACATTTTTAGTCATGTCTCATTACTGAGACCTCAATTTGATATCTGATGTACTGAGGAGAGAACATTTAGCATTAACATTTTTTTTTCTTATTACCTTATATTATGCCAAAAAGAATGAAATAGATATCTCTTAATCAATCATGTAATTAAAATTTGCAAGGTATGTGAGTTTTGTGTTTATTTTCATTATTAGTAAAATATCTATTGCTGTGATATTCATGTTACTTCAGATCTCTTTACAATTTAAGTGAAATAGCTTCATATAATCTAATAAAGAAAATTATATCATCTTTTGTGAAATTACTTGCATTAGTATTTGTAGCCTCATATTTTTGTATTCATATCTTCCTTTTTTTTTTTTTTTTTTTTTTTTTACATCTCCAGTACTAGTGGCTCAAGAATTCTGAGAATTATTGAATTATCTAAATGCTGTGAAACTAAAAACACTCTAACTAGAAACAGACATAAATATATATATATGTATATTTATTGTCGTTTTAAATTTTGGTAGCAAAGAAACAAAAAAATCTTGCAGAATATACTATTTTAATAAACAGGCATAACTTAATGATGCTTACCCTTTTGATGCCACTGGTATTAGCATTTGTATTCTGTCTGTCAAGCACTATGCAAAATATGTTCTTAAAGTTAACATTAAATCAAGATTTGTACCTGAGGGTTAAAGAATAAAATGGGTTGTAATATTAGGTATCATATTTCCTACTGACATAAACTGCCTGCTATTTCTAAATTCAGATGGTTTTGTTTGTTTGTTTGTTTGTCTGTTTGTTTTCCCCCTAAAAAACATTAATTATCTGAAATTACCACTAAGCAAAATGAGGATAAAAAGAATCGATGTAAAACTGACATTGCTGCGATGAAACAGTTCAACACTTTTTATTTATTTATTTTTTTTCAACAGCTGTTTTGTAAGAAGCTCTCATCATTTTTAAAGGATATCATATCTCTTTTATAAGAAAGAATCACTCCATATTTGATTGGATGAGAAAGAGTACTATTTTCATCCACATCATTACAGAAGTAACAAGGTTTCTAAGGAAGTTAACAAAAATAAAGTTTTCTGTCTATTTGGGTGACCATTGTGGCTTAGATACGTAAACTGGAAATTATTGAAAGCAAAATGTTACTAAGTGGATAAACAACATGATAAAAAATAATGAACTTACTTTTTGTTCTATAGTCATCACACTGTTGTAAAAGCAGTTTAAACTACCAAAATCATTAAAATACTCAACAGTATCTTGAAATTTGAAAACATTTTTCAAATCAAGGCTGCTTGAATATGTAATGTGATTTTGTTTGTGTGCTGGGGGACTGAAAGAAATTCATGTATGAAAGATATTTCCACTGCTTTTTTAGGTTGTTGACCTGTGGTAATGTACAACTGGAAAAAGATTACAGGTCATTAAACCTGTGATTGTTTAACAGATGTCTGAGTAATACTTTTGCATAGCACATGAAGGAGATGCAAGAAGCTGAAAAATCCCCACCCTCTTACGGATAATACTTTACATTGGTCAGTTCAAGGAGAGAGGAGAATATCAACACTTTTGTATGCAACCTAGTAGAGAAAACTAAAGCTGACACTGAGATCATTCATGGATAATCCTCCTTGCTGTATTGATGATAATGAAGTCCTGGTGAAAGCTGCTTAGTGACCACCTCTGCCAGCACAAGTCACATCAATGTTTTGGTGAGATTGATGGGAATTAAATAGAGTACTTTTCCTAATGAATTAAGCTAATAACCTGTACTGGGATTGAACCATTGGTCTTGCAGTTTATCCATACATTAATATTTCTGATATAATCCCCAAATAGTTCTAATTTGGTACAATGTTTGATACTAAATTAACTTATTTGTAGTTCCCATTACACACAATTTTGATTCAGCAGAATAATGCAGCAACTTACTGAACCCCCAATACAACACAACGGATCACAATATAAACGTGATTCCCGTTGGTCTCGTTATACTCACTGTCACGACTCTGGGCATCCCCAGTCATCAAGAAGGAAGGAATATTCCAGGGAAGTTGTGGATGCCCCATCACTGGAAGTGTTCAAAACCATGTTGGATGGGGCTTTGAGCAACCTGGTCTAATGGAAGGCAGGGGTCCATGGCATTGGGTTTGGAATTAGATCATCTTTAAGGTCCCTTCCAGCTCAAACCATTCTATGATTCTATGATTCTCAAGCCTGTTGCTCTCTTCAAAGTTTTTTTGTTGTTTTTTTTGTTTTGTTTTGTTAGGTCGGTTTGACTGCTGAATAGCATATATATGAAGATTAATATAGAAATGAAGACTCATAATAAATGTATTTAATAAATATACTACAGATATATTTATATATTAAACATATAAATGAAGATTAATGTGCACATACTTAAGAGAAGATTAAAATTGCTCTGCATGTCTTCATACATTTGAAGACTGTCAACGTTTGACTTTGCAAATTTGAACCAGATGCTTAGTTTTTTCAATCTGACTTTCATTTTAATTGGAATACACAAAGTAAATGTGCTCTTAACCAGTCTTTAAGCCTCACTTGTGTGTAGATAACCTGCTATAACCAGATAATACCTACATCACTAATTATTAGACAACTGTAAGAAAAGAAAGAAATAACATAAAATGTTTCTGACTCTGATTTTTTCCAGGTGTATCCTAAAAATACTTTAAAGGATAAAGTTCCAATCCAGTCTACTTTTATATAAGGCAAATATTAGTGCTTCACTTCAATACAGTTTAAATTCATGGACGTAGGTTATACTGTTGAAATAAATAGATCTAGTTGTGTTTAATGTTATGCACATATTTTATAAATTATTGATACTAGTCTGTAACAATGCTAATTTTTTCTCTTATTTTCTTTCACTGCTGAGGATTTGTAACCTGAAAAATAGAAATTTGGTATCCATTTAATTTACCTGCACTACTTTTAACATTGGTTTATTTATTTCTTTGTGTGTGATCTTTGGAAGCTTTTGTTACTGTCCTGTATAAGATGTTTATCTTACAATATTGTTGACTATATTTTGTATTGCCTCACTCTGCATATATATATATATATATATATATTTGTATATATTTACTGTTATGAAATAATAGCCTTTCAATTCTCAAGAGTTAAAATATGTGCTCTAGAGTCCACTGTTGTTATTGTTCTTATGAAAATGTGAGTGAGTGTAGAAAACTTCAACATTACTTCAGCCCTTGTCATACAATTTGTACTGTCTTTCTTTTAGTGTCAGGTAAAACACTTTTATTCCCTATTTTGATTATATATTTTTTACTTGTGTTTTGTGCTTGGCTTTGAATTTGCATATGTTTGTAGGGTTATGATTATTTTAAAATGGAACTATTTTTCATTTGTAATCATTGCTGCAAGGATATTTCTTAGTAAATATTAGATGTTTAGAATTTACTTATGCTTAAGGGCACATTTAGTATCATAACAGTGTCTGATAAACAGAAAGTAGGTCATATTATCCCAACATCACTGGGATATATTGAAAATTTTAGAGTTTATACTTTGCTAATGATAATATTTTGAAGAGCACTGCAAACCACTTCTGTAATTAACGTTTGTTAAATCTCATTAAGCTAGGCTTGGTGTGAAAGAATGTTGCATTTGCCAAAGTCCAAAACATAAACTTTGATTTAATCAGGAGTGTCAAAGCACTTGGCTCTTCACTAATTAATAAATTAGTGTCTTATTTATGATCAGCATTACTTTTTATTTTTACAGACTATTTCCATAACAGTGATTCTCTTTTGTGGGGATTAGAATGTTGACCACAAGGTCGAAAAAACAGAAGTGGAGAATAAAAACCCTCCCTCCTCTAATATGCTGTTGGCACAAACTAAAACTTAACTGGATATCTTTTCCCGATCTGACATGGACCTTAGCCCATACATTTTTGTCTAATTCTACTGATATTACAAGCAACTTATAATGATCTTTTGGAAATTTTATTGTCCCCTCTGGGTAGGAACTAATTTCTAAAATTCTTTGTCCTAGGATGATTTTTTCCCCCCATTTATTGATTCCAGAGTCTAATTAGGACACCACTGAAAGAAGTATATACATTAAAAACAAAAACAAAAACAAACAAAAAAAACTTACCGAAAATACCTATTAACTTGCCTGCAACTTGGCCTTCCATTTCTCGTACACTATCATCATATTAAGAGGAAAAATAGAAAACCCAATGCGAGGTTAAATGACAGAAAGTGAAAGATGTGGTGGCACAAGGGATTTTATAATTTAAATAACACTGATGGTCCAAATTTGATTACTTCAATTCTCTTTCTTCTTCCCTCAGGCATTACTGTGCAGTTACGTGGACTGAAAAAGGCAGGATTATAATGGAGGGACATACAGTCTAAAAGGTATTAAGCAAGCTTTTTAAAGAAAATTGATTACTCCAGTCCACCTCACTAATCTGTGTGATATCTTAAATATTATCCTGCATACATCTATTTTATCAGATTTGTCCATATTTCAGACATATTTAAAGTCTTCTTCTTCTCCTTCTTCTTCTTCTTCTTCTTCTTCTTCTTCTTCTTCTTCTTCTTCTTCTTCTTCTTCTTCTTCTTCTTCTTCTTCATTATTTCTTCCTTGTCCTATCAAGATTGTTTGATGACTGAGGATGCAATGTATGCAGATCACCTGCTATTCCGACAGTTTAATTTGTGTATTAACTGATTGTATTTTTAAGTCTTCCTGATAACACAACCTAGCACTTTTTCACCACATAGTTGAAGGGAGATGTTAGATTGTGTTTTACAAATGGGAAATGGATGTACAGAAACATAGTTATTATTCCTAAAAACCGATTGAAAAAATCTTCCTGTACTATGAAGTGATTACTAACTGTGTGGGGTAAAATGGGCCTATAATATTATGGGCTTCTGGGCTTGGTAACATATGGTACTTAACAAACTTTAAAATAAGCACCTGAACTTTGTTGTTTTTATTATTATTATTATTATTGTTGTTGTTGTTGTTGTTGTTGTCGTTGTTGTTGTTTATTTATTTATTTATTCTTAAATTAAGAGGTTGGAAAAGGATTTTTTCAGAAGGAAATTAAGTGGTGGGCCAAAGTAGTCTTCTTTGTGTTTGATTTTTCTAATTTAGCTTGACACTCTTGGGTTTTTCATCTCAAAGATTTTCTTTACAGCCCAAAGTACATCAAGAAACTACAATTCTGATTGTACAATTCACTTTAAAGGTTGAATTCATTAGAAGAAATGGGAGTTTTAGATAACATAATTAAGTGCTAAATTCACTATTTTAAAAAATCTAGAGTAACTATCATAAAATGGATAATAGAAAAGCTGAAGTGGTAGTCAGAGAAGGAAAATCATTGTTCAAACCTAAGAAATGTATATTCTTACTGTGATTCTGAGTTATCAAGTATGCTGTGACCTTATATTATTTTACAGGTCTGATTGTAACCTTAGTAACCAGGTATCCATAGTAACACATATATTCTAAGGTAATCTTTTGATCAAAATCGTTTTATGATCTGATTTCTGAAGTTCTGGTACACTGTTTTATTCTTCTCAGGATGAAATTAGAGCCCAACATTTTAAATTTTTGAATATTCTTATCAAATAACAGATTATTATTTTCTAAAAAGTATCTCCTGAAAGAGTTTTGTCTTGTTGTCATTGAGTTATTGCACTGCATGTCATTAGTGAGGGTAGTCTGAGAATAAGTGGTGCATGTTGAAAGTGTTTGAATATATTAATTCAAAATCCCACAAAGAACTTAGAAGCACATTGCCTCATGGATGTGCTTGTTTTAACATGCTGTTTGAAACACTTATTACACTAAAAGTATATTTCCTATACTATGCAAACAGAAATAAATTAAATGAAAATGTTAAAAATATATATGCATTTATTTTAAAATAATGTCACTTTCTAATACATATAAGAAATATAAGCAGTTTTATAACTCTGAAAACAACAGAAAATACTGTACTGCTAAGACATGATTTGAACATTCTCAAATAATAATAAAATAACAACAGAGTGGGCACACTGCATAAAAATTAGAATGCAACAACACCCAGATAATCTTTTTGATTCTGGAAGGAAGTTAAGTTGGAATATGCTTGGAATATCAGTGTGTTTTATTATGGTGAAAGCTAGAAATGCTTAGCATTTGCTGTATTAGTTGTGCTTATGGTCCTCATTTCATAAAAGTGGGAAATACAGTGAGTGATAAATTACTGGTGAGGACATTGTCTGCAGAGATATGTTCATTGGCTTTACTGCTCTAGCACTTTAAATTGTAAACAATGTTTTTGTGACTATAAGCTTTCTGGATCATATGTTAACAAGTAACATTTTATTTAAAAATGAATATGCTTTATATGAAACCCTTCTTAATATTCTATACAGAAAACAATATTTGTGATAACTAAAATATTTTTTAAAGCATATTACTTTGACTACAATAAAAAAAAAAAAAAAAAAACAATCACAGAGCTCTTAGGCTCTTCATATTTCAGAGGAAAAAAATCTCCAAAGCCCATACCTAATTTGATCTGAGAGGTTGTACATTTATATTAATAATAGAACATTTATTATTCATGAATTCTCTAATTGGATAACATTGCTTCAGATGATCTTTTAACATATTAGCTCTTTTACTTCTGATAACTTTCCTCTCTAATGTAAGGAGGGTTAATATTTTTTCTCTTTATAAAGTTATTTTTAGTCACATTTCTGTACAGTTTTGTTTCCTCATTTTTGCAGTGCAAACAAAGGAAACAGGAAGCAGGTGCCCATTTATCTCCTGTATTTTTGTGGTGATCCAGGTTATGGGTACAATTTAAAAACAATTCACAGAGCTTTCACCTGTACCTTTTGCTGCACAACTATATCCAAACTCCTATTCTCTGCAAAATATACTAAGCCTGTGACTTTAACAACTATTCTTGTTACAAACATTGTGATTTATCTATTTTTCATTTTTTAGAGCAAATGCTTTTCATTGCTATGTGTAACCTGGTGACTGTTCAAGATAATAAAGCTTCATTTTTTATTTTCAGTATGTCTGCATGACTTCATGGAATTTAAACATATTGATGTGAAGAAATAGGTAAAATTAAGATAAAAATTAGTGAAATCAACAAAGATATTCTGTTTTGAGTTATTTAATAATATTATATCTAGGTTTTAATGTCAACATTAATTGGCCTAAAATCAGGATTGAAAAAGTAGCTTTTTATTATGTCCCTTTTTTTTTTTTTTTTTCCTTTCAAGGAGTTGCACTTTAATGTGCATTGTGTTAGCCAGACCTTTCTGTTGACACTTAATATGAATTGTTCAATTAAAAAGGTATGAAAACTGCCCTACAGAACTGAAAATCTAATTTCAGAGCTAATGCAAATAAAAACATATGGAGATAACAGGATTATGTATTCAGCTATGTGTAGTGAAAAAAGTGGATGCTTATCATACTTATTAATGGATGTGCTTGGCCAGGTTTTTTTTTGAGGTAGTTTTACAAAATTTGGATGACTTGACATGAAAAGATAATAGGTATACAGCAGGCTATTTCAAACTATTTGATTCTGATTGACAATCAGACTCAATATTTAAAGTTTATCATGCTCTTGGCTAAACTGAATAAAAATTCAATGAAATACAAAGTCATTAATGATTATAAATTGAAAACATTTTCACATGAATGAAACACCATTTAAAAAGTTTGTTGCTATAATGCTTAAAGCAGCTTTTAAAGAAGACTGAAAAATTATTCTATCACAGACTTTCACATAGAAAAATATTTCTTTTATGAAAGCATGAAAACTTTGTGACAGCTTACTTCTAATAAATACTGATAAGTACAGGTTTTCAAGAGATGGCTAATATACAGTCCTAGTAGCTGCTACTCAAATTAATTCATGGTAATATAATGAGTTAAGTAAATGAATGGGATATGTTAAGTCATTTCTTTAAAATTTAAAACAGTACACCTAATCTCTGCTATAAGTCAGTAAACAATAATAGGTTACACAGCTTTCATTTTCTTCATGTTGTATTTTCTCTACTAGGAATGGAGATCATTTCTAGCCTCTTTTTAGCCTTCATTCAAATCATTAGACTGCATAATCTCTGCAAGAAGAGAAGTATCTTGTATTCTTGTTCCTTTTATGTTCCATAAAGTGGAACATAAAACATTCCATCATTTGTAAGATCAAGAGAAATCCGAAATCAGAACAGAAGAAGACCAGGCCTGAGGTGAATTTTATGGTTGTATTAGTAAATAATTCTTTTGACAATATTTTTGATCAGAAAAACACAGCTTCATCAGAACTGTACCAGTTTCCTGATAGAGGTTCTGAAATGTTGTAATATTGCCAGTTGAAAACTGCTTCCTAATTTAAAATTTAATTGGTTGCAAAAAATATATATATTTCACATAAGTAAAAAAAAAATAAAAATGTTATTTTAATTGTTGAATAAACAAAATTCAGGTTAGCAATACTGCAACACAATGATAGCCAAATGTGGCTATAGAACAGGTCACCAGTACTGTGATAACAGTAGAACACCAGAACAGGCCAGAACACTACTGTGGACATAACTGCTCTATGGTATCATAGAATAATAGAATCATTTAGATTGGAAAAGACCTCTAAGATCATCTAGTCCAACCTTTAACCTAACACTGCCAAGTCCACCATTTAACCATGCCACTAAACATTACATCTACATGTTTTTTGAAGACCTCCACAGATAGTCATTCAACTACTCCCCTGGGCAACATATTCCAATATCTTACAACCTTTTCAATGAACAGTTTTTTCCTAATATCCAACCTAAGCCTCCCTTGGAACAATTTGAGACATTTTTCTCATCTTATCACTTTGTGCTTGGCAGAAGAGACTGATCCCCACCTTGCTATAGACTTCTTCAAGGTATTTGTAGAGTGCTATAACATCTTTCCTGAGTCTTCCTTTCTCCAGGCTAAACAACCAATCATAGAATCATGGAAACATAGAATATCTGAGTTGAAAAGGACCCACAAGGATCATCGAGTCCAACTCCTTGGTACCTAAAGGACCACACAAAGAATCAGACCATGCGTCTGAGAGTGTTGTCCAAATGCTTCTTGAACTCTGGCAGGCTCGGTGTCATGATCACTACCCTGGGGAGCCTGTTCAAGTGCCCAGTCACCCTCCTAGTGAAGAACCTTTACCATATAACCAGCCTGAACTGCCCCTCTCACAGCTTCAGGAGAAAAACAGAGTTTATGTCCAGTGGAAGAAGGGACAGTAAACTCAGGGACAGTACGAGGAAGTTGTCACCGTACGCAGAGAAAAAATCAGGAAGGGTAAACCCTAGTATGAGCTCAACCTAGTCACTATGGTTAAGGATAACAAAAAATGTTTTTGTAAATAAATTAATGGCAAGAGGAAGGTCAAGGAGAATCTCCATCCTTTACTGAATGCAGGAGGGAATATGACTACTGAAGATAAGGAAAAGGCTGAGGTTCTTAATGTTTTCTTTGCAACTGTCTTTACTAGCCAGACCACTTATCCTCAGGGTACTCAGCCTTCCGACCTGGAGGTCTGGGCTGGGGACTAAAAGAAAACCCCCACAGTTCAGGTGGAAACAGTTAAAGACTTGTTGCTCCACATGCACTATCAGAAGTTCATGGGACCAGAGGAGATCCACCCGATGGTGCTGAGGGAGCTGGCAGACATGATTGCTGAGCCTCTTCCCATCATCTATCAGTGGTCAGAGTCAACTACAGAGGTCCCAGATGACTGGAGTCTCGCTAATGTGACGCCCACCTATAAGAAGGGTCATAAGGAGGATCCAAGGAACTACATGCCTGTCAGCCTGACCTCAGTGCCAGGAAAGCTGATGGAACAGGTCATCTTGAAGGCGATCACACAGCATGTGCAAGTCAGCCAGGGGATCAGGCCCAGCCAGCATGGGTTCATGAAAGGCAAGTCCTGCCTGACCAACCTCATCTCCTACTATGGCAAGGTGAGCCACCTGGTGGATGAGGGAAAGCCTGTTGATGTAGTCTACCTAGACTTCAGCAAAGCCTTTAACAGTGTCTCCCATAGCATCCTTCTGAAGAAGCTGGCAGTCCATGGCTTGAACATGCACACTCTTTTCTGGGTAAAAAAAACTCGCTGGATGGCCATCCCAGAGAGTAGTGGGGAATGGAGTGAAATCCAATTGGCAGCTAGTCATCAGTGGTGTTCCCCAGGGGTTGGTTCTGGGTCCATCCACTTTAATATCTTCACTGGTAATTTTGGACGAGGGAATTGAGTGCACCCTTAGTAAGTTTGTAGATCACAGCAAGCTGGGGTGAAGTGTCAATCTGTCAAAGAGTAGGAAGGCCTTGCAGAAGACCTGGACAGGTTGGATCAATGGGCAAAGGCCAATGGGATGAGGTTCAAAACGGTTAAGTGCTGGGTCTTGCACTTTGGCCACAACAACCCCATGCAACGCTACAGGCTTGGGGCAGAGTGGCTGGAAAGCTGTGCAGAGGAAAGGGATCTGGGGATGCTGATTGATGTTCACCTGAACATGAGCCAGCAGTATGCCCAGGTGACTGAGAAGGTCAATGTCATCCTGGCTTTTATCAGGAATGGTATAGCCAGCAGGACCAGGGAGGTGATCACCCCCTTGTATTCTGCTCTGAAGAGGCTGCACTTCAAGTTCTGTGTTCAGTTTTGGGTCCCTCAGTACAAGAAGGACATTGAGGCCCTGGAGTGTGTCCAGAGAAGGGCTCCAAAGCTGTTGAAGGGTCTGGAACACAATTTTTGTCAGGAGCGCCCAGGGAACTGGGGTAGTTTAGTCTGGAGAAGAGGAGGCTCAGGGGAGACTTTATTGCTCTCTACAACTACGTGAAAGGAAGTTGTGGGAACTGGGGCTGGCCTCTTCTCATAGATAACCAGTGATAAGACTAGTGAGAATGGCCTCAAGTTCCTCCAGGGGAGGCCTAGGTTGGAAATTAGGAGACATTTCTTCTCAGAAAGAGTAGTCAGGCATTGGAACGGGTTGCCCAGGGAAGTGGTGGAGTCTCCTTCCCTGGGGTTGTTTAAGGAAAGGTTGGACAAGGTGCTTGAGGACATAGTTTAGTGGGTGATATTGGTGGTAGAGGAATGGTTGGACCAGATGATCTTGGAGGTCTTTTTCAACCTTAATGATTCTAGGATTCTATGATTTGAATGGTTTTAAACTAAGACAGAAGAAATTTAGGTTAGGTATTAGGAGAAAGTTTTTCACTCAGAAGGTGCTGAGGCACTGGAACAGGTTGCCGAGAGAGGTTGCGGATGCCCCATCCCTGGAGGCATTCAAGGCCAGGCTGGATGCGGCTCTGGGCAGCCTGCTCTAGTGGTTGGCCACGCTGCCCAGAGCAGGGAGGTTGAAACTAGATGATCTTTAAGGTCCTTTTCAACCCAGGCCATTCTATGATTCTATGATCCTATGATCCTATGATTCTATGATTCTATGATTCTATGATTCTATGATTCTATGATTCTATGATTCTATAGTTCTATGATTCTATGATTCTATGATTCTATTCCCTTGCATCCTATTATATAGGATGCAAGAGAGAAGAGATCAGTGCCTGCTCCACCGCTCCCCCTCGTGAGGAAGCTGTAGACCATGGTGAAATCTCCCCACAGTCTCCTATTCTTCAGGCTGTACAATCCAAGTGACTTCAGCAACTCCTCATACATCTTCCCCTCTAGACCGTTTACCGTCTTCGGTGCCCTCCTTTGGACACTCTCTAACAGCTTTATACCTTTCTTATACTGTGGTGCCTAAAACTGCTTGCAGTACTCATGGTGAGGTTGCACCAGTGCAAAATGGAGTGGGACATTCCCTTCCTTTTACCAGCTAGCAGTGGTGTTCTTGATGCACCCCAGGGTATGGTTGGCCCTCCTGGCCACCAAGGCACGCTGCTGGCTCATGTTCAGCTTTCTCTCAATCAAAACCCCCATATCACTTTCTGTGGGCTTGCTCTCCAGCATCTTGTCTCCCAGTCTGTATACATATTACCAGGGTTGCCCCTTCCCAGGTGCAGAATTCATCACTTGCTCTTGTTAAACTTCATGTTTTTGGTGATTGCCCAGCTCTAATTTGTCCTGATCTGTCTGCAAGGCCTCATCATACTTGATGGAGTCAGCAGCTCCACCCAGTTTGGTATCGTCTGCGAACATGTTATAAAACCTTCAAGTCCTTCATCCATACTGTTTATGAAAACATTGAAGAGGACTGGTCCTAAAATGGAGCCCTGGGGAACCCCACTAGTGACAGGTCATCAGCCTGGTGTAACTGCATTTACAAGAACCCTCTTGGCCCGATGCATCAACAATTGTTCACCCATCTTATTATGCTTTCATCTAAATGTATTCTGGTCATTCTGTCCAGAAGGATACTGTGATAAACAGTATCAAAAGCTTTACTGAAATCCAGAAAGATTACATTGACTGGCTTCCTCTGGTTAACTAGCTGGTTGATCTTTTCATAGAAGGAAGTAAGTTTGTTAGACGTGACCTTCCCCTAGTGAACCCATGTTGGCTCTGACCAATGACTTTGTTGTCCTATATGTGTTTTTCAATAACTTCCAGAACAATCTTGTCCATATTTCTGAGTACAGAACAGAGCCCAGACAAAAAGAAACAGTAAAAATCTAACAGTAGAAGCAAGACAAAAGCAGAAGTCCACTATTTTTCTAGTGCCAGGGACTCTGCAGAAGGCATAGTCACACAGACAGCAAGTACTTCTAATATAAAACCCTCATCTTCTGTATCCAGGGGAAAGGTTCACTTTACAGTAACAGTTTGTAAGAAAAGGTTGTACATAGTGCAAAGTGTAAAAACAAGGTTGATCCTTCATGTGCTTCCTCTGTGCTCAGAGGAACAGTTATAGGCCTGGAAATCAAACATAGCTACAACTGCTAGAAAATTTATGGACCAGTCATAGGACTCACGTGTTTTGTGTGGTGTTTCTGAATATTTTACTGAATTCAGGAGTGCAGAATTCCGTGTATACATAAAAAATGTATAGGTGGTGATAAAGCAGAAAAGTGTAATTTTTCTGTCATTAAAAGTTTAAATGTTTAATGTTGCTGTAGAAATGGAGAATGAAGAGGTAAATTAAACTAATATAAATATATACATATATCAATACTTAGTTCAGCTATTAAGCTGAACAAAGAGTCTTATTGGTCTTTTTTTTTTTTTAATTTAATTTAATTTTTATTAACAAAGAAAGTACGTTTTCTTAAAATTAACATTAGTCTGAAACCAAGAAATGTAGATACCTATAGGCTGGGGAAATACTAATTAAAACCTGTTATCAGACTAACTTGCAGAGTCCCAGTCTGGTTATGATCTATGACCAGACCAGAGTGCATGATGACACAAAATGCAATGATTAAATAAGATACCTGTTTTTAATAATAACAACAATAACTATAATAATAACAACAATTGTCTTCAGCAATTAAACATTTTTACCTTGAAATTCTCTCTTCTTCCAGGTTGTTTTTCTCCATCTTCTTCCTCTGAAAGGAAGTTTTTCACTCAGAGAATGGTGAGGTACTGTAACAAGTTGCCCAGAGAAGCAGTGGATGTCCATCTCTGGAGGTGTTCAAGACCATGTTGAATTAGGCCCTGGGCAACCTGATCTAGTGGGTGACATCCCTGCCCATGGCAGGGGTTTGGTACTAAGGAATCTTTAAGGTCTCTTCCAACCAAAGCCATTTCATGATTCTATGATTCTATAATTTTTCCATGTTCATTCTTCAGGTCCTTTTGACAGTGCTATTGCCATTCATGATTTCTGGCATAGCACTGCACTAGTAACACTTGTCATTTCTCCTTTCCTGTGTTTGTCTTCCCTGAGTTACAAGGTTCAAATACAAGTTTCAACAAAAGCGTTCCATAACTGTACATACACATATATAGACTTTTCTTTCAGTATTTCTGACTTTGTCTTAAACAGGACAAGTCAGCAGGGACATGGAAGGCCTGCTGTTAGGTACAGCTGTCATAAGGCTGAATCATTAAATTTTCATTTGGATTCTTCCATATGGGCATTTAAAAAATGTACTTCAAATTTTATCTGCATTTTTAATGAATAAAATAGTAATGCTGGTGGAGTCTCCTGAATCTTCATAGCTGTCATTCAAGACTCTTCTCGTAAAAAAATATATAATTTTATCATTTAGAAAACATACCAGTCTTAAAATTACTTCTTCCGAAACTGTTATGGACTCATGATTAAGCTACTTGAAAAGTCTGGTAAAGAAAACATATCATCCATATTGGCTCTTGAAGCCTTTCTGCAATATCTAGTAAGCAGTTTATATTTAAAACAATTGTTTGTGTTGACAGATGTTTAAAAAAATATTCCAGAAATAGAGTCTGTGACAAGACACCTCTTCCTCCACAAAGAGCCATTCAGCAGAAATCAGCATTTAAGTGGTTACTGGCAACAAGTAAAACCTGAGGAGAAATGTAAGACTCTATTTTAGCTGCCAACCGAGCTGGACCTGCCCAATCAAACCTGTTACGCACTGTAAGGGGATAAAGTTCCTGTAGTGCACGTAAGAAACATGCTGGGTAAGACAGTCTGGGCTACTCCTGCCTCAGGAAAAGGCAAAGCCCATTCGTGGGATTGCTTTTGCCCAGGGACACTGGATGCACTTGGTGGGTAATGCAAAAGAATGGGGAGGTCGGTGTGTACCTCAAGGGGACCTAAAATACTGGGTGAGAATAGCCCATGAGTTTGAATTGTAGTATGTTAATTATCATATAACACTGTATGTCATCACTACCATGGTTGCTATATATCATAGATGAAAATGGTGATTAATTAGAAGGTATTGGAAAGAGTGTAACCTGAGCATGACATAAATGGTATGGAATAAGGGGTGGATATCTGTCCTGGTTTCAGTAGGACAGAGTTAATTTTCCTCCTAGTAGCTGGCAGGGTGCTGCTGTTTTGGATTAGGATGAGAAGAGCGCTGATAACATGCTGATGTTTTAATTGTTGTAGAGCAGTGCTTACACCAAGCCAAGGACTTTTCAGCTTCTCGCTCTGTCCTGCTAGCGAGCAGGCTGGGGGTGCAGCAGGAGCTGGGAGGGGACAGACCCAGGACAGCTGACCCAAACTGGCCAAAGGGGTATTCCATACCATCTGACGTCATGCTGAACAATATATAGGGGTGGCTAGCCGGGGCCGGGGGGGGGGCCGGCTGCTCGGGGATAGGCTGGGCATCGGTCAACGGGTGGTGAGCAATTGCATTGTGCATCACTTGTTTCGTACACATTATTATTATTACTATTATTATTATTATTATTATTATTATTATTATTATTATTATTATTATTATTTTCCTGTCTTAATAAACTGTCTTTATCTCAACTCACAGGCTTCACTTTCCCGTTTCTCTCCCCCATCCCGGAGAGGGGGGGGGGGAGGGTGAGCGAACGGCTGTGTGGTGTACCTGAAAGCTGCCTGGCAGAGAAGGACCTGGGAGTACTGGTTGATAGTCGGCTGAATATGAGCCAGCAGTGTGCTCAGGTGGCCAAGAAGGCCAACAGCATCCTGGCTTGTATAAGAAGCAGTGTGGCCAGCAGGACTAGGGAAGTGATTGTCCCCCTGTACTCATTTGTACTCTTGGCTCTGGTGAGGCCGCACCTCGAGTACTGTGTTCAGTTTTTGGGCCCCTCGCTACAAGAAGGACATGGAGGTGCTCGAGAGAGTCCAGAGAAGGGCAACGAAGCTGGTGAGGGGTCTGGAGAACAAGTCTTACGAGGAGCGGCTGAGGGAGCTGGGATTGTTCAGCCTGGAGAAGAGGAGGCTCAGGGGCGACCTTATCGCTCTCTACAGGTACCTTAAAGGAGGCTGTAGCGAGGTGGGGGTTGGTCTATTCTCCCACGTGCCTGGTGACAGGACGAGGGGGAATGGGCTAAAGTTGCGCCAGGGGAGGTTTAGGTTGGATATTAGGAAGAACTTCTTTACTGAAAGGGTTGTTAGGCATTGGAATGGGCTGCCCAGGGAAGTGGTTGAGTCACCATCCCTGGAGGTCTTTAAAGAGACGTTTAGATGTAGAGCTTAGTGATATGGTTTAGTGGAGGACTTGTTAGTGTTAGGTCAGAGGTTGGACTCGGTGATCTTGGAGGTCTCTTCCAATTTTGCAAACTGACTTGCTAAAAATGAAGCACTGGGATTTTGATTTGTGTACAAATTTTCATTTCTATGCTCCAGAAAAGCATTTCTGCTGCTACATTTTGTGACTTTCAAAGGCTTCTTGTTTAGATCGGATTTTGTGCATATGTATTAAATACAAATAGTTTTAAACAAGCTGGATCATCCCTAACAGTATACTGAGGACTGAACCATTTTAGCACACCATCAAAAGCATCAATATTCAGGAGGAATTAAGTTTTATCATTAAAACTGACTTCTTGTGCAACTGAAGAGCCGTATCAATCAAATTCATGCTGCTTTTTTCTTCAGTTTCCTCAATCAATTTATGAAGTTTTATTCCTCAGCAAAAATATTGGATTGATTCTGTTGTTAGGGAAACTCAGGATCTCAAGGGTCTAAATAGTATTCATTTTAAAATGAAAGATGAATCATTTATCTTATAGCAAACTCTTTAAATTTAAAGTCCATTGTAAATTAGGATTCTCAAATGATTCATTTTGCTGGTGAATTAAGGAAGGATAAGTTCACTTTGTTCTTTGGTCACAGGACAAAACTCAGGGCCCCTTGAAACATTTAGGGCTCCTCCGTTCCTGTACTACTCCAATTTTCAGTTGGATGGTTCAGAGGTAAAACACATGCAATAAGTTGGTTTCAAGTTTTGACCATTATGAAGCTGCTTCAAATTAAATTTGTAAACAGAATGAAAGGCCTTTTGGGCTGGTGGTCAAACATCTTCCAATTTTAAAAAGATTTTTGCTGAATTCACCAGTTCAATTTTTCAACTAGACCAGCTCAAAAAACAGCTAACTTTAATAACCACATGGTTTCAGGCTCGAACACTAATTTAAGATTTATGTTTTTACTTAACAGAATCTGGAGGCCATGAATTTTAGTATGACAAATTCAGCAACTCTAGAACCTGTAGGAGAAAGGCATAATGCAACAACAAAACTTCACAGTAACAAAAACAGTGCAATGATGGTGTGCATTTTGACCAAGAAAAAATGAATCCTGAAGCATAGTCCTATGTTATAACATTTTCAAGCTGGTGGCCTGCAAGCTGTGGAGTTCCTAGTGACGGTCTCAGATAAAGCATTTTCTCTGTGCTTTTCCCCTTTGAGTTGTTGGACAGAGTTTGAGAGCTTGCCTGAATAGGTCTAGGAGAAGGAGCAGGTGGAGCCCTTTTCCCCTTGGCCAATTTGGTGATGTCATACCAGCTGCTGCTGCCTGCCATCACTTTGAGCATTTAGTAACCCATTCAAACAATACTGAAAACATTTAAATATAAATATGTAATATCTCAAAAACCACTTTTTTTTGAGGAAAACAGAACAAGCCTTTTAATTGCAGAAACAGTAAGCTGAAATATGGAGAAATGACACTGGATCCCAAAAATTGTTTACATTTTGTATGCCTGTAAAAAAAATTAATGGAAGCGGGAGAGGGCTGCATTCAGCTGTATTCTTACCCTTCAGACCATGCAGCAGAATAAGTGCAGGCAAAGGCTTTGCAGGGGCCCAGAAATTTGTAATTTATTCTCTGAGGGTAATTGTGGCTGCCACCCCACAGCTGTCCCCAGGTTAGCAGGGATGCTGCAGGTTGATGAATGTTGCTCAGGCGTGAACTTTAGGCCTGCCGGCCCGCGAAATCATGGCCACAGGCTCCTCCTGCCTGAACCCTGAATTGCAGGATTAACGTGTCCCTCAATGTCGTTCCTGCTGGGCAGTTTTGGGACTTGCTTCCGCAGAAGCTCATGTCACCCAGCGTGCCAGGAGAAGTTTCCTAAGAAGTCCCCTTCCTCCCATGGAGGATTTGCAATATCCTGGTTTCAGACGCTGCGGGAGCGGTAGCTGGAGGGTTTCCTCTGAACTTGCTGAAATGCTGCTGACTGAAGCCGCCCAAATCTTCAGGCGTTGCGATTTGCAGAAGAGAATCTTCTGAAATAGCGTTAAAGTCGGACCAGAGCTAGGATGCCATCGATGTGCCAAAAAAAAGCTTTCATTTACGAGTGTCTCTTCCGAAGCCCATGACCTGGCACACTCCAGGCAGAGATGGTACAGTGCCTGCAGGGGTGATCAAGGCATGAAATTTGGACAGCTGTCCAAAGATGGGGCACTGTGCTTCCATGTCAGCCTGAAATCTAGATGTCTTTTGCTGCTTGGCCGGAGGCTCATGGATGCCTGTTGGCCACCGGCAAAACGTGGAGCAAACTTATTTGAAGGCACTGGGGTTCTTCAGCACTATGCTGCGGGTCCGGCAAAACATTTTCAGATGCTGGCAGACAGGTGTGGTGTCTAATTGCTGTTTTTTCTTGAATGCAGATGCGTGACACCAGCATCAAAACTTATCTGCAGATATCATTAGGAAGCATTGTAGCAGCAAAAGAGCATCACTTTCTAGGTTCAATTCAATTGTCTAGAGTACTGTAGCAGTTTCTAAACATCTGTGTATGAATTGCAAAACATTGCCTTTTAGAATGGCAAATCTGCTTGTGATAGGTTTACTTCATGTAGCTGATTAAAGACATTGCTTAGGACCTGATGAATGCAAGAAGATGTCTAGAGATCTGAAAACATTACCAAACATCGATGGCTACTGAATGGGTCAACAAGAAGGCTTTTGCGTTGCCTTTGCCACAATCTGTGCTATCTCTCATTTATTTTAAATACTTTTCAACTTAGGACCTTACACTTTCAGTACAACCAGCTGGACTGGCCAGTGTGCTTCACTGAAATCCCTTCCCTGAGCTTGTGCTATTGACCTCAGATTGTTCCTCACACACAGAATCACAGAAGTGCTTAAGTTGGAAGTGACCTCTGGACATGTTATAATTTAACTCTAGCAGGCAGCTAAGCACACAGAGCCACTCGCTCACTCTATTCAAGTGATATGGGGCAGAGAATTAGGAAGGTACTGGTGCTCCTTCATGACTGCTTTCTCCCCTGCTCTGGCGTGGGGTCCTTCCTGTGGGGTGCCACCCTTCCTGGGCAGGTCCTGCATGGGCTTCATTAATAATGAAGCCCTAAGGTGACAGGGGTAAAAGAGACTGAGACAACGCTTGCCACATTGTGGGGACACCAAGCTGAGAGTAGGGGATAAAACGATCATTAGACAATTATTGTATGTACCTGAGACAGGGACTAACTTGTTGGGAAGGGATTTGATGATGAAATTGGGCATTTGAATAGTTAGTTGTTAGACTGGAATAACTGTTGTTAATGGGGTGCTCTCAGACCCTGAAAGCAGAGATATATTCACCTTAAAGCAGAAAGACCCTGAAATGGGGAGAAAGCAACAATATAGATGGACAGTTCGGGTTTACAAAGTCACTGAATTTATGTGGGTAAGTTCTAGAACAGATTTTGGAGCAATTCCAACCTCCAGAAGGGGTGCTAATGTTACAATATGTGGATGATCATCTATTGTCAGGAGAGGAGAAATATTAATGTTTTTACATTGAGGGAGTCACTGGGGAGTTCAAGCAATGTATGATGCTGTGCTATAGAAATATGCATGTGTAGGAATATATACTGTGGTTAAACAAGTATGCAGGAGTTGTATAGTATGTCCAAAGATAAATAGGAGGATTATCCACAGCCTGCCTAAAGGATGGGGGTGGGGTGTTGAGAACCAAGAATATGACCCTTCCCAAGTGTACAGGTAGATTTTACAGAAGTTCATAGGTAGATTTAAATACTTATTAGTTTTGACTGATCACTTGTCAGTGTGGGTGAAATTCTCCCCTTCAGTAGCTGCTACTGCGAATGTGGTAGCTAAGGTAATTCTTAGAACAGATAATTCTCAGGTATGGAATCATTGAAAATATTGACTCTAATCAAGGAAGTCACTTTACATGACAAATATTGCAAGAAGTAATGCGGACTCTAAGAATTAAATGGGAATTCACACTCCTTGGCATCCTTCCTCTTCTGAAAGCGTGGTGTGGACGAATCAGACAGTAAAGAAACAACTGACTAAGTTAGTTCAGGAAACTTGGCAACTCTGGATGAAGTGATTATCTTTGGCACTTCTCTGAATTCAAATGTTGCCAAGAAAAGATTTGGAAGTTTCATCATATAAAATGTTATTCGGGTTTGCCATGAAATGTTATTCGGTTTGCCGTACCTGGGCAAAAGGAATGAATTATTAAATTCAAGACAAAAGATGTTATTTTAAAGAATTTTACACTTGGGCTGGTGTCCTCTTTGTCATTTCTTAAGACCCATGTATTGTTAGCTCAGACCCCACCCTTGGAAGTCCTGATCCATCCATTCCAAGCAGGAGATTGGGTTCTGCCTACGAACATGGAGGGAACTGAAGCTACAACCTGATCAGGAAGGACCATTTCCAAGTACTCCTTACTAAGATAGTAGCAAGAACAGCTGAGAAAGCTGTTCACTATACCCAGCTGAAAGTATCAGTTGACCTGAGACCTGTAAGACAGTTGCTACAAAAGAAACTTTACAATTAAAAATTAGGAGGAGGTTTGAATCATAGTTGTAAACTAACTTGTCCTTAGGAAAAATTAGTGAATATCAGATGTAATTGGGGAAAAGAGTTGGATTACATAGAATTAGAGTGTCCCCAGGGGATCCTGTATTTTATGTTAGTATGTATATCATTCTTCATACTGATGGAAATTCAGGGGGCATAATACTGACCCTGGGTGTGGAAATGTTACCTGTGAGTTAGGCAATTATCTGTACTGTACAGACTATTGTAATTATGGGAGTGCTAATATATATAATGAATACCAAACATGATGTGGGAATCATTCAGTAACTGGCTGGCCAGTCCCAAATGGCAAAGGGTGGCATTGGTTATGTCATAATAGGGCCAGGAAAGTGTTACCCTTAGGATGGAAGGGCGCTAGCACCCTGGGGACAATAATTTTGAACCTAAACACTACTGAGGTGTCCTGGTTTCAGTTAGGACAGAGTTAATTTTCCTCCTAGTAGCTAGTAGGGTGCTATGTTTTGGATTAGGATGAGAAGAGCGCTGATAACATGCTGATGTTTTAATTGTTGCAGACCAGTGCTTACAGCAAGCCAAGGACTTTTCAGCTTTTCACTCTGTCCTGCTAGCGAGCAGGCTAGGGGTGCAGCAGGAGCTGGGAGGGGACAGACCCAGGACATGAGGATATGCAAAGCCAAAGCACAGGCCTCCTTGGGACCCACCTATGCAGAATCAAGAGGACTTCAGTTAATCCTCTAGTGGAGGGAGGAACAGCATTCCACAGTTTTGCAAGCTAATGTATGCTTTATTTAGGAGCAAGTGAATTAAAAAAAGCTCTTGTGAATATCTCAGTTGTGGTCGAAGAATTAGAAAATAATGCTCTGGATGAAATCTGGACACTGCAAAAGGAGGTGACAAATCTGTCAAAGATGGTATTCCAGAATCTAACGGTACTGGATTTAATACTGTTCTTGCAAGGAGGGATTTGAACTATAGTTAATGCCAATTGCTGTATGTATGTAGACCAAATGGGGCAAATCGAGACTGATCTCAAAAATATTTGGGAGAAACAAAATCTTATGTGAGGTAGCCCAAGACGACTCTTCCTGGGGTTTTAGAGATATTTGGGAAAATTTGACCTTGTGGTTGCCTGGATAGGATTGGCTCAAGCAACTATTTGTTAGTATTATAGTAATAATAGCATTGTGTATCTATCATCCTCCATGACATCTGAAGAATAATACTGCACCCTAAATGTTGGAAAAACTTGAGAGTGGGGGATGTGAAGAGGTGCAAAAACAACAATAAGAGTAAGAAAATAAGAGGGGGGAGCTGAGAGAATTAAAGTTGTGTTTTTGCAGTGGAAAATTTCACTACCCTTGCATATGCAAAAGTGATTGTGCAGGCATAACAGTGGCATAACAGTGAGGGGTTTGTTAAGCAGATAAGGTCCCACTGTTCAAAAATAAGGAGGATCTCTAAGAAAAACAAGACAAGCAGTTCCAGAATCAGCAAAAACAAAAAATAATGGGCCCCTCCAGTAATGGGAAGAAAAAAAAAATGGAAGAAAGGGAGAAATTTAATCACAGAATCACAGAATCACAGAATCATCTAGGTTGGAAGAGACCTCCAAGGTCATCTAGTCCAACCTCTGCCCTAACACTAACAAGTCCTCCACTAAACCATATCACTAAGGGCTACATCTAAACGTCTTTTAAAGACCTCCAGGGATGGCGACTCAACCACCTCCCTGGGCAGCCCATTCCAATGCCTAACAACCCTTTCGGTAAAGAAGTTCTTCCTAATATCCAACCTAAACCTCCCCTGGCGCAACTTTAGCCCATTCCCCCTTGTCCTGTCACCAGGTACATGGGAGAATAGACCAACCCCCACCTCTCTACAGCCTCCTTTAAGGTACCTATAGAGAGTGATGAGGTCTCCCCTGAGCCTCCCCTTCTCCAGGCTAAACAACCCCAGCTCCCTCAGCTGCTCCTCGTAAGACTTGTTCTCCAGACCCCTCACCAGCTTTGTTGCCCTTCTCTGGACTCTCTGGAGCACCTCCATGTCCTTCTTGTAGCGAGGGGCCCAAAACTGAACACAGTACTCAAGGCGCGGCCTCACCAGAGCCGAGTACAGGGGCACAATCACCTCCCTAGACCTGCTGGCCACACTGCTTCTTATACAGGCCAGGATGCTGTTGGCCTTCTTGGCCACCTGAGCACACTGCTGGCTCATATTCAGTCAGCTATCAACCAATACTCCCAGGTCCTTCTCTGCCAGGCAGCTTTCCAACCACTCATCTCCCAGCCTGTAGCGCTGCTTGGGGTTGTTGCTCCCCAGGTGCAGGACCCGGCACTTGGCCTTGTTGAACTTCATACAGTTGACCTCAGCCCATCGGTCCAGCCTATCCAGATCTTCCTGCAGAGCCTTCTTTCCCTCGAGCAGATCGACACATGCACCTAACTTGGTGTCATCTGCAAACTTACTGAGGGTGCACTCGATCCCCTCATCCAGGTCATCGATAAAGATATTAAAGAGGACCGGCCCCAGTACCGAGCCCTGGGGAACTCCACTAGTGACCGGCCTCCAACTGGATTTGGCTCCATTCACCACAACTCTTTGGGCCCGGCCATCCAGCCAGTTTTTAACCCAACAAAGCGTACGCCAGTCCAAGTCATGAGCAGCCAGTTTCTCGAGGAGAATGTTGTGGGAAACGGTGTCAAAAGCCTTACTGAAGTCAAGGTAGACCACATCCACAGCCCTTCCCTCATCCACCAAGCATGTCACTTTGTCATAGAAGGAGATCAGGTTCGTTCAAGCAGGACCTACCTTTCATAAACCCATGCTGACTGGGCCTGATCACCTGGTTGCCCTGCAAGTGCCGCGTGATGACACTCAAGATAATCTGCTCCATGAGCTTCGCTGGCACCGAGGTCAAAGCAACAGGCCTATAGTTCCCCGGGTCTACCCTCCGGCCCTTCTTATAGATGGGCGTCACATTGGCTAGCCACCAGTCAACTGGAACCTCCCCTGATAGCCAGGACTGCCGATAAATGATGGAAAGTGGCTCGGCCAGCTCCTCCGCCAGTTCTCTCAGTACCCTCGGGTGGATCCCATCCGGCCCCATCGACTTGTGTACATCCAAGCTCCTTAGCAGGTCGCCAACCATTTCTTCATGGATAGCGAGGGCCACATCCTGCTCCCCATCACCTTCCACCAGCTCAGGGTACCAGGTATCCAGAGAACAACCGGTCTTGCCACTAAAGACTGAGGCAAAGAAAACATTGAGCACCTCAGCCTTTTCCTCATCTTTTGTAACTAAGTTTCCACAAGCATCCAGTAAAGGCTGGAGATTCTCCTTAGTCCTCCTTTTTGCGCTGATGTATTTGTAAAAACGTTTTTTTTTATCTTTAATGGCAGTAGCCAGATTCAGCTCCAGATGAGCTTTGGCCTTTCTAATTTTGTCCCTGCACAGCCTCGCAACATCCTTATAGTCCTCCTGAGTAGCCCGCCCTCTTTTCCAAAGATTATAAACCCTCCTTTTTCTCCTAAGCTCAAGCCACAACTCTCTGCTCAGCCAGGCTGGTCTTCTTCCACATCGGCTCGTCTTTGGGCACATGGGGACAGACCGCTCCTGAGTCGTTAAGATTTCCTTCTTGAGGCTGCGCCCAGCCTTCCTGGACTCCTTTGCCCTTCAGAACCTCCTCCCAAGGGACTCTGCCAACCAGTGACCTGAACAGCTTAAAGTCAGCCCGCTGGAAGTCCAGGACAGCGGTTTTACTGGTCCCCTTCCTGACTTCGCCAAGAATAGAGAACTGAACCATTTCGTGGTCACTCTGCCCAAGACAGCTCCCAACCACCACATCTCCCACCAGACTGTCACTCTTCGTGAACAGAAAGTCTAGCGGGGCACCACCCCTGGTAGGCTCTCTAACCAGCTGCATCAGGAAGCTATCTTCCATGCTCTCCAGAAACCTCCTAGACTGCTTCCTCTGGGCTGTGTTGTGCTTCCAGGATATGTCTGGGAAGTTGAAGTCCTCCACGAGAACAAGTGCTGACGATTTCGCGGCTTCTGCCAGCTGCCTGTAGAACCTCCTCATCCGTCTCCTCATCCTGGCTCGACGGTCTATAACAGACCCCCGACCAGGATGCTCGCCTTGTTGGCCTTCCCTCTGATCCTAACCCATAGGGACTCCACCTTATCATTCCCAGCCTCAAGTTCCTCAACATCTAAACACTCTCTAATATAGAGAGCCACACCACCACCCCTTCTGTGCTGCCTGTCCCTTCTGAAGAGCCTATAGCCAGGCATTGCAGCATTCCAGTCATGAGAGTGGTCCCACCACGTTTCCGTGATGGCAACCAAGTCATAGCCTGCCTGCTGCACGATGGCTTCCAGCTCCTCTTGTTTGTTACCCATGCTGCATGCATTAGTGTAGATGCACTTCAGCTGGGCCATTGCCATCTTCCCTGGCTCTGCCATTGTTCCCCCTGGCACAGCTCCAACAGGCCTTCTTTCAGCCCCATCCCCCTTCTTTCCTAGTTTAAAGCCCTCTCAACGAGCCCTGCCAGCTCCTGGGCTAGGATCCGTTTTCCCCTTAGAGATAGGGACCCGTCTGCGGCCATCAGGCCGGGTGCCAAGTAAAGCGCCCCATGGTCAAAAAACCCAAATTTCTGTGTTGGCACCAGCCTCTGAGCCACGTGTTAATCAGGTGGGCTTTCCGTGTCCTCTCGGTACCCCTCCCTGCTACTGCAGGGATAGATGAAAACACCACCTGTATTCCCGCTCCAGCCACTAACCGTCCCAGTCCCCTAAAGTCTCCCGTTTGATAGCCTTCAGGCTTCTGTCATCAATATCATCACTGCCAGCCTGGACTATCAAAAGAGGGTAGTAGTCAGAGGGGCGGACCAGGTTGGGAAGCTTCCTGGAAACATCCCTGACCCCTGGCCCCAGGGAGGCAGCAGACTTGGTTAAAGGTAGGTTGAATTAAGGTTGGTCAAATAAAATTGTACATATATTGGTATACTATCAAGTGCTGAGTAGGTGTGAACCTGTAGTACTCAGCCAAAGAGGAAACAGGAGGAATTAAGCATTGGGTAATAGGTTGTGATAATAAGTTTATGATACACTTCTGCTGTTTGTTCGTGCTTGCAGGATGCCTGCCTTTGCAACCTACGAATAAAAATGTTACTTCACTGAAATCCTTCCCTGAGCTTGTGCTATTGGCTGCAGATTGTTTCTCACACACAGAATCACAGAAGTGCTTAAGTTGGAAGCGACCTCTGGATATGTTATAATTTAACTCTAGCAGGCAGCTAAGCACACAGAGCCACTCGCTCACTCTCTTCAAGTGAGATGGGGCAGAGAATTGGAAAGGTAAAAATGTGACAATGCACACATTAAGATGAAGACATCTTCCTATGTAGATTAAAAGCTGAATGCACAAGAAAAGCAAAACAAGGAATTCATTCACTGCTTCCCAACAACAGACTTTCAGCCACTTCCAGGAAAGCAGGGCTCATTATGCGCCATGGTTTCTTGGGGAGACAAATACCATCACTCTGAACAACCCCCCTTTCTTCCCTCTTTACCCCAGCTTTTATTGCTGAGCATGATGCCATACAGAATGGGACATCTCTTTGTTCAGTCTGGGTTACCTCTCCCTCTCCTGCTTATTTGTAGGCCTCCTTTAGGTACTTGAAGGACGTTATAAGGTCTCCCCAGAGCCTTCTCTTCTCCAAGCTGAACAACCCCAACTTCCTCAACCTGTCTTCCTAGGAGAGGTGCTCCAGCCCTCTGATCACCTTTGTGGCCCTCCTCCGGACTCATTATAATATACCCATGTCCTTCTTGTGCTGGAGGCCCCAGAGCTGAAAGCAGTACTCCAGGTGGGGTCTCACGAGAGCAGAGTAGAGGGGGAGAATCACCTCCCTCACCCTGCTGGCCATGCTTCTTTTCATGCTACCCAGGATATGGTTGGCTTTCTGGGCTGCAAGTGCACATTGCCAGCTCTTGTCTAGCTTATCAGCCAACACACCCAGGTCCTTCTCCTAGTCATTGGCAAACTTTCTAAGGGTGCAGTCAATCCCACCTGGGTGTCAATGTCACTGTCCTGGCTTCAGTTAGGATAGAGTTAATTTTCCTCCTAGTAGCTGGTAGGGTGCTATGTTTTGGATTAGGATGAGAAGAGCGCTGATAACATGCTGATGTTTTAATTGTTGTAGAGCAGTGCTTACACCAAGCCAAGGACTTTTCAGCTTCTCGCTCTGTCCTGCCAGCGGGCAGGCTAAGGGTTGCAGCACGAACTGGGAGGGGACAGACCCAGGACAACTGACCCAAACTGGCCAAAGGGGTATTCCATACCATCTGACATCACGCCTAAACAATATATAAGGGTGGCTAGCCGGGGCGGGGGGGGGGGCGACTGCTAGGGGATAGGCTGGGCATCGGTCAGCCGGTGGTGGGCAACTGCATTGTGCATCACTTGTTTGTACAGATTATTATTATTAGTGCTATTATTATTATTATTATTGTTGTTGTTGTTGTTTGTTATTTTCCTGTCTTAATAAACTGTCTTTGTCTCAACTCACAGGCTTCACTTTCCCTTTTCTCTCCCCCATCCCACAGAGGGAGGGGGGAGGGTTGAGTGAACGGCTGTGTGGTGTTTAGCTGTTGAACGGGTTAAACCACAACACTTCCAAAGATGTTAAAGAGTCCTGGTACCATTTTTAAAGAATGTGGGTTAGTTTTACTATCTTCAGTCAGTGGGAACTTCACTAGACTGCCACAACTTCTTAAATTTGATGGATATTGGCTTAGGAAGTACATCTGCTGCTTCCCTCAGGACCCATGGATGCATCTCATCAAGTGTCATGGACTTGTGCAATTTCAGGTCCCTTAGGTGGTCTTGAACATGGTTGAGTCCAGCAGAGGGCAACAAAGATGACACAGGGCCTGGAGCATCTCCTCTATGAGGAAAGGCTGAGAGACCTGGCTATGTTCAGCCTTGAGAAAAGAAGACTGAGAGGGGATCTATCAATGTTTATAAATAACTTAAGTGTGGGAGAAAAAGGGATATGGACAACCTCTTTTCAGTGGTCTGTGGGGACAGGACAATGGGCAATGGCCACAAAATGGAGCACAGGAAGTGACCAATGGAGCACAATATGCAAAAGAACTTCTTCACTCTGGGGGTGACGGAGCACAGGAACAGGCTTCCCAGGGAGGCTGTGGAGTCTCCTTCTCTGGAGATGCCTACCTGTGCAACCTGCTCTAGGGAAAGGAACCTGCTTTGGCAGGGGTGTTGGACCTGATGATCTCTGGAGGTCCCTTCCAACCCCTACAATTCTGTGACTCTGTGATTTTCCTCCGAGGGGTGGTCCATGATTCTCCCTGTCCTTGGTTATGCCTTCTGGGGGCACAGGCTATGTGACTTGCTAGTGAAGACTGACGCAAAAAAATGATTGAGTACCTCAGCCTTCTCCATCTTTCCAGGTAACCAGGTCACCCATTTTCTTCTGGAGATGGCCCATAATTTCCCTAGTCTTCCTTTTAACACTGATGTACCTATAGAAGCCTTTCTTGATGCCCTTGATTTCCTTTGTCAAATTTAGTTCTAATAGGACTTTGGCTTTCTTTAACCTGGTCTCTGGCTGCTCAGTCAATGTCTTTTTATTCCTCCCAGGCTACCTGTCTTTGCTTCAACCCTCTGTAGGCATCCTTTTTCTGTTTGATTTTGGCTAGGATCTCCTTGTTCATCTATTCAGGTCTCCTGCTATTTTTGCCTGACTTCCTCTTTGTTGGGATGTATCGCTCCTGAGATTGGATAAGGTGATCCTTGAATATTAACCAGCTTTCTTGGGCCCAAGGGCTTTGTCCCACAGTACTCTCTCTGAGGAGGTCAGTCTGTTCTCCCAAAGTCCACTTGAGCTTGCTGTGCTCCCCCCTCAGTGTCCCTCAGGATCCTAAACTGAGCCATTTCATGGTCACTGTAGCCAAGGCTGCCCTTGAGTTTCACATTCCCCACTAACCCCCCCTCCTTGTGAGAACGAGGTCTAGCATAGTACCTCTCTTCATCAAAGTTGTCATCAACACACCCCAGGAATCTCCTGGATAGCCTATGTCCCTCTGTGCTGTCCCTCCAACAGATATAAGGGTAGTCCCACATGAGGACGAGGGTTTGTGAACATAAGCCTGCTTCTACCTGTCTATAGATGGCCACATCTGCTTGGTCTTCCTGATCAGGTGGCCTTTATCAAACCCCCCACCATAACGTTCCCTGTCCCTGCCCTAGTTGTAATCCTGACCCATAAGCTCTTTGTCAGCTTGTCACCCATCCACAGGGAGAGCTCCATTGACACTGGAGGGCAACATCCCCTCCTTGTCTCCCTTCCTGTCCTTCCTAAAGAGGAACACTCCAGTTCCAACACTCCAGCTGTGGGAGCCATCCCACCATATCTACATAATCCAATGAGGTCATGGCCCTGCAGGCATGCGTATACCTCTAACCTCTTTTTTTATTGCCCATGTTACGTGTGTTTGCATAGAGACATTTGAGTTGTGCCCCTGATGAAGAAGTCTTACTGTCTGAAGTGGCTGGAATTCCATTGTGGTGCTTTTCAGGTGTTCTCTTGCTGACTTGTGACCCTTCTCAAGGCTCCAGGCCTGTATCACTGACACTGGCATCAAACTGAGAGGAGAGGGATGGATTGAGGTCCAACCTCCTCTGGCAACTCTAGTATAAGGCCCTCTTCACTAGCATGGCAAGGTCATTAAATCCAGCAACCAACCTGAGTTGATCAACCTTCTGAATCCAGTCATTAAACCATGTCTATTAGTGCCACAAACAAACAAACAAACAAACAAACAAAAAAAAAACAAGAGAAACAGATTAAATTCTTGACTGACATTCCCGTTGCATAAGAGGAAAACTATCAGCAAAGAGCCCTTATTGCCTTTTGGCTAGTGGAAGGTTATTTCATGAGGTGTGTCTTTTCTCATGTTTCTCAGACAGCCCTCCAATCTTTTCTTTTGCATTCACTGTCTGACCCATGGAGAAGGCAAAAGGCACCATGAAGGCTCCAGTTTCCCTCTTTTCATACACACCACCACATCCCATTCTCTAGAGCATCATAAAGTCTTGCAGTGAATCAGGTGAGAAATGTTGTGGGTTCTCAGACGTACTCCTGACCTACTAGAAACACATTTCTTCCCTCCTTCCCTGCATTTGTCACAATCCAGGGGGGAAACAGCTTCCTCCAATTCTCTATCATCAAGATGAATATCATCTGACCATAAGGATGTCTAGCTTCTCTCCCTGCAATCACTGCAGCTCGTCTCACAGATTTTTGGCGCACCCTTATTTCTCCACATTGGTTGAGGGAAATGGACAAGTGTGACAAAATCTATTCCAGAGAACATTATCTATCTATCTATCTATCTATCTATCTATTTATTTTATTTATTTATTTTTCAGCAGAGTCTGTGTGCTTACCCTTACTTCAGGGGCACAACAGCAGAGTACGGATTAAAGCTTGAGGTTGTTGTAGCAGAAATGAAAAAAAATTGCAAAACGTCAGCTACTTAATGGAAAAAAAAAAATCTTCTCCAGTGCCTTGGCACAATTTTATCAAGTGTGACCAGTTTCTTTTGTCCATTCCCTGACCTTTTTCCCCTAATCAGAGGGGAAAAATATCTCTATTTTCTAACTGAGAGAGTGCTCTGCTGAGTAAAGTTAGGCTCTTTGATTCACATCTTGCCTTTCATAAAATAACTGCCTAAAGGAAGACCAAGTGCCAGTAAAAAAGGAGTGTAACATATTGCATCTCATTGTTCTGTGGGAGGTAACAAAAGGATCTTTGTTAATCAAAGACATTTTCATTTGAAGAATTGCTTGGTACTCTATGGTATCTAGCCATCTAACAGTTGGAGGACAGGGCCTGTGGCTATACAGGAGCATAGGTTGTCTTGTAGATTTAAAATTTAAAGTTGCAATTTCTATTGTATCACATGGTCAGAACCCAGTACTAAATATTTTATATAACATATATAAAGACCTGTAGGGTCTTGATGATCTCAGCATAACATATACTGAGCCCTGCAGGCAAAAATACCAGATCACCTCTATAGCATGTACTGCTGAGGCACCTTCATAGATGATCAAGTGGTTACCCCTCTTTGCTTACCACTTTAAAGAAAATAGAATCGCAACTACCATTGTGGTGGTTTTACCCTGTTAGGCAGCTGAACACCACAACCACTCTCTCACTCCCCCTCCTTAGATGAGGAGGGGAAGAAGTAAAGGAAAGAAAAACTCACGGGTTGAGATAAGGATGATTTAATTAAAGGGAAGGAAATTTTATTTATATTTATATATATTTATAATAATATATATAATATTATATATATAACATATTTATAATATATATAATATTATATATATAACATATTTATAATATATATAATATTTATATATTTATAATATTTATATATTTATATTTTATATTATTATATATATTTATATTTATTTATAATATTTATAATTATTAAGGAAATATTATTATTAATTAAACAATTTAACTAAACAATTTAACTAAACAATTAACAATTTAACTAAAGGGGAAAAAAAGGAAAGGGGAAAAGGGACGGGGAAAGGGAAAACTAAACAAAACAAGTAAAGACTATGTGGAAGTGCAGAGGAAAGAAATTACTCTCTACTTCCCACAAATGAGCAATGCTTGACCATGTCCTTGGAGCAGGGCCTCAACGCACATAGCCGGTGTTCGGGAGGAGGACAGACGTTTTCACAACGAGAGCCCACCCCTCCCCTCTTCCTCCTTTTTCCACCTTTTATTGCTGAGTGTGACATCATATGGTATAGAATATCCCTTTGGTTGGTTTAGGTCAGCTGCCCTGGTGATGTTTCTTTTCTCACATCTTTGCCCACCCCTAGGGGGGTTAGAGAGAGTCCTGATGCTGTGCCAGCGCTGCTCAGCAGCAGACACAACACTGGTGTGATACCATTGCTGTTTTAGCTGCGAGTGCAGAGCACAGCACTGTATGGGCTGCTGCAGGGAAAGTTAACATCCCAGCCCAACCCAGTACAACCATACATATCAGTGAGAAAGCTATAAGCAGCAGTGGTGAACAGGTAATACAAACCTGATCACATCCTGCTTGTGGTCAATATTGAGCTGTTAGGAAAGAGCAACAAACATGATACTTGATCTAGACCCATCTAAAAATCTGCAAGGAATTTCTCTTAATAAAATTCTTTATTCTCTGTTCTTTAGTGTGGGTCCACAAACATGAAATGCAAGAAGAGAATCCATGAACTGGTAACACCTTTTCATGATATAGTCCTTTTCTCCACCAGTAAAGGTGAATTATAGGTGGGATTTATTAGCACCTTCTACTCCAGAAGTTGTCAAACATTTGTTTTATGAACAAATCTTTGCTTCTGTATTAACTCTTAATTCAATTACAATTCTGCTGCACAAATCTCCAAGAGTTACATTTGAATAGGCTCCCTCCTTGGGCTGATTAGGTCTTTGCTCTTACTACTACTGTTCCAAAGCTCTCTGGGTCCAAGTGAGATATCTGGACCAGATCATGGATTGTTCCATTACACATTTGGCAAAAAATTTAACAGAGTATGCTATAGTTAAGAGGTTATATTTACATGTATACAAACAAAATGGCTGAAAAAAATAATAATATGGAAATGGCAAGAAATGTAGAAAATAAATTTAAGTTTCTGTAATCTCCCTGAAGCATTAAACTTTTCACATTAACCTGTGTATGAACAGAATAGTAAATAGAAACTTAGACAATGAAATTAATCCCCAGATATTTTCAAAGTTGGTCTGACTTTGACACCAAACCCAATAGTAGTGAGGGTTTTCCCACTCAGGAGGGAAAAGCTTTAGTTTCAGCACTGGTAATTAATAACTGAGGTAAGTTTGCTGGACATCAGAATCCAAGGCTAAGAACTATCACCAAGCAATTTACCTCCCCTTGTACTAGTATGGTAGTAAGCGTGAGATATAAGATGGTCAATAATAACTAAATATCTGAAAGCTTTAAAATCTGTCCTTTCATCCTCTACTTTCTAGAAAAATTTTGGTCTTAATTCCTTGTAAGAGCTCGTATCAATTAAACAGAAAAAGCTCTTTGAAAACTGCTAGATGCCTTAATTAAACACACATAAAAGAACTTTTTATTTTATTTTATTATTATTATTCTCATTATAGACTATGTAGTTACAAAACATAATTATCAGTTTTCAAGGATGATCATTGCACATCTGGGATATGTTCCTTTTTCATTTCTATGTTAATTGGATGTAGATATTTTGTTTAATTTGTTTTCTGCATGTAAGACATGCAGATTATGTTACCAGGATAAATACTCTCACTACAGCCAAATACTCTCACTGAGTTGAGTAAAACTCACTGTAGATCTTCAGACAAAGCTATCTTTCTTTTTAATTTTTTTATTTATATTTTTATATTTTTATATTTTATATTTATATTTATATATTATATTAATTATATTATATTATATTATATTAATTATATTATATTATATATTTATATTTTATATATATTATATATAATATTTTATATTTAGATTTTCATATTTTATATATTTTATATTTTTTATTTTTATATTTTCATCCTGGGGTAGATGGGAAGAGGTTGGATTGCTTTTGTGTGTTTTGATTATCCTAACAATGTTTTCATAGTAGTGATATAGCACTTTAAAAACTTTATTAATGTAAATACTGCTCTGTATTTTTTTCCAATGTGGTTCTTGTTTGACAGCAATAGTTACACACAGTTATACAACTGCACACTCTACTAACTTTATGAAGTAAGTTGTATAAAGCTGTTGTCAAGAATTTGTCACCTAGGAAACCTCCTTCTCTACAGAAAGCCTGCCTTATTTATATTGATTATGAGAAAGTCCCAAGACAGGGAGAAAATACCTCATTCCGTGTCTGTAGTATAAAGGAATGTCAAATTTGACAATTCTTTCTACAGACTTTCTACAGACTACAGATTCTTTTTATCACAGATCAGTTTTAACATGTGGGGAATATGACATCTGTACCTTAGAAAGAAAATGTATGTAAGAGTAAATGAATAGGCTTATACATTTTTTTTTTAAACTCTCAGATTAATACGGATCATATAAATATTATAGTATCAATACCTAACAATACAGAATTAAAGTTTTGACACCACAAATACCACTTCAATAGCAGTTTCCATCAAAAATGTTTTTTGGATTAAGGGCCTATGTTTACTCTTAGTAACTGAGTAAAATCAAACCCCAAATGAACACAGTGCATCGTTCTACTAAAAAGACAAAAACAGCTATTTTAGCTACAGTATTTATTCTTCAGGCTGAAATAAACACATTTAAGATCAATTAGAGACAAAAGTAGTTCATCTAATAATTTAATTCCTTTCAGCAATGTTTAAGATCCTAAAAACAAGCCAATAAATTCTACTTCTAAACCTCCAAAAAAACAAATATATTCACTTTCATTCTTATTTGCAATAAAAACAAATTAATTAGAACAAGCTCTTTTGCAAGACATCAAAAGCAATTCCTTCAATTATTTCTTTCCAATCTGCAATAAAAAATTCATTAACCTCAGCTTTGTCATAAGTGAGACCACGCAATTTTCTGGTCTATCAAAAATATTTTATTAATTAAGTAAGCAGGCACAAGCAAAACAGCGCTGGGCGGCCAGGGAGTCTCTGCTCCGCCATGGCACGCAACTTTCCTTTTTTCGCGTCGCTGTTTTATAGCATCCAAGTTCCGGCTTGTCAAGACCTGTTGAATCTCTTGAGGCTGCGCAGTCCGTTGTTGGGGGTCGTCGCTCCTCTCTCAGTGTTCATACGTTGTGCTCGTGCTCAGGAAAGGGGGTAGTGAAGCGATGCCTTGCGATCACAGAGTCTTTATTTCATCAAGGATGTTTGCCCAGCACCCCCTTCCCCACTATCTACTTTCTTAATCCTCCCCCTTAACAAGGCCATAAACTGTGAAACCTTATCTTCTCAGTAAATTCTCTGCATTCCTTTTAGAGACAATGAACAAACACCCACTAATTTATCACAAGCTTCATTCTCAATTTTTAAAGCAATTCATTCAATAACTTGATTTTAATTCACAAACATGTTAATTACCCAAGGTCCTGTTCCACAAAGTTTTTCTAAAACCACTGCTTCCCTTAATTGAACATACATGCCTGTCTGCACTTTGAAAAGATATAAATTTGTCGTTCACACTATCCGTGACAATGGCCGGAATCATAGGGTTAGATCCTGAAACAGTGCTTCAGGGGACTTAAAATTATCAGTCACCTTTCAGGGACATCCCCAAGCTAAGCTGTTCCTCACATCTTCTGTAGTTTCAAAGCAAAATGTACAGCAATAATTACACTAGGTTGCATGAGTAAACAGCAAAATGAAGCTTCATGTTTCTATCTTAAATTCTATTATATTAGCACAGGTGATGTGCAAGCATCAGCACTGCAAGTCACATTGTGATATTACAAGTGTATTAGTATTACAGTATTACAGTATTACAGGTGGATTAGTTTTCCCTTTCAAATACTTCACAGAAAATTTGAACATATTCATAAAACACAAGATCTTATGATTTCACTATTTAAACCTGATATTACATATTTCCATTTCCTTTTCAAACAATTTTACAATTCACTGTAGATGATGAAGGGAAAAAAATTGCCTTCTCAGAGAGTCATTTCTATTGCCTCAATATAGGTTTTATAGTCATATGATGATGAAAGCATATAGAAATAATGAAATCTTGTGATGCATATTGATAAATCCATTAATATCTCAGGACCCTGCAAGTAAGCAGGAAGGTCTGTCGCTGTCCTTCTTACAGCTGACCATCCTCTTTCTTAAAAAGGCCAGCACTTTACCCTGGGAAATTACTACAGAGTCCAGATTGAATTAAGTAATATTTATGCAGTCTGGTATTCTTTATGAAGCCTGATTTTCAGAAAATACCAACTCTATAAATATTAGCCTACCAATATGTCTGAAGGTAAAGAAAAATAAAATAAGAATAGGAAAAACAAAGTCATTATAAGATACAGTGGAATGAACTTCAGAAGTCAAAAGCAAGACTTACTTTTTGGGCAACATTCTGTTAAGAATAATCACACAATGTTATCTCTACAGATTTCTTTCCCCATTTTTTAACATTCATCATTGGTTCAAAAACATATGTGCTAATGACATTAAGTTAGTAAGAAGGATTCAGACCTCCGTCACTCTTTACACTTTTCTCGTAATTATTAAATTGTTATAATCCTGGAATCAAATTGTAAGGGATATGAAAAGCAGAAATCATGGAATCAATAACATTTCCAGCTGCAGACACAAAACTTGAAAAGTTCTGTCCACAAATATCGTATTAATGCACTTCTCTAACAGATCCAGAAAGCAAATATATTCCCAAATGCTATTTTGAATTCACAGACAGTTTGAATTAGGTCTCCAAAATCTAGTTATTTTAAGGCCAAGGAATGATGAAGTTCATGTGCAGGCTTTCACAATTGAGAGATCATTTCCATATAAAGCCTTTGCTCAAATGGCAGGTCCAAGGACAGGGCCTGTTCACTGTTCAGCAAATTAAGGGTACTCACAACCTTCTGTGCCATACCTGAGGCAACATATCTCCAAAATTTTAGGCTTCTGCAGTTCTTCTGTGGCTTTAAACACCTTAACCTAGCATTACTGAAGTTGTGATTTTGAAGTCATCAGAAAGTAAACAGGTTCACTACGATAAAAACTTTATGAGAAGTGTGATCTCTCTGGCAAATTGATTGGCAAATAGGATCTCTCTGATAAATAGAAGAAACACTGTAACTAAGAATAAAAAAGACTGTAGCATGTTGAGAAATCAAATTTATAACCTAGAAAACAGATCTGCTGTAGAAGCAAAAGACTGGGAGTTTTTTTTGGAGGTGTGACAATAAGAGAAAATTAATTTATATTATTTGCACTGAATTGTAATGTTTTGTAATACAGCATAGAAGATCCTTCTAATGAAGTTGCTTTCTCTTCCTATTTCTCTAATGGGGTACATTAAATATAGCATAACCAGCTGGTCAAAAGAGATGATTCTCCTGCTATTTTTAACATTGGTGTAGCCTCACCTCAAATAATATGCACAGCTCTGGTCTCCACAGTATAAAAAAAGATATTACGGTACTTGAAAGTGTCCAGGAGAGGACAACAAAGCTGGTAAAAGGACTGGAAGGCATGTCCTGTGAGGAGAGGATGAGGATTCTTGGGTAGTCTAGTTTATAGAAAAGGAGGTAAAGAACCAACTTCATTGCTCTCTACAAATCCCTGAGTAGGTGAAATGGAGAGAGAGGTGATGGTCTCTTTTACTTCATAACCAGTGATAGAATACTCAGGTATGGCACAAAGCTTCACTGTGATGGTGATCAGTCACAGGCTTCCTAGAGAGGTGATAGATGCTCCAGCCCAGAAAGCCAGCTGTGTGCTGGGCTGCATCGAAAGAAGTGTGGCCAGCAGGGTGAGGAAGGTGATTCTCCCCCTCTACTCTGCTCTCGTGAGACCCCACCTGGAGTACTGCTTTCAGCTCTGGGGCCTCCAGCACAAGAAGGACATGGGCATATTATAATGAGTCCAGAGGAGGGCCACAAAGGTGATCAGAGAGAGGGCTGGAGCACCTCTCCTAGGAAGACAGGTTGAGGAAATTGGGGTTGTTCAGCTTGGAGAAGAGAAGGCTCTGGGGAGACCTTATAACGTCCTTCAAGTACCTAAAGGAGGGCTACAGGTAAGCAAGAGGGGGACACTTTTTCAGGGAGTGCAGTGATAGGGCAAGGTGTAATGGCTTTAAATTATGAAAGGTTAGATTTAGATTACATACTCAGACAGTGGTGGGGCAGTGGAACAGGTAGCCCAGAGAAGCTGTGCATGCCCCATTCCCAGAAGTGTTCAAGCCTAGGTTTGATGGGGCAACCTGGTCTAGTGGAAGATGTCCGTGTCCATGGCAGAAGCATTGGAATTAGATGACCTTTAACATCCTTTCCAATCAAAACCATTATATGAATCTTTAATTCTATAAACTAAAAATACTCTGAAATCCAGATTAGTCTTTCGTAATATTTTTCATCAGTAAAAAGAACAGAGATGACCTGATACATTCAGTCATATTCAAAGACAGAAGATGGAAAACCAAGAAAGAAGATGAGGAATATTTTAAAATATATCATTATAAAGTCTTAGATTTTTTTTTTAATAATTTTAATTATAAAAACAAAGAAGCAATGAAATTTCATGCTAATATTTAATAATAATAGTGAGGTTGATTACTATAGTCTGTATACTCTGTATACTCTCATTAAAAATGTGGGACAGTGTAAAAGAATAGTTAACATTGGAGATAATCAGGTACTAGGGAAATAATTGTTACCAGCCAATATGAGGCTATCAGTAGTCAAATAACCTTGATATTGGCATAGACTATTGAAAGATAGGAACAGAATTGGTCAGCTGCTATTGTTTGAGAGGTTCCATAAGCCTAAGGAAATAAAATTGTACAATTAAACCTAACTTGAATGAGTGTTATGCATCTGTACGCATTAAATTAAGGTCAGTATTTCCCTGAAGAGAAAGACAGGGAAATGACAACTCAGTTGGCAGAAAGCCTTCTCTACAATGGATATATATTGGTGGATTTCTCCTGCACAGGTAACATTCACTATTTACTCTCATTGGTTTAGCAGACCACTGAACACTTACTCTACAGGTATTGCTGATAAAGGAAATGAATGCAAGATTTTTTTTTTTTTTTTCCCCAGTTTATTATGTCAGGACTAAGGAAGCCTACTGGGATTTGCCATGGACTTTTACAGTGAAATAGAGATCTTTACAGTTTCTAATGAATATTTGCATAAGGGTAGAAAACATTGACGTGCGTCTTGATAGCAAGCTCCATGTGTACAGTTCAGAATCCGGTTATATTAGTCTGTCTAATAGTGTTTAGATGTGTCCTGAATTTTGGAGCTTTCACTTTCTTCACAATAACTAAACAATAATTCCTATCTGTACTGGACAAATACTAACATTTCAAAATTTGCATTAAAGAATAACAGATCAATAGGATTTTCCTGACCAATTCTGTGCACAGACTGATTCTCCTTCTCCATTAAGAATGATTTTTGCTTTGGAATATATTTTAATTTTTGCATAGCAAATTCCCTTTTAACCTTTTGCAGCACAGGAGCTGGATCAAATGATTCTGTTCATTCCTTCTGACTTCTTTTCTGTGTAGTATGTTGTTTCAGGTTTACCGTCTGTGTCTTTTCATATGGAGTGAAAGTCACACCTGATTAGTATATCTTGATCTAGGTGGACAAGGAAAGAATGTGATGTTCCAATATTTTAGAAAAGATTTTAAAAGCAGTATTTGAAAATAATACAGGTGCATAACTGTAACATTCACCTATGGGAAACCTTCTGTATTGCCTACGACATTTGCATAAGACCAAATGTGACATTTTCCACTTCAGTATACTTCCACTTTCCTAAAATCCTGTTCTTAAAAAAAGCTGATGTGTTTCTGACCAGTGACATACAAAATTTAGACCAAAATCTATCCGGACAACAGCTTTACCAGCTCACTAATAATCTCTTCTGGTGCTATTCACTTGCTAATATTGCTAGATTGTTATGTTAACATGGAAATTTCTTAATTATTTAAATATGTTTATTAATAAATTGCTGACAGCTTCATAACAACTTGTATCAGTGAAATAGAATTTTGTTTAACTTATTCCTCAGTCCATCCCTCCTAAGCATTAAAATTTGTTAACAGCAAACATTTTCCTTTATCTCTTATTATATGGTGTACAAGGTATGTACTTATCTAAGGTGTTGCTGTTTTGTACTCATTGAAAAAGTTTTACTTTAACTCCAGTATTTGAATTCCAATGAACTCCAGTTTCATTGGAGCCCAATGAATGTGTTCTTGTCATATTTGTTTTTTCTCCCGTTATGAAGAAACACTTTATTGTATTGCTTCAGATTTTTAATTAAATTCTTAGCTGAGAGAAAAGTGCTTTCCTTCTAATTCTATGATGCTAGTGTAATGTTTGTGTCAGATACAATCTTTCTTTTATTCAGAAAATAAAAACTTAATTTGCCAGCACTTGTGCATGTATTTACATTTACCACCATGAACAATAAGACTGACCACAGTAATAAAACTAAGCTGTGGCAGGTTTTTGCAAGATTCAGCTTTGTATGGGTCTGCTTCTGACCAGTTTTTGAATCTTGGAAATTTATTGCTTAGTCATTCTTGTAAAAAAAAAAAAAAAAAAAAAAAGGCAAATCATATTTTGGGCTATGATGAGATCTGGGAATTCAGAATATCTGCCTGCACTGAACATTGAATTACTCTCCCCTTTTCTGTAAACTGTTCAATGGGTCTGATTTTGCTCTGTTAGTCAGCCAGCTCATATGGGTTAGGAAGTATTCATGAGGACAACAGCAATTTATAGCTGAAAAAGAGAGCTTGGAATTTAATATAGCTATCTCAGTTCTTGTTCATGACAAATATGTCTGCTTTTCAGAAATTAAAAAATAATTAGGCATTTTACTTTTTACATTCCCTTAAACATTTATATCTGTAATGCAGCCTGTTCATTTCAAAATAAAATCAAAAATTTGTCATCCTTATGCTACTTTGAGAAAAAGAAATAAAGACCAGTTCTGCTTGTGAGGTTTGTTCCAGCAGCTCATATAATGATTGCACAGAAGCTAGCAGTGCACACAGCTGACTACTTGGTGTTGCAGAGTTTTTGGAGAGGCTCTGGCAGCAGTAAACCATGAAGTGCAGCTGTGGCAGCTGTCCTTGCATATATGTTGGTATGTACGTATGCACATGTTGATACTGAAGTAAAATCCACTTCATAATAGAGGGACCTTTGTGAAAATCAGGCATTCCTATTGGTTTCATGAATCTAACTGTCTTTTGGTCAAATTAGGTCTTAAAAGACAGCATAATTTCTTTCGCAGATTATTTTTTAAGAAGAACTAAAGACTGAGAGATTCTGCATGACTAGGCATTTTTGTGCTTTCAAAGGGAACTTCTTTGGATTATTTAAAATAAATAAAAAGAAATTATTAATGGTTATTTCATTTTTTAAATTTATTTTTTATTGAATTTAAATAAATTTCCTGCTTTCTTGCTCCTTGTCTCTGCTACATTTGCTTTAACAAGACAAACTGCCAACAACACAGTAGCCAAGCTCTCTTTGTTTCTTCATGGGGCTTAAAGTTTCCTTTCATCATTCTATTTCATCTGCAATCAATACCATTCGAACTTCTTTTTCTTTCAGAAGATGTGTCTAGACTGAAGACTTGATTAAGGTATTATGTGATACAGGTATTCCCTTATCTAGAACTTCTGAAACATTATTTTTCCTTTATATTTCAAAGGGAGATGGATTTGATTTCTCTTTTTCACAGCTACTTTTCATTCATGATTTAGTCATAATCTAATGTGTATCTATCATTAATGGAGAAGAATTTTCAAGATTTTCTTCAAAATGTAGAAAATCTTAAATACGGCTTAAAGGTATATGACTTTGAATGTATTTTTCTATTATTGAGCTTGATCCGATTGATCCTGCTCAGTTCTGCTCACCATATAATTTTAGTACTAGTCCTTCATTTTCACTTGTAGGACTACTATTTTTTCCACATAACACCATATTGGATGCTTTACTGAAGGCCAGATGGACATGTGTACTGAATGCCCCTTATTTGTGAAATCAGAAAAAAATGTCAGGGCTAGTTTATTATAGCTCCCTACATTTTTATTTCTCATTTTTCTTCTCTTTGACTTCAATATTTTTAATTATTCTGTCCTTCAAAGCTGATCTTAAGCCCCGCATTCTAGTAATGTGAGACTAATTGTTTGTATTTTACTTCATCCTTCTCCTTCTCTTGAATGCACTTTACCTTTCTCCAGTCACATACTACTGTTTTTGACAGATCTGCTAGAAAAGAGTGTTATTAACTGTACATCGTAAATGGTTAGCTCTTTCAAAGCTGTTGGAAGAAAATGACTTCTCTCTACTCATTTCATTTGGGTACATAAAACTGGACCTCAATTTATCTTATCTTAATATTGAGACAATTTATGTTGTCTCAAACCTATTAGTTCCCAGTATTTGTTTTCATAGTTGATATATTAACTTTCATCTTTTAAATAACATACACCCTCAAAACAAGAGTTATCTGTCTGTCTGTCTATCTATCTATCTATCTATCTATTTCCTGGTTTGGAACTATGCATCAGTTTTGTATAATCTTTACTCTACCTTTACTGTGTAGCCATCTCATCACTAATGTTACTGTGCTTTTATATGTCTGGAGAACACCTACTGGTGGGAAGTGTGTTAAAATCCAACTTGCTATAACATACAGGCTGAGGTATAAGGGACTAAAGAACAGCCCTGCAGAAAGGAATCTAGGGTTTTTAGTTGATGGTAAGTTGAATATGAGTAAACAGTGTGTCCTGGAAGCCAAAGGGCCAACTGTATCCTGGGGTGCATCAAGCATGGCATTGCTAGCTGGTAGAGGGAAGCGATTGTGCCACTCTGCTCTGTGCTGGTGCAACCTCACCTTGAGTGCTATGTGCAGTTTTGCACACCACTGTATAAGAAGGACATAACATTTTTAGAGAGTGTCCAAAGAAGGGCAACAAAGATTGTGAAGAGTCTAGAGGGCAAGATATATGAGGAACAGCTGAGGTCACTTGGTTTCTTCAGCCCAGAGCAGAGGAGGCTCATGGTATCCTACAGCTTCCTCATGAGGGGAGCGGAGGTGCAGGCGCTGAGCTCTGCTCTCTGGGGACAGCGACAGGACCCAAAGAAACATAATGGAGCTGTGACAGTGGAGGGTCAGGCTGGGTGTTAGGAAAAGATTTTTCACTGAGAGGGTGGTCAGGTGCTAGAACAGGCTCCCTGAGGAACTGGTCATAGCACTGAACCTGCTGGAGTTCAAGAAGCATTTGGACAACACTCTGATATATGGTTTGATTTTCGTGTTGTCTTGTGCAGAGTTAGGAGTTGGAACTGATGAACCTTGTAGGTCCCTTCCAGCTCAAGATATTCTAGGATTCTAAGAGTTACTTATACCTTCAAATGACATTTTCGGTAGATATCTAAACACTAATATCCAACACTGAATCTTTTGTGCCCTGTCATTGGATGGTATAGATGGATGATATAGATGGAAAGATACAAAATTTTACCCCACAAATTTTAAATAAAATTGAAAAGTGGACTGAGCTCTCTCAAAACCACATTTAATCTCCAAGCAGAAGCTACCACCATGCTAATATTTGTAACTTGAGTGAATAAAATGTGCTTTCAATTAATGACTAAAACATTCAAATTCCAGTTGCAAATGAGATTTGGATATGCTAGCATGAAGTGTAGAAACTTCTTTATAACAATAATATGTAAGGTATAAGACTTTGTACTGGGTTTATATGGCAAGGATTTGGTAGCAGGGGGGTTGCAGGGGTGACCTCTGTGAGAAGAATCCAGAAGCTGCCCCATGTTAGATGGGAGCCAGTTCCAGCTGTATCCAAAAGGGACCCACTGCTGGCCAAAGGTGAGCCAGTGAGCAACATGGGTTGGGCCTCTGAGCAGATTTATAAAAGGAAAAAACAAAAACAAAACAACAAAAAAAAACTGCTGTGTAAAAGCAGCTGGGAGAGAGATGTGAGAAACAACCCTGCAGACACCAATGTCAGTGCAAAAGGAGGGAGGGAGGTGCTCCAGGCTCCAGAAGAGAAGTTCCCCTGTGGCCTGTGGAGAGGCCTGGCTGCAGCCCATGCTGTCCCACATGGAGCAGATCTCCATGCTGCAGTCCGTGGAGGAGCCCCCAGTGGAGCAGGTGGCTGTGGCCTGGAGGAGGCTGCAGCTCATGGAGAGCCCCCGCAGGAGCAGGCCCCAGGCCAGAGCTGCAGCCCGTGGAGAGGAGCCCACCCAGGAGCAAGGGTTCTGGGGTGAGCTGCCGCCCATGGGGGACCCTTGCTGGAGCAGTTTGCTCCTGACGGATGGACCCCCTGGTACGGAGCCATGTGGGAGCAGTTCTTGAAGAGCTGCTGCCTGCGGGCAGCCCCCGCAGGATCAGTTTGGCAAGGACGGCATCCCGTGGGAGGGACCCAACATTGGAGCAGGGCAGAGAGTGACCATGAAGGAACATCAGAAACAAAGTGTTACAGACTGACCACAGTACCATTTCACATTCCCCTGCAGCAGTTATGGGAAGTAGGTGGAAGAGGGTGAACGGGGGGAATCACAGAATCACAGAATCATCTAGGTTGGAAGAGACCTCCAAGATCACCTAGTCCAACCTCTGACCTAACACTAACAAGTCCTCCACTAAACCATATCACTAAGGACTACATCTAAACGGCTTTTAAAGACCTCCAGGGATGGTGACTCAGCCACTTCCCTGGGCAGCCCATTCCAATGCCTAACAACCCTTTCAGTAAAAAAGTTCTTCCAGACATCCAACCTAAACCTCCCCTGGTGCAACTTTAGCCCATTCCCCCTCGTCCTATCACCGTTCACATGGGAGAATAGACCAACCCCCACCTCTCTACAGCCTCCTTTAAGAGGCGCTTTATAGAGAGCGATGAGGTCGTCTCTGGGCCTCCTCTTCTCCAGGCTGAACAAGCCCAGCTCCCTCAGCCGCTCCTCGTAAGACTTGTTCTCCAGACCCCTCACCAGCTTCGTTGCCCTTCTCTGGACTCTCTCGAGCACCTCCATGTCCTTCTTGTAGCGAGGGGCCCAAAACTGAACACAGTACTCAAGGTGCGGCCTCACCAGAGCCGAGTACAGCAGGAAAATCACTTCCCTAGTCCTGCTGGCCACACTGTTTCTTATGCAAGCTAGGATGCTGTTGGCCTTCTTGGCCACCTGAGCACACTGCTGGCTCATATTCAGCCAGCTATCAACCACTACTCCCAGGTCCTTCTCTGCCAGGCAGCTTTCCAACCACTCATCTCCCAGCCTGTAGCGCTGCTTGGGGTTGTTGCTCCCCAGGTGCAGGACCCGGCACTTGGCCTTGCTGAATTTCATACAGTTGACCTCAGCCCATCGCTCCAGCCTATCCAGATCCTCCTGCAGAGACTTCCTGCCCTCGAGCAGATCGACACACGCACCTAACTTGGTGTCATCTGCAAACTTAACGAGGGTGCACTTGATCCCCTCATCCAGATCATCAGTAAAGATATTAAAGAGAACTGGCCCCAGTACTGAGCCGTGGGGGACTCCACTAGTGACCGGCCTCCAACTGGATTTAACTCCATTCACCACAACTCTTTGGGCCCGGCTATCCAGCCAGTTTTTAACCCAAAGAAATGTACGCCAGTCCAAGCCAGGAGCAGCCAGTTTCTTGAGGAGAATGCTGTGGGAAACGGTGTCAAAAGCCTTACTGAAGTCAAGGTAGACCACATCCACAGTCTTTCCCTCATCCACCAAGCATGTCACTTTGTCATGGAAGGAGATCAGGTTTGTCAAGCAGGACCTGCCGTTCATAAACCCATGCTGACTGGGCCTGATTGCCTGGTTGCCCTGCAAGTGCTGCATGATGACACTCAAGATAATCTGCTCCATGAGCTGCCCTGGTACTGAAGTCAAACTAACAAGCCTATAGTTTCCCGGGTCTACTCTCCAGCCCTTCTTGTAAATGGGTGTCACATTTGCTAGCTGCCAGTCAACTGGGGCTTCCCATGATAGCCAGATAAATAATGGAAAGTGGCTTGGTCAGCTCTTTCCACCAGTTCTCTCAATACCCTTGGTTGGATCCCATCCGGCCTCATCGACTTATCTAAGTGCTGTAGCAGGTCACCAACCTTTTCATCGTGGATTATGAGGGCCACATTCTGCTGTCTATCCCCTTCCACCTGCTCAGGATACTGGGTATACAGGGTACTGGAAGATGTTTTCAGTTTGCTTTTCCTTTCTCACTGTTCTAGTCTGCTAATGCTAGGCAATAAATTATATTAATCTCCCTATGCTGATTCTGTTTTGCCCGTGACAATAACTGGTGAGCAATCCTTCCTTCCTTCCTTCCTTCCTTCCTTCCTTCCTTCCTTCCTTCCTTCCTTCCTTCCTTCCTTCCCTCCTTCCTTCCTTCCTTCCTTCCTTCCTTCCTTCCCCTTCCTCCCTTTCTGCCTTCCTCCCTTCCTCCCTCCCTTCCTCCCTTCTTCCCTCCCTTCCTCCCTTTCTGCCTTCCTCCCTTCCTCCCTCCCTTCCTCCCTCCCTCCTTCCTTTCCTCCTTTCCTTCCTCCCTCCCTTCCTCCCTCCTTTCCTCCCTCCCTTCCTCCCTCCCTTCCTCTCTTCCTTCCTTCCTTCCTTCCTTCCTTCCTTCCTTCCTTCCTTCCTTCCTTCCTCCCTCCCTTCCTCCCTTCCTCCCTCCCTTCCTCCCTCCCTCCTTCCTTTCCTCCCTCCCTTCCTCCCTCCCTTCCTCCCTCCCTTCCTCTCTTCCTTCCTTCCTTCCTTCCTTCCTTCCTTCCTTCCTTCCTTCCTTCCTTCCTCTCTTCCTTCCTCTCTTCCTTCCTTCCTTCCTTCCTTCCTTCCTTCCTTCCTTCCTTCCTTCCTTCCTTCCTCTCTTCCTCTCTTCCTCTCTTCCTCTCTTCCTTTACTCCTCTCTTCCTCTCTTCCTTTACTCCTCTCTTCCCTCCTCTCTTCTTTTCTTCTTTCTTCCCATCTCTCTCTCTCTTAAGTTACTGTGGACTGCAAAATAACTTCACAGAGTAGATTCAGTCCAGAAAAGAGCTCAGAGCTCTTCTACCAATCTTCAGTGTCTTATGCTGCTAATTAGTGCTTACCGGACATGTGTGGTCTTTAAAAATTACTTTTCAAAAGAGGTGACTCTGTCCCTGAAGCTGTGAAGTACTGCCCACTGGGCTGCAAATGGTTATTAATGAATTACAGCAGGTAGGCTCTGATCTAATTATTTCTTTCAAAAGAAGGAATTCTGTTGAGCTCAGTGGAAATTTCATTGATGTCCAAATGTGGAAGTAGATATCTCTAGAACGGAAAGCTCATTTGTGGTTACTACTTTCTATTTTTAGAAAGATTTCCTCCATGTATTTATACATGTGAACACTGTATTTCTCAACTGACTACTTCTGCATCTGTTTTAACTCTCTGTACTTATTCATATTCATTTCACTGATTTGTCTCTCCTCCAGTACATATTTCAGAAAAGATTTAGGTCTAGTAGCAGTTGGTATATCCATTTTGCCAACTTCACAAAACATTATTAAACCCACCTCTTAGGCTGTCCTAATATGCTTGTGCAATGTAATTTCAGACCATTAGCCTATTTTATTAATGTAAAAAGACTGCATTGCAACTGGAAGTGACTAATGTTCTGTGGCTTAAAATATTTCAGTTCTGAAATTCTACTGACACAGAGGTGTCGGCCACAGCGGTGTGCTTGGTGAGACCTCCCAGGATTAATATGAAACAAGCAGTATCAAGAAATGTCTCACAGCCATGTTAGAACCAGAGCAGGTACTGTGTTCTGCTGTTCACTTTAATACTTGCACAAGGCAAAGTTAATATCACAAAACATTTTTTTTCAAACATAGATGTTTTTATAAAACAAATTTCTCATAACACCTAATATGAAGCAAACATCAGTGGTCTTGGAGAACTAGGGTGATTTAGGTCATCCGGTCTGATTCAGCTTCAAAGGAGCACTGCATCTAGATGAATCTGGATAAAAAAAAGCACCTGCATAATTTTATACATATAAATCTCTGACTAATTTACACTTTATCATATGTGTTTGCAAACAAGGTAATTGTGCATGTACATTGCTAGTCAGTTACCTTTCTAGCTGTTGTAAATGTATTAATGATTAAGAGTAGGGTCTAAATATATGCTTTTGAACAGTGGAGGTGAATCGTCAATGAAACTAATAATTCACTAAGTGCTTTCTGGACTCCGCTACTTTTAAAATCTGCTTTAAAGCAAGAGGGAGTGACTCTGGCTAGCTGGATCATTCTGCCTCTTTATATGTTTGCTAGATAAGTAGAGTTTGTATGGAAAAGAGATCAGAATGAAAATATGTCAAGATAAGATCCTACATGTTGATAAAACATTCAGAGTTAGTATGGCTGGTTTTTAGTTTGGAATGCTATCTATTATTTGCTTGTAAAAGAGCAGGAAGTATGTGTGGTGTTCTTGAGCACAGATTAATTGTACTATTTATGCCCCAAGTTCTTGTAGTGTAGATGGGATGGTACTGAAGAAATTTAATCTTATTGTTTTTTTGAGTATTGCTTTTTGGAGTGCCCTCAAGCATTCTTGAAGACAACATTTGCTGCACATGCAGACAATATATCTGTAAATACAGTGCTATTGCAAGCTTTTCTATGCATGTTTTTCAATGTTTGAAATGCTTAGCAAAGTAAATATTTGCTTAGCATGGCATTGTATTTGACAGTTTGGATGTCAACAGATGAATTCCTACAGGCTGTCTGTGGATTGTATTTCATTTGGCTCCAAAGACCTCACTTGTGGTGTAACATTCTTCATGTCCCTGTTCGCGTGCCATTTGTGGTGTAATGTTCTTCACGTCCCTCTTTGGTCACCGTTTGCGGCGTAAAGACCACATGGAGGCTAGGGTTCTCTAAGGATCCATAACTTCTACTTCTTTATTCAGGACATAAGTTCAACTCTAACTTCAACTCCCTTATTGAGGACAGGTTCCCTTCTTATACCATTTGTTCTACAACAGTACTTTTCCACTAACTATTCAGTGGTCAACAACTTTGCCCGGCAACAACAAACACCCAGCCACTTCCATGTCTTAAGGGCTGGAGAACAAGGAGTTAGAGACAGCAAGGCCTCTCCTGAATCACTCTTCTTTGTTCCTTCTAAACTCTTTACATTCCTCATTGCCTCATCGTTAAGAGTCCGATGTTATCACCAAACATGGGGCTGGTCGACACCCATGACCACACTCCCACACTTACTGGGAATAATACAGGTCAAGCAAACTGAGGAACAGAGTTTTAAGTACTTTGGTCGTGATCAAAAGGATACTAAATGACTGTATGAAGGATTTAAATAGACTCTAACAACCTGATTACTTTAAGACTTTCAGTTGAGAAACCATGCAACTTATTTCTATCTCTCTGCCTTAAATGTAAAGAAATATGCTTAAGAAATATGCAAAGCATTGCATATTGCTGTATCTTTTATATTTGTAGCTAACCAAGTTGTACATTATGAAAACATTTAGGGTATTTAACCGTTCTTTAACCTGTTACATTTTCAGATTCAATTAAAAGCTCTATTCAGAGATGCTACGTGTTAGGCATTTTCAAGGAACAAAGTTCAAAGTAATAACAAAAAGTGGTAAAGTGCTCTTATATTCAAATTCATAATGGTTTATTATTAGGAAAGAAAATAAATAAATAAATAAAAAAGCCACAGCATGAATTTTGTCATTAAATATTGAAAAACTTGTTTTCCTATTTTTTTTTTTTTTTTTTTTTTTTTTTTCCTGAAAGTCAGAAGTCGAAGAAGAGCTGCACAACTCTTGCTAAACCATATCCACCAGTGGAACTCATTGCAACTGCAATTAGAGTACATATGATATATGTTTGGGATAAAAGAAGTGGACAGTTGAAAATAACCTTGAGAGACTGTATTATCCGTCTGCCTGGTCTGAGTAGCACAAGTGTATATAGGCTATCTTTGCTATTGTTGTTTACTGTGTACTTTAAAAACTTCCAGTAAAGATTTTATAACCTTTATCGGTTGTCCTTTACCCTTTTCACTGTACTTGCAGTAGATTATAAGTTTTTCCTGTCATCCCAGAAGACAACTGTTCTTTCACCATCTTTGCAGAAACTTAAAATATGCTGTATCATTATTTTTTTTTCCCTGTATATTTGCTTACATCTTTCTTTAACTGCTACCTCCAGAGCTGAAAGTGTAGTGCAAATGATAGCTCCCTGGAATAAGTAGATCAGCTGACAGCTGTCATCAGCATCCTGCTTATAACACTCTTCTTAGTCCATCCCACAGTGGTAGCTGCTTAACATGCTGATTAGCAACAGCACCAAAATTTTGACTCATCCTGTTTTATTGTCTACTCAGTGTCTTGCTCCTTTTTGCAGCAATTCAGCCTAGTTTTTTTGTTTGTTTGTTTTTTGTTTGTTTTTTTTTTTTTTTTTTCTCAATATCCATTCTTGCATTTGATACCTCCTTTCCCAAAGCAGGTATTTGCATTTATCTGTGCTGAATTTCATCTGACTGATTTTATGCCAGATCTTGAACTTACTAATATCTTTTGAATTTCAGACTTGCTCCCTAAGGCATGTGCAATGCCTTTCTAGTCATAATTATTCTTAGATTTTTAACTGTATTTAATCCAGTTATATGTAAAAAAGTAATGTTTTCCTCTGACTAATATAATAAACCTGTCATAAAGAAAGCTCTTTAGAATGATTCTTTCTTTCTAACAAATTCACATTTGGCCATGATTTTTGTAATCTTATAAATTTTTAATTTGCATGTGAATTGTTTGTAATCATTCATTCTAACATCATTCTAGGGACTGAAATGTGGAATGACTGTTTTACCCTTTAAAATATAGATGTACTGTTTATCTGTAATATAACATCCTCTTAAATTTTGGTAATGTCAATTCAGAAAATCATAGAATCACAGAATTTGGGGTTGAAGGGGACCTAAAAAATCATCTAGTTCCTGTCTTGGTTGGGGACACCTTTGACAAGATCAGATTGCCCAAAGCACCATCCAAACCTGGCCCCGAACACTTCCAGGAATGGGGCATCCACAACATTTCTGGGCAACTTTTTCCAGTGCCTCACTACCCTCTGAGTAAAGAATTTCTTCCCAACAACTAATTCAAATCTACCTTCTTTTAGTTTAAAACAATCACTCCCTGTCCTATCACTATGTTCCCTGACAAAGAGTACCTTCGCATGTTTCTTGTATGACTCCTTTAAGTACTGGAAGGCTGCGATAAGGTCTCTCCAGAGCCATCTCTTCTCTAGACTAAACAACCCCAGCTCTCAGCCTTTCTTCATAGGAGAGGTTCTTCAGCCCTCTGATCATCTTTGTGGCCCTACTCTGGACCCATTCTAATACGTCCACGTCCTTCTTGTGCTAGGGGCTCCAGACCTGGATACAGTACTCCAAGCAGGGTCTTACAAGAGCAGAACAGACGAGGAGAATCACCTCCCTCGACCTACTGGACACACTTCTTTTGATGCAGCCCAGACCACTGTTGGCTTTCTGGGCTGCATGTGCACATTGCTGGCTCATGCTGAGCTTTTCATCAGCTAACAACCCCAAGCCCTTGACACGGCAGCTCTCCATTCTCTGCCCAGCCTGTATTTGTGCTTGGGCTGCCCTGACCCAGATGCAGGAACCTGCACTTGGCCTTGTTGAACTTCAAGAGGTTCTCATGATCCCACCTCAGAAGCCTGTTAAAATCCATCTGGATTTTCTCTTTGATGATTTATTTATTTCTTAAATAAATTAAGTTTTCTGTGTATGTATCTTTAAAAAAAAATGAATAGAAAAACATTTTTGAAATTACATGTGTTTAGACTTGGTTGCTTTGAAATGTGAAAGTTTGTAATGTAATTTTAAAACATAAGTAGTATAAAGTCAGTTCTTAATGTTGTTATGTGCTAATAGAACTACCTCATTAACATAGAAATTTCTTTTCACTTTCCCTTTAAAATTCCTTATCAGCCATGCACCAATATGTGAGAACATGGTAGATACCTTTATAATGAAGGTTAAATTTCAGTTTTTGGTGTGAAAAATAATGGAAGTAATAAACAGGTCTAAAGGCCTGTATCAGTGTTTCTTAGTAGTAATAGATGATGATAAAAAGCCCAGAATGGAGGACTTCACAAGAGAAAGACTGTTGAGATGAGCTAATGAATCCTGAACCTTAGTGTTTTCTTATACTAGGATTTACCTTGTTCCTTAGCTGTTCCGCTTTTTTTAAAAAAAAATATTATTATTATTTTCTTACATTTTTAATTTGCAAAGAATTCTATATAAGATTCATTCTATCACTCATTAAAATAGTTGCTAATTGTTAGATTTTAAATTTCTGTCAAAAAACACCTAAAGGTCTGGGTCTGGAAGGGATGGAGTTCGTTTTCCCCACCCACAGCAGCCCATGTAATGCTGTGCTCTGTACTTGTAGCTAGAACAGTGCTGATATACCAGTGTTTTTTCTATTGTTGAGCAGTGCTGGCACAGTATCAAGGCTCTCTTCAATCCCCACAAAAGCCATTAGGCTGAGGGTGAGCAAGAGGTGTGGGACAGCTGGCCTTAACTAACCAAGGGGATATTCCATATCATATGCTATGTTAAGGTTGGACCACATGATCTTAGAGGTCTTTTCCAACCTAAATGATTCTATATTTCTATAATTATATATGATGTCACACTCAGCAACAAAAGCTGAGAAAGAGGAAAGAGATGGGGGTGGGGACGGCTCTCATTATGAAGGTGTCTGTCTTCCTGAGCAACTGCTATGCTTCCCAAGATGTGGCTGAACATTGCTCATCAGTGGCAGTACAGAAAATATTTTTTTCTTCTCCCTCTTTGCTTCTGTGTGCCTTGCCTGTTTTTTCTTTTTTCATTTTTCCCCCTCTCTTTCTTTTCTCTTTAGTTAAATTATCCTTATCTCAAACTGTAAGGCTTTTTTTTTTTTCTTTTTTTTTTTCCTCATCATAGTTTCTTCCCCACATCTCTGTTTGAGGAGAGGGAGTGAGAGAGTGGTAATGTTCAAGTTCAGCTGTCCATCAGAAAGAAATCACCAAAGGCTAGTGCATACTTCATTACCAAACAGTTCTAAAGCAGCTCAACCCCTTTCAAATACTGCCAATATTTTTTTTTTCTTTCAGTTGGAGTATAACAGGCCTCGGATCCTCTGCATCCCTGACTCCCAAAACCTAGGGGCTGAACTTGAATCTTCTCTTCTGCTTTCTATCAGACCCTCATGGTACCACCATTCTCCCTGGCTGCAGCGTAGAGACTATTTTTTACATCTTGTCCTGCTTGGGCTGGCCTAAGGGCTACTGCATGAACTATTTCTTCTTTAATTTGTTCAAAAATTTGTCATTGCTAAGGGTCCCCTTTAAAATCATTCTTCTTCCAGGTCACTTGGTAGAGACAGCTTACAATCAGACTGTAATTTGGAATATTTATTCTCCAAAAAACACAGCGCCTAAGACAGTTTACGTTTTCTTTCTGGTAGTTGGTGTAGACATAGCTGTTACTTTATTGATAACATCCATTGGGATCTGGTGACATCCATATAGAGGCTCACAAGTTGACTATAGCCTGGAACATGCATTCTCCAGAGTCCCACAATGCCTAGGAAAACTCCTGTTTCTTTCTTGTTAGTTGGTGGGGACATATTTGGTATCTTATTAATCACATCCATAGGGATGTGGTGACACCAATGTTGCCATTTTAATCCCAAGAATTGGATCTCTTGTGTGGGTCCTTTGACTTTGCTTTGCTTTATGGCAAAACCAGACTTCAGAAAGATTTGGACTATTTTCCTATTTCTTCCCTTCCTCAAAAACTTCTCTGCTGTGTTACCCAACATGATGATGCTGTCAATGTATTGCGGATGTTCAGGAGCTTCCTGTTCCAGTGCAGTCTGGATCAGTCCATGGCAAATGGTAGGCCTGTGTTTCCACCCCTGGATCATTCAATTCCAGGTCCAAATAAAAGCGAACTGTGACCTACATGCTACCACCAAGGACACTGAGAAAAACACATTAGTGATACCAATTGTGGCATACTATTTGGCTGCCTTTGACTCCAGTTCATATTGAAGTCTGGGCCAGTAACAAGGGTGTGCTTTTACCACTCATTTCCAGTTAGACCCACTTCAATCTCCAATACAGAGAGCTGTTGGGATCCCCCTGTCACTCCAGAAATACAGATGGGTTCTGACCCTTGGTAACCGATGACATTAGGGTACACTGTGCACTTGTGTCCACTAGAGACTTGTACTCCTGTGGAATAAATATGCCAGGCCAGTGGATCCACACAGTCGTGTAAATCCTTTCCTTTGCCTGACCAGAAGCAGAACCCTTCTAGTCCTGTTCATAGTATTCATTACTTACTTCTTGTAAAAGTTAACTAGAAGTCCCTTCGTCAAGATCAGAAATAGGATCAGCCCTTCTACTCCTTCTGGGGAACTGCCCAGTAGAAGGAGAAGGGGAAAGGGAAGAGGCAGGAGATGGGGAAAGGGAAGGGGAAAAAGATGGAGAAGATAAATTAAAGGATAAGGTGAAGGGGAATGTGAAATGAAAGTTGTAGGGGTAGGATAGGGAAGGGAAGGGAAGGGAAGGGAAGGGAAGGGAAGGGAAGGGAAGGGAAGGGAAGGGAAGGGAAGGGAAGGGAAGGGAAGGGAAGGGAAGGGAAGGGAAGGGAAGGGAAGGGAAGGGAAGGGAAGGGAAGGGAAGGGAAGGGAAGGGAAGGGAAGGGAAGGGAAGGGAAGGGAAGGGAAGGGAAGGGAAGGGAAGGGAAGGGAAGGGAAGGGAAGGGAAGGGAAGGGAAGGGAAGGGAAGGGAAGGGAAGGGAAGGGAAGGGAAGGGAAGGGAAGGGAAGGGAAGGGAAGGGAAGGGAAGGGAAGGGAAGGGAAGGGAAGGGAAGGGGAAGAGGGAGATGGGAGGGGGAAGGGGAAGAGGAAGAGGAAGAGGAAGAGGGAGATGGGAGGGGCACGGGGAGGGGGAGGGGGAGGGGGAAGGAGGGAAAGGGAAGGGGAAGGAGAAGGGGAAGGGGAAGGGGAAGGGGAAGGGGAAGGGGAAGGGGAAGGGGAAGGGGAAGGGGAAGGGGAAGGGGAAGGGGAAGGGGAAGGGGAAGGGGAAGGGGAAGGGGAAGGGGAAGGGGAAGGGGAAGGGGAAGGGGAAGGGGAAGGGGAAGGGGAAGGGGAAGGGGAAGGGGAAGGGGAAGGGGAAGGGGAAGGGGAAGGGGAAGGGGAAGGGGAAGCTGTCCTCCACGTATTGGATCCTTATGGAGAAAAGTAAGAAATGTCATTGTTAATAGTTTCCACAAAATAGTTCCTGAATTACCAGGATGAGGGCACTGGTGAGTACAAACACCAGATTAGGCTCAATATTCCTCTGGTCAGATTGGGTGAGCTGTCCTGGTTCTGTCCTCTCTCAGCTTCTTGTGCACTCCCAGCCTCCTCATAGGCAGGACAGCATGAGAAGCTGAAAAGTCCTTGACTCTGTGTAAGTGCTACTCAGCCACAATTAAAACATTGGTGTATTATCAACATTACTGTCCTCCTAAATACAAAACATGGCACCATACTATGAAGAAAATTAACTCTACCCTAACTGAAACCAGGGCATCATGTAGGGAGAAAAAAAGTCTGCAGAATTGTCACATGGAACTTTAAGACAGCAAACTTTAAGCTTCTCAGGGAGCTAGTTAGCAGCCTCTCATGGAAATCTGCTCTGGAGAGTTTAGGGGTCAATGAGAGCTGGTCACTTTTCAAGAACTACATTTGAAAAGCCCAGGAGCAGGCATCACAATCCCATTGTGATGCAAGTCAAGCAAGCTATGCAGAAGACTGGCCTCTCTGAACAGGAGATTTCTCCTGAAACTTGGGAAGAAATAAGAAAATACATGACTTCTGGAAACAAGGTCTGGCTTCACAGAGAGAGTACAGAGCTGCAGTTTGCATCTGCATGAAGAAAATAACAAAAGCCAGTGCTCAAAAGGAGTTGACACTGGCCAGTGTGAAGACTGAAACTGAACAAGTCTTTTTTTTAAGTATGTCAACATCAAGAGAAGTGCTAAAGAAAATATTGGACTGATACTTGATGCATATCATCAACTAAGAAGTAAGGAAGAGGAAAAGACAGAGGTATTTAACATTTTTCTTTCCTCTATTTAGTTAATGACAGATCTTGGTCTGCCTGGTCCTCAGCATAGCAGGCTCAACCTATGAGCCTTTTTCTTTCTCATCACAGTTTCTTTCCCCCCACCCCCAACTCCGAACCCCTTTTAGTAAGGGAGGTGAGAGAATGGTTGTGATGGAGTTCAGATATCCATCAGGATGAAACCACCACAAGGCAGAGTTTTTTCTTTGCTTACTGTGTTTTGTAAGATAAAACACCATGTGGACTGGCTCTCATACTCAGCTGGGTTTAAGATGTTCTAGCAGTCTAACTGTACCTAAATAGATCTCTTAATAGTTGCTAGCATTGTGTATTTGGCCCTCTCTAGTCATGGAATATCCAGTTCTCATCATGAACATCCCCTATGTTTTTGCTTCAGGAATGCCCCTCTCACTGTATTCTGATGGCTTATGCACAGGTGCACAATGCTTCTGGAAAAAGAAAGGTCTTCCTGGGATGAAGCTTACCCTCCTGTGTATTCTGAACACTTCATCTTCTCCAGGGATGCAGTAGATAGTGTGTTCAAATCAAATCCTATACAGGTCTGGCATCCAGCCCTCCCTTCACGGAAACATTATTGCACTGATTAGTTCATTGCCCAACACTCAATAAACCTCCATCTCTTAATTTACTTTAATAACAAAGTGAGTTAGTCCATGACTAAGGTGATAGCCAAGTGCCAAGGGCCGTAATCATCCTGAGAGCACCTCCCAGGGTGTCAAATTATAGGTAGCCAAGTTTATAATTTTTTACAATTCATGCTAAACAATCTTCTTGGATGCTACAGCCCTTCCAGAAAGCTCCCACTGCCCTGCCAGTTGATTAGAAAAGAGCAGAGGTAGCAGATGGAGCTGCATTTTGTTTGTCTCAGATGGAAGCTGCTCTTTTTTAGAGCTCACAACAGCCATTACCTGTGCATTTATTTATCCTTGTTATGCGTCTGCAGTGATAGATAGCTGCTGGATGTACAAAATTCAGTTCCTGTGGCATCTGGCATGGCAAACCTCATATTTGGATGGTAATGCAGGAACAAATAAAACAAATTGGAGATGGCTGTAGATATGACAGCTTCTCTGGGCAAGCAGTACTCCCTTGTGATGAAATACAATTTTTCTAATGTCCCAACATCTGCTTGCAAAAGGAAATGTTTTCTGATCTATGGAGGGTTAATTTCCTTCCTCTATTAAAATGATCTCCTATCATCTCATCACAAAGCAAGATGAGGGCTTGTCAGTGTTGCCAATACATAATGAATTACTGATTCAGCTGGGGATATGTTTCTGTGGTTGACACTGAAATCAGAAAAGCACATACCAGTCATTCACCTCTACCTTTTAGGTTTCTAGAGGGCTCAGCACACACGATATTCATTGGCCTACTTTGGGCAACAGACTGGGAAAGTTCTGTTAGAATGTATGTCCACCTCCAAGTCATCAACACTAAGATGGTTACATTGAGAAAAATAAGAACAAAATAATATTTTGGATGAATAATCATAGAATCATAGAGTCATCAAGGCTGGGAAAGACCTCCAAGATCATCTGGTCCAACCATTCCTCTACCACCAATATCACCCACTAAACTATGTCCTCAAGCACCTTGTCCAACCTTTCCTTAAACAACCCCACGGACGGTGACTCCACCACATCTCTGGGCAACCCGTTCCAATGCCTGACTACTCTTTCTGAGAAGAAATGTGGTCCTAATTTCTGAACTTAACCTCCCCTGGCACAACTTGAGACCATTCCCTCTAGTCCTATCACTGGTTATCTGAGAGAACAGGCCAGCCCCCAGCTCCTCACAACTTCCTTTCAGGTAGTTGTAGAGAGCAATAAAGTCTCTCTTAAGCCTCCTCTTCTCCAGATTAAACAACCCCAGTTCCCTAGGTGCTCCTGATAAAACTGAGTTCCAGACCCTTCACCAGCTTCTGTAGCCCTTCTCTGGACATGCTCCAGGGCCTTGATGTCTTTCTTGTAGTGAGGGGCCTAAAACTGAACACAGTACTCGAGGTGCAGCCTCACCAGGGCTGAGTACAGGGCAATGATCACCTCCCTGGTCCTGCTGGCTACACTATTCCTGATACAAGCCAAGATGCCATTGGCTTTCTTGGCCACCTGAGCATATGGCTGCCTCATTTTTAGGCAAGCATCGACCAACACCCTCAGATCCTTTTCCTCTGCACAGCTTTCAAGCCACTCTCCCTAAGCCTGTAGCATTGCATGGGGTTGTTGTGACCAAAGTGCAGGACCCAGCACTTAAGCCATGTTGAACCTCATCCCATTGGCCTCTGCCCATCTATCCAACCTGTCCAAGTACCTCTGCAGGGCCTTCCTACCCTCTGGAAGATCAACACTTCCCCCCAGCTAGGTGTCATCTGCAAAAATATTACCTAGTAATGTCTGCTATTAGATTTTTTTTTTTTTCTGATCTGAGCAATCAGTTTATTGGATTTGTATTACATTCTTCTAATTTCTCTATATTTGTGGTATAATGTAAATCACTTTCACTGGGTTTTCTTATCAGTTGTATTTGTAAGAAAATACAAGGTGGCACTAGTCAACTATTTCAGAGTGAAATCTTCTACATATTTGTATATATTACAATCTAGAAAAATGTTTTTTTTGAAAAAAAAAAAATATCTCTGGTCTCTTCATTGGTGTCTGACATATATATAGGAATACCACATGTGCAGTGTATATCCAAGGCTATACTTTTTCTAGAAGCATACAAGAGGAAATTGAGTGGAACAAACCAAGAAATATTAAATGTATCAACAAAGCATATCTAGAATATGAAAATGTTAGGTTGGTATCCATACTGAAAGTGTTTAGATATATTTTTTATTCATTTCTACGATATTTTCCTGGGTTAATGCATTTAGAGATAAATTATTGTTATATACTGCTCGGAAATATGACAGATCATTAACACGTAATGAATATTTGAAAAAGTTCTACCAACTTACGAGCTTGTAGAAGAGCTTAATTCAGGTTTCATTTGCACTTTCGCTAACTAAAATTGAAATGTAATGATGTAGAAACCTTCAGGATCCTTGTTTTATCATGGTGTGCTTTGCTGCTTCCCTTCTACATTGAGCTATTTAAAAATAATTAAGGTGGCTCTAGTAAATTATCTGCCAATATGTAAATAGGAAAGATGAATTAATATTCACATGACATCTATTTTCATCTAGTAATTTTACTTCAGACAATTTATATACCTTGCTGTTAACCTTACTGTAAAGAAAACAAATTGCATAATGAAGGGAAAGTGTGAGTCTGAGAACCAATGTTTTCAGCCATAGCAGTACTCAGTAACAAAGTAGGGTCAGCAGTCTGTACAAATTGTGCATTTCGTTGAAGAAAAAGAAAAAAAAAAAAAAAGCGGGGCTGGGGGGGAAGGAAGGGAAGTGGCGGGGGGCGTGCAAAATGAATACAAACTAAATCCTGGCTAATACATGGGTTCAGAAACCATCACTGTGTTTACAGTAGGGAAATACAGCAATGTAAGTGTTAGAATTCAACACACATTCTCTAAAGACAAGTGAAAATAATGTACACATTGTAAATGAATGCAGTGAACTGAGGAGTACTGTGGATGTGGTTTGGTTCACTATTACTTCTGAGGAGAGCATAGAAACAGAAAGGCTGATCTTTTATATTCTGCATAACTGAACAGAGATGCCTCCTCTTACTGCACTTCTTCATGTGCAGCAGCCTGTATTTTTGACAAAGTAATAGATGCCAATGGGAATGGGAAGAACAAGATGTGTTCCCATTCACGATAAGATATCTGTAAAGCTGACCTATATTCAGAAGATGTAAACTGAGTTTCAGGGTCAAAGCAATAACATTACACCAGTATTTGTACATATAAAAATATTTTCGTTGTAGTGTAAGGTAAAATATAAAGTGTAACTTTTTTTTTTTTTCTTGGATAGAGAAGTGGGAGGAGGGAAGAGTGAATAGGGCCAAAAATATTCTTTTCCTCTGTGTGTGCGTGTATATGTATAGACACATATGTATACACTTATGCATATACTGATATATACACAATAAGATATTCCTTGAATTGCTAGTTAAATAGCAATATCTGATGTGATGGCACTTATTAATTCCATTGATGTAATGACACTCATTCTTGGTTATTGCTTCTATGTTGCATGAAGACACAATACTGAGGTGAGAAAATATTCCTTCATTGTTTGCTTTTCTTACTTTGGAGAACTAATTATGTCAGTCATTGATGAAGTCTGGGGTGCAGAAGATTTATTTACTTCAAGCTCTCAGGAACTGTTCCATTTATGTAGCATAGATATTGGATTTAAAGCAAATGTATTTTACCATTTGCTACTTATAACTTACATATCAATTTGGTAAAGACAAAAAATGTCACCCAAATGAAGAATGGTTACTACAGTTTGGGCTAAAACTGTCAGGGCTTGTTTTCATAGTCAGGTATACGCAGTTCTATGCATTAAATTGAACCCACAGTAAAAATGCAGAGTGACATTGTATGTGCAGGTTGGATCAAACCATTATAGGCAGACAGGGCTTCACAGTGGTACAGTTACAGCTGTGGCCTTAACTGGCCCCTATGATGGAAAAAGGCAAAGCTATGAATACCTTTTATATATCCTTAATAACCCCTTGGTATTGAACTCTGTTCTCAGACTGAGAGTTGAGATACGTGTAGCTGGCATTATCTGCAACTGTGGGGAATAAATAAATAAATAAATAAATAAATAAAAAATCTGTCTTTTCTTCTAAAACATCTTTTAAAGTAGCATATGCTATAGTGTAACTGATTTCTATGTGTATAAAGTAACAAGAATAACTTAGAATCATAGAATCATAGAATATCCTGAGTTGGGAGAGAACCACAAGGGTCATCAAGTCCAATTCCTGGCTCCACACAAGACCCCACGGACCAAATTGCTTGACAGTGACATATGATTTTTTCATAAAGCCAGTCATAAGCATAAAGTCATGTTGGAGACTGTTCTGCTTTGATTGAGACATGAGGAGGGAGTTGACCTCTTCTCCCTGATAACTAATGATAGGACTCGAGGAAATGGCCACAAGTTGCACCTGGGGAGATTTAGATTAGATATCAGGAAAAACTTTTTCTCTCAAAGAGTGGTCAGGCACTGGAATGGCCCGCCCAGGGAGGTGGTGGAGTCATTGTCCCTGGCAGTGTTCAAGAAGCACCTGGACGAGGTGCTATGAGATATGATTTAATAGCTTGCTTCGTGGGTAGTATTGGTAATAGGAGAACAGTTGGACTAGATGATCTTGTTGGTCCTTTCCAACCTTGTGTTTCTATGGTTCTATGACTCTATGATGAAATCCCAGTAAAGGAAGTTCAGAATAAGAAGAGGAAGGAGAGAGAAATATTACTCATAATAAACCAAATATGTTGAATATAACAACTGGTGACATGCAGTATGGCCCGAAAGCTGTGTAATATCTGCTCATTGTCCTGACTCTTCTTAGGTATGGAAGGAAACACAGTGACAGGGAAAAGAAGATAAATAGAAATAATAAACAGTAGCCAGAGGCTGTTTTCTTATATACGGCCTTTCTTAAAATTTTTAATGAATGCAATAAAACCCCAAACATTACCATTCATGAATGTCTGCTGAAATGTTTGGCTGGCAGTTTAGTACCAACACATAACCATAAAACATTTTCAAAAATTGGTTAAAGGAAACAACTTTTATTTTTAGGGCAGTAGATATCTATTCATAGGGAAGTTGAAGATATCAGTTCATACCACTCTATGTCTGCTGTAAGGATTCACATCCTATTAGTGTGTTTGTGACTCAGTATTTTACACATATAATCAAGACTGTGTGATTATTTAAGTGAATCATAACTACCCCCTAAAAAGGTATTTGAAACCAAGTTAAATTTACCCGATATCGCATACTTCAAGTATGAGTAACGTTTCTGTAGCTGATGATTATTAGGTCAACAAAACTATGAAAATAAAGGAGTCAATATAAAAAATATATTGGAATATAAATAGTCCCTATATTTAGTTTACTTTTACTGATATTGTGTTGCTTGAAATAGGAATTATTTTACATACACCTTCATTTTCAAGTTCTTTTCCAAGTCAGGCAATCTTGATGTAATTTTAATTGCCTTTTGATTAGCACCACAAAAGTATCTACTAAAACAAACAAACAAAAAACCAAAGACACAAAATAAGCAGACAGTACAAGTAGATATGTTTGTACAAAACAAATGCAAGTCACAGAGGTAACCTTTATTTCTTGTTACATTACACATGCCGTATGCCCTTCATTTCACTGTGATGAAATTTAGCATATGGTGGTAGGAAGAAAGTTAGGTTGCTTTAATTATAAGGTTTTTCATATATGTATTTGTGTAGATTATATGTAAAAAGAGTGTCGTTTGCATAGTGTAGTCTTGTAGGAAATGTCTTGCAAATGTTTCTATTGTCTCATGGAAAAAGAATTTTTGAAAAAGGAAACAGGAAATATTTAAGCGAAACATTTAGAATGCAGTACTTGAACTATACTTAACATTTTTTCAGCCTTTTTACTGAAGAAATAACAGGTTTTATTTTGATTGATATTATTTTAGTAAATATCAACTACAAAGCATTGGTGTGACATCTACAACAATTCCACAAGTTAAACAATTGGCAAAGAATTTGATACAAACACCTTGACCAGATCTTGTTTTTAGAAAGAATCCTGGTACGTGGTCCTTGTACAAACTTCCTGTACTTCAGAAAACAGCTTTTCTGAAATACTGCTTTCTGTTGAGAAATTAACATTCTTCTAATTTGTCACTGGTAACTACAAAAATATTCAACAAATGCTTTATACTTTTTCCCCTTGGTTAAGCACTATTTAACTCCTGCTAGACCCTCAGAGAAACACTGAGTAAGTTTCAAAATGTCTAATATATATATATTTTTAATTATATATATGTATATACACATGCATGTATCATTCTTCTTCACTCATTTCCTTGCTTCCTGGTCTTTCCAGTATATAGAACTGGACATAATTTAAAGCATTTCCATGCCACTCAAGTCCTTCTTCCTGTTTTGGGGAATCCAAATTTCTCATGAAACACACCTGCTCAGATGTGATCAGATGGAAAAATAAAAGTTAGTTTGCTGTCTTTTCAGATCTACAAGGTTATGATTACAAAAAATGTTAAATATGTAAATAGGAGTATACCTAAAATTTATTTATTTACTTATTTATTTATTTTTCAGAATTTATGGCAAGAAAAAAAAAGAAAAAAAAAGAAAGAAACAACTGTAATATTTGTCTCTGCTCTGGACATAAGATGGTATATCCAATTTATATGTTTGTCTTGCTTTGAAGGCTACATCTTAAAATATATTTCTCTCTTTTTGCAGAAGGGGAATCAATGCACTCAATAAATTTTTTGATTTCAAAAAAAAGAAAAAAGAAAAGAAAAAAACTGAGGATGTATTTTAAAATAACTTCAATGTAATTCAGACAAACTACATTTTACAATAATTTTCATAATAGTACTCCTATGGTATTTGAACAGCCTGTTCTTCAATTTTCAATTAAAATCTTTTGATCTTGAAAACCTTCCCTTTACTAATTATTATCTAATGGAATGTGACTGTTTTTTTACATTCAGTTGTGAATATTCACTTTATGGAATACTCTCACAGAAGCACCTTGCTTTTTCGAACAATTTGTGATTAATTTGTGATTAAGTCAGTAGGAACTTTATTTCTATGATTTATTCAAAATATGGACAAACGTATCCAAAATATGGATAAATGTAAACGTATATAAAGTACGGATAAACATTTGAAGCTTGCAATAACAGCTTTTAAAGCATAGCTCTCTTGTCAAGAACAGTAAGGTTTCTCTTCAGGCTTTCTTGAAGAAAATAGCTTAACTCATTTAGATGATGTTTGAAAGTCAGACTGATTGCTATCTATACACAACATATATTGTACACTTCTTATTGTAATGGAAAGTTGTGAGTTAGTAGATGGCAAAAGATTAAACAGGCAGAATGTCTGAACTGTATGATAAATAATTAATATTTTAATCTGTAATAGAAGTGCAATCTAACTTTAATTTGATAGGGAATTTTAAAATGGTAAAAAGCAATGATTAAAATTTTAGAAACAAACAAACAAACAACTGAATTATTTTCCTTTCATGTATTTCTTTAAAACTCGCTTCAGTGAAGCAACGTTATTAATGCATTAGTCCTCCTTCAGCACAACCTATGAAGAAATTATTTGTGTTGATACCACATCAGACAGTCCTCTGTTAAAGTCAGCAGAAATATTTTTTTGTAGAAAGTAATGAGAACTTGCATAAGAACCCTGTTGCATCAAGGAAAGCTTCTCCCATGCTATGTTGTGACTGCAGTACAAAGGGTTATCACTGATGCCGTCAAAGAGAAACCAAGAAGCAAAATCTTTATATGAGAGTTTGAAACATAAGTTCTAGTGGAAACTACAATTTACCAAACATTTCTGTGAAACACAGGTCCTCAAGAGCTCCAAGTAACTTCAAAAGAGAGTATAGTTCTCTCGTGCCTTCAAAATTGTTTAAGTAAGACAATGCAAAGAGGATTTTGTAATAGCCTCTTGCCATATAGATTTCAGAAAATAAAAATTTTAATGAACTATTTTTCTTCCATATTAAGATGTGATGGATTTCTCTGTGGAAATGATTAGCATCCAGAGGCGGTTCTGTAAAACAGAGTATGTGTATGTATTTGTGAACAGAAATGTTGAAAAAGTTCTAACAAGACATGGACTTTCACACCTAATTCTTACTATACTAACAAGAAATTGGGAGCATTGTAACTGGACTGTGTCTTCTATACAGAGAACAAAGCAGTGCTAGGAGGGGAAAAACTAAAAACTAAAGCACTGCTAGGAGCAGAAAAACAATCTAACAATATTAAAGATCATGCCAGTGTGTCCTGTTTGAAGGTGTTGCCACATTTTGAATCAGAGTTATGTGACCAAAGTTATGATGGTGACTTTGGATTTCCGGATTAGTAGACTATACTTAAAACATTCTGCACTATAAATAGAAGTTTTGGATAACAAGAGCCCAGTTAATTTTATTTTGTGCATTCTGCAGAAAGTAGGGTGATTGTCTGAAGTATGCATATGTATCTTGTAATTGTAGAAAAACAGGTCACAGGCATATGAATATGAAACTGCATAGGCAAAAACAAAAGTAAAAACTAAGAAACAACCAACCAAGACCCTCTGCCTCCCCGCTCCCCCCCCCCAAAAAAAAAAAAAAAAACACAACACATCACAACACGACAATTAAACCAAATGTTTAATTAGCATGGTGTGTGAAGTAGATATCTATGTACAAGAGAAATTTGGATATTCCACAATCTTCTTTAATTCTTTAAATGTGGTGGTGGAATGTTTGACATAGGTCACAAAGAATTCTTAAATTCTGAAGTGTAGAAGGGGTGAGAGAGAAACAGAAATTCAGAGTAGTCAAATTTTGTGTGGATGTTTGTTTTTCCTTTTTCATGAACATGCTGAACAAGTTTTATAACTACAAAATGATTAAATAAGTCATAGCACAATATTTTTATTTTATTTTATTTTATTTATTTTATTTTATTATTTTATTTTATTTTGTTTTGTTTCATTTTATTTTATTTTTATTTTATTTTATTTTATTATTTTTAACGCAGAGAAATGGGATGCATCATCTGAGGTAAATTGGCACAATGGCACAGCTCCTCAGAGGAACTTTTGGTGTTGGAACTAGTTTGTATCCTCGATGTAGCTCTGCAGTCTTTAATGCAGAAGCACAAATGCTGTGTATGTGATAATGTGTTCAGATAACGAATTATATTTGGGCATGAAAATGTCTGACTAAATATAATAAACTAATATGTCATATTGCATAGTTATTTTAATGTATATTTTTTGCTATATACACAAGTACCAACAATAATTCCCAAACAAAGTGAGAGTATATTACATCTTTTCTTTCTTTCTTTTTTTTTTTTTGAGATACTTAGCTGATTAAAAACATGTATGCATGTACACGTATATCTGTATAAGTAAAAACACTGACATAGATCTATATCTTTGAAATTCAAAGTTAAGATTCTTCTTCAAGATGAAACAGGAAAACTATGCAGTTCACAGTACGAAATGTTGAAATCTGAGTCTTTATTTTAGGTTTGACCTATGGAATAGACAGTTTTTTATCATCCCTTCTTTGTTCCACTTTTACCAAGTTTGGAAGATACTTTATTTTTAGATTAAAAAAAAAAAAAAAAAAAAAAAGAAAGAAAAAAAAAAGTCAGAGCTCTTTGGAATACGACCAAAGAACATCTTAGTCTTTGATAACACGAGCATTGGTACAATAGCTGCATGACCATAATCTCCCATTTCCCTTTCATCCTATTTTTTCAGTATAAGATAATTAACTTTTTCGAAACAAAAGGTTGATGTCATTGACTATATAAATGGTATGTTAAGACATGACGTTTGAGTTACTATTGCACAGACATGGTTTGTTACATATGTTAGTTATATCTATAAGATTCTAACAATGTTTCATGCCTCTCTTCTCTCTTCAGTAAAATTACTTTCCCCTATTTAAAAAAAGCTTTAAGTGTTCGGAATAAATAGTCTCAGTCTGTTTCCTTATTCTTATCCAGATAAGTAATACTTTCATCTGGGAAGGGTCTCTTGGAATGGATTAAGTCACTACTGAAGACTATTAAAATTATTCAAATCATATTTTTAGAGTAATTCTAGAAGCAGATTTTCATGTAAACTCTGCTTCTGTAAACTGAATACCTTGTTAACTGCAATTTATTTTGCAAAATTCACATAGAATAAGCATTTAAACTGCAACTATCCCATGATTTTAAAGGTATGTTTATGAGAGACAAAGAATAAGGTTTTCAGTAAACATCAACAGACATACGGATCTCAATAAAAACATTCTTTCCCTAACATCCTTCCCTTTATATGGTAAAAATCTGAGTTTTATGAATGGACAAAATGTAAAACAGTTGGAATTAAGTACAACGAGATAGAAATACTTTTAGAATAAAGATCTTCATAAGTTTTTCAGTGAAATTTCACTTGTTCTGGGTAGGTAGAACAAAATGATTGATACCCCCTTGCTTTTCCTGCACGATTACCATGTTTTCTTTCCTGTAGGTGAGTGGATAACACTCCTGAGAGTGTTTGCTTAGGTGAAGCAGGCAGGGCTCCTGTAATCTCATCTGGTAGCAGGCAATCTACTTTATAAATTCAAGATGCTAAAGGCTAAGTAATCACTTGTGAAAGCAAGAGGCAAAAATCATTGGGTTTTCAATTCTTTTAATGGAATTAGGCAGCTCTGGGGCAAAGCAGACTTTTTGCTTTGTCTAAAGTTTTGGGAAGAGTTAAACTAATGTGACTTCTGAGCCCTCTTAAAATACAGCAGGGTAAAAAGGCCAACATCTGTGCTTTTCAGAAGCAGCTCATTCTAGAGAGTTCAAGTAATATTTCCTTTTAAAATGACAATGGCTTTGGACTATATTTTCCCCAGTCTCTCTAATCTTTTTGTTACTCATCTGCAACTGCTGCAAATAAGTTTTCTCCCTACCTTTGGTAGCCTGGCAGAGATACAACCCTTAAGTCAAATGAACTTAAATGAACTTAAACTAACAACTGTCAACAAGTAATTTGCCTGGAGAAATGCTCATTTACTAGGATTTTTTTTTTAATTTAATTAATTAATTCATTTATTTTCTGACTTCCATATCCACTTTTGCTGGAATCTAAGGAATTAAAGGTTATCAAGGTAGTGTTCTATCTTTTATTTTCTCTCTCTCCATTTCTCTCCATCTGAACCCCAATGTATTTTGAATGTGTACGAAACTTTGAATGTGTACGAAAACAATGTTAAAGTTTTTTTGAATTCAGCTTTTAATTCTGAACAGGTAAACATTAGCTGTACTTAGGTTGTTTACTTGTCTCTAGGATTTCCTTTAAATAAATATACTTAGTTAAGATTAGGCTATCACTATAATTATTAAGTCTTGTTAGGGGGTTAGTAATGTAAAATGTACTATCAAGTTCCAAACCCAGTTGCCTTTTACAATTATCTTTATACACCATGTGCTTGTCGTATATATTTTGAATATGTCTGTGAATGTACGTTTGATTCATCAGAAAAAAATCATGTCAAGTTTTCAGGGAAAAAAAACTATTTTTAGAGAAAAAAGACAACAACATAATTTTAGAGAAAAAGGATATCAGTGATCTTTCAAATAAGGGGCAAAAAAAAATAGACGTTATAATCCATATTTTCTGTTTTTCAGAAGAAAGAATAAATACTGCAGTAAAAACCACTATTTAGCAAAGGCAATATTGTTTAAACCCTAATAAAAATAAAAATAAAATATGAAAACAAATAAAACTACATGCAAATCAATTCTGTTGGAAGGGATCATAACCAAACCAATACTGTGGGGAGGAGGGAGGGAAAAGAAGTAATATCAAATACAAATTCCTCTGCCAGACGATTTCTGAGATGCATAAAGGACAAATTAATTAGTATTGATGTTTCACTTGTAACTCTTTTGAATTTAAAAAGCTTGATCAAATATGTTAAAAAGGAATGTCCATAGAGAAATACATCACAAAAATTGTAACATACGTTATAACAATTAAACTTTTATTTGGGGCCTAAAGAACTGATATTTAGCTTTTGATCTTTCTCCTGACAACTATCATTCAAGAAACGTTCTGAAAATGAAATGTGCATGTAGTACATTATGCATTTTATACACTGACTGTAGATTTATTTGGTTTAATTTGAGAAAAATGAAAGTTAAATGCAGCTAAATTTGATCTTCAATTCATGACTTCCTAATGACATGATCTGGAAAATCTCTGTAGATATTGAGTTCCCATGATAAAATAAGTGTCTCAAAATATTTCTGTAAGTATACTAATTCTCCAAAGTTACTTATGTTAAGAAGAGCAGAGATATTATATGTTCATCCTGACCCCTGGAGTCTGTGTTTCAGTTTGGTATAATAGACTGGACTGATCCATTCCCAATGAGTTTCACTCACAAGTATACTAGGTAGGGTGTCTAGACCTACAGATTCTTCAACTACTGAAGACACACATAAGAAATAAATTTTTTCCAACTTACATATTTACTGCAATTAAATGAAAATTGAGAATGAGGATTAATGAAAATTAAATGGAAAACATTTTGCTGTGGAACACAGACGCTACTATTTTAATTGCTTTGATCTACAAGCGTTCATTACTGGACCTGGACGACCCATCCAAATGAATTAGCTTTGGATTAGTAAGATGACAGCTCATCAATTCATCAGGCAATCAAGGTAACATTGTAATGACATGATTACTGTAACTAATATAAAATTAAAAATAACACCAGAAATGTTATTTTTGTTAACGTCTGCATTGTGTGAATATACTGACTTTGTATACTAGGCAATTAATAAATCACTGGTTTTCAGCCCAACAACAAGCACGGTATTTATTTTTTCTTTAATTTGATCTTAATAAATTCTAAAATGTCTTTAAGTGTTTTGTCTCAGAATGATCTAGACTCACCCACCCACTTTACTTTTAATTTCATTAATCTCCATGGTTGTCTCATTTAAATTTGTTTATTTTTCACTTCCTAATTTTCCTCCCTGTGCCCTGGGACTACCCTCTTACATTTTATCCTCATTCAGGACATTGTAATTTGCATGACTTCTTTGAGATTTGTATCATTCTCCATTTACTTCATGCTGTTTATACAGGAAAAGCTCTACAAGGCTTTATTTCCCCTCAGTGCATACACAAAACTTCCATTACTATTAATGGAAGTTTCATGTGGACGTTAAAATCTAGAATTAGTTAGGAAAGAAGGGAACTCTAATTGTCCTCTTTTTTTTTTTTTTTTTTTTTTTTTTTTTTTTTTTTTTTTCCCAACATGGCAGAATTTAGTTCATTATCACTAAACCAAACCTAATCAGTACTATCATGTTGATAGCTTAAACTCAAATATCACCTCTGATAGTAATTTTTCTGTTTGGGTTGGCAGTTTTCTCCATTGTTTGTGGGAGAAAGAGAGAAACAGTAATAAAGTGTTCAAGATAAGAATTCCATCCGCTCTGGAAGGTTTCTGAATGTACTATATATAATGAGCTGTTTATAAACTGTTAGTGATCCAAATGAAAATTTGGGGGATTATTGGATCCTGTGTGGAGTTGATATGGTGAATGTTGTACATTCTGTCAGCCTACCTGATTATGAATGTTTTTGTTTTTGTTTTTGTTTTTTCTCCTCTGTCAATTTTCTTAATTATTTGTCTTGGGTTGCTACCAATTCCTGTAATAAATAAAAAAATAAATAAATACATATATATATATACGTATGCTGCAAATAACCTGTGATAAATATTCAAAACCTGTTACAAGTTTAATGAACTAGTGCAGATCTGCACAACCATTCTTGACTGTAAAATGGAGTGTCATGTATTTGACAGATGGACCACTCAGTGGATAAGGAACTGGCTGGTTGTTTACATTCAAAGAGTTGCAGTCAATGGCTTGATATCCAGGTGGAGACCAGTGATGAAAGGTATTCCTCAGAAGTCTGTACTGGGACACAAGAAATTCAACAAGGCAAAGTGCAAGATCTTGCAGATGGGGTGGGGCAATCCCAAGCACAAATACAGTCTGGGCAATGAGTGGATTGAGATCAGCCCTGACATGAAGAACTTGAGGGCACTGGTGGATGAAAAGCTTGCCATAAGCTGTAAATTTGTGCTTGCAGCCCAGAAAGCCAACTGTATCCTGGTCTGTATCAAGAGGAGCGTAGCTAGCAGGTCCAGGAAGATTATTCTCCTTCTATACTCTGCTCTTGTGAGACCCCCCTAGAGTACTGTGCTCAGCTCTGGAGCTCCATCATAGGACAGACGTGAACCTGTTGGAGTGAGTCCAAGGGATGTCCAAGAAGATGATCAAAGGGCTGGAGAACATCCCCTATGAAGACAGGCTGAGAGATTTTTGTATTGTTTATCCTAGAGAAGAGAAGACTCCGGGGAGACCTTAAAAGCAGCCTTCCAATATTTAAAGGCGGCAAACAGGACCCCTTTTTGGATGGGAGGGAGCTCTTTATCAGGGAGTGTAGTGGTAGGACAAGTGGTAATGGTTTTAAACTAAAAGAGGATAGGTTTAGATTAGATATACGGAAGAAATTCTTTGCTGTAAGGGTGGTGAGTCAATGGAACATGTGGCGCAGAGGAGCTGCTGATGCCCCATCCCTGTGCTCAAGGCTAGGTTGGTTTTGAGCAATCTGATCTAGTGGAAGTCTTTGAGCAATCTGATCTAGTGGAAGGTTTCCCTGCCCGAGGCGAGTGTTTAGAACTAAATGATTTTAAGAGTCCCTTCCAACCCAAACAACTCTATGACTCTATGATTCTATCTTAAGCCATTCCACACTGACACCACTGGGGTAGTCAAAGTGTAAAAAAGATGAAATTGTGAAGCAAACACTGGGATATCTATTCTTTTCTGAAAATATATTAGTTATTGAATTGTTTTAACAATCTACCTTTGGCTTCTTTTGAAAGAAGCTGACTTTCAGAGAAGACATACATTTTCAAAATAAGACAAAACAAAATAAATCTATTATAATTCTATGATAATCCTTATGTGGCACCGAGGGGTAGCACCTTCTGGATTTTGAAGAACATAGAAGATCTAAAAATGTTGAATATCTTCACTTGCTGTTAGTAACATATTATTTTTGAAATGGTACGTCACTTTTTCTTAGAGACAAGCTGTTATGAAGAAATATGTTTTTACTAGGACAAGCACAATTACAAATATCTAATTCTCCATTTTCTTCATGTACTTGAAACGCTGGAAAAGTGTAAAAATCTGACTATGGGCATATTTTCAGTGAAACTACATCTAATAGAGGAACTAGATGTATTACATTGTCATTCATTTATTTGAGATGTTTAAATTTATAATGTCCATATGTAAACTTTCTTCTGCTGCTCCTAGGTGCTACTTATATTACATATACTTTTATTTATTTTATTTTATTTATTTATTTATTTTTATTTTCTTAAGAGTTCTGTCTCGATGTATGTTATAGTCTAAGAAAGCTGATACCTAGGTATTATCCGGGTACTCACCGTGGAGATCCTCTCCAGGGCAAATGCATTCTGCAGTGGAGTGCAGCACGGGGGGGATCGCAGCATAGGGTATTCCCTGCATCAAGGTGACTCAATGCAGCTGAGGGAGCCATCAGGACTTGGCAGCCCTCGTGAGGGTGGCTGATGAGGCATGGGTGGAGCCAGGAGCATCCCTCTTCTTTCCACAAAGACAGTCCCTGGGGAGCTCGAGAGACCAGGATTGCAGCAAAAAGGGTGGGAAAATACAATGCAGGGCAGCAGTCAGGGCATGGCGTAGCAGTTTTCACGGCAGTGGGCAAAGGCAGGGTGACTGAGGAGGGTGGGAGGCAGACCAGTCTCTGCCCTCTATTCTGGGAGCAACACAAAATGGCTTTTCAATGAGGCGACAATGATGTCTACCCACAACAGCTGCTGGGCTGAGACTGAAACCCACACACAGGAGCCACGACCCTCCCTGGCTGATGCCTCTGCACAGACAGACCTCCCAGGGACTGAAAGATCTGCCCAGACCCTCAGTTGCAGTAAACTCCAGAACGTGGAGGTCACCCTAGAGTCTGAAGGCAGAGTTGGGTGTCAGGGGTGCAAGTGTTCTCAGTTGGATGAACTCTCTGAGCAAGTCGCCACGTTACAAGAGGAGCTCAGCAGTCTGCAATGCATCCAGGAATTCAAGCGAGAAATTTATGTGTGGTACCATGCGCTGGCATGGGCTGAACAACAGCCTTCCCTTAAGTGCTCCCAAGGGGGTGGTAAATGGCTTCCAACCTGCAATTGGCATAACTGATGGACTCGCAAGACAAGAGTGGCTGAACTCTCATCTCTCCTCAAAGCAGAGTGAGAAATCTCTCCCCTTGCCCCTGAAGTGGCCCTACACAACAAAGTCCCAACTGTGGGCTTTGTTAAGCCCACAACAAAGTCAGGACCCTGAACATTAGAAGAGCAAAATTCCAGCTTTTCAAAGAATTAGTGGACGAGATATCATGGGAAACTGCCCTTAGGTCAGAGCTGGCAATTCTTTAAGGATATTTTTCTTAGAGCTCAAGACCTCTCTATTCTCATATGCAGTAAATCAAGCAGAGAAGGTAGAAAACCGGCATGGCTGAACAAGGACCTCCTGCTCAAACTTAGGCAAATGGCAGAAATGCACAGGTGGTAGAAACAGGGCCATGTGCCCTGGGAAGAGTACAGAAAGGCTGTCTGGACATGCAGGGATGGGATCAGGAAAGCCAAGGCACTAACAGAGCTAAACTTGGTGAGGGATGCAAAGAATAACAAGAAGAGGTTCTACAGATATATTGACCACAAAAGAAAGACTAAGGAGAGCGTATCTGACAAATGAAGACAGAGAAATGATTATGACAGATGTGGAGAAGGCTGAGGTACTCAGCAACTTCTTTGCCTCATTCTTCACCACTGGTAAGGCATGCCACATCTCCCGAGCCCATGAATCTCTAGATGGGGTCTGGGGAGCAGAGTCTGTCCCACTGTAAGTAAAGAGGAAGTTCTGGACCTCCTGAGGCAATTTCATAACTACAGGTCTATGGGCCCTGATGTCATGCATCACAGGGTCCTGAGAGTTGGTTTGGTAGTCACCAAGCTACTCTCTAGCATAGTTGAAAAATCATGGCAGTCAGGTGAAGTCCCCAGTGACTGGAAAATGGAAAACATCACTTCCATTTTAAACAAGGGTAGAAAGGAAGACCTGGGGAACTGCAGACTGGTGAGCCTCACCTCTGTGCCTGGCAAGATCATGGAACAGATCCTCCTGAAGGCAATGTTAAGGCACATGCAAGACCAGGAGATGATCTGAGACAGCCAGGACGTCTTCACCAAGGGCAAATCATGACTGACCAATATGGTGGCCTTCTGTGATGGTGTAACTGCATCAGTCAACAAGGGAAGACTGACTGATGTCATCTACTTGGAATCCTGTAAAGCCTTTGACACGGTCCCACACAACATCCTAATCTCTAAATTGGAAAGATATGGATTGGAAGAGCAGACCATCTGGTGGATAAGTAATTGGCTTGATTGCTGCACCCAGAGAGTAGTGGTTAATGGTTCTATATCCAGGGGGATTATGGTGACAAATGGTGTCCTTCAGGGTTCTGTCTTGGGACGGGTGCTTTTCAATATCTTCGTCAATGACATAGACGATGGGATTGAGTGCACTCTCAGCAAGTTTGCAGATGACACCAAGTTGAGTGGTGCAGTTGATATAAAGAAGGAAGAGATGCCATTCAAAGGGATATGGACAGGCTGGAGAAGTGGGCCCATGTGAACCGTATGAGGTTCAACAAGTCCAAGCTCAAGGTGTTGCACCTGGGTCAGGGCAATCCCAGACATGAGCATGGACTGGGAGAAGAACTCATTGAGAACAGGCCTGTGGAGAGAGACTTGGGGGTTCTGGTGGATGAAAAAATCAACAGAAGCCAGCAGTGTGTACTTGTAGCCCAGAAGGTCAACTGCATCCTGGGCTCCATCAAAAGAGGTGTGACCAACAGGTTGAGGGAGGTGATTGTTCCCCTCTACTCTGCCCTTATAAAGCCCCCCCTGGAGTACTGCATCTAGGTATGGGGCCCCCAGCATAAAAACGGTGTGGACCTGTTTGAGCGAATCCAGAGGAGGTCTACAAAGATGATCAGAGGACTGGAGCACCTCTCATGTGAAGAAAGCCCAAGACAGCTGGAGCTGTTCAGCCTGGAGAAGAGAAGTCTCCGGGTAGACCTCACTGCAGCCTTTCAGTACTTAAAGGGGTCTTATAAAAAGGATGCAGGACTCTGTACTTGGATAGATAATGGCAAGGCAAGGGGGAATGGTTTTACACTAAAAGAGGGGAGATTTAGATTAGACATTAGGAGGAAATTCTGACTGTAAGGGTGATGAGGCACTGGAACAGGTTGCCCACAGAAGCTGTGGATGCCCCATCCCTGGAGGTGTTCAAAGCCAGGCTGGATGGGGCCTTGGCTAACCTGATCTAGTGGTTAGCATCTCTGTCTATGGTGTGGGGGGGTTGGAGTTAAATGATCTTTAGGGTCCCTTCCAACCCAGGTCATTCTATGATTATGATTCTAAACAACCTGAAGCCAAACAGCATCTAGAAATGCTTTTATTCCAGGTCTCCAACAGGGTCTGGTGTCATAAGTGTTCTTAGTTTCTGAATGAATGTCTGAAGATGGACTTGTAAGAATCCTGAGTTTTTTTTTTTTTTAATTTAATTTAATTTAATTTAATTTTAATTTAATTTATTTTCTTTTTCTTTTTACAGGAAAGACAATGGTCAGTCCACCTTTTATTTGGTTAGTGCCTGAGAGCATTTTTATAAGAACAAAGTGTTTTCTATACATGTTTCTAGGTTCTTAATGTATGCTACAGTTCCCTGTCTCTAGGCATTCTATATACCTCCTCTGTAATCTAGTATTGAGAGAGAGATGAATCTAAGAAAGGGAGGACTGAATTTGACTGTCTTTATAGGAAATGAACAAAGATTTATTAGAGCAAGAAATGCAATCTGAAGAAATCCTCCTGCCAACATATGCTTGAATTCTCTGGAATGCATTTTGTAGGGAGGGTAGTACTTCATGCACACTGGACTTTTTTTTTTTCTTTTTTTTTTTTTTTTCCTGTTGCTTCTTTCAATATTCCTCACTTCTTATCCCCTGAACAAGTTGTTATGCGAATCCTTTATCATGCTATATCAAAAGGAAAAAAAAAAAAAAAAAAGACTAAGAAGACAATAAGCCTTCTTTGACGCTCTGAAATAATAACTGTAGGCATCTACCCTCAAAGGGAAAAGAAAAGGAAAAGAAGATGGAGAAGGTCAGGTCTCACATGTACGAAGCTTGTCTGGAGGTAATGTGGGACACAATGACAATTTAGAGCTTTCCTGTTATTAATTAAACTAAAATTCCATGCATTAGGTCTCTATTAGGCTCATGGTTATGATTAACCATGATAAACCATAACCATGTTTTTTGGGCCCCTCACTACAAGAAGGACATGGAGGTGCTCGAGAGAGTCCAGAAAAGGGCGATGAGGCTGGTGTGGGGTCTGGAGAACAAGTCTTACGAGGAGTGGCTGAGGGAGCTGGGATCGTTCAGCCTGGAGAAGAGGAGGCCCAGGGGAGACCTCATCGCTCTCTATAGGTACCTTAAAGGAGGCTGTAGAGAGGTGGGGGTTGGTCTATTCTCCCACGTGCCTGGTGACAGGATGAGGGGGAATGGACTAAAGTTGCGCCAGGGGAGGTTTAGGTTGGATATTAGGAAGAACTTCTTTACCGAAAGGGTTGTTAGGCATTGGAATGGACTGCCCAGGGAAGTGGTTGAGTCGCCATCCCTGGAGGTCTTTAAAAGATGTCTAGATGTAGTCCTTAGTGATATGGTTTAGTGGAGGTCTTGTTAGTGTTAGGTCAGAGGTTGGACTAGATGATCTTGGAGGTCTCTTCCAACCTAGACGATTCTGTGATTCTGTGATTATTCCCTGTTTCTTTATTGGAAATCCAACTGCCTCACTCAGCTTTCTGACAACTGCTCTGGGGAACTGATCTATATATTGCAATCCCAAAACTTAGCCTAAAGTGTGTCATTTAGGCCTTGGAGTGGCTTGAATCAAAAAATATGAAGAGAAAATCAAGCACTTTCTGTGGTAGAATATTATAAAAATTCCACCATTTAATTTATTTTCACTTTGGTGAACTCAGTAGTAAGACATCTGGTAATAATACATCGAAGAGTAAATACACTCAAGAACAAAATATAAGTTCTTTAAATGCATAAATCAAAATTAATGCCCACGAAACATTTCTCCAGTCCAAGTCATATAATGTCTTTCTCCCTTTATTCTTTTCCTAAGCTAAGGGGCAGTATTTTGTAAATTATCCTTGAAATAATCAAGGTAATTTTCCCTAAATTTATAGTTTTATGAGTGAAAATGGATGTTAGTGCATTGTTTACCCAGTTCCGTTGTCCTAGTCTTGTTGTTGTTGTTCTGTATTCATATTACAACTTTTGCAAAATTTACTAATTGCTAATATTCATAGTGTAAGTTTAGTTTATAACACTTGAACTTGTTATTAGAATTGATGATGAATATTAGTTAATGTATGTTGCGTATTTATTACCTCAAAATACACACCTGTATATATGTTTGTATATATATTTATATATATATAAAGTTAATTTTGCAATTTAGAAATTGATTCCTGGAGAATTCTTTAAAAGCACTCCTGATTTTTCTTAAACAATTATGTTTATTACAGCTATTTGAATAAAACCTCTAAAATAATTTAATAAAATCCTATGTGTAGCCTCAACTGAACATGGAGCCAAGGAAGGGACACTTGGTGTTTATTAAATTATTTAAAATGTATTTCATAGAATATAATCTAGATTGGTGATTTAAAGTGTTGTTTGTGGAAAAGTAATTGTAAGTGGTTTTTCATTTATTTAGTAAAATGAGAACCAAGGTATGCTGTGGCGTAATGACCACACAGACACCAGGGTTCTTTTAGGATCAGTAACTGATGCTTCTTTTTTGAGGGCATAACTTCAACTCCTTTATTGAGGACAGGTTCCCTTCTTATGCCATTCGCTCTACAGCAGTACTTTTCCACTGACTATTCATTGGTCAACAACTTTGCCCGGCAACAGCAAACACCCAGCAACTTGCATGTCTTAACAGCTGGAGAACAAGCAGTCCGAGACAGCAGGGTGTCTCCTGAATCACCCTTCTTTGTTCCTTCTGAACTCTTTACATTCCTCATGGCCTCATCATTAACAGCACGATGTTATCACCAACCATGGGGCAACACTGTCCCATGGCAACACTCCCACAGTATGTCAGCCATTCATTTAAAATAACACCTTTGCACTTTGTATAATGGGCAAAACTTTCTGACTGCTTAGGTGATTTGAGAAGTGATATTCATCAGGACATTCTCAAGCTAGAGATTACTTAAAATACTACCATTCATATTCAGTAAGGATTGAAATCTAGCTTTCACACTTTAAAAGAAACAACCAAAGCAAAGCAAAGCAAAGCAAAGCAAAGCAAACCAAACCAAAACACAACACAACACAACACAACAAAACAAAACAAAGCAAAACAAAGAAAAGGAAACACACACACAAATGTGAAGAGGGAACAGATGACAAAGGAAGAAGTATATTGTATTGCAAAATTGAGGTGTAAAATAGTGTCCTGGAGCTATGATATTTTTAAAGACAATATTCTCTTCTCCTGGTTTATAAACACAAAACTAGTTTCTCAGACAATGTAAAAGGGAATTGGTATGTTGATTAAATTGAGCCCTATGTATCCACCATAGAAAAAAAAAATACTTCTTGTCAAATTGCTTGCTAATACCTGTTTAAAATTCTTACCAAGAAAAATGAAGCATAGTTTGCTACTTTAAAAGGAAAAAGAAAAATTGGTGACCTAAGATCAAAAATAGTAGATTTAGGATAGCAGGGTCAGACCTATGTTTTTCTGTGAAGTATTTTAGTCTTTGTTTGATAGTCCTAAAATACAAAGAAAGAGAAGAAGAGATAAACTGAAATGTAGAAAAGAAAAAAAAAAGTATGGAGTAAATAAATAACTTCATTTACTCTAAAGATAGTACAGAAAATCTGAAAGAAATTTCAGGAAAGAATAACCTCAAAATTTGTTGTTTCTATGAGGAGCAAAACTCCCTTGAAAAAGCAGATTTCTAAGGTTATAGCTAGAAGAAGGAACAAGGATTTACCATTTCCTTAAGGGCTCATGTTTAATTCTCACAAATACTTCCACACTTATTGGTGTGACTGCTGATAAAATTCATTTTAAGCTCAGAAGGCTGTGTGTTGGCCAAAAGCAAATTTCTAGTTATTTATTTGATTATGAATTTTCAATCTTACATGCTATTTGTTAGTTACATAAATAGTGAAATAGAAAGAATACCACTCAAGCTTTACAACACATCTCTAAGCATGAGCGTACATTGCTGAAGTAGTACATGAGAAGGAAGAAGTGAATGCTGCAGAGAGGTTTGAGTGGTTCTGTCTAAAGACTGCAGAGAGTTTCATGAACAGCTCATGAACAGAAAAACACTAGATTGCTAGAGTGCATAAATAATAATGAATTATTAATCCACCTTTGTAACTGAAACCATCTGGCTGACAACTGTGTTATGCAAGCCACTGAGAATATATTTGCAGACCCTATTTTAAAATCAGGACCAGAGGTTTCAAATAACATTACACAGAAAAACAAATTAACAAAGAACAACAACAACAACAACCAAACAAACCAAACCAAAACAAAGCAAAAAACTATGCGTAACTATGAATTTAATGTCCTACCTTCAATTTCTATCATCTTATTTTCTAAGTTATATAGCTTTAATTTAGACATCTAATTTAATATTACATTTTCTGCCCATAAATTAGTTAGGTAAAATGTGTTTTTTCCATATATTCTGGTTTTGCCTTTGACATCAAACTGTGCTTTTGCTTACCTTAATATAAATTACCTTGACTTTTAGAAAAAATGGAGAGGTACACTTTAACTACTCATAAAAAAATCTTTACAGGTTAAACAACAGTAGAAGTTTTCCTTATGGCTAGCGTAGGAAGGAGCACAGAACAACCACTCCAAGTGTCTTGCAAGACCATTGTTCTCCTCAAAGATAACTTTGAACTATTTAACTGACACAGGAAAAAAATGAAGGCAGACAAGCGGTGTTAAAAGTCCTTAATCTGATAGAAATTATTCCATTCAGATGCCATGTTCTATTAACTTTTGCATGTTAGATATTTGCATGTAATAGGAAAAGATGAATAGAAAGAATGGGGAATGAAACTCAAGGAAATAGTGGAAGAATAAGGAAAAGGACATGAGTGAGCAACATGATGTAAGCTAGAGATAAGCTTGCAGGAAGGACAAGAAGGAGGTGAAGACCTTGGTGTGCCCTTCTGCACATGGCAGAAGGGAAGGATGGCAGAGTGGAAAAGTTCTGAAAGAGTAGAGAACAACTCCTGACTGTGGCTATATGCAGGTTGGAAAAAAATAATTCATTAAATTCCATTGTAAATTTAAGCCTTCAAGCAATGCCTGCAGATTTAACGTAAGCTGCATATAATAAAAAACTGTGATTTAAATGGAAGTGTTGAGAAATAAAGTACTATGTAGGTGGTACTGATTCAACAGGGTAAATGTAATTCCATGGGTCCTTGGTTCCTGATGGATTACAGGCTTTTGACCTTGTAGAGGGATAATACAATATTATCTGAAAAATTCTATAGTAAATGAGAAAAGATGGTAAAATGCAGGAATGTAATAAGAATTCAGAAAAAAAAAAGATTGTTTGAAGATCATTTATTTTCAAAATTAAGAAGATTGTCTATACAAAACCAGTGTGTGTGGTGTGTGTGTGTGTTTTGAAATACATATATTAGGGTGATACTGAGTTATTTCCTTGGAGAAATGTTAATCTTAAAATAAAAATAAATACTGTCCTAAAACAGAAAATATATAACTGTGCCTTTACAATGGGAGATTAATATTGTTTATCCAAATTTAAGCAAGATTCTTAAGGTTACCATATCTCCGAGAGTACTTATGGAGTAACGTTTTGGTAGTAGGGAACTCATTACTGAATACATCTAGAAGATAATCACATTTTTTTAATGATGTCAAGTAACATGTACTTGGTTTCCTTGTTTGGTAGATTAAAGTTTTTTATGATACTGATCACCTTTTAGAAATATTTTATCTGGTTACTCATTCTCATGCACATCTGAAGCAAGGAGAAATAGGAGCCTTTATGGAGGTACTGCCCCAGACATGCTTCCTTGGGAGAGGTACATGGAAAGGTGGCCTCATACAGAAAATGAGGACACAGTTACATTAGATGTCAAAAGTGTTAAAACATACAACTGGACAACATTTTGTAATGAAGAAGCCTACAAATGAATCACTTGCAGCATAGCTGTTTAGAAAAATACTTCTACAAATGCTTTTAGTTCATTAAGGAAAAGAGATAGGGGAAGAGAGACAGACAATCAGTGAAATGAAGCAACCGTTTTCTACATGGATATGGTAGACAATTGTATGACCTGGTAATGTAGAGAAAAAATACTGTAAATAAAAAGCCTCAACTTTCAGTACTCATTTCATTTTTCCATTGATTTCTTTCACAGATGTTGTGAAGTTATGACACTTGGAAATTATAATTATTGTTGTTCTCAGGGCAAAAATACATCACCGTCAGTGTAAATTTGACATTTTTTTTGATTTTTTTTTTTCCTTTACTAGATTTATCTTAACTCTGTTGACAAGTAGGAGCCTGCACCGTTTATTTTTTTTCTTAATCATTATTTTTTATCTGAGTTGAACAGCAAATTTCCTTTTATATAACTCATTTTATAGTAGTATTGCTTTAATGTTTTAAATAGTAATTGCTCATGCATAGTGAATCTATTATCTCCTCTTTGGACATTCATCAGCTATTTTTCTGTGCAGGTCTTGGCAAAGTTATTGGTTGTAAGAAATAAATTATCTCAGGAACTACATAGAATAATAAATTATATAATGACAAAATACAAATGCCAAAATATGCTGGATCAGTAAAATCTTAAGTGTGTCATCAGCATCTTTAGTCCTTTTGCCTAATAAAATCCTGTTTCTATTATTATTATTAGAAAACAGGACTGTTTTATGATGATGGAAATAGTTTTGGAAAAGAGACTTTTTAGCAGTTACTTTCTATATAATATTTGTTAAAGAAAAAGAAAAGTGAATTTTGCATTTAGTACATTTATTTTTTTTCTCCAGTAGTTCAGTTAGAACATAAATTTTTACATTTCCTTCAAAATATAAAATCACAGAATCACAAAATAATTGATGTTGGAAGGGACCTCTTAAGGTCATCTTGTTCAGCTCCCCTGCTCAAGCAGGGACACCTAAAGCAGGTTGCCAAGGACCATGTCCAGATGGCTTGTGAAGATCTCCAAGAAAGAAGACCCCACCACCTCGCTCGACAACCTGTTACAGTATTCCTTCACCCACACTGTAAGGAAATGCTAAGATGGAATATCTTGTGTTTCATTTTTTGCTCAGAAAAAATGTCTCTTCTGGCAGTAGGTACCACTGGAAAGAGCCTGTTTCTGTTTTCTTTGTAGTAAAAAGTAAAAGATTGTTGGTTGAGATAAAGACAATTTAATAGGACAGAAAAGGAAGAGAAATAACGATAACAATAACAACAACAATAATAATACCAACATATACAAAGGAAGTGATGGATAATGCAAATGCTTACCACCACCTGACTGATACCCAGCCTGCCCCCAAGCAGTGGTTTCCCCCCATTCTGGCCAGCCACCTCTTATTAATTGCTCAGCATGACATCACATGGTATGGAATATCCCTTTGACCAGTTTGGGTCAGTTTTCCTGATCTGTCCTCTCCCAGCTTCTTGTGCACCCCCAGCCTCCTCAATGTCAGGGAGGTATAAAAAGCTGAAAAGTCCTTGACTCAGTGTAAATACTGCTCTACAACAATTAGAACATCAGTGCCTTACGAACATTATTATCATTCTAAATTCGAAACATATCACCAATACTAGCTACTGTCAGGAATATTAACTCTATCCTAGCTGAAACCAGGCCAGGTATTTATAGACATGGATAAGAGCTCCACTAAGCCTCCTCTTGTCCAGACTGAACAGTCCCAACTCTCTTAATTGCTCCTCATAGAAGAGGTGCTTCAGTCTCCTGATCATCTTGGTGTCCCTTTATTGCACTCTTCCCAGTGTGCCCAGGTCTCCCTTGTACTGGGGAGCCCAGAACAAGACACAGTACTCCAGGTGCAGCTTCACCAGTCTTGAGTAGAAGCGAAGGATCAAATGTTTTGACCTGCTGAGTGCTGGAATTTCCTTTAAAACACAGGAAATGCATATGTGTTCTGGGAACCCTTCTTGTGACAAAGAAAAAAATTACATCATACATCCAAATTTTCTGTGTGCTTCTATCACAGACATAAGAAGGGTTTTAACTAACTTTATCCTTCTCCTAGTGTTGTAGAAAATTCTGATCCTTCTCTATTCAAATTACATCCATATTATACCTCTGCTGAAGAGTGGGTTTTAGATACTGAAAGAGAATGTTTTGCAAAGTTAAGGTTCAGGGAAGTATCCAAGTTCAGTTCAGATACATTTTCCTCTAGGCTTTTTTTTTTTTTTTTTTTTTTTTAATGTATGTATATATATATTTCACAGGAACTTGAAATATTCTTCTTAAGCAGAGTAAGGAACTCCAGTGCTTAACTGTTTTTTTTGAGATTCAGATTTTCAACTTTTTTTTTTCTATTTTAACACTTTACACTTTCAGATGAAAATTAAATGATGTCACCTGTAGTTGAATTATCTAGAATTCAGTATAAAAAATTCAATCATGGAATCATAGAATCAAATAAGTATTGCTTTGCACCACTCCTTCTGACCTTTTCTCCTTATGCTACCTTATAAATATTATTATTTTCCTTCATATTTCTTAGTAACAACCTGCATAATTTTTGCAACATTCATTTTCTCCTTTATCTGGCAACATTATTTTTGTTGTCATTACCACTGAAATTTCCTGCATTATTTTACCTAGATTGATTTTTCCGAAAGGTTAGTGCTGTTAAATGGTAGCACACAGAGACACACTTTAGCCTAGTTTTGCCTGTAAGGGTTGTGAGGCTGGCTGATTAAGATGTTTCCTTCCAGTCACAACCAATTGTTTTATGTTTTCTGCATAATTTTATCACCTGTCCCTGACTGAGTTCTGTTCTGATTGCATTTTCTTTGGATTTTTTTTCTTTCCCTTTGGATTCCTTTTATTTATTTTTTTCTTGAGAATTGGAACTTTTTTTAAAAAAATATTTTTTATTATTATTATTTTTTATTTTCTACTGAAACTTGTTTCCAGGATTTTTCAATAAATTTTGAGGTTACCAGAGATGTCAAGGAAAGACAAATTTGTCCAGAGGTGATTTCTATGTTGTTTGGCCACTTGCCTCCTCGTTGACAAATGTTATTATAAAAGAAAATAAATAAACAAGTAAAAAAAAAAAAAAAAAGGGATGAGAGAAGTTTATTTCCATAATTTGTGTTCTGTGTAATATAATTCATAAGTATTTTATATGAGCAATAAAAATAAGATATAATTTTATTTTGTACAGATATTGTCAAAATTGAATGTCACTTTAGTATTCACTACATGATGTCTACAAAAACATTAACAAACTTGATTGCAGATATGTTGGCTAGCATTACGTATTCATGACTTTGAATCTGCTCATGATAAGCCTTTCCTATCTTAAATGTTTATTTTATTGCATATGCATTCCCTCATTATTTGGGGAAAAAGTTTTATTTTTAAAATTAATGGTGATTCTTAGCAAATTTTAGCACACAGTACTTCACTGTAAATATGTGCAATGCAAAATAATATTATTGCGTATGTTCATGCAACTGATATTTTCTTTTGTTCTTTGACTTCTTTACAGTCAACAATCTTGAATTAGTTAGTACTTAAAATGCTACTCTCTGATTTTCACAATGTGCAAATTCTTATATGTAATAAATCTCCAAATGTTTAAATCTAACACCCCTCAATTGTCTTTGTCTTCAGCTATTTGATCAACAATCCTAGAGGGAAAAAAAAAATAATAATAATAAAATACATAGTTACATATTGCTTGGATAACTAATGAGTTCACCATATTTTGATTTCTGTTTTTTTTTTTTTTTTTTTTTTAAACACAGAAAAGAAAAAACACATTTTAAAGCAGGATGTGTTCTGATTTGCAATGTATTCCCTAATGTGCTGAAGTAGAGACATATAAAAAAAAATTAAAGATGAGATCACATGGGAAAGAATTTCATGAAACAAGTGAAGTATATGATAAGCGCTGTAAATTGGCCTAAGTATTGTGTGGTTGCTCCCTTGGGTATAAAACTTCTCTAATGTTGTTGAAGTGATATGGTAGTTCCCTCAACTTCCACAAAATGTATAATTAAAATTGATTAAATTAATTAAAAGAAAAAAAAAAGTGATGCTCTGAGTAACAGAAATATTTTTCTTCTGAGAAATTAACAATAGCATGCAGTTTTAATTTTATTTTATATTAATAGGGATTAAGTAAAGAAACACAGTCTTTTTTTTTTTTTTTCAATATGCAATACAAATATGGAAAAAACAAACAAAACAACAACATCAACAACAAAAAAATACTAATAAACTTGGGAAACAATTTATTGCTACAATAATAGATGGCACTTTCATTACCTGCTTGGAGGTAGGAGAGTGTCCTTAGGGATGAAGAGAAATAAAATCAACATCACGTTTCCAATGCTATTACAATGGATGAGAAGCAAATGACTTGATTTAGCTGATGTGAAAAATGCTTCCACAAAAAAAATAAAAATAATAATAATAATAATAATGAGACTTAGGGAACAAGATCAGATTTTGAAAGGTGTTTTTGAATCCTTTTATTTTGGCTACCCTTCCTGAGATACCGAAACAGAACTCTTTTTCATGTCTTTGAAATCTATTCTCCAAAAGTCAAAACAGTAAATCATAACAATATTTCAAAGTGAGGTCACCATATCCAAAGTGAACACTGAAAAACTGATATTGACACAACAATGTCAAACAAGAAGGTAAGAGAGAAGAAAACATTATTACTTATTCCAAAATGTTCTTTTTCAGCGTTGGGTCTTCCTTCTTTTTCAAAATGTAATTTTTCATTTTTATTTTTATTTTTATTTTTTCAGCAGTTGCTTTCTTAATAATTCTTTAACATACATTGCCTACAAGTTTACTGAACGAAGAAACATCTGAATCAGGAAAGGATTTCATATTTGAATTTTGAACCTTTTCTTAGTATTAATCACTTAAAATACCTTTTTAAAATGTGTGTGTCTACAGAGTCATTCCATGACAAAAGAAAGAAAACTTCTGTTAGGTTTTACAGAACCTAGCAGTAAACTTAAATAATTAAATCGTAACTGTAACCTTGAAAAACTCAGAATAGTATTTTTTTCACAAGATCCACCATATATGAAACATTGTTCCCATTTAGAGTATCTAAGAATGTGAAAGATAAAAGTTATAAAGAAGTTTACAAACAAATCAACTTTGTTTTATTTTGATGATTCTCCTGTATTCCTATTATTTCAGGCATAACAACTGAAGGATAAATCCTATTGCAGGATTTTCCCAGGTAGACTTCTACACAGATCTGTTTCCTTCAGTAGGGACCCATTCACTGATGTTTGTCCAGAAAGAGATTTTAGTCGTAAAATATGTATTAATTTCTTGAAATTCCTTATGTGAACCTCATTTGAAGAGGTATAATATAATAAAATTTGTAATAAGTTAAATCATATCTATGTGGATTTTCTTACAGTTGCAATGTTTCAAATAAATAATGAATTTTTATATGATGTCGTTAACCTACAGTTTCTGTGTAGACTATAATACAAATTGCAGAAAGTTCCTATTGTAAAGCCATTAAAATAAAAATAGATTGCCTGAAGCTAAAAATCTATGTGCTCTTTAATAATATCTAGGTTTTAAACTATGTATAAGAGTAGCTGATTTTTAAAAATTAATGCAGCAGTCAATTAACACTGGCTGAGATACATTATAAATCTAAAGATAATGAGATGGTATGTATTCTCTCACATTTGCATAACATTACTATTTATTAGCTTTAGTAAGATATTTGATGATTAGATAGTCTGACAGCTTTTTCAAATATTGAAAAATATGTTTTGTCAACTTCAGTATTGGCATTTTTGGGGGGCCAAATTTTGCTGCTGTGGAGCTTTTCATAATTTAAGAATAGCTCTGTTCCTATCAATGCACTTTGCATCTTCCTGATGAGGTATGGCAAATGTAATTTTCTGGTAATATTAATTTAATTTATCTCAGAAATATATGATAACATTTATTTCTGTTGTTGACATGGAAGAAATCACCAAGGAAACCAGAAAGTATATTTCCTGCTGCACAGCAGTGTAGTTCTAACCCTACTGTATTCAATTTTTACTGCTTTCTAAGCATTATAATGATTAACAGGGTAATAGTGTAAGCCCCATATTTATTACTGGACCAGAATGAAATAAGATGCAAAGCTTACATAAACTGTGTTATACAACCAAGAAGAATGATGCACCTGTCTTTTTACTATTATTTTATTACAAGTTATATTCTGATTTCCTCTCTTTCTCCCTCCACTACCTCCCTTATTTTTGTAGAAAGTGTAAAATAAAATAAATCTAAGTCTTGTAGCCTAGTAGATAAAGAAGTAGCTGACTTTATTTTTCTAGTATTCAAGTCCTCTTTGGAGGTGTTTATTTATTTATTTATTTATTTATTTATTCTTCATGTAGGCATCAGGAAAGTTGATACTTGCTGAAAAAGCTAGATTCAGAATACACTGTAATTGCTTATGATTAGAAAGCACTTTTGGAGGTGAGGAGGAAGGAGCTGCCTGTTGTGTTGTTACTGAAACTCTCTTCCCTCTCTGTCTACTGACAGTGCTCAAAACGGTAGAGACTGTTTTTGTCTTGCACCTTGATACTTAATGAAAACTTTCCTTGCTTTTAACATCTCTCCTTTGGAGAAGGTAGAATAGATGAGGGAAAATCTCTGGGGCTGAGGCAATCTTTATTACCAAAGGGAAGGTACAGACAGTGTGCTAGATGCAAAGACATAACTAGTGAGAAGGATCCCAGGGAAACTTTTTTAACAGGAGGAAGGGAGATGTGGAAATTAAATATAGTCTGGTATGACCACCCCCAGCTCCTGTGACATGTGTGGTTAGCAGACACTGTAAATCCTGTTGGTGTGGCAGAACGATAAGGTCTTGTTGAGTCCCCAAGGAGCCTCATGGGCCACAGTGGTTACTCTGAGTGGAAAGGGTGGTACAATGACCAGTATTAGTCTTCTGCACACACAATTATTTATTTTCTGTAAAATATGATGTGTATAAAGTATGCATTTTGACAGTCATGGAAACATGATATTTTGTTTTTTGCCTTGCAGGATTAAAAAGGCTTGTTAATTCTGATTTCTTTTTTATTTTTATTTTTATTTTTATTTTTATTTTTATTTTTATTTTTATTTTCTTTTTTAGGCAGGATCAACAGGCCACAGCTGCCTAGCATGTTAATGTATCATTTTTTTTCTACTGTAAAAAATAGTAACATTTCCATGGAGAGAGGAATGGTGTTATCATATTGATTAACAGCTTCTTTGACTCAAAACAACTTACAAATAAATTCAGAAGACTTAAAATACAAATGCTTCTAGGAATCCAGTTAAATATCTTCTGACCTCTGTCGCTTAGATTTGCATGTTAATTAATCAAAGAGAATATTGGGGAATTCAGATTAAAAAGGAAAAAGGCTGAATCAGAACTTTTATGTTTTTAGTTAAGGATCTTCCAGTCAACAGATGATTCAAGAGGACTCACATAGATATTTCTTGTCAGCTGGATCATGGGGTAAATACAGCCATTCAATCCTTTTTTCCTCTAGCAAATCTTAGGCAGGGAGGTAGATTTTGCCTCGATTTTTTTTTTTTTTTTATGTGGGTGGAACAACAATACTCTCTTTCTTCTTCTTCTTCATTTATTTTTTATATTTTTGGCAACTAATTTCTGCTTTCTTTCACTGCATTTCAAACCAAAGAATCTTATTGCAGCACAGAAACAGTATTGCTTTCTGAAAAGCAGCTAGACAATCCATACTCTTTTAAATATGATGGAATTTCCCTCACCAAATGATTTAATATCAATAACATTGACTGTAGAGTTTTACCTTGTGTACTATAAAAAAAAATAAACAAACAAACAGAAAACAACAGGTTATCTTTTCAAGTAAGATTGTGGTGTTAACCTTCTCAATGAGGTAATGGCTGGAAGACATGTATCATCAAGGAAAATTATATTTAATTATTTAGACAACCTATTTTAATTCAGGTATCTGAAGCATTCCTAAGACTTTGAAAAATAGTAATAGTATTGTTTGTTTTCTGTCAAGAGACTGCATTTAAACTATACCTGAAAAGAAAAAGATATTTTCCAAACAACTGGTGTGTATAAAAATATGATTCCATACATGTTCCTTTCAGATCTACAACAGTTTCATACTTCCAGCAGCAAATGGGAACTTCAATAAAATAGAGAACATGGTTCTTAAATTTTTGGATTACATCAATAGAGCAAAGATTTAAAGGACGGTTATTTGGGTGGAGTGTTGTTCAGGAGAAGGTCCAGAGGATATCAACAATAGCTAAAGATCTAAACCTCTAAAACAGAAGGAAAGAGTTAATGAAGTGAGAACTTTTAGTTTATAACAGAGGCAACTAAGGAGAGACCTGATAACAGTAGTAAAAATTCTAAAAGCCTGCTGCAAATGAAAAAAGGAAGTAATCAGTTCTTCATGTCCAGTGCAGAAAAGACAAGATGTAATTGGCTTAAATTTCAGCAGGGGAGATTTAGGTTAGACATTAGGAAGTGTTCTAATAGAAAGGACAGTTAAGCATTACCATAGTTTGCCTGTGGATACTACTGCTCTCCACTTCTAGAAGCTTTCCAAAAGAGGATAGAATGTAATGAATGATACTAGTATATTGCTGGCTTTGGCCTCGGGCAAAATACAAGCTAGACAACCTTTCAAGGTCTCTCTGCCATATGATTCTAACAGTACAACAGGTATAAACTTGTGACTTTGATCTAAAGGATTGTCCTGGTTTCAGTTAGGACAGAGTTAATTTTCCTCCTGTGTACCTCAAGGGGACCTAATATTGGGTGAGAATAGCCCATGAGTTGAATTGTAGTATCTTAATTATCATATAACACTGTATGTCATCACTACCATGGTTGCTATATATCATAGATGAAAATGGTGATTAATTAGAAGGTATTGGAAAGAGTGTAACCTGAGCATGACATAAATGGTACGGAATAAGGGGTGGATATCTGTCCTGGTTTCAGGTAGGACAGAGTTAATTTTCCTCCTAGTAGCTGGCAGGGTGCTATGTTTTGGATTAGGATGAGAAGAGCGCTGATAACATGCTGATGTTTTAATTGTTGTAGAGCAATGCTTACACCAAGCCAAGGACTTTTCAGCTTCTCGCTCCGTCCTGCTAGCGAGCAGGCTAGGGATGCAGCAGGAGCTGGGAGGGGACAGACCCAGCACAGCTGACCCAAACTGGCCAAAGGGGTATTCCATACCATCTGACGTCATGCTGAACAATATACAGGGGTGGCTAGCCGGGGTGACGGGGGGGCCGGCTGCTCGGGGATAGGCCGAGCATCGGTCAACGGGTGGTGAGCAATTGCATTGTGCATCACTTATTTCGTACACATTATTACTATTAATACTATTATTATTATTATTATTATTATTGTTATTATTTTTCCTGTCTTAATAAACTGTCTTTATCTCAACTGACAGGCTTCACTTTCCCGTTTCTCTCCCCCATCCCGGAGAGGGAGGGGGGAGGGTGAGCGAACAGCTGTGTGGTGTTTGGCTGCCAGCCGGGCTAAACCACAACAAGGATAAAAAGTGTTAAAATAATAAATATTTATCATAATCAGATTTTATTTATTTTGTTTTTTAATACAATCCTAACCAGAATCTTGATGTGGAGGAAGTATTAAAGCAACAGAACAACAATAAGGACCACGTGGCAGGATAGTATGTCTGGATAAAAGACTTTGCAGGGGAGACTAATGAGTTACAGGAAAGAAAAAAATAAGCAGGTTTATAATCAAGGAAGAAAAACAAATCACATTTGTTTAGGTAAAATAAATTACCTTATTTATGTAAACACAGTGGATTGCTCTGCGTGAAGTGTCCATTTGGTGACTTTCACGTTGAGATAACATAAAGAGCAGATGTCCACATTCCAAAAAGTGGAGGACCCCACAAGTGAGCAAGTGGATTCTCCTGAATGAACTACAGCCTGTAGAAAGCACATTCTGGAGCATGAGAAAAGTGTGAGGGAAGGAGAGGCAAAAACGTGAGAACATTTGGAAGGAAATGGTGTCTGGAGTGAAGATGAGCCCGGGAAAGGGGGAAAAAAGGTATTGTTTTAGCGTTTGATTTTCCTTCACTACTAAGATCAATTTTAACTGGTAATAAATTATTGTAATGGAATTGTAGAATCAAAGAATGGTTTGGATTGAAGAGACCTTAAAGATCATTTGGTTCCAACAGCCCTGCCATGGGCAGGGACACCTAACATAGGGACAGGTTGCCCAAAGTCCCATCCAGCCTGGCCTTGAACACTTCTAGGTTGGGGCATCCACAACTTCTCTGGGCAACCTGTTCCAGTAAAGAATTCCTTCCTTATATCTGATTTAAATCTACCCTCCTTTAAATTAAAGACATTACTCCTTGTCCTATCACTACATTCCCTGATATGGAGTCTCCCCATCTTTCTTTTAGGCCCTCTTTAAGTACTGGAAGACTGCTACAAGGTCTCCCCGGAGTCTTCTCTTCTCCAGGGTGAAAAACCCCAACTCTCTCAGCCTGTCTTCATAAGAGAAATGTTCCAGCCCTTTGATCATTCTTGTGTCCCTCCTCTGGACTTGCTCTAATAGGTCTATGTCCTTCTTGTGCTGGGGGCTCCAGAGCTGACTGAATGCAGTACTCCAGATGGAATCTCACACGAGTAGAGCAGATGGAGAGAATCACTTCCCTCACCCTGCTGGCCACAATTCTTTTGATGCAGCCCAGGATACCGTTGGCTTTCTGGGCTGCAAGCTCATGTCACTGGCTCGTGTGGAACTTCTCATCAACCAACATACCTTGGACCTTCTCCTTGGAGCTGCTCTCAGTCCGTTCTCTGCCCAGCCTGTATTCGTGCTTGGGATTGCCCTTACCCAGGTGCAGGACTTTGCACTTGGCCTTGTTGAACTTCATGAGGTTCGCACACACTTACCTGTCAAGCCTATCTGGGTCTCTCTGGATGTTATCCCTTCCCTCAAGCATGTTGACTGCACCACACAGCTTGACATCATCAACAAATGTGGTGAGATTGCACTCAATCCCACTGTCCATGTCAACAAAGGTGTTAAACAACACTGGTCTCAGTAACAACCCCTGAGGAATACCACTTGTCTCTGAGCTGTTGACTGCAGCTCTTTCAGTGTGATCACTCAACTAACTCCTGCTTTTCCTTTTCCTCTTCCTTTTCCTTTCCTTACTTTCTTTTCATTTTTTTCCCCTTCCCCTTCCCCTCCCTCTCCTTCTCCTTCTCCTCCTTCTCCTTCTCCTTCTCCACGTCCTCCACTGTCTTCTGCTTTTTGTAAGAAAAGGACAAATCTTGCTTTTGCTTTTACTTTTTGCTCCTATAAAATCTCTATTGAAAGCAAATTACATTTTTTTTCTTTTTTTTTTTTTTGTGTAAATATTAGTTAGAATCATGTGATTTCACCCACTAAAAGTTTTTTTTTGGACAGTTACTGATTTTATAAGTCAGAAGCTTTGTTATCTGGTCACTTTATTTCTTATGTTTTAGTTTACATCTGTGAAATGTTTTGCTTTGCAGAGTCACTAATCACTGCAGGCTGTAAAGAGACTGAGAGAATAATGTTGTGGGGCCTATAAAGATTAAGGAGAAAGGAAAAGTAAGAATTTATTTCAGATGAATTGATGTAAGGCACCTGGAGATTTGGTGATTTTCTTTGAGTTTTAATGGAGAAGCCTTCAGGAAAGAAAAAGGAAGAACAAATGTTGATTAAAATGTAAATTTGCATACGTTTAACAACCATCTTTTAAAAAAATATATCTGAAAATATAAAAAGAAATAGAAGAGAATTCACAACCAACCACTTTTAAATGGCTTACATGCTGCTGTTTTGCTTCACGGACAGAACAACAGAACACTTCTTTTTTTTGTTAAAAATTCATCTCAGATGATGCAACTGCTATTACTTAATGTACTCTGTACTATATTTCTAAACTGGCAATTGAAAATCATAAATGGAAACATTGGAAATGAGGGCCATGAAACTCTTATTTCCAAGTAAAAAAAAAAGTATAACATATTTTAAATAATGCAATTAAATACATAAAACACCATTGCAGGTTTTAAACATGAGTTTAAAATAATATATATATATATATATTTAACAATTTCCCTCCTAAAACAAATATAAATGTATATTTTTACTTCAGTTTTAAAATTCAATACCACAAGGAGAATTGTGATATTTCTTCCAGCGAGCAGTGAAGATGACTATATAGCATTGCCATGGGAAAAATAGTCTCGTAATCAGTGTAAGGTTATTTTGAAAATATATTTCTGAAAATTTCTTAAAACCAACTAACTAATTGGAATATCCTGCATCATGAGAATTAGGTATTTTCCATTGTGTATAAATATCTGTTATTTTTTATTGTGCATAATGGAATTACAGCATAATCTCCTTCCTACCAGCCTCAGTGTCAGACTCAAGGGCTCTGATCCAAGCCACAGTGTTTCCTTCTGTGCCACTCTGCTCTTAAATAGTACAGATGTCCAGGTAACAAAACTCCCTCTCTCTTTTCTCTATGGCTGAAGGTTTTTACAGACAGTTTTGGTGCAGGCTGTCAGTCCATCAATCCACACAGTGGGATAGCTTTCCAGAAGTTGATTCGCCAAGGCGATCGGCTCCAGAGCAGATGTCTTCTGCAGCAGAGTGGCGGATTGAAGCAGGCAGGGCTTTTTTTTCCCGCATTGAGACCACTTGAAGCCAGGACCCAGCAGCCCTTGCGAGGGAGGCTAATGAGGTGTGGGTGGAGCCAGCAGAGCCTGCTCCCCTGCTGTGCAAAGGCAACCCCTAGGGAGCACAAGTGACCAGGAGCACTGCAACCAGGATGGGCAAAGACGGCATGGTGCAACAGTCAGGGTATGGCACGGCAGTTTGCGTGGCAGTGCATGCAGGCAGGGCAAGCAGGTAGGGCTCTCTCACTGCTCTTTTCCAATGGTCTTTTCCAACGGTGGTTGTAGCCTGCTCGTGAAGAGCCCAGCCATTGTATCCACCTGGCAGAAAACCATGGCCTCTGCATCTCTTGCAGCCTCTCTTGTGGCATCTCTCTTGCGGGCTGGGACCAAAATCCAGGTGGAGGGGCCACGACCCCCCATGGCAGATGCCTACACGCAGACAGAGCCCTTGAAAGAGCTTCCCAGACTCCCAGTTGCAGGGAACTCCAGAATCTGGAAGTCCCCTGTGGGGACAGAGGTGTATATGAACTTGGATAGCCACCGAAGTCTTATCACTTTGGTTGGCAGAAAGCCCTGGGAATGTGACGATTAGGAGAAACTTGGGAAAGCACTGAAAGGCTTTTTTTGTAGTATAAGCAGTACTGTGAGATTGTGTAACCTTGTGCAGTGAGAAAGTAACAAGGTGCACATAGGCTATTCTGCCGCTAGGAGGTTTCCATGGTACTGTGCTATCTCAGGATGGATATAAAAGAGCAGAGGTAGAGACAATAAAAAAACTTCTTTTCCTTTGCTTGCAACTTGCATCAGAGTCTGTGCATTCATTGCCACAGTCCCCCTAGGGCCAAAGGTAGAATTGGGTGTCATGGGTGCAAGTGTGCCCAGCTGGATGAGCTTTTTGAGCAAGTTGCTGTCTTGTGAGAGGAGCTCAGCAGTCTGTGAAGCATCCGCAAATCCAAGCAAGAGATTGATGTGTGGTATCAAGCTCTGGCACAGGTTGAGCAACAGCCCTGCCTTAAATCCTCACAAGGGACTGGTAAGGGAGCCTCCAACCCTGAATTGGCACAACCGATGGACTCATAAGACAAGGGAAGCTGGACCCTTGTCTCCGCTTGGAGCAGAAGGAGGAATCTCCCCCTTGGCCCCGAAGTGCCCCTATGCAATAGATATGATGATGCTCTGGGGCTCAGAAAAGGAGGGGATAATAACAATGGTCAAGCCCCAGGAAAGGGCAACAGTATAAAGGTGGACAAGCAAACTACGCATATAAGAACCAGTGCCACAAAAAAAGCACGAAGGGTGTTGGTAATTGGAGACTCCTCTCTGAGAGGCACTGAAGCACCCATTTACCACCCAAATGGTGGTACTTTATGTCCCTTGGAAAGATACTGAAGGGATCGGGAGTGCAAGTAGTGTTCTCCACAATCTCCCCGGTTGGAGACTGGGACCCAAGGAGGAGGCAACGTACAAATCAGGTGAATGATTGGCTGCATAGCTGGTGCCATGTTCAGGGTTTCGGGTTCTACTATCTTAGGCATTTTTCTGAGAGACCAGGAATGCTGACACCAGATGGGGCACATCTGACGAAGCAGGGCAAGAGCACCCTGTTCAGCAAGCTAGCTGGACTCATTAGTAGGGCTTTAAACTAGACTCTGTGGGGGAAGGGGATCTTCTGTAAGAGACACAAAAGAACCAGTGGATGCCAAAACTCTAGAAAACAATGGGAAGACACCTGTGAATTATTCCATAGGAACTGGGAATGTCTCCTTTAAAAAGGTAATGTGGCCCATGGTCCAACTGAAGTGCCTCTACACCAATGCACGCAGCATGAGGAAGAAGCAGGAGGAGTTGGAAGTCATGGTGCAATGAGAAAACTATGATCTAATTGGTATCACGGAGATGTGGTGGGATGAATCACACAACTGGAACACTGGAATGGAGGGCTTCAAGGTTTACAGGAGAGAGAGGCAGGGAAGGAAGGGTAGGAGTGTTGCCCTCTATGTTAAGAAATGGATAGATTGTGAGAGTTGCCTCTAAGAAACAGCCAAGAGCAGGTTGAGAGCCTGTGGGTAAAAATTAAGCATCAGACCAACAAAGGGCACTTTGTGGTTGGGGTCTACTATGGGCCGCCTGGTTAAAGGGAGCCTTTTGATGAAGCCTTCTTGCTCCAACTACAAGAAGCATCGTGTTCACGGGCTCTCATTCTGCTTGGGGATTTCAGCCACCTGGATGTCTGCTAGGAAAGCTACACAGCATGCAGTAAGCAATCCAGGAGACTCCTGGAGAGCACTGAGGAGAAGTTTGTCATCCGGGTATTAGACAAACCAACCAGAGAAGAATTGCTGGACCTGGTGCTCACCAATGTGGATGACCTCATTATAGATGTTAAGATTGGAGGCAGTCTGGGTTGCAATGACCATGCCCTGGTTGAGTTTGTGATCTTGAGGGATGTGGGCCTGGCAAAGAGCAAAGTCAGGATCCTAAACTTTAGAACAAAATTCCAGTTGTTCAATGAGTTAGTGGATGTGTCCCATGGGACACTGTCCTTAGAGACGGAGGATCTGATCAGAGCTGGGAACTCTTTAAGGTTATTTTTCTTAGAGTGCAAGAGCACTCCATCCCCATGTGTAATAAATCCAGCAGGGAAGGCAGGAAACCAGTATTGCTGAGCAATGACCTCCTGCTCAAACTTAGGCAAAAGAAGGAACTGCACAGGCAGTGGAAACAGAGCTGTATGCCCTGGGAAGCATACAGAAATGCTGTCTGGATGTGCAGGGATGGGACCAGGAAAGCCAAGGCACTGACGGATCTAAACTTGGTAAGGAATGCAAAGAATAACAAGAAGGGGTTCTACAGGTACATCAGCCACAAAATAAAGATTACAGAGAGTGTAACACCTCTGAAAAATGTAGATGAAGGACTGGTAACAACAGACATGGAGAAGGCAGAGGTACTTAACAACTTCATTGCCTCAGTCTTCACTGGCAGTCAGGCTTCCCACATCTCTGGAGTTCCCAAACCTCTAGACAGGGGCTGGGGGAACAGAGTCCCTCCCACTGTAAGCGAAAAGTAGGTTCAGGACCTCCTGATACAACTGAACAGCTGCAAGTCTATGGGCCCTGATGACATGAATCCCAGGGTCCTGAGGGAACTGGCTGATGTAGGTGCCAAGCCACTCTCCATCATATCTGAAAACTCATGGCAGTCAGGTGAAGCCCCAGTGACTGGAAAACGGAAAACAACAGTTCCATTTTAAAAAAGGGTAGAAAGGAAGACCTGGAGAACAACAGACCAGTGAGCCTCACCTTTATGCCTGGTAAGATCATGGAACAGATCCTCCTGGAGGCAATGTTAAGGCACATGCAAAACAAGGAGATGATCCGAGACTGCCAGCATGGTTTCACCAAGGGTAAATCATACCTGACAAATCTGGTGGCCTTCTATGATGGAGTGACTGCATCAGTTGACAAGGGAAGACCAACCAATGTCATCTACCTGGACTTCTGTAAGACTTTTGACACTGTCCTCACATGACACCCTGATTTCTAAATTGGAGAGATATGGGTTTTATGGGTGGACCATTCGTTGGATAAGGAATTGGCTTGATGGACACAACCAGAGAGTAGGGGTCAATGGTTCTATGTCCAGGTGGAGGCCGGTGATAAGCGTTGTCCCTCAGGGTTCTGTCTTGGGACCTATGCTTTTCAATATCTTTATCAGTGACATAGATGATGGGATCGAGTGCACCCTCAGCAAGTTTGCAGATGACACCAAGCTAAGTGGTGCAGTTGATACAACAGAAGGAAGGAATGCCATCCAAAGGGACCTGGATAGGCTTGAGAAATGGGCGCACATGAACTGAGTGAGGTTCAACAAGTCCAAGTGCAGGGTGCTGCACCTGGGCCAGGGCAATCCCAGGCATTAGTACAGACTGGGAGAAGAACTCATTGAGAGCAGCCTGGCAGAGGAGGACTTTGGGGTTCTGTTGGGTGAGAAGCTTGACCTGAGCCAGCAGTGTGCGCTTGCAGCCCAGAAGGCCAACCATACCCTGGGCTGCATCAAAAGATGCATGGCCAGCAGGTCAAGGGAGGTGATTGTCCCCCTCTACTCTGCCCTCATGAAGCCACACTTGGAGTACTGCATCCAGGTCTGGGGCCCCCAGCACAAGAAAGATGTGGAGCTGTTAGAGTGGGTCCAGAGGAGGGCTACAAAGATGATCAGAGGGCTGGAGCACCTGTCCTATGAAGAATGGCTGAGAGAGCTGGGGATGTTCAGCCTGGAGAAGAGAATGCTCTGTGTAGACCTCATTGCGTCCTTTCAATATTTTAAAGGGTTCTTATACAAAGGATGGAGAGGCACTCTTTACTTGTGTAGATAATGATAGGACAAGGGGGAATGGTTTTAAACTGAAAGAGGGGAGATTAAATTGGATGTTAAGAAGGAATTCTTTACTCACAGGTTGGTGAGGCACTGGAACAGGTTGCCCAGAGAGACTGTGGATGCCCCATCCCTGTAGGTGTTCAAGGGTAGGCTGGATGGGGCCCTGGTAAACCTGATCTATTTGGTGACATCCCTGCCTATGGAAGAGGGGTTGGAACTTTAAGGTCTCTTCCAACCCAAGCCATTCTATGATTCTATGATTATGTTTCAGGCATTGTTTTTCTATTAGCTGGTGACCCATGACCTATGCCATGACTCATCACCCTGTTTACTTTTCTGTTGACTTGAATGTTGCACTTCCTTATGCTCAATCTCCATCTGCTTTGCACTTAGCACTTGGTAAAAAAAAAAAAAAGAGAAAAAGTAAGGCCTTGATAGTCATGTGCAACAAGATAATATATCAAACAATAAACCCTACCCCTTCTCCATTGCTCTGGAAAAACATTTTTATATTCTTAATTGGAAATAAAGAGCAAAAGTTTTTCTTACCTTGCATTATACTAGATGTGATAAAAATCTTGATGGACATATTCTAGAGGAAGATTTTGGAATAAAGAAAATGACTGCCTAAATTCTGAGCTGGTGCGTAAACTATGGTCCTTCATTTGTTTGTATTTTTAATTTATGTCAATTAAATTGTATGTTGTATTTTGGAGTTGTTTCACTCTGTGGAACATTATTTAATGTTAAACATTATTTAATTGGTCAGGCAAATTAATTGTACATCTTCTACCTCCTGTGTTTATGAAGCTGGAAGAATAGCAACCTGTCTCAAGGAAACTACTTGACCATCAGGCAGTTGAAGCTGCTGGCACAGGACAGATTTCCTTCCCTGTCTTGTTCATGTATTGACAAAAGCATTTCAGTTTCAAGAGCACTGAGGCTATGGGCCACCTGTCAAGGTGAAGATTTGTTTGCAGATTTGTTTAACAGATCTTGGCTGTGATCTGTAAAAATAATATTGTAAGTACTGAATGACTTCCCTATTGATTAGTGTTTCTTGTGGTAAGATGATCTTTCTGTATTTGGATTATTGGGCTTTTAGAAATTTCCTTTCACAAGAGCTCTATCTGCAGTTCAAAAGATCAAAAGACTGTAGCTTTTGATTCTTTATTTATTACCACTGTTGCTTAGCTGATCTTTTCTATTGAGCTTGTTTTGCTAATTGCTGATCTTGCTTACCGATTCTGCCTAATAAGTGAAGAAGCATAAACTGTTCAAATCTAACCATTGATCTCAAACAAGAGAAAAGAAAAAAATCTAATTCTTTTGGTCTAATGGTAATAAAAACTTTGATATTTCCCTACATGTGTCTTCTGTTCAAGCTTTTCAGTGTTAAACTTTCAGCACTTGAGTTATAAACAGTTATGCAAGGATAAGAAATGTAAGGTCTGCAGAATAGTTGCTTGACAATTGAGAATTTTTCACAACACCACTAAAGTGAAAAATTCTACTTTCTCTTGAAAGCTTTTGGTTTCAATTAACTAGCATTTGCTGACAGAAAGCTGTTTAATTGGGAAATCCCCAACAGGCCTAATTATTGTTTTAATAACTAATGCCAAAGAGATAGTGAAGAGATGGATTTAGAATAACACACTGTGGTGCTCTGCCTATATGCATTTGAATATCTATAAATAAGTTTTTAAAATAGTATCTGAAGATGAGCATATATAAGCTCTTGATTTTGTAGTATGCTCCACCTGGTAAGAAATTGTTCCAGAGCTTGCAATACACTGTTAGGAAAGGGATAGATTATTTTGAAGGAATCAGATTAAATTTATGTGGTCTCCCACAGTTGCTGAAAAAATATGCTATGAATATAATGTTTGTGTTTAACTTGTGCCTACTTCTACTAGTTGAATTTATCTATTCATGTACTAGTATGAATTTAAAAGCTTGAAATTGTCATAAAGCTCTCTGTAAATCATCAACAGCTTTTCATACTATTTGAGCAGCCTCATAAACCTCTTAATATAAATTGGATTGAATTTTCAACAAAAAAAGATTCCAAAACATATTTAGTATAAACTCAATTATATTTCTCAGAACCCCTTTTCAGGAGGTATTTTTTTCTTCTGACTTACTACCAGCACTGAACGGGCATATCTAAATGGATTATTTCCTTGAGATGGCACAAAATATAAAAGCTGAAAGAAAACTTCAGTAGTAATGGTTCTAAGTGCATAGCTGTCATTGCAACTGTACTAAAACATGTAAATAGGTTGTAAGATACCATTATTTATCCTGAACAACCCATGTTGGGGTTAATAACTATAAATTTTTAGTAAACTTTTTTTTTAATTTAATACAGGTTTCAAGGTATGTCTATTATGAAATATAATAAAAAGTACACAGTATAAACTATTAATTTGTGAAACATCAGTGTCCACTATCTGTAATTATTTTATAGCATTGTTTTTATTTTAAAAGGCTGAAATAAACTGTGAGAGAGTCTAGTTCTGCTAGCCCATCTGAGGTGAACAACCCCACCACTTTCTTTTTTTTGATGCCACCTTTTTACTGTTTAGTTAGGAGAATGGATGTAAATTCCATTTCTTAGGTTCAGTACAGATATTCATCTCTAGATTTTGCATTTATTTGCCTTTGAACTCCGCTTCAGAACAATATGACCAATTTGGAAGTGCGCTCCACAATATCTTCTTATGTTTAGAATTTAAACCACATCATTATTTTCTTTCTAATTAAAAAAAAAAAATCAAACAGAAAATTCAAAGAATCTTTCTGGTAAAAAGACATTCACTTATTTTGTCACTTGTCATTCTTCTTAAATCACTACAATATGAGAATGTGGATTTGTACATGTTCTGTAATGGAGAAGAGTTACTTACTTGCTTAGTTGATTGCTTGCTTCTGGTGTTGGCCAGTCACAGGTGGCTTGTGTAGGATGGTACTGCAAAACGGAAGGAACCAATATCTCTGCAGAAGACTAAGGATGGATCTTTCATATGTGCTTTGTATATTTTATGCATTTTAATTATTCTGGGGAGAATGAACAAGAAATGCCATAATAATAATGTCATAATAGGGCTTCCCGTATTGTTTTTGACCTTCCATGGACTCAAAAGATCTAAATATCTCATTTGCTGAAGTGAATTTATATTATCAAGAATTGTGTTGCCTCTTTCTCTCAGTAGGTGATAGTAACGTTTCTTTAGAAAGAATGAGGAAACATATATATATGTGTATATATATATGTATATATTCCTCAGGATGCTTGATATTATTTTGTAGCAGTGAGAGACTGTTTAGCACAATCATGGTTTGTAATATTGCTTTTTTCTGCTTTTGACTAACATTTTCGCCTGTACTGAAGATAGACCACATTTCCTAAAGCAACTATTTCCTGTCTCTGTTTATCCCACTGAGATTTTCATCTCAAGCCCAAGATGTTTTCGTTCCCCTTCGGACTTTCAGTAGTACTTTATCTTACAGCTGTTTTCCACTATGTACTTCAGCGTTTCTCACAAAGACGGAATGCCGATCTTTCTACTCAAATATTGTTACCAGCCTGTCTGCTCTGTAAACAGTGTTAAATCACCTTGCTTCTCTATTTGTCTCAATACTATGCTCTAATTATTTATTTAATTTGATATCCTGGACTGTTCATAAAAGACAACTTATTTAACAGTTAAAACTATGTTTCTGAAAATGAAGTTTCCCAAATATAGCTCAAATAGTAGTTGCAGCTGAGCGCAATATCTAACTTCAGACACAGACACAGATTTCTAGGTTGGAAGAGACCTCAAGATCACCTAGTCCAACCTCCGACCTAACACTAAGTACTCCACTAAACCATATCGCTAAGCTCTACATCTAAACGTCTTTTAAAGACCTCCAGGGATGGTGACTCCACCACCTCCCTGGGCAGCCCGTTCCAATGCTTAATAACCCTTTCGGTAAAGAAGTACTTCCTAACATCCAACCTAAAACTCCCCTGTCGCAACTTTCGCCCATTCCCCCTCGTCCTGTCACCAGGCACGTGGGAGAACAGACCAACCCCCACCTCACTACAGCCTCCTTTAAGGTAACTGTAGAGAGCGATAAGGTCGCCCCTGAGCCTCCTCTTCTCCAGGCTGAACAAGCCCAGCTCTCTCAGCCGCTCCTCGTAAGACTTGTTCTCCAGACCCCTCACCAGCTTGGTCGCCCTTCTCTGGACTCGCTCGAGCACGTCCATGTCCTTCCTGTAGCGAGGGGCCCAAAACTGAACACAGTACTCAAGGTGCGGCCTCACCAGAGCCGAGTACAGCAGGAAAATCACTTCCCTAGACCTGCTGGCCACATTGCTTCTTATACAGGCCAGGATGCTGTTGGCCTTCTTGGCCACCTGAGCACACTGCTGGCTCATATTCAGCCGACTATCAACCAATACTCCCAGGTCCTTCTCTGCCAGGCAGCTTTCCAGCCACCCATCTCCCAGCCTGTAGCTCTGCTTGGGGTTGTTGCGCCCCAGGTGCAGGACCCGGCACTTGGCCTTGTTGAACTTCATACAGTTGACCTCAGCCCATCGCTCCAGCCTATCCAGATCCTCCTGCAGAGACTTCCTGCCCTTGAGCAGATCGACACACGCACTTAGCTTGGTGTCATCTGCAAACTTACTGAGGGTGCACTGGACGCCCTCAACCAGATCATCGATAAAGATATTAAAGAGGACCGGCCCCAGTACCGAGCCCTGGGGGACACCACTTGTGACCAGCCTCCAAGCAGATTTGACTCCATTCACCACAACTCTCTGGGCCCGGCTATCCAGCCAGTTTCTAACCCAGCGAAGCGTACGCCAGTCCAAGTCCCGAGCAGCCAGTTTCTTGAGGAGAATGTTGTGGGGAACGGTGTCAAAAGCCTTACTGAAGTCAAGGTAAACCACATCCACAGCCCTTCCGTCATCCACCAAGCGCGTCACTTTGTCATAGAAGGAGATCAGGTTTGTCAAGCAGGACCTGCCTTTCATAAACCCATGCTGACTGGGCCTGATCGCCTGCTTGCCCTGCAAGTGCCGCGTGATGACACTCAAGATAATCTGCTCCATGAGCTTTCCTGGCACTGAGGTCAAACTGACAGGCCTATAGTTCCCCGGGTCTGCCCTCCGGCCCTTCTTATAGATGGGCGTCACATTGGCTAGCCACCAGTCAACTGGGACCTCCCCCGATAGCCAGGACTGCCGATAAATGATGGAAAGTGGCTCGGCCAGCTCCCCCGCCAGTTCTTTCAGTACCCTCAGGTGCATCCCATCCAGCCCCATCGACTTGTGTACATCCAAGCTCCTTAGCAGGTCGCCAACCATTTCCTCATGAATAGCAAAGGCCACATCCTGCTCCCCATCCCCTTCCACCAGCTCAGGGCACTGGGTATCCAGAGAACAACCGGTATTGCCGCTAAAGATTGAGGCAAAGGCGGCATTAAGCACCTCAGCCTTTTCCTCATCCTTAGTAACTAGGTTTCCCCTCGCATCCAGTAAAGGATGGAGATTCTCCTTAGTCCTCCGTTTCGCGTTGATATATTTGTAAAAGGATTTTTTGCTGTCTTTAACGGCAGTAGCCAGGTTGAGCTCCAGATGAGCTTTGGCCTTTCTAATTTTCTCCCTGCACAGCCTCGCTACATCCTTGTAGTCCTCCTCAGTGGCCCGCCCTTTTTTCCAAAGATTATAAACCCTCTTTTTTCTGCTAAGCACAAGCCGTAACTCTCTGTTGAGCCAGGCCAGTCTTCTTCCACGCCGGCTCGTCTTTGGGCATGTGGGGACGGACCGCTCCTGTGCCGTTAAGATTTCCTTCTTGAGGAGCGCCCAGCCTTCCTGGACTCCTCTGCCCTTCAGAACCGCCTCCCAAGGGACTCGGCCAACCAGCGTCCTGAGCAGCTCAAAGTCAGCCCTCCGGAAGTCCAAGACAGCAGTTTTACTGGTCCCCTTCCTGGCCTCGCCAAGAATAGAGAACTCTACCATTTCGTGGTCACTCTGTCCAAGACAGTTTCCGACCACCACATCTCCCACTAGTCCTTCTCTGTTTGTGAAGAGAAGGTCTAGCGGGGCACCACCCCTGGTAGGTTCACTGACCAGCTGCGTCAGGAAGCTATCTCCCACGCTCTCCAGAAACCTCCTAGACTGCTTTCTCTGTGCCGTGTTGTGTTTCCAGGATATATCCGGGAAGTTGAAGTCCCCCACGAGGACAAGCGCCGACGATTTTGCAACTTCTGTCAGTTGCCTATAAAACTCCTCATCCGTCTCCTCATCCTGGTTCGGTGGTCTATAACAGGACGCTAGCCTTGCCGGCCTTCCCGCGGATCCTAACCCACAGGGATTCAACCTTATCATTCCCAGCCTGGAGTTCCACAACATCAAAAGATTCTCTAATGTAGAGAGCCATGCCACCACCCACTCTGTGCTGCCTGTCCCTCCTGAAGAGCCTATAGCCAGGCATTGCAGCACTCCAGTCGTGGGAGCGGTCCCACCACGTCTCCGTGATGGCAACCAAGTCGTAGCCTGCCTGCTGCACGATGGCTTCCAGCTCCTCCTGTTTGTTACCCATGCTGCGTGCATTAGTGTAGATGCACTTCAGCTGGGCCATCACCTTCTTCCCCAGCCTAGCCATTGTTTCCCCCGGCACGGCTCCAACAAGCCTTGTTTGAGCCCTGTCCCCCTTCTTGCCTAGTTTAAAGCTCTCTCTATGAGCCCCGCCAGCTCCTGGCCTAGGATCCGTTTTCCCCTTGGAGATAGGGACCCATCTGGGGCCATCAGGCCGGGTGCCGAGTAAAGCTCCCCATGGTGAAAAAAAAACAAAATTTCTGTGCTGGCACCAGCCTCTGAGCCACCTATTAACCACGTGAGCTTTCCATGTCCTCTCCGTGCCTCTCCCTTCCGCTGTAGGGATAGACAAAAACACCACCTGCACTCCCGCTCCCTCCACCAACCGTCCCAGCCCCCTATAGTCCTGTTTGATAGCCTTGAGGCTTCTCTTTTCAAGATCATCACTGCCAGCCTGGACTATCAAAAGCGGGTAATAGTCAGAGGGGCGAACCAGGTTTGGAAGCTTCCTGGTAACGTCTCTGACCCTGGCCCCAGGGAGGCAGCAGACTTCCCTATGTGTGGGGTCAGGCCGACAAATAGGGCCCTCCGTTCCCCTGAGTAGGGAGTCGCCCACAACAATCACCCTTCCTTCTTTCTTGGTGGAGGCAGTCCTGAGGCGTGGAGTCAACTTCCTCACCTCAGGCATCCTCCTGGGTAGGCTTCCTACCTCATCCTCACCCACCAGTCTCTCAAGCTCCAAGGCCTCAAACCTATTGTTCAAGGGCACCTGGGAAGGCAGCGCCGGAAGGGGAGGGCATCTCCTGCGAGGTTGAGAAGGGACCTGTCTCCATTCCTCCTCAACTCGCAGGTCCCCTCCCTCTGCCCGATGGCAACAGGGCAGGGGGTCCACCCCCCTTTGGGGCGTCTCACCCTGGTCCCTCTCCCTCCGGTCCTGCAGGGAGTCACTCCACCAGTCTATCTCCTGCTCGCACTCCCTGATATCCCTCAACCTCTGCACCTCCTCCTTGAGTTCCGCCACCATGCGGACCAGGTCGTCCACCTGCTCGCACCTCACGCAAGCAGTCCCTCTGCCTCCCGCCGATGGCAGCAAGAGGCTCAGACACTCCCCGCATCCGGAGACCTGAACTGCCGCATGTTTGGACGGGCAGTCGGTCTGGGTGTGTACTGACTTCCTAGAGAAAGCACCGTGCCTGGTGGAGACCATTGCAGCCCAGCTGACGGGAGAGTGCCGTTAGAGGAGGTGTCCCTATGGGCAGGTGTGAGCGCTCCGCCCTTCCTGCCCGCCCTGCCTGCGCTAACTGCCTCGCTAACTGCTGCGTCACTCCCTGTTTGCCGGCCCTGTTCGCCGCGCTCCCTAAGGGCTGCCTTTGAACGGCCGGGGGGAGGAGCTGTCGCTGACGCTGCTGGCTCCGCCTACGCCTCGTCAGCCTCCCTCACGAGGGCTGCCGGTGCCTGGCGGCTCCCTCACGTAGACTCGATGCCCGAAAAATAGCCCTGCCTGTCCCGATCCCGCGCTCCGCTGCAGCACGCGTCTGCCCCGGAGCCGGTCGCCTCGGCAAGTGGTGTCTGAAATGATGGTGGAGCCCGATTTAAAAGGCCCGCCGCTGACGCTGTCGCTGACGCTGCTGGCTCCGCCTACGCCTCGTCAGCCTCCCTCACGAGGGCTGCCGGTGCCTGGCGGCTCCCTCACGTAGGCTCGATGCCCGAAAAATAGCCCTCCCTGTCCCGATCCCGCGCTCCTCTGCAGCACGCATCTGCTCCGGAGCCGGTTGCCTCGGCAAGTGGCAACTTCACCCTGGGTGAGGGTATCCCTATCACTGAGGATAATTCAGGGTACAAAGTGTCAATTAAATTTAATACAAGTATGGTCAAGTACTTAGAATCATATGTCTTTCTTGGTCACTTCCTCTTTAAGAACAATTAAATGTTTATAATTTCCTCTTTTAATTTATTTTCCTCATAGTTTAGTATATTTATTATTATTTATGAAGCTTCCTGCATATATGGCTGAACAAAATTCTGGCTAAGTAATAAAAAGAATATGCAGCAAGTTAATACATATAAACTTAACGTTTCTTTCATCATTATTTTTTCAGATCTCTGTCTCTTTTTTTAAAAATATATATATTTTAGTTGTAATGTCTGTTCAGTTCTCTCACTGCTCTTATCTTATTTCAGTAATAAATCCTATGCTGTAATAACTACACTGTGCCTTGGGACTCCAGAATTCTACGAAGCTAATTTTTCTGTCCTCTCTTTTTAATAATTCTGAAAGTTCATAAGGAAAACAGTGGTGGAATCTATTCAAGTAATTCCCATATAGATTTCAATGAAATCCTCTGTGTTCTATTTCAAGGTTACATAATCTGATATAAATATTGTAGTAGTTAACAATAGCCAAAAATGCTTCTGTTTGATAAAGCTTCTGTATGAAAGATATTAAAACATAGTTTGTGTCTGATAACAACAGCTGATAACTGGTATCGTATACTAACAAAAATCAGAATAGTATCCAAGGAATCAGTATGCCCATCTACCGTACGTTACCATGTTACTGTAATTATGCAAGATATTCAAGCAATAGAGAACAAAATTTGACTTAAGAGTCACTAATAATTTATTTCATTTATTTTTTCATTTTATTCTATTTTATTTATTTTATTCTATCTATATATTTATTTAACCACCTTCATTTTTTCTGCATTTAAAGCCGATCATGGAAAGAGAGGTGTGTGTCTATGAATTAGAAACAAAGTTACTGAGTTTAGTAACTGGAAATAAAGTGCACAGTACAAGTGACCTGTTGTAGGAAAAACTCTACTAGATGACTCAGCAGTAGGTGAAATGAAGTATGCAAAAGCTGATAACAACTAGCTGTACCCCAAAGTTAGGCATTGCTGTGGGGGCTGTGATAACAACACAGTCTTTCTGAAACATTAACCAAATGACTATATCTGCAAATAGTTACTGTAGTTTTGTGATGGAGCAATTGCAGTTTTACCTACAGTTGCACCTAAACTGTAAACATTTAGTAAAGAAGGTATAGTATTAAAGTATTTGATCTGCCAAGAAGACTAACCTTCAAAAGTGAAATGTACTTGTAATGGAACTGAGTAAGCAGTTTATTGCACTAGCCTACCACTTCTGGAGACCTGGAAAGCGTAAACTCCAACCCACGAGAAATTCAGAGATACCTTTATTAAGTTTATGAGGACAAGATTTAACTCTACATTAGGAAATTCCTAACCAGATGAAAATCTCTAGCACTCGTTGTTCCATGTAAGAAGTTAAGTCAGTCCAAAGAAAAAAATCTAAAGCATTAATTTCTTTAAATTGTTCTGTTCTCTCCCATACTGAATTTATGGAATTTGTTCCTGATTTCTGAAGACACTTACTTGGTTCTCTGAGTCTGTTCTGGTAAAAGGCTTGTGGATTTTTGTTGACAGATTACCCAGTCACTTAGCTGTCTTCCAGAACAAGTGTTTTGTCTATATCTGCATATTCCACATTTTTTCACACTTATCGCAATTCACACAGAAACACACATTTATATTATTTTTCTCAGACATTGGTTCCTGATTTGATCATTTCCTCTGTTGTAGAACCAGCTGCTCTTTTGTTCTTGTCTCTTCATTTCTTTGTTTTTCAGAGAAATAAACTTGTACCTCCCCTCTCTTTTAAGTATATACTATATTCTTTCACGTCTTGAAATATATGATTAACTTTTTTTTATAAACCAGAATGCTTTGACTGAATAGAGGCCGATTGCTGAATTGAGATCTTCCAAGACTTTGGTCTTAGAAGATTTCAGTTTTAATACATTTCTTGGTCTGTATTTCAAATGTTTAAAGGGCACTTTCTTTCAAAATAACAATGCCTTTAACTCACAGGTGAAATAATTCAAAAGGGTGGTAATGCCTAATTAGGTACCTGAAGAGGATTCTGAGAGGAACCTATGGTTTCTATGTGTTTTGCTTCTCATTGTCGTCAGTATAAACAGGCTGCCTCTTGGCTGGTTGACAGCAGGATAATAGCCTGTTGGCAAGAGCCAACAGTGTGCCCTGGCAGCCAAGAGGGCAAACATAATTTTAGGGTGCATTAAATGCAGCATAGCCAGCTGTTCAAAAGAGGTGATTCTCCGTCTATATTAAATGTTGGTGTGGCGTCACCTTGAATATTTGTGCTGGGTCTGTCTGGCATGGAGTTAACTTTCCCTGCACCAGCCCACACAGTGCTGTTCTCTGTACTTGTAGCTGGAACAGTACTGGTATCACTCCAGTGTTGTGTCTGTTGCTGCATAGTACTGGCACAGCATCAGGACTCCCTCCAAGCCCCCAAGAGCCAGCAGGCTGGGGGTGGGCAAGTGGTGGGGAAGGGACATCACCAGGGCAGCTGACATAAACCAACCAAAGGGATATTCCATAGCACATGATGTCACACTCAGCAACAAAAAGGTGGGCTTTCATGGGGGAGGGGGCTGTCCTCCTGAATAACCATTACGTGTTTTGAGGCCCTGCTTCCCAGGATGTGGCCGAAGGTCTCTTGTTGATGGGAAGAAGAGAATAACTTTTTTTTCCCCCTTCTCTCTGTGCTTCCGTGCGGACTTTTTTTTTTTTTTTCCCTTTAATTAAATCATTCTGATCTCAAACGTCGAGCTCTTTGTGTCATATTTTCTCCCCCTTCCTCTTTGAGGATAGGGGAGTGAGAGAGCGGCCATGGTGGAACTAGGCTGCCCACCTGAGTAAAATCACCACAATATTGCATGCAGTTCTGGGCTCCACAGTATAAAAAGAATGTTAAGTTCCTTGAAAGCATACAGAGGAGGGCAACAAAGATGTCAAAATGGTTGGAGGATGTTCCTTATGAGGAGAGGTTGAGGACATTTGACGTGTCTAGTCTGGAGAGGAGAAGGTAGCCTCATTGCTCTCTACAACTTTTGAGGCTTTTGAACTAGATATTCTTTAAAGATACCTTCCAAGTTAACTGAACCATTTCATCTGAACTATTTCATTTCATTCTGTTCTGTTCTATCCTGTCCTTTCCTATTCTATTCTATATGCTCTGACATAACGTTAGGTTGAAAACAATTTTTTTTTTTCAAAATTTCACAGAATCACAGAATCACAGAATCACACAGAATCATCTAGGTTGGAAGAGACCTCCAAGATCACCTAGTCCAACCTCTGACCTAACACTAACAAGTCCTCCACTAAACCATATCACTAAGTTCAGCATCTAAACGTCTCTTAAAAACCTCCAGGGATGGTGACTCAACTACTTCCCTGGGCAGCCCATTCCAATGCCTAACAACCCTTTCAGTAAAGAAGTTCTTCCAGACATCCAACCTAAACCTCCCCTGGCGCAACTTTAGTCCATTCCCCCTCGTCCTGTCACCAGGCACGTGGGAGAATAGACCAACCCCCACCTCACTACAGCCTCCTTTAAGGTACCTATAGAGAGCGATAAGGTCGTCTCTGGGCCTCCTCTTCTCCAGGCTGAATGATCCCAGCTCCCTCAGCCGCTCCTCGTAAGACTTGTCCTCCAGACCCCTCACCAGCTTCGTTGCCCTTCTCTGGACTCTCTCGAGCACCTCCATGTCCTTCTTGCAGTGAGGGGCCCAAAACTGAACACAGTACTCGAGGTGCGGCCTCACCAGAGCCGAGTACAGCAGGAAAATCACTTCCCTAGTCCTGCTGGCCACACTGCTTCTTATGCAAGCCAGGATGCTGTTGGCCTTCTTGGCCACCTGAGCACACTGCTGGCTCATATTCAGCCAGCTATCAACCACTACTCCCAGGTCCTTCTCTGCCAGGCAGCTTTCCAACCACTCATCTCCCAGCCTGTAGCGCTGCTTGGGGTTGTTGCGCCCCAGGTGCAGGACCCGGCACTTGGCCTTGCTGAATTTCATACAGTTGACCTCAGCCCATCGGTCCAGCCTATCCAGATCCTCCTGCAGAGACTTCCTACCCTCGAGCAGATCGACACATGTACCTAACTTGGTGTCATCTGCAAACTTACCGAGGGTGCACTCAATCCCCTCATCCAGATCATCAGTAAAGATATTAAAGAGAACTGGCCCCAGTACTGAGCCGTGGGGGACTCCACTAGTGACCGGCCTCCAACTGGATTTAACTCCATTCACCACGACTCTTTGGGCCCGGCTATCCAGCCAGTTTCTAACCCAACAAAGCGTACGCCAGTCCAAGCCAGGAGCAACCAGTTTCTTGAGGAGAATGTTGTGGGAAACGGTGTCAAAAGCCTTACTGAAGTCAAGGTAGACCACATCCATAGCCTTTCCCTCATCCACTAAGCGTGTCACTTTGTCATAGAAGGAGATCAGGTTCGTCAAGCAGGGCCTGCCTTTCATAAACCCATGCTGACTGGGCCTGATCACCTGCTTGTGATCACCTGATCACTTGCCCTGCAAGTGCCGTGTGATGAAACTCAAGATAATCTGCTCCATAAGCTTCCCTGGCACTGAGGTCAAACTAACAGGCCTATAGTTCCCCGGGTCTACTGTCCAGCCCTTCTCGTAGATGGGTGTCATGTTTGCTAGCCGCCAGTCGACTGGGACCTCCCCTGATAGCCAAGACTGCCGATAAATGATGGAAAGCGGCTTGGCCAGCTCCTCCGCCAGTTCTGCCAGTACCTTTGGTTGGATCCCATCCAGCCCCATTGACTTGCGTACATCCAAGTGCTGTAGCAGGTCGCCAACCATTTCCTCGTGGATAGTGAGGGCCACATCCTCCTCCCCATCCCCTTCCACCAGCTCAGGGTACTGGGCATCCAGAGAACAACTGGTTTTGCCGCTAAAGACTGAGGCAAAGAAGGCATTAAGCACTTCAGCCTTTTTCATCTTTTGTAACTAAGTTTCCCCACGCATCCAGCAAAGGATGGAGATTCTCCTTAGTCCTCCTTTTTGTGTTGATGTATTTGTAAAAACATTTTCCATTTTCCCCTTAGAGATAGGGACTCATCTGCGGCCATAAGGCCAGGTGCCTGGTAAAGCTCCCCATGGTCAAAAAAAAAAAAAATTTCTGTGTTGGCACCAGCCTCTGAGCCACGTGTTAATCAGGTGGGCTTTCCGTGTCCTCTCTGTACCCCTCCCTGCCACTCTAGGGATAGACAAAATCACCACCTGTACTCCCACTCCATCCACTAACCATCCCAGTCCCCTAAAGTCCCGTTTGATAGCCTTCAAGCTTCTCTCTTCAATATTATCACTGCCAGCCTGGACTGTCAAAAGAGGATAGTAGTCAGAGGGGCAAACCAGGTTGGGAAGCTTTCTGGCAACATCCCTGACTCTGGCTTCAGAGAGGCAGCAGACTTCCCTATGGGTAGGGTCAGGCCGACAAATAGGGCCCTCTGTTCCCCTGAGAAGGGAGTTGCCTACAATGATTACCCTTCTATCTTTCTTGGTGGAGGCAGTCTTGAGGCGTGGAGTTGACTTCCTCACCCTAGGCATCCTCCTGGGTAGACTTTCTACCTCATCCTCACCCACTGGTCTCTCAAGCTCCAGGGCCTCTAATCTGTTGTGTAAGGGCACCTGGGAAGGTGGGGCCAGTAGTGGGGGGCGTCACCTGTGAGGTCGAGCTGTCTCCATTCCTCCTCAACTCCTAGGTCCCCTCCCTCTGCCTGACAGCGATAGGGCAGGGGGTCCACCCCCATTTGGGGTGTCTTACCCTGGTACCTCTCCTTCAGGCCCTGCAGGGAGTTGCTCCACCAGTCTATCTCCTGCTCACACTCCCTGATTGCCCTCAACCTCTCCACCTGCTCCTTGAGGAGATTTCCTTAACTTTCATTTAATCTGGGGTTTAACTGCAAAGTGTAGGAAACAGAAGTTAGTTTTGTACAACAGCATATTTAAAGGAGCATTCTGTAATTCTGCTATGAGGTTTAGATATTTCTTGTTTCACTTATTGTACGTTGTAAACTGTCACCATAACAACACCTGTATCCTCATTATTCCGTTATTTCATTGATTTATTATTATTATTATTATTATTATTTAAATTAAATAATTTATTGTGTTCACTGATTTTTGAGGATATCATTTGTAGCTCACAGTCCTAAAACATTTTGAACATATAATGTAAGAACATTGATCTTTGATATTGATCAGAACATTGATACTGCTCAAGATTTGAATATTCAAAGATGACTGATAATGGTAAGTAAATTAGAAGATTTATAACCAGATTTTGCATCTGGTTTTAAAGACCAATTCTATTGCATAGTAATGCCTTCACCCTCAAGAAAGAATTTAGTCAAGTCATTCTGTGAATTTTTAAAATGGACATATGAAGAAATGTGCTTTCTCAGGTAGTATTATACATATATATACATACATATAATATTATATATAATATATATATATTATATATACATATATATATTATACATACATATTTATGTAGGAGTTTCTCAGTGAGTAACACGTGAGAAAGAAGAAATCTGTAACCTCAGAATAAAATATAGAAAACCTAATGAATATTAATAAAACAAATATTATGAAATTCAGAGTGAGTTAGTGAATCTAAGAATGAGAATAAAATAGAACTGGGAAAATATATTAAATTTTGATGTACACATACGGATGTGGCATTCATTTCCAGAATGCATCCTGACCTCAACAGTTTTCATGCAATAATTTAAAAACTTGTGCAAATATTGTTAAACAATTTTTTAAAAGTATTTTCTTTTGAGATTGTTTTTTATGATTTCTATATCTTGTTGCTTTAACAAGGTTGAATTCTGGGTCCTACACTTGGGACACAAGAATCCCATGCAACTTTACACGCTGAGGTAAAGCTGCCTGATGGAAAGAGACCTCAGGCTATTGGTCAATAGCCAGCTGAATATGAGCCATCAGTGAGCTCAGATGGCCAAGAAGGCATCCTGGCTTGTAAGAGAAACAGTGTCTTCAGCCGGACTAGGGAAGTGATTGTCCCCCTGTCCCTCTAGTGAGGCCACATCCCAAACACTGTGTTTGGTTTTGGACCCCTCATTACTAGAAGAACATCGAGTGCTGGAACGTGTCCAAAGAAGGTTGATGAACCTGGTGAAGGGTCTAGAGAACAACTCTTATGAGGAGTGACTGAAGAAACTGGGGTTATTTAGCCTAGAGAAAAGGAGTCTCAGGGGAGATTTTATCACTCTCTACAACTACCTCAAAAGAGGTTGTGGTGGGGTGGGGGTTGGTCTCTTCTCCCAAGCAACAAGCAATAGAAGGAAATGGCTTCAGGTTGTACCAGAGGAAGTTCAGGTTGGATATTAGGAAAAAAAATCTTCCCTGAAAGGGTTGTGAAGTAATGGGACAGGCTTCCCTGGGGGAGGTGGTTGTGTCTTCATCCCTGGAGGTATTTACAAGACATGTAGATGTGGTGCTTATGGACATGGGTTAGTGGTAGACTTGGCAGTGCTAGGTTAATGATTGAACTTGATGATCTTAGAGGTTTTTTCCAGCCTAAATAATTCTATGATTTTATAAATGAAAAGTAATGCAAATCTATAGAAAAAGTTTGAACTAAGTAGTACAGCTTTGTGAGTACAAAATAAAGTAAATTATTATGGGGAAAAAGAAAAAAGAAAAAAGAAAAAAATGTATTTGTCAGTGCAAACAGTTTGCTAAATACTTTTGTTAAATCATTAGCTATGGTTCTAATGGTAAATAAAACATTAGGATGATATCAAATAGCATTAAAAACACAAATTATTTATCTTAAATCAAATATTGCATTCTCCTTTCAAGATGGTGTTGCAGAAGCTGAGGCACTTGAGAAAAAGATTATTCAGAAAAATATGACTTTTCAGTGAACAACAACACTTATGGAAAGAGAAGTTAAAAAGCTCCACGTATTCCATATGGAAAAAAGGAATAGTAGAAATTACAATAAGATGTGTGAATTAATATTTAATGGTGTGCAGAAGTTTGCTTCTCCTGCTTATGACATAACACAAGAAGAAAATGAACATTTGTAGATCTGATGAATGGCAAGATAAAAATTCATCAGATCACATACTCTCCAATGAAAATAGCTCACATTATCTTTTGAAAACCAAAACTTTACTGAACTTCCAATACAAATGTATAAGAAGAATACTCAAGAATTGTGAGTTAATTCATTAAAGGAAAACTTAAAACTTCTGCTTCTTGATGTGATGTGGTAAATATCATGGGTGGAGTCTGAAACTTCGAGGACAAAAAGGTGTCAGGAAGAGAATCTCCCAGAGGAGTAATTTTTTCAAATATGTAGTCTAAGACATGGTCTGGACAATATTCATCACCAGAAAATATTTCAAATCAGAGTCATAGGGTAAGCCTACTGAAACGTATAAAGCTTTCATAATCCTGAATTATAATTTTACAAATTCTTGTATCATGATATGAACAGAAAAATGAATTCTATGAAAACTTTACATAATGTCATAGCCATATGTTCCACTTAAGCCAGCTTACTAATGATATATTGTCCTAATGTTTGGATTGTACTGCCAGAATTATTTATTTAGCTGTGCAGTGAACACAGTATGGTCCAACTGAGAAACTGTGGCATAACAATGGTTAAATTTACCTGGATTTATTTATTTTTTTGCAGCATGGAGAAACACAATTCATAGCTATCATGCAGGGAGCAATGCAGAGGCAGAAATGAGCTGGGGCTAGAAGGAAATATTTGTAAACATTTACTTTAGTTTGTTCTTCTCTTGTATATAAGATTGCTCTAGTTATGTGATATAAGGCTGGTACCTTCCTCACTGTGAAGGATGACAACTTGAAATGTTCTAGTGTTCCTCAAAACAACTAATTATTTTTGAGAAGGTCTACTGCTTTTCTGATATAATTCATCTTCGTATTACTTAGTTTTGAATGAAGTGGCTAGTGAAGCATCACAATACCTGAAGCTCAGCCTCAAATAATTAGAAATCACTGCAGCTTAGTAGAAGCTTTGCACAAGGATTGCTTTAATATGAGAAGTTACAGAAATGGGCATATACTTTCCTTTACCCATAGGCCTAACTATCATGTCAATGAAACTGCTGGAATAGTAGTAAAACATTTTTAGTGCCCACTTCTAAAGAGTGTATGTACTATTTAAAGCTTTAAGATGTACCACTGTGATATAATTTGAATGACTGCAAATGTTAAGAATTCATTTTAATAGTAAGCATCATCTTTATGAAATGAGCTGAGCCTCTTCATCCTATCTCATGCATGTCATACTTAAAATTAATATTTAGTCTATGAAAATCCCAGAACTTGAGATTTCTTTTTGGCTTAAAGGAAAGAATGAGCCAAATAGCCATATGGTGGATTAGGCGACTTCAACCTGAATGCTATTAAAGCAGAGAGTAAGAATGAGGTTATTAAACATAAAAGTGAATAGAGGATATATATATTTTTTTTCATTCTGTGTTTTCTCAGTGGCTGAATAAACAGATGGAATTAAATGAACGCATTTGCAGATGTGCTTAACTGGCAGAGGAATAAATGAGAGAATGTAAGGAAGGAGGTCAGCTTCCAGGTGTTTGGTATTTCAGCAGCGTGAAAACTACAAAGAATGTTGTATGATTTCATTTATGTGACGAAAAAAGAAGCAATGACCACACACAGAAACAGAAACACATTTTTTAAGGAATTTTTTGAAAGAACTCTAAAATTTAGAACCTTTTTTTTTTTTTTTTTTGGGGGGGGGGTGTTGTTGCTGTTTTTCTGGGCAAATTTTAGATTTAATGAAAATACTTGGAACTAGGAGCTATGCAATAAAAGTTTCAAAATGGAAAACAAAAGCATTGGTTTTGCAAAAGTTGTGACACTTTCTGTTTCATGAACAATGATATTGGCAGATTTCTATTATCTGTGGATCTGACAAAACACTTTGTCTTCTTTTATAGGAAAACCCTGTTGCTTTGTAACGCAAACAAAATACACATTAAGCACTCAGTACTGTCATTTTTAAGTGCTATAATAAGAAATTGAACTGCATAAAATAAAAATATTGGATTTTGTTAGAATGTTGAAAAAATTTACAGACATGAATTCCTGTAAATCAATTAGCTCTGAATTTCTGGTAAACTACATTTCATAAAAGAAACAATCGTAAGTATGGAAATGGCGTACTTAATTCCTTTGTTGCTTGCATGATTAAGATTAAGTTAGTAGGGGGGACTATTTATTTTAAATGAGAAACAACATTTCCTTGGCCCCCCACAGGACAGTATAATTTACCAAAATTCTTCACAGGATTTTATTGGTCCCAGCTGTGAAACCAAAACACTAGTTATAAGTTTTCAATATTATTTCAACAATTCAACACTGAAGGATATCTCTAACACTGGCATCTCCTCCAACTCTCCTGTTATCCCAGCTGACATTCATTCAGTGGCACACTGTAACCACAAGAGAAGCGGTAATGCTTTAACAATTACAGTTAAATAAAGCAATGGAACCTCAAACCAAAAATGATAGGGCTACTAATCCTTAATGTCTCAGTGTCAGCTATGCAATACAACATAGATGACCTGGTATCATGCAGTATCTTCTAGAATGGCAGTAACTTGTAACTCAGATCTTGGAGAAACAAGGGCCTTTCTACACACATTTCTACAATTTGCACACTGTATCAGAATTAATAAAAATCTTTCACTACTCTTTTCCTTTGTCTTTGGATAAATACCCAGAAAATTTAACATCAGGTACAGCTGTTGAACAGATAAATGCTCAGCCTACTTTTAAAAATCTTGTAGTTTATATAAAATGATAAAATATTAAAACCATATGCAAACTTAATATTTAAGAACATCTTCCCAATGGAAGGAAATGGTGTCTGGAGTGAAGATGAGCCCGGGAAAGGGGGAAAAAAGGTATTGTTTTAGCGTTTGATTTTCCTTTCACTACTAAGATCAATTTTAACTGGTAATAAATTATTGTAATGGAATTGTAGAATCAAAGAACGGTTTGGATTGAAGAGACCTTAAAGATCATTTGGTTCCAACAGCCCTGCCATGGGCAGGGACACCTAACATAGGGACAGGTTGCCCAAAGTCCCATCCAGCCTGGCCTTGAACACTTCCAGGATGGGGCATCCACAACTTCTCTGGGCAATCTGTTCCAGTAAAGAATTCCTTCCCTATATCCGATCTAAAATCTACCGTCCTTTAAATTAAAGGCATTACTCCTTGTCCTATCACTACACTCCCTGATATGGAGTCTCTCCCCATCTTTCTTGTAGGCCCCCTTTAAGTACCAGAAGACTGCTACAAGGTCTCCCAAGTCTTCTCTTCTCCAGGGTGAAAAACCCCATCTTTTTCAGCCTGTCTTCTTAAGTGAGGTGTTCCAGCCCTTTTATTATGCTTGTGGACTTCCTCTGGACCCACTCTAACAGGTCATAGATACATTGAATCATTAAGGTTGGAAAAGACCTTTAAGATCATCTGGTCCAACCATCACCCTACCACCAACATCATCCACTAAACCATGTCCCTAAGTACCATGTCCAACCTTTCCATAAACACCCTCAGGGACAGTGACTCCACCACTACCCTGGGCACCCGTTCCAATGACTGACTACTCTTTCTGAGAAGAAATGTCTCCTAATTTCTGACCTGAACCTCACCTGGTACAGCTTGAGGCCATTCCCTCTAGTCCTATCACTGGTTATCTGTGAGAAGAGGCCAGACCCTAATTCTCCACAACTTCCTTTCAAGTAGTTGTAGAGAGCGATAAGGTCTCCTCTGAGCCTCCTCTTCTCCAGACTAAACAATCCCAGTTCCCTCACTAACTCCTCACAGGACTTGTGTTGCAGGCCCTTCAGCTTCATAGCCCTTCTCTGGACATGCTCCAGGGCCTCAGTGTCTTTCTTGTAGTGAGGGGCCCAAAGCTGAACACAGTACTTGAGGTGCAGCCTCATCAGAGCTGAGTACAAGGGGATGATCACCTCCCCGATCCTGCTGGCTACACTATTCCTGATACAAGCCAGGATGCCATTGGCCTTCCTTGGCCACCTGGGCACACTGCTGGCTCATGTTCAAGTGAGCATCAACCAACACCCCAGATCCCTTTCCTCTGCACAGCTTTCCAGCCATTCTGCCCCAAGCCTGTAACGCTGCATGGGGTTGTTGTGGCCAAAGTACAGGACCTGGTACTTAGCCATGTCGAACTTCATCCCATTATCTTCTTCCCATTGATCCAACTTGTCCCGGTCCATCTGCAGGGCATTCCTACTCTCCAGCAGGTCAACACATCCCCCCAGATTGGAGTAATCTTCAGACTTACTGAGGGTGCACTCAATTCCCTCGTCCAAACCATCAATAAAGATATTAAAGAGGATGGGCTGCAACACCAACTCCCGGGGAACACCACTGGTGACTGGTTGCCAGCTGGATTTCACTCCAGTCACCACCACTCCCTGGGCTTGGCCATCCAGCCAGTTTTTAACCCAGCAAAGAGTGTACCTGTCCAAGCCACGGGCTGCCAGCTTCTCCGGGAGACTACTGTGGGAGACCATGTCAAAGGTCTTGCTGAAGTCTAGGTACACTATGTCAACAGCCTCATCCATCTCCCAGGTCATCTGGTCATAGAAGGATATGAGGTCCATGTCCTTCTTGTGTGGGGGGCCCCAGATATGAATGCAGTACTCCAGATGGAGTCTCACAAGAACAGAGTAGAGGGGGAGAATCACCTCCCTTGCCCTGCTGGCCACAATTCTTTTGATGCAGTCCAGGATATCGTTGGCTTTCTGGGCTGCAAGTTCATTTTACCGGCTCATGTGGAGCTTATCAACCAACACATCTAAGCCTTCTCCTCAGAGCTACTCTCAGGTCATTCTTTGCCCAGCCTGTATTTGTGCTAGGGATTGCCCTGACCCAGGTGCAGGACCTTGCTCCTGGTCTTGTTGAACTTGGCTTTGTTCCACTGAGAATGAGAAAACAAATAGAACACATCTTTCAAAAAGATTGCCGTAGATATATATACAAGAATAATATGCATAAATTTAACTCAAGTTCTTAATAGACACAAAATTCATGAAGACAATTGTTCTTCAGACTGATTCATACAGATTTATTAATCTCGCAGAATATCTGCTATATTATTTATTTTTAATATAGAAACATATCATGAATCTAAGTTAATATTTGTTTACTATCACTTAGTGATGTTCTACTTTTTCAGTCCTCTCTACTGATTCTGCGCAATTGTTTTACAACCAAATAACAATCTTGCCTTTTCTAAGATTTCTCCTTTTTTTTTCTTTTCTTTTTTCTTTTCTTTTCTTTTCTTTTCTTTTCTTTTCTTTTCTTTTCTTTTCTTTTCTTTTCTTTTCTTTTCTTTTCTTTTCTTTTCTTTTCTTTTTTCTTTTCTTTTTTCTTTTCTTTTCTTTTCTTTTCTTTTCTTTTCTTTTCTTTTCTTTTCTTTTCTTTTCTTTTCTTTTCTTTTCTTTTCTTTTCTTTTCTTTTTTCTTTTCTTTCCTTTTCTTTCCTTTTTTCTCTTTTCTTTTCTTTTCTTTTCTTTTCTTTTCTTTTCTTTTCTTTTCTTTTCTTTTCTTTTCTTTTCTTTTCTTTTCTTTTCTTTTTTTTCTTTTTTTTTTTCCCACATGTCAAATGTAAAAATTAACAATGGATATTATCATCCATAAAAAAAAAAGAAAAAAAATGAAACCAAGCTATTAAACAAATATTTCTTCTTTCCTTGACCATAAATGGTGACAAGGACATAAATAGAAATAAAAGTTCACTGGAACAACATGGTAAGCAGGTGGTAGTCAGACATATACAGGGTATATCATCTTAGTAATGTATTGGCACATGCTTAAAATTCATTAGATGTTCTCTGGTTCAGTCTTCTTCAGTCTATTGTGGGATACAGCAGAAGTAAAGAAAGAATCTATTTTCACTTGCAAGTTGTAACATAATTTGTGATGCATTGAAGCAATGATCCTTCAATCTGCTGCCCTTGATAGTGGTTCCAAAACAATAACTGCTGTGCAGCATGAAGAGAAAGATTCACAGTGCCTTTCATTGATAGTGTAGTAACAATGAACTCTGATGTCTACTATGCATGTTATATTATTCATTCATGTCCTTTTGCTATATTGTCTTTTTGGAGGATTTGGAATCAATATGTATTATTGTGAGTGTAATCAGCATGACAAGCAGACAGTGTTTTTTTTTGTTGTTGTTGTTGTTGTTTTTGGTGTGTGTCTATGTGTGTGTGTGTTTTGTTTGTTTGCTCATTTTTCCCCCAGGATAATCCCTTCTGCTTGCATTTCCACATACTTTTCATCCCATCTTCAAAGCTTCATATTCAAACTACAGTCCTTCTGGGCAACAGTATCTGGGTAGCAGTGTTTTTAATCAAGCTGTCAGAGCCACTATGCAATCAGGCTGAGGAGTACTTATTGATCAGATGATCTTTCCTCCCTTCAGAAATCTTGCCAGTTCTTCAGTCTTTTCAGTGTGTGCAGTACCATGTACATGCATAAAGTTTGTGCTAAAGATGATAAGATTATTTTGTTAGTTGTTCATGTTGATGCTTCTAGCAGTATGTGACCTCCCTGTCCTCCTCACTCCAAGCAACACAGTTTCCTCTACCTCCTCTGCAATGTTATCACACACCTATATCTCTGGTTTGCCAGTTATTCTGCATTCTAGACTACATGGCTGTTTTTAAACTCAACCTAATATTCATCACTTATGTAAACTGTTATTTGCAAACTAACTCTTCATCATGCTTTGTTTTCATTGGTGATATTTTAATGTGTATAATTTTAATTTGCTTTATAATGTCTTGATATGATTTGTAATAGTTAGATGTAGCTCATCTCTTGACTAAGTTGGAAGGTTGTCTATAATATAGAAAATAAATATTCTAACCATATCTGACACCTTATTTTTTTTTCTCACCCTCAGCTCTCCCAGCTCTCCTACATTTTTTTATTTCTTTACCTTTTCTTTCTTTTTTTTATTATTACTTTTTTCTTTCTTTTCTCTTCAGTCAAATGCAGAGCTTTGACTAGAACAAGAAGTTGACGGGCATCACTATTCTAATTCAGCTCAGATAAAAGAAAAAAGCATCTTCCAATACCTATGGTAATTAAGAATTTATTTATTTATTTATTTATTTATTTATTGAGGGGAATGCTCTTCACTGGTATTTCTGCTTTTCTGAACAATAGGTCAAGCTGTTCTTTTGAAGGGACTCTTTCACCTAGCCCTTTGCCAATGACCCTTTGTTCTCACATCCACAGCAGAGAAAATAGCAGCAGTATCTCATTTATTTCTTCCTGTTTCTCAGTGTAACCTGCCTGTTGTTCCAGAACTTGCACTGCTTGGAGGATTAAGACCTATCGTAGTGGATAAGACCAACTTTCTCATATGTGAATTCCTCTTCTTTTGTTATGCTTCACACAGAGCTTAGTTCCACAATAAGCGAGACTGAGGCTGATGAAATGCAGAGGACAGAATGAAAATTCACGACAAACTCTGTTGACAAATGTACAGGGAAGTTTATGGGAAAGAATGTTCAAGGTAATTATAAAATACAGGCAGAAATGGTAGATATTTGAGGATACAATAGTTTTAAATTCCTGCAAATATTGGAGATTCTGGATTGTTTTTCAGACTCTGCCTGCACAAAGTCATTTAAAATCAACAGCAGGGCTCTGTGAATGATCTGAATTCAGAGAAGTTTACCAAGTTTTAGGTCACTGTGACATTCAAGGCCAGTCCCACCTCTCCATTTACTTTAATGGGATTTTAACCAGACTTTAAAAACAGAAAAAACTAAGAGAAGGAGTATCCACACAAGAGTTCAAAATTCACCATACAATCTCATCCTTCCTAACCCCAGAACAATACATGTTGCCTAAAAGCTTGAAGTTACTATTAAAACTATTTATTTTTCCCTCTGGTACGTGAGTGTACACCAAGAGTATGTAATCAAACGTCTTTTCCCAGGTATTGAAACTTCAGAATTGAAATATTTCTCTGAAAATTATCTAACTCAAACGGCTTAAAAAAAAAACATAAATACTCTGAGATTTTAAATTTAAATTGGCACTGGTAACATGTAAAACAAACAAACAAAAGCAAACAAAACTACAAAGGTAACAACAAATGAAACAAAGCAAAACAAAGAAACAAAGAAACAAACAAAACCCTCATAACATAACAGGTTTAATTGTTTTATTAAGTACTACAAAATAACAAATTAAAAACATTTCTAAACATAAACATTTCTAAATATTTTAACATGAAATTTGTTTCTTTTGAAATTTGTTTCTATTGTCTGCTACACTCATGTGTGTTCCCAAAATATGATGTCATTTTTGTTATGTGATGCTATGTGATTTGGTGGAGTTTGTAGCGAGAACAGTTAAAACTACAATAAGCAGAACATTGTGTTATAAAGGAAGGTTTTGAAAATCTTGTATTTGTCTACTAGTCTCTACTCTCAGACAAAAAATATTGTATGAGTAACTATTCTTTTAAATTATTTTTCTGCTCATTCTCCCTGACTGTAGTCAGCACTACGAAATTACTTCCTAGGGAATAGGTGATGCCACCTACAGCAGCATATGTCTCAAACAGTATTAGAAATGTATATATAACCCTGCCATAGTAATGTCTGATCAAAGTGGTTTTGGTATTCTGTATTTTTAATCACCTCACAGCTCTTTAATTTTTCAAGAAAATAAATAATATACTTATTGTCTTTCTATATTAAAGAATGAAAAGGAATAGATACAATGCAAGAATCTTTTGCTTGTAGAAGTGATATGTCACCTGACTCTTTCTCCTAATATGACAGAGAGTTATTAACTTTTTAAAAGTTTGAAACATCCTCAATTTGTGTTAACTTCTGCTGGTGTTTTCAGCATCTTAGAAAAGCATTGCAGCATGAGTACTGCAATTACTTCTTTGTTCTGGGTAACATGGTAACATGTTGGATAGACTTTTCTGTACTTACCTACATGTACTCCTACAGTAATGGGGGTCTTTGCTCATTTAATTAATTAATTAATTAATGTCTAGTCTTGAATGAATAATGTAAGATATATTCGACTTCTTTGGTAATGTGGCTGTGTTACAAGAAACAGGTGGAAAAAAAAAAAAAAAAAAAAGAGAGACTGTGCCAAACCTAAGAATTTTAGTACAAGATCATGTAGATAATTTAGCAAATTTAAATCAAGGAATCATAGAATCATAGATACTTAGGCAAATATTTATATGTATTTGGTTATATCTCTTTCCTTTTTTAACTTTGTGGGTTCACTTTACTGAATTCTCATGTGTTCTTAAAGACCAACAAGGAATTTTTTTTTTTTTAAAGTCTCTTAACTGACACCCATCTTCCTGGTTGCACATGTTGGACATTTGAGTATTTGTTTGAGCCTTTGTGTCTCTCTCTAGGCAGTAAGATGAGATACATGCAGAAAAATGGTATTACATGAAATAACAATATAAAAACTTACTACATTCTCATGAAATCCCTTTTAAGGTCATGTTTGCATTTCTTTGAAAAGGTTTTACTGTTTCCATACAGATAATTTGCATAACTAAATGACAGAAGCAGCCTATCTGCCACTGATATGTAATTATAATACCCGCTCTTTTGAACTTACCAATTTATATCTGTTGATGCTTTGCAGTTTGTCTCAGAGCTGAAAAAAGTCTTGTCATAATATTTCATTATTTTATATCTCATGAAGCATGATATAAATAAGAAATATGATTACGGATTAAAATATTTTTATTCAGATAAATAAAAGAAATGAATACAAGGATATGCTTGAATATTTATTGCCATTTTAGCAGGTGCATTGCAGTATAGATGACAGCAGCATCAGGGAATAAATTAATCATAATTAACACTCAGTTAAAAAGACCTTTTCTCATCAAAGATGTAGATGCTATAATTAGAACTCCTAATTTTAGATGGGGAAGGATATCCACCAAAAAATGGCTGATGCTTTGGAGAGAAAAACACTTATGAGTGTGTATTAAATAGAAAATTTACCAATAAAATTAGGATTACAGTTAACACACTGCCAAACCTAGAAATGGAAAGATAATGTGTCCATTTGCTTTAATTCCATTGCACATTTCTCATTTAACTTCAAAATAAATAAGTAAAGAACATAAACTGAATACCATAGACTTGACTCTTCCGCTCCTCTCCTTGAGAGTGATGACTAAACCAAAAGTAACTGAAGTGCAAATTAGGTGGTACGCACATCACAGTATGTGATGTAAACTCCAGAATTTATCATGTGGATGATCAAGACACAAACCTTTAATGCATATGAAGTTCTGCTCTTCATCTCCATCCGGGTCAAGTTCATAACGTTCCTTGGAGACTTTCTCCTTTGTGCTCACATGGTGACTTGCAGAGCAAAGAGTTATTATGCCTGATGTTCACACAGAGATGGACACATGCAGGACATGCTTAACATACATCATATTTGGTAGCCAGGTGGAAATGGTGTTTCTGTAACATGTCAAAAAGATGAGTCGTCCCTCTGTTAGTATCAGATCAAATGTAGCCTCAAGCACACAAAGATAAAAGAAGACTTCATTTCCCCAAAATGCATCTTATCATCAGGTTATTAACAGCGTGTTCGTTTATTTCCTTCAGTGATACCCCAAATAATGCAACTACTGTATAGTCTGTGAAAGAATTAAAAAAAAAAAAAAGTAAAAGTGGTTATCTCAATCCCCTTAGCAAGGGCTACTGCCCCAGAGATTGTTTAACAATTAAGGAATAACTGATAAAACACAAAAACTTTTTTTTTTTTAACTAGTTCTGCAATTCATATAAAAACTCTTAATGAATTCACTAGGTAAATATGAATTTGCTTTCAGGAGAAATTTTAGTGGTGGGCTGCACCTAGAGTGGAAAACTGATTATAAATGTAGTTAAAAGGAAAGACATAGGTCTACAAATGACAATATCCATGTGTAATTGTATATAAAAATTAGGTGACTAAATATCAGAGCAATTTTACTAATGATACCTCAGATTTTATCCTAGGGCTACAGCACCATCAATACGGAGCAGGAGACCTCAACTTTGTGTTTATCTAGTCCTAAAATGTGGATGAGTTAAAATTATTTCTATAGAATATTCCTTTGGGCAGATTTTTCTTTCTTTTTTTTTTTTTTTAAACAAACAAACAAACAACAAAAAAAAACCTTTCAGCTAGAATCTCTTTATTAACCAGATTAAACCAAATCCATGAAAAACTATTTTCAAAGAACAATGTAAACCCTAATTTTTCATAAAAATTTTCTCTAATAAAAACAAAACAAAACAAAACAACAACCGTAAATAAATCAACAAAACCTTTAAGTGAATAACAGATGGACATTGTCATTTATTGTGGAATCAATAACAATGAAAAAGAAGAAAAATACAAATAGCAAAAAAGGGAACAATAATTCTATTTTCATATTATATGTGTACAATTTATATATGTATTAGCTGCGTATAAATTGATTAAACAAATAAGCCACAGTAATTTAGTAGTTCAAGCTTCTCTTCTACTAATAGAACAGAAATCAGAAAACAAACAAACAAAACTGTCATAAATCCATGCATGTTTTACCAATCCTTCAAAAAAAAAAATATTTCAACATGCATCTGTATCTGTCACATCAAATTTATTTGACACCATTGTATTTGAAAACAAAAAGTAAATTTATGTTTCTTCTGACTAAATTTTTTTTGTTAGAGTAATTACAGTTCCACAGTCCAAAATGTCAATATGGAATTTTAGGTGAGTGTTGGGAATTTCAGAATTTTCATTTCAGGCAGACAAAGTTACAGACTCAAATTGTAACTGTTCACTGATTACCAGTTAATTCTCCCTTACATATATGCTACTAGATTCTAAATACAGGACAAGACTGTTTTTTCTGAAGAAGACCTTTTCTATCATATTAGAACACTTTTTTGTTTGTTTGTTTGTTTCTCATCATATTAAATCAGCTAAGTCATCTGCACCTGAAGACATCATAACTAAGAAAAAAAAAAAAAGTAAATAAATCCAGATAATTAAAGCATACATATTTTGTATGAAGAAAATATTTTTTTTAAAGAAAATGACTTATTTTTGTATGCTTGATTAAAGTTTCCTGAAGTTTGTCCCTCCTCCCCAAACTTTGAATTTGTTTAAATGAAAAGTATATGTTGAATATTAACCCACTAATGGAAATTGGACCCTGTCTTTATTCCTTGCCTCTGTTTATCCCTGCAGTCACTATTATTTCCCGTCCCTCAGATATTCCCAGCCTGTGTTCTCCACAAATTCCCATCAGTTTGTAGCTTTGCAATCAATTATTTTTTTTCATCTCATTTACATAATTCACTCTCATGACAGGGAATCAGAAGGGAAATGAATCAGTTTTCTCTGAAAGAAGATTTAAGGGTGAACAGATGAGATTCTCAGATGGACTTTGAAATATTTTAATGAAGCAATTAAAATAAAACCTGATGAAAGGAGGATGTTGAAAGCAAAGATTATTATAAAGCTGCTTTAGTATAAAGAAGAAAAGCAAGGGTTTATTTAGTGAGCATAGCAGTTTAAAATGAGCTAGGAGTAGCAGACTTGCGAATTCAAATGTGACAGGCAGCATTTGCACTGATTTTGTACAACATATGTATAAAATTGAAACCTGCTTTTGGACCTGACCTCAGAAAAAATACTGTATAGTATCAGTTTTATGGTATAAAACAGAAGAGTGAAATTTGATTCTGGCTTAGCTTACAATGTTTGAAAAGGAGAACAGGTTACTGAGAAGGCATTTCTGGTTTTATCACAAGAATATAGTTTGAAACGCCCTCTTAAGAAAACATTAAAAAATATATAAATCTACGTTGATGGAAAACAACAACAACAACAACAACAACATAAGATATTTCTTGAAGAATCATGATTAAATGATCTATCAATATATTCAAAAACAAACAAAAAACAACAAACAACAGTAACAACAAATCATTTTACCTCAGAACTGAAGCAAATTGAATTTCTAACTTATAAAAACAGAAGAAGACATTATGACAATGACAGCTAAAGTGTTTGCAAATTTCTGTAGTTAGTATACTTATTTATATAGCTTGCTATTATTTCTGGAAAAAAAAAATGTATTACTCTACAGAAATGATTTATTAAATAGATGAAAAAATCAAATATATATATATATTTAATCTGGAATATTTCTAGGAACATATGAACAAATCATCAAAACAATTTATAAATAACACTGTTTTATTGAGGAATTATGGTTGAAATGAACCACAACAACAGAAAAGAATAGATCTTCCTGAGCACACTGATAGTGCCAAATAGCTGAAACATATACATTCTTCTGTAGTCGTTCTGTACTACAGGACTGGTCTCACTATTAACCCTAAGACCAAATTCACCAATTCTGAACATTGCCTTGAGTGCATGAGCCAGAGGCAGGGGCCATTAATGTTTATATTTTCTTCAAAGGGTACTGAAAGGGACATGAATGATTGGCTTGATGTTAAGAGTTGAAACCATAAAATAGTTCACATTCCCAAAAGGGGCAAGACCATTTACAAGAAGGACATGGACCTATTATAAGAAGGACATATACCCATTAAAGAGAGTCCAGAGGAGGGCCACGAGGATGATCAAAGATCTGGAACACAGCTCCTCTGAAGAGAGTCTGAGGAAGTTGTCCAGCCTCGAGAACACAAGGTTCCAGGGAGACCTTATAGTCCCCTTCCAGTACCTAAAGGGGGCCTACAAGAAACATGGGGAGGAACTCTGTCAGGGAGTAGTGATAGGATAAAGAGCTATAGCTTTAAACTAAAAGAGGATTTACCATGGTAAGAGGAGAGAAATTTGTCCTAATAAAAAAACTGGTTACAGAAAAAAAGTGAGGTTCAGATTTGTGTACAGGAACAGATTAGTTTCTCCCCAGTCAGAAATGTGTTTATAAGAATATCAATTTCATATGAAAGTGCTCTAGAATGCTAGTCTGATTTTAATCTTAATATTAGCATTATTGGTTTTGTAGATAAAAAAAAATAAAAATAAAAATAAAGTAAATTAGGAGAAAAGTATAAGTTGACATCTGTCCTGGAAAAATCAGTGAACTCTCCATTAAAAATAATAAAATAAAATAAAATAAAATAAAATAAAATAAAATAAAATAAAATAAAATAAATAAAATAAATAACAAAAAAATGGACAACCTGATTTCAGTGAGCAGAGTTTTACCTACTAGCAATTATTTATTACAATATAAAAACAGATGTTTTTGCTTGAAAATATGATTGTAAAATTCTCATTGAAATTGTTCTGTTGAAAAAGATTTGATAAAACTTGTTTAGGTAACAAAGGCAATGAAAGCAAATAGGTTTCTCATAGAATTTTAAATTTGGTTGCATTTGTTTCAGTCGTGCCTGTAAACTTTTTGAAGGAAACCCTACACAAAACATTAAATGTAGTGGCTCTCAATTTTACATTGTTTGAGTTAAATCAGTATAGAATCATGGCTTCAGTCTGGATTAATATTGTGAGTAGAGTAGGGCCAGATAGAAAGTAGTACAATAGAAACCTAGTAGTATTCCCTGGATCTGGATCCAGAACTCACAAGCTTAATGGAGCACCCTATGTTCTCATTTTCTGTTCCTGGTTTCTACTAGGTTTGTAATTTTCTTTCAAAAAATCATCTGGGTCAAAATTTTCATATTTTAATCAAACAGAAAATGGTGTTTCTGCTTTCTCACCGCATGTGAGGCAGTGGCTGAGTGCTATTTCCTAATTTGTTGTTCATTTTGTACTTTCTATACTCTCCAACACAGCCAACATTCCACTTGAGCATAATGAAGATAACTGTTGTTCATCTGCTCTTTCTGAATCATTTCTATGTGTCTGTAGACACTGAACTTGATAAATATTTAACTTGGATGAGAGGCCCAGTAATCAGTTGCTTTGCCCTGGTCATTCATATGGAGAAAAAATCCCTGTGAATAAACCTATCTCTATAAATATTTCTAAGTGTGAATTGCAGAAGGTTGCTTTATCACTTGCCTTTGGTGATGCTGAAAGAAATATTTTTATTCATACACCATTGAAAACACAGCTCAGTAAAGTGATATGCAATGATAAATTTTACTCACTACTTTTAGAGTAAATGTTCTTCAGAATTAATTTCTGTGCCACTTTCCTCAGTGTTTGAGATTTTCTGCCTTTCTCCTTTCATAAGTGTTACTTCTGTTCTTGTAATTGCAACTCCTAATTTAATAGCACAAGTGATTTTATTTAATATATTGCTTCAATAGTACAAGCAACATAACACTTGTACTTCTCTTGTACTCTTCTTCCTTATGCTTCAGGCAATTTTCAGTTCACAGAAGATGACTCCTACTTATTCTCTGAAGGCAGATTTCCTCAGGCACTGTATCAAATGCTTTTCTAAGCTCTTATTATATTAAATCTGACATATTTCCATTTGTCCATGGACTCCCTTGTATTCTCTCCTATGTGAATATCAATAGACTTACCAGAATCTGAAAGATGTCACAGTGAAGGGGCTTGCTGCCTCCTTCTCCTGAGGTTTATCCTCTGGAGTTTCATTGGCCCTTGTTTCTACTTCCTTGTCATTTATTTGTAGAAAAATAGTCTATATTTTCATTTAAAAAGTCCCTGTTAATTTTCTGCTTGTGTTCCTTAAAGTTAAATGATCAAAGTTTTGAGTCTTTCCCAGGTCCCCAGTAGTTGTTTCTGTTCTGCTAGAATCCAACATTCTGTTTTGGGAATGATTCACATTTCAGATAGGTACAGAATAGACTCAAAAACAAAAACAAAAACAAACAAGCAAACAAAAAACATCAACATAATCTCAAAGTGTATATACTAAAAGCATGGAAAACAGAAAAATTTCAAGTATTTGCGGAAGTCAGTCAGTATCTGTGTAGTTTAATAAAAAAAATATATTTTTTCTTTTTCTGGCAATGGAAAGTATCAGAGTCCTTTTTTTCTTCTAGAGCCTCTCCTTTCTCATTCTTTACTATCTCCATCACTAAAACAGAATATTTATCTCTGAATATTTTAAGTTTACTCCTCTTTTTGTTGCTTTTCACACCAATATCTATAACTAGCCTCTTTACAATCTCAGCATCCGCTAATTCTGAAAAGATAAGTATGTTTGACCTATATGTTGGCATAGTGTGAATATTCCTATATATAGTTTCTTTCCTACTTTTTTTTTCTATTGCTAGAATCTTCTATTATTTTATCTTTTTCTTCATAAATAGCTGATCTTGAGCCTGTATGGTTTTTGTCATGACATTACCAATTCCTGCAATGTATCCACTTTAGCTTATGTGCTTTACCTTGACCTCATCTGCTTTACCTTGAGCTCATCTGTTTTTTTAGTCCCTCCAGCTTCTGCACAAATAAACTAATGTCTCTTATTCCTCATACAATGTTATTGTTCATGTGGATATGGCGCTACCAATCTGTACAGCTTTCATATCAGTTATACCTTTGGGAAATTTGTGGATTATCTAATGAAAGAATACATTTTAAATGTGCGGTGTAAAATAAGTTTTGTACAATTTTAACTCTCTAGAGTAACAAGATTCAAATTCCCAACCGTCATGTAATATAGAAAGATCGTAGGAATCTATTCACACATTCAAATTTCATTTCATTTAAAGTGCCCAGCATAAATTATTGTTTTGTACGTAAAGGTCACACATTTATGTTTGCGTTCCTAAGGGTTTAATCTTGAACTTCACTGCAGATGTGAGCAGGAGTCAAATGCTGAGGATCTCAGAAAAGCATAAGAGACTTTAGGTGACAGAATTCTAGTGGCAAAATGTAGATTCAAATTCCACTAACTAGATAAGTTTATGATTTTTTCGTATAGAGTTAAATCTGCTGTTACTGAAATTAACAGTTGCTTAGCCATTAGCTTAAACAGGACCAAGAAAAATCCCTTAAAATGTGATCCTAATTTATGCTTGGTGTGCAAGTCATTCACCTATGCTTTACATTTCTGTAAAGATGTGTTGCAATTTTTTCATTCAGTATCTTGTCAAAAAATAATTGTTTGCAAGTTCTGCAGTTTACCAGATTGGTTGGAGTCTGATTTCTGTCCCAGATACACTGTGTAGTCATACTTTTAAAAAGAAGACATAACTATAGTTATTTATGTCCCTGTAATGGCTTCTCACCTCTACAAATACCTGTGCGTTTGTCTTTACAGTTCAGCTCATCCTTACTTTGAACTCCCATGAACTATGAATCATGGAACGTAGTTCAGTTTGGTTTCAAAATGCATGTGAAATATTGTGTTTTTGGAGTTCTTATTCCAAACATCAAACCAAACAACCCTTCTTCCCCCCACCACACACCACTTTTTGGCTCCACTATATTTATATAGAAGGTTGTTGTCCCATTCCGATTGCTCAGAGGGCCATTTGCAGGTCACCCACAGTGAGATTAAGACACAAGTGAGGTCAGATGTTGTCTGCTAGTTTATTACTTTTGTATTAAGATATCAAAAGAGAAGCAAGAGAAAAAAAAAAAAAAAGAATGATGGAAAGGTATTGAAATATGAGTGAAGGTATCTTATAGATTGCAAGAGATAGTCACCACCGTGGATCCAGCAGTGTCCTGTTGGTCTTGCTGTGGGGAGGGGTTCTTGTGTCTTGAAAAGGCACTGTTTTCTTACAGTGTCCCCTCCTCATGGTATTTTTATTTGATTTCGAAGGTAATGGCATGTAGCAAGTTCATCACTACACATGTACTTATTTCCAATTGGTTGAGATCACTGCCACTGGGCAGTAACACCTCCAGTATCATGTGCCTAGAACTTGCTGTACTGGCATTTTTCTCCTGCCCATGCATTTTGGTATGTATAGGCACCAGCCAATCAAAAAGAGATGTGCTAGCCATATGGATAGGTAGGTCTACATTGTTAGGCAGGAAACTCTGCAAACAATGCTTGAGGTAGAGTACAAATGGTGTCTTTCACAGGTTTCCTATTTTCTCCTGAAATGCCCTTGGAGTGGAATGTTGCATAGATTAATAAGTAGTAGTTGGCTTCTAGATCTTGCACTTCCTCATCTTTTCAATTGTAATCAACCAATGCTAGGACACCTATTCCTTGAAGTATTCCACTTAGGTGCCTTGAAAATAAAGGCCATAATTCAATGAATTGATTTTGCCTGGCAGAGATCCAAGTCTGTTGAAGTAACCGGGGCACAAAATTGCATCTAAACAGAAGTAAATCTATCCTCAAAACTATTAAAAATAAGTTTTGGCTAAACATCATACAGCTCATCAACAGTTGTTAAATAATGGTGTAGATTATGTTGTTAAGGTTGTTTAGAACACTTTTGTTTGCATTAGAATTATGTTCTTTTCTACTTCTGCTGAATTTGAACTGCATTTCTGATCAGTGAATATAAATTACAAAAGTACTGTGTGATTTTGTAAAAAAAAAAACCTTTAAAACTATTTAAATTATATTAGATGTATCTGCTTTTATTACACAGAAAATCATGCAATCACCACTCCTGTTAGTTAATTGTTCTAGCAGGAGAGGTGTAGCCATTGCAGAGGTACTGAGAAATCCCAGATTTTGTATTTGCTTTTGTCTAGGAAATCCTGACTTCTCCGGCCCATAAATATTTATTCATATTTATGCAATAGCATTGCACCTGCCATCATGGCTAAATGTCAGAGAAAACTGATGGTTTGTTTGCATTAAAATCTTGCTTAAGCTTAATTAAGGTAAACCTTGGTCTTGGATCAAAATAAAAATATAGTTATTGGTTTGCTTTAAACTAACTGGTTAAAAAAGTCCACCTTTATTATCAGTATAGAATGAAAGAGAAGTATTCTCTGTGATGTGTAACAAATACAGCCTCTTCCTTGACATCGTGGCATACAACCTTGCCAAAACACAGTGAATAGATTTACCCGTGTGTGAAGATAAATCCTATTGTAGAGTTTATTTTGTAAATAACTTTTGTATACAAATATTTCTAATATATCATGTTTCTTCTGTGCTAGCAAACAGAACCCTCAATATACTAACATTAAAAAAAAAAAGAAAAAAAAGAAAAAACATTATTATATTAATTAATTATAGTATTCTATAAATATGAAAATGCTGCAAACATCAAAGGAGGAAAGACAATGTGCAGTAATAACAACAACAACAACAACAAAATGGCACAGAGACTAAGAGAGATTTAAGCCAATTATTAAGGAACTTTTCTTCGCACTCTCTAATTCTGTGTAATAGGTTTTGAAAGGAAGTCCACCCATCAATCTGATTATTTTAGAGCAAGCCAAAATTGATCAATCAGTCAATCAAATAAAGCAATCAGGTGTTTTCTGGAAAGAATCATCTATGTTCTTTACGAAATGGGGAAGATGACTTAAGAAGTCTTTTGTGTTTCTTATTTCCATGTTGAAGACAATAATTGATTGAGCCTTTGCCTTAAAAAAAAATAAAAAAAAAAAAAAAATTAAATTGCTATGTAAATAATGTATTTGTCTCAATTTAAAAATAGGTCTCACATACCATTATGATAAAATATATCCTTCTGAAAGCTTTCTCACATCCAATGTACACAGAAAAAAGGTTTCTCTCCAAATAAAGTAGGAGACATTGAGATTTTGATTCTATATCCTGCCCTCCCTCCCCCAATCTGCATTTTTTATGTTTTTTTTTTTAATGTTTATTTTTATTATTATTCATATGTTCGTATACTCTGGGCATTTATTCCTGAAAAAATAGAAGTATTGTGTTTTTGAACATCCAAGAGCAGGCCAAGCTTAAGTAGCAGTCACCAAACTATCAAATGAAAATTGATTATTTTCTCATGTATCTTGTCCTCACTATTTCTTCTGAAAGTAATCTCTGAAGTTCCTCATCTACCTGATACTGAGTATTAAAATAATCTAAATTGCTTAATACAAGACGAGATGGGAAGTTTTGAACAGAACTTGAATCTTGGAAACAATTAAAATTCTCATTGACCTCAGGTTTGTAAGGTTAAGTATCAGAGACACAGGTATCAGAGACACAGGCTAGAAAACTGTTGGAACTTCTGCAAAATTTGTATATGTTCACGTGTTGGAGAGAAACTAGTAAGGGTAATAGGATCTAGTTGTGCTGGCAGTCACAGAATCATAGAATGGTTGAGGTTGGAAAGGACCTCCATTTAGTCGAACCCCCCTGCTCAAGCAGGGTTACCTAGAGCATGTTACACAGCATAGCATCCAAATGGGTTTTGAATATCTCCAAAGAAGGAGACTCCACACCCTCCCTGGGCAGCCTGTTCCAGTGCTCTGTGACCAAAAACATAAGTTTTTTCCTCATATGGTGATGAAACCTCATGTGATTCAATTTATACCCATTACCCCTTGTCCGATCACTGGCTACCACTGAGTAGGGTTTGCAATATGATACAATTTCCAGGACTTATTTTGATGATGTAAACTTTGATTATTATAAGTAAAATTGATGAATATGGAAGAAAAGAAATCACCTTGTACATGACTTTTAAAAGGGTTTTGTAAGCTGTATAGGTATGCTCTGTTACTGTATAAAAATTATATTTTTGCTGTAAGGATCTTATAAAAATTATTGAGAAAATGTTATTACAAATGATAGTCTAAAGCAGGATGAGTCAAATGTACAGTAAAATTTAAATTGTAAGAAGTAAGTAGAATATAAAATAAAATATCTTCCAAAGCATAAATTCAATATTAGGAAAAGGTTCAAGAGGCATAGTTCTCAGACCCTTAAAGGATTTTATGGAAATAATCAATTTTATGTAAAGCAGCAGCCATCTACCACATTCTGAAAGTAATTTCCTTGTATTCAAGTACCTGTAGACTATAGCTGTAATATTGTAATGTTTTAAAATAATGTAGACAAATAAGTAATAAATATTTTTTGACTATTCTGCCAGCTCATATATCAAGAAATATTAGAGAAAAATAAGAACGGCATGGGTTATTTTTAGAAGATATATGTTTATAATAAATAGAATTATTGCCTCTAGGAATTTATCATATTCCTTCCTGAGGTCCACATTCAGATATTTTTCTAGAAATGTATTAATTTCTCCTAATATGAACATTGCAGTGTCTTTTATCTTGATCCTGCAAACCACTTTTACAAATATATTGAGGCTCCAAGCATCAAAGTATTAAATGAGACTTTGAATGTAAGATACTTGGATTTCATTTCAATAATGTGTGGTGGTTTTACTCGTGTGGGTGGCCGAGCTCCACCACAACTGCTCTCTCACTCCCCCTCCTCAAAGGTAAAAGGGGAGAAAAATACGATGCAAAGTGCTCACGGGTTGAGATAAGGACGGGGAGATTGCACAGTAATTATTGTGACGGGCAAAACAGACTCAGCATAGGGAGACAGTAAGATTTATTGCCTATTACTAACAAGGTAGATAAGTGAGAAACAAAAGAAAGAAACCAAAAACACCTTCCCCCCATCTGCCTTCTTCCACCTCCTCCCCCTGAGAGGTGCAGGGGAATGGGGGAACAGGGGTTATGGTCAGTCTATAATGCTTCTTCGCCGCCACTCCTTCTCGGGTCACTTTCGTCCCCTGTGCTGTGGGGTCCCTCCCACGGGATGCAGTCCTTGCCGAACTGATCCGACGTGGGCTTCCCACAGGCAGCAGCTCTTCAAGAACTGCTCCAGGTATGAGTCTGTACCACGGGGTCCATCCCTCAGGCGCAAACTACTCCAGCCTGGATCCCCCATGGGCAGCAGCTCCTGCCAGGTCACCTGCTCCTGCGTGGTCTCCTCTCCACAGGCTACAGGTCCAGCCTGGAATCTGCTCCAGCAGAGGTCTTCCACAGGCCACAGCCTCCATCAGTGCAGGTCCACCTGCTCCACCGTGGTCTCCTCCATGGGCTACAGCATGGAACCCTGCTCCACCGTGGTACTCCATGGGCTGCAGGGGGGACAGCCTGCTTCACCATGGTCCTCACCACAGGCCACAGGGGACTTCTGCTCCAGTGCCTGGAGCACCTCTCCCCCTCTTTCTTCACTGACCTTGGCACCTGCAAGGCTGTTTCTCGCTCCTCTGACTCTTCCAGCTGCTGTGTAGATGCGTTTTTTTCTCTCTTTCTTAAATATACTCTCACAGAGGCGCAAAACAACATCGCTTATTGGCTCAGCTCTGGTCAGCAGCAGGGCCCTTACCTAACATGGGGCAGCTTCTAGATCTTCTCGCAGAAGCCACCCCTATGGCCCCCTGCTACCAAAACCTTGCCACGTAAACCCACTACATAATGTTAATTAAGAGTCATGCCTTATGTGCTCCCTTTCAAAAAAAAAAAAAAAAAAGTATTCTTTCATAAACAACCAAACAACAACAAACAAAACACAAACAATAAATGCTCACAAGTATTGGTAGCTATGTCTTAGAAATTCCAGTTTGTGTGCTATTGGCTAATTTCATTTTCTTATTCTTAATTAAATACTAAGACTTCAAGTAATGAAAATTATTTTCCCAACTTTTCATAGTATCCTGTATTTTCAATGTACCCTGTATTACAGTCTTTAAAGTATTTCTCAGCTGGAAAGGGGGAAAAGGCTTTTGTTTAATGTTGAGAATTAGTCTTATTTTGGGGAAAACACACACACACACACAAACATACACACACACAAAACAAACAAACATACAAATAAACAAAACCACACCACTATGTTAGTTCAAATCCAAGGCTGTAAGGAGTTGCATATAATGGAAAATGTGAAGAAGTCGTACAGATTTAGTTTAAAAAAAAAAAAAGTTTTCAATATCTTCAATATCTTTATTTTATGATAAGCCTAACAGAGCCACTGAAGTATTATGTTTAAGATCAAACAAGGAGTAACTCCGGGGTCTGGAAATAAAACCTTATTCCTGGACTGCAACTTCTTCTGGTGTCCATTCTTCACAAAGGCTAAGGAAGATATTACAATCAGTGTTGCATAACTTTACCCTGCATTAATTAAAAACTGCAAAATACTAGCAGTGAGCATTGAATAAACTTATTCCTAAGTTACAAAATTAAAAAAAACCAGCTGGAAGATGAGGGATAAACAGAGATAATTATGGAAAAAAAATACAAGAAAGCATTATTCTTCAGTTATGTGGTCATGATTTTTACATATTATTTAAATTTAAATGAAGCAGAATCCAGGAAATAAAAGCTTGATGTTCCCCCTGTAAAATGTTAGTAAATGTCTTAGTTGCATTTTTATACAGTGTTAAACATATTTTTCTCTCTCAAGTATTCATATTAATATTCATTTTTAACAGAGTAACTTTTAAAATAAATTATGTAAACAAGTAGATCTTATAATTTTATTGTAGAGACTTCATTTTGTGTAGAGTCCCCAAAACAAATCAACCATAAATATCTTAGAAAGAAGATAACATGGATCTTAATGGTGACCATTCCGATAGAAGAGGCCTGTTTAGAAAGACTCTATTCCAGAATGTGCTATTTAACTATTACCTAGATATCTGCTTATATTACCTAGATATCTACTACATTTCTGTGCCAGAACTATTATTTTTCCTTCTCAAAAACTTGCTGAACTCTGCAGGCTGCAAACAAACTTTCATTCATATTCTCTGTACACAATTTTTAGGAAGGAAGTATTCAGTACTCAGAATAATAGTATGTGGCAGAAATAATAGTATGTGGCAGAAATAAATATTACGGTGAAAGAAGCCTGGATTTTTAAAGATGAATCCCAATCATGCAATTCTACAGCAGCTACAGTGCTCCAAATGTTCTCAGAGGAATATATTACTAAGAAAGGTTGAAATATATCTTTCAAAACAAAGTTTATTCTGGACAGAATATTAGAAACATAAGATGAATAATTTTTTTTAATTATTATTGTTTTTTTCTGTTGTTTCATGCTACAAATTTATGCATTAGAAATTTTAATTTCTATATTCATTTATTTTATATCTATTGGAATATAAATAATGATTGATGATAAATTACAAAATCTTGTGAAGTTTCATTTTTCTTTCATAAAAAGAATTTTAAGGATTTAACCTTTACATTGTTAATATTTTCATTTAATCATTTTACAAAGAAACACCACATTGACATAGCTGCATTTAATTTCATGTGGAAAGAAACAGATATTATTATAATTCTTTTCTATGTATTTTGTGCACTGCCATGTTGAAAGGCTTTTGTGACTGCATCAGTCATCGTAAGTCAAAAATAAATTAGTTGCACATATACTAATAAATCCTCAGGAATTTCCATGAGAAAGTGTTGTTCTTTAGCAAAGTTGCATTCTCTCCATAAATAACAAAAGAAGTTCTCGTTTAAGGTAGAAATACAACCTTAGCTTTTTTTCTGTAGAAATTCAACTTCCTTCATTCTGTGTAACTTTTGGTTCCAGATAGAACTAATTTAAAACAAAACAAAACAAAACAAAACAACAAGAAAAACAACAACAACAAAAACCTTATTTTTGTTTGGAGTGTAGAACAGCAGGTAGATGTCTGGGTCTTTATATTTCCTGTAATTTCCAGACTTCAGTCACAAACATTTATTTTTTTCCTGTTTTGTTTGAAGAAATGAACAGATGCTCAGCACTGACAATGTAGGTTGACACTTTTGTAAGTTATAATTTGCTTTTCTTCAGTGCATCAGTCCTCAACGTGGAGTTCTGTAATAAAACAATGACATGATACAATATCAAATTATATCCTTTTTAACTCAGACCTAAGGAAATGGATAACTCTTTTAATGATGTCGTTTCTTTACACTGATCAGACATGAAAACAATTAAAAAGAAAATTAGTAGAACATTGAGTTAGACTGCAGGTTTTGAATTTTCTTTTCTCATGTTGTTAAAGAGATCCTAACATTTCTGAAGTCTAATCCATGTAGCTGTCATACTGCTGCTTTTTATGTTTTGAGAAGTATTGCATAGTTTTTCAGTTACAAATATGGCGCATAAAATCTACTCTTCTTATCTATATGTAATATATCTCTATATGTAATTGGATTTCTCAATGATAAGGTAGTCTAAAACTGGTTTTGATTTCCTAGGCCTTGTTTACAGTGTCCTGTGGGAAGAAATTACTGGTCAGACAAATTAAATGGAATAATGTTTAATAATTTTGTAATAAACAATTTCTTTTTTTTTTTTTTTTTAACGTGAGTTGAAATAATGAGCCTCTTTAATATTCATCTTTAATCATAAAAATAAATCTTATTGTGATCTTTAAATCAGATGATGAGATCCTTTTTATTTGTTCAAAAATTTGTATAAAGTTGTAATAATTTCTAGTTAAGTGCCTAGGTAGCACCTATATTTAGTTTCATAAAACATATTAAAAATAACTTCATGCGATCTAATCTTTCAATTTAAATATGTACCCAACTAATTTGCTGAAAGGTGCCTATAACTTCTAACTGATTAACAAGGAAGGTTCTAGTATTTGGCTAGGGTGAGAAGAGATAGAAAAAGTTGGTCCTGAAAAAATAAAAATAAAATAAAATAAAAATCTGTTAAATAAGTGAATGTTGTCTCAGTAAAAGTTAAAGTTTCAGTTGTTTCATTCTACTCAGTTTATTTTAAAGTTATACCTTTACCTCTGCCAGAATCTTTATAAATAAAACTAACCATTTCTGTTTAAATAAGTTTCATCTGATTTTCTCTAGAATCCTATTTTCTTTATATGTCTTTCTAGAGGTCTGTCTAAATATATATGAAATTTAGTAACAATTCTTATCGACTAGTTTATGTTTATGTCTTCTAACAGCCATAGGTGCATTTACTGCTTCAGTTTTCTAAGGAATTAAAAAAAAATAGGCAACTGCTTATGCATCCAAAGTGTAGCTCACGCCTCAGTCAACCCTCAGTTCTTTAACTGTACTAACATTGGAAAATACCAGAGGATAACAGCCACAATAAGATGAGCTGCACAGTCCGAAATGTAAAGAAGAGGGACTTAGGAGCAAGAGAGATGTTAGAGTAGAAAAAGCAAGAGATGAGGAATCAGATGCAGCACCACCGGGTCCCCTAGAGGTATGTGGACACAGAATCTCTATTACTACTGAATCATAAGTTTTGTTTTACGGACAGGGAAGGGATTTTATGCATTACAATAATAATAATAATATATATATATATATATGTATAAATTAATACACATTTTTGGTTTCTGTTTTCATATTTGTAATTATATAAAACAATATATCTATATAACATGTATGTCTATATAATTAATAAGTAGTGTACATATTACATTATTTGCAATTCTACTTTTAAACATTTTACCATCCTTTTAAAAGTCTTGTTAAGCAACTATTACATTAATTAGACTTTTATTAGATATGCGAAGGAATTTCAGAATACCTAACTTAGATCTTTAAAAATTTAGAGACAACCCATATTTTTATTTTAGGAAAAAATTGACTTGCAGTTATTTCATGTTTTATGTCAAAAAAAAATGAATTAGGTTGAACGTAGACACCTGTGTCTGTGAGAAAAGAATAACATTTAGCCAATGCTGGATTAAATGAATCATTCACCTGTCCAGTTTGGGAAAAGTTCACACTTAGAAGATGAACTAAAATACTGCTCTTACCAACTGTTTTTGTTGTTGTTTTCCTTTTTCTCTCTCTCCCCCACCCTTCTCTCTTCAAACTTTGTTCTCATTTAATAATCTATGAATTAATATATGCATATCTACATATAACATACATGCACACATGTATATGTAAATATATATATCCATCCATACATATAAGTATGTAGGGAAAGATGACAAGTTAAATGCACATCTATAAATTTATTTTTTTTAAAAAAAGCTGAGGTTTACATTAAAAGACCAGTAGATATTTTAGTCTGTTAAAAGTTACATTGTTATGTTCTTCCTCCTATACAGCATACACTGTAAAATTATTCTCTGTTCCATCAATATTAGACTAAAACATTTAGCTAAAAGCAAAACTGACAGATATTAAAAAAAAAAAAAAAAAAAAAATAAGGAAGGATAAGAAGGGTTGGAAGGAAGGAAGGGTTGGTCTATAAGGAAAGACCAACTGGATAAGGAGAAATGAGAGTGGAAAAGATATTTATTATCTTTGAAGAGAGAAGATGGATGTTAACTGAAAGGAAGCAAAATAAGGAAGAAATAAGTGGTTCTAAGATAAATGATATAAGAAGCGAGTGTACTGTATATTATCCTGCAGAAGATGACAGATGTTTCTAAAGCCAAATGAAAAAGTATTTCTGGGAGTAGAAAAATTCTACATTACAACTTCAAGAAAGAAAATGATTTATAATGCAACATGGTTACACAAAGGAGCTGTCACACGTAAGCTGTGGATGATATGTCAAAATACAAGACAGAGAAGTGGAAAAATCAGTAAGCGGCAGCCACTATGGCAAACAACAGAGATCCATCAGCAAAGTGTTTAACTGCTATCAGAAAGGGTCAGGAAATTTCACAGAGAGACTTTTGAGCCACAATTGGGAAAACTATAAACATTATCTTAAAAGCAGAAAGAAAATAAAAGAATCTTATGTTCTCTGAGGTTGTTTCAAACTGGAATCAAAGGCTCAAAATCATTTAGCAGCAGTGTATAGAATAAATCATTTTTCTCTTTCATCTTGTTAACTGTACTAGAAGATGAGCAAGGCCCTCCAGAGATGAGTAATGATCAGAGATGGGCAAAATGCCTTCTGAGCACTAGTATCATTATACTTTTTGCATTCATTTTAGGAATAGAGATTTTGCCCCTTTAAAACAAAATATTTCCACAAATATTTTTTGAGAGACCTATATATGTATATACATATATACATACATAGTTTAAATTACTATTATATTTTTAGTAAAATGTCTTCCCACTTACCTTTCCACTTCTTACTTTTTTTGCATTCAGACATCTACACAGTTGTGATAGCAGCTGCATAATTAACCATATATTCTCCAGATTTCATGAAGATATAATGTGTGTTGTGAATCTCTAGGCCCTTGACACTAAATCTTTTCCATCCACCTACTAGTAATAATGATGAACAGGTGGTCTTCACATCCAAACCTAATTATTTCTGGCTTTTGCTAGATTTATCATATCAGAAAGATAATGGTACTATAGGGGAACTCTGTAGAAGAATCTCAAGATGTGAAATCAAGTTACTTCATTTGTGGTCAGTAAATCCCACATGATCTTACCCCCTGTTGGTTTCTTGCTTAAACTCAGTTGTCTCACTATTTGTGAAAATCTCTCTAAGACATACAAGTGGATTAACATGAGAGAGGTGAAAGCAGTTTTCATGTCCCTGGTCCCTTTTGCCAAACTCTCACTGAATTCCAAGTTGTGGATTTCCCCTCTGCAAATGAGATTTTGTGTACTTGAAAAATTATTAATCATATCACTTGGATTAAAGAAGAGAAAGGAAGCTGAATAATGATCAGGTTAGAATAACCAAATTCTTTGTTTTACAATAATAGTTGACAAGCTACGTGGAAGATATAGCCTCCTCAGTGACAAAATTATCACTGATTTTGAAATTAAAATGTTATTTATTATTCAAGAGAGAAATATTATATAATTGTATAGAATTGTTTGATAATATTGGATTTGACTGTGAATATGACATTTGATTTTGTTGCTAACATTAGACAATCAGATTGTAATCCCATGACAGGAAATGTAAAAACAGAAGCATTTACCAAATATATATATATATATATATATATATATAATATATATATTTTATTATTGTTGTTGTTGTTGTTATCATCATCATCATCATCATCAGTTCTAAGCTGGATGATATTTATTATCTAAAGTATCATATAAACATAACCTTTACCTTCGTATACAATTTTGCATACTGTCTACAACTTATGAAAACACTAAGTAAATATATATTGTTATCTTACAAATGATTTATAGCTATAAATTTAGGATACACATTTTACTCCAAGAGCCTGGAGTGGTTTATGTAGGCCACTGAAACAACTGAAGGTGAAAACTTCATACTATTTATACTACAAATTTCATAAAACAAAGACAAAAGCAAACAAAGAACAAAACAAAACAAAACAAAAACATACCAAAATAAACCACCAAAACAACAACAAAAACACAGAAAGATTTGGGAATGGCACACTTGTATCTTGGTTTGGCTCCTTTGTTTCATTCCTCCACTTGTAGTGACGTATATTTTGAAATTATTTATATCTCTAGCATACTGAAAATGGTATGGGATAAATGTGTGTTTGAGAGTGAAGAAAGAGTTGAACAGCATAAAAAGAAAAATCAGACACATCTGCAGGTTCCCAAGTGGTTGTATATGCCACATGTTTGACAGACCAATAATCTCCTGTTCTCATTATGACATATAGAGAAATATGAAGGTTTTATTAACATTAAAGTGATTTGGCTTCAACTCTTCTGAGCAAAGGAATATATCAAAATTGTCCCTACATCCCTTCATACTGCTTTGTCATGCGTTCATTTACTCAATATACCTCATATTTTTCCACATTTTTCTTTCCCTTGCCATTCTTTTGTAAATGTATAATTACCTTTGTACTATGCACTGGAAGGCTAAACTGAGTGAGATATCCGGATATCATGGTACTGAAAATAATAATAATAGATTAAATATCCTTTTTATTAAAGAGATGTATATTTTACAGTAAATACCTTTCATTATCATAATTTGGTACATGTTAAAGAAATTTGATATGTGTCAATGAAGGTTAACTTCCTCTATTTTTCTTAAAGCAAAAAGCCACAGATGACTTTTTCATTATAATATCCCATTATTTTTTTGGAACAGAACTTTTAGTCCAAGTTCCACACCCACAGTGGGTGGGGTGTGGAAACTTGATTCTTGAATCTTCCCTAGTGATTTCAGGAGCCTCAATTACCTCACTAATGGGTTTAAGCATATAAGAAGGAGTATTAGTGCTGGTTCTCATTGCGTAAAATGAGCTTAGTCCTTGATGGTACCACTTCAGGCACTAAGGCACATGGAGAACACCACTAAGGCACATGGAGAACAGAGATGTGATAGTGCTGGTGACAGCCAACTACTTACTAAGGGCAAATCATGACTGACAAATCTTGTTGCCTTACAGAAAGGGGTTACAGCATTGACAGATAACAGAAGAGCAACTGATGTTATTTGCCTGGACTTGTACTGATATTGATATAGTCCAGCTATATTGATATATATATACTGATATATATATATTGATATATCCTTATGTCTAAAATAGAGAGATATAGATATGTTGAGTGAACAGTTCCAAGGATAAGGAATTGGTAGTACGGTTGCACTGACATTGTTGTAGTTAATGGTTTGATGTACAGGTTCAGACCTGTGAAGAATGGTGTCCCTCAGGTGTCACTGCTGGGACCAACATTATTTAACATCTTTAATTGTGACATGGACAATGGCACTGAGTGCACCCTCAGCAAGTTCTCTGCTGACATCAAACTGTGTGGTGCAGTGAATACACTGGAGAAAAAAGATGCCATCTAGAGGGACCTTGATAGGCTTGAAACGTGGGCCTGTGCAAACCTCATGAAGTTCAAGAAAGCAAAGTGCAAGGACCTGCATCTGGGTCGGGGCATTCCCAAACATGAATAAAACCTGGGTGATGAGTGGATTGATAGCAGCCTTGCCAAGATGTACTTGGGCTACTGATGGACAACAAACTGGATGTGAGCTGGCACTGTGTGTTTGCAGACCAGAAAGCCAAGTGTATCCTGGGCTGCATCTAAAAGAGTGTAGTTAGTGGGTCTAAGGAGAAGGTTCTCTCACTTTACTCTATTTTCACGAGACCCAACCTGGAGTATTGTGTTCAGCTCTGGGGCCCCCAGCATAAGAAAGACACGGACCTGTTAGAGCATGTCCACAAAAATAATCAGAGGGCTGGTGTGCTCTAGGATGTGTCAGTGAGCATTAAACGTAGTTTAGGTAGTCTTTCAGATTAGTTAACTGAATCACCTCCAAGAGTTACTTCTGTACTCTTTCTAATATGCTGACATCACTTGTGATTTTGTTGAATTCTTATCCTTACAAAGTTCAACTCACAGAATGCAAAATGAGCTTCCTCAAACTTTATAGGCTAAATTGTCAAAGCCATGAACAGGGAATTACAGCCAGCAATGCTCTTGACAATAACGCTTTCAGATAGGAAACTTTATTTATTGCTTTAAAGATGGTAACTTGCGCTTGTTTTGAACTCATCTGTGGAGTCTCTCCAAACTAAATAGTAATGTTTTAAAACATCATATAATTTGTATAAATAATTCCAAAAGTGAGAGAAGATATTAATGGTTTTTGGATTGTGTCTGATAAATATAATAATAAAGAAACAAAACATTTAAATCACAATATAATAGTGACCTATAAGAAGGTGAAAGACATTTTATCCTTGGAAATACTAGTAATGTTATTTTCTCTTGCTAACTTAGTTACAGGGTCATTGAATAATTTATGTTGGGAGTGACCTCTGATGATGAAATCCATTGTTGAAATAAGGGGCCAATATGATAGAGTTGTGCAGGTTGTCACCTGTTGGGTTAAAGTATCAATCAGAGTGAATGTTCTCTGGGCACCTGCTCCTATATTTGATTGCCGTCTTTGTGAAAATGTATTTCCTCATATCTGATCAGAATTTCTCTCTCATAAAGTCTGATATCTCTTCTACCACTCCTATCTCCTATTAGAAGAGTTTGGTTTGGTTGTTTCCTGTCTACCCTCTCACTAAGTATATGGATAAATCAATAATAATCCTCCTTAACCTCTTGTTGAGACTGGATAAATCCATTCTTCTCAGTCTCTTTTCTTGGTATATATTTTTATACCATGAGCTCAAATGTAGTCCATAAAGACTGGAAGAAGTCTGGACAGCTGGAACTATTGAACCCTTGTGATCTACTTCTGCTGTCATAAATGCGTGTGGAGTGGACAGAGAAGGAATTTATAAATAAATTATTAAACTATTACGTATACAGATGTGGACGTCCATGAATTTTCTCCAATGAAAAAAGGCTGAGAGAGCTGGGGCTGTTCAGCATGAAGAGAAGGCTCCAGGCTGACCTGATTGCAGCTTTTCATAGCTCAGCTGGGGCTTATAGAAAAAGATGAAGAACAACTTTTTGCTAACATAAATAAAGATAGGACATGGGGGAATAGTTTTAAACTAAAAGAAGGAAGGTTTAGATTAGAGACTAGGGGGAAATTCTTCACTCAGAGGGTGGTAAGGCCCTGGAACAGGTTGCCCAGAGAAATAGTGGATACCCCATCCTTGGAGGTGTTTAAGACCAGGTTGGATGAGGCCCTAGGCAACCTGATCTACTGTGTAGCCTCCCTGTCCATGGCATGGGGATTGGAACTAGATGATTTTTAAGGTCCCTTCCAACCCAAGTCATTCTACGATTCTATGAATGCAAATATTTATGTGTATATGCATGCATTTATGATAATGATTAAATATGTGTATATCTTATACATGTTTTGGCAGTGTATTCCTTTTATATAAATGTATTTGTTATTTAAACTTTTTTTTTTCTCAAATGATAGTATATATATATATATTAATTAAAAAAATGGAAATAGTTTTTGAAAATGCATAGGGAAATTGAATTATAAATGGTATACAAAGTGTTCTAAAGAAAGAAACGGTCAGTCTTTAACAAAGCCCATTTCATCCAAAACTTTTTTTTTTTTTTTCCCAACATGTTAGCTGTGTGAGAAGACAGTATTTCTTATTCTTGCATTACTATATATAAGAATTGCAGTGTGATTATTTTGTGATTGAAAGAAACAGAAGACTTAATTTTGTCTATCACTCTACTTCTACTCATGTGTATTCAATGGTTCCTGTTGCTAAAAAAGACCTATCATGAGAAGGATGGTCTCTGGACTAGTGGTGGACTAATAACTATTTTTCCCAGCTCTCACTGAGTTCTCATCTACTTAAATCTGCATTTTTCTTCATATATTATTAAAAACAAAACAAAACAAAACAAAACAAACAAAAACAAAATGAAGCAAAGAACAACCAAAGCAAAAAAAAAAAAAAAAAAAAAAACTAAAAACAACAGAAAACAGCAATGGCAAATACTATCTACCAATTTAGGGAGAATTTTTCCAGTCATATGAGCCTCCTGACTGAATCCCTAAGAGTAACATAAGGACAGTTATGGAAAAGAAGTCAACAGATGTATGACAAAATTGTCATCTATTACTGACTGAGTTTTTTTGTTTGTTTGTTTGTTTAAATTTTGTTCCTAAAAAAAATAAAGAAAAAAAAAGAAAAAGTTTTATTTAGTTCCATGACCACCAGGAAATTAGAGGTCTTAGAGGGCTTTTTTTGATCACACAGAAGAAATTTGCTCTCTCCTCAACCATGAGATGACAACAACCTAGAATTTCATCATTAATACTGAGAAAGCAATTTCCCTTATTAATGCTTCTGATTTCTGTTAGATTTTTTTCTGGGACAAATACTAGAACATTATATTTCATAACCCAGGTTTATGATTACAGATCCAGTTCCTTTGAAAATGTTATGTAACTATACTGTTTTTATGCTGTTTTGACATAAATCTGAATTATTTTTATTTGTTTTTCTTTGCCAGATTTTGCATTTTGAAATGGGAATGGGGGAAGGGGTATTGGGAGGTGGTTAAAGGTTTTGATTTTTATTTGTATGGGGAAAGCAAAACTATAGACCTACTAAAATGCCTGAAAAAAAAAATGTTGTAAATGTTTAAATTTTATAATGTTCTACAGAAAACAAACGGACAACAACAACACACAAAACAAACAAAACAAAAACCCCTATCATTTATGATGTCTAAACTTTCATTTAAAAGACTGTTATTATTTAGACCAGACTCTGACATTTATTTTGTGAATTTGTCACACATGTTCTGTTTTTGTCAGAGCTCTACTATGAGTTGAGACAAAAATCACAGACCAAAGTTTCTGACACAACAATTTTTATTCTGTTAGAATAACAGAAAACGTCTTAATGAATCAAAGCAGACTGATCAATTTTCTCTGTGGTAGAAAAATATCCTTAGCTTACAAGTAAAAAATATTTTTGTTAACCAGGACACACTTTATCCCAGAAAGGATAGAAACAGAGCTTAGTTCAGAAGCCAAATCTATCTCTTGTGAGATTTATAAGCAAGACAGTCTTTTTTTCTATTTATTAAACAGCACATTAACTTGTCATAAAGTAAAAGGAAATATTAGCTTAATGCAAGACCTTTTCATGTGCAGAAAAATAAAGTCAGACAGTTGTGGTCTTTTTAAAATGCATAAATTCAGAGATCTTCAAAATAAATTGGTGTAAGGTGATTTTTTTAACAAAAATTAAGTAATATTTTCCTTAATTTTCCACATTTTTTTTCCTCTGATGGAATTTTCAGGTAAGCAAAAATTTTCCACATTAAGAAAGAATGATTAACATTGTTGGAAAACTTCATTATATTTCTATCTTCCCCCTTAGAATCTTGTATAACAATAGTTGTTCATCACCTATAATTTGTCTCCTTACTGATACCCCATTAAATTTTATGGGTGTAATTTAACCAAATAGTGAGCTGAAATGAAAATGAAAATCAAACTGAAATGAAAACTTTGGAAAATATATATATTTATATATATATATATATATATTTTAATTTTAAAAGTGGTCTTTTAAACCCTAAGGAATACTTTAAAAATAAATTCAGTAACTCAAAGTCAAAATAATAATTAAAACTCTAAAATATATCTGTGCTACAATCAGAGTTATAAAATTATATATAAGCTGTCTGGAAATTACTTCACTGGCTTATCATAAACAGCCAAAATGTACAACACAGAGATCAGCAAGAGCTAATTTCCTTTTCCTAAAAGAAGTCATTTCTAACTGTAGCTATTATATTATTTTTAATCCCAGGAAAACTGATGAGAGAAGTAATAATACCCTTAGTAATGTTACATTTGAATAATGTATTGTAAATAAACCATGGGACCATTCACTAAAAATGAAGAAAAAATTCTGAATAGCTGCTCATTAAGTGAGCATCATCAATTCTGTGCACAGACAGTTATTCTCCAGAAAAAATACTGTGTGACTATGTAATTAAAATGTCTTATAGTGCACACACAAATTGGTCAATTAAAGGTTGTCTCGGCATCTAATTCTACCATTCTTAACTTCTCAACATTTGATGATGAATTCCTAATAATGGTGTCATACTATAGTTGCGCAACTGTTGCAACGATGGACTCTAAATGAAAAAACAAAACAAAACAAAACAAAAAAAATAAAAGAAACCACAATAATATATATATATATAACAAAACAAAATAAAAGAAGCCACAATCAAATATATATATATTTGATTATATATATAAATTTGATTACATATAAATAAATAAATATATATTTTATTATGTTTTGTTTTGTTTTGTTTTCTTTTATTTTCTTTTTTCCTTTACAGTATATATATATATATATAAAAGAAAAGATTAAAAAAACACTATGATACCCCCCCAAAAAATAAATAAATAAATAAAAAAGCATGGTTCTATTGTATGTTATAAGAAGTCTTAAACAAGGAACAGAGTTATTTATTTTGAAAACAAAGCAAATGTGTTGACTGGTTACTATTAAAAAAATGAAAACATTAACCGATGATTCATCTTGATAATCTATTTTCTTTACTTGTCAACAGGGAAGGACTAATCTACGCCATTCTGCATAATATACAAAATTACTTTCTGTTTTTTGAATTACACAAGTGCCTTAAAATTATTTTTCAGAGAATACTGACTCTTATGCAAATTACATAGTGAAGCTGCCTTCACTACAAAAAAAAAATGACGCTTGAAAAATATGTAGCTCAATGTTAACGGTCTGTCTAATGTATAGTGTCTGTATAATGTATTGTGCAGCAAAGGAAGTTATCATCTGAAAGCAGATTTGTGATAGACTCCAAACACACAACTCTGATCTTTGGTTTAAATGCAGGTAATACAAAAGTAAGCACAGCTGATGGTTTAAAAAGAAGCTTGTGACTTTAAAAGCTTAACATATATAGTAATTTAAGTAGGTATACTGTGGGGAAATGAAAATTTCTCTTTCTCTAATAGAAACAAACTATCACTATGTGTAGAATTGTGGGTTTATCTTATTTTAGGACTCAGACCTTTTAAAGCTCAGCCACAAACCATAATGAACTAAAGATGCTACAAAGCACTAAGGGTTAAATCTACATTCCTATACATTCCTATTCTTTAACTGCCCTGTACTTTAAGTATCCATGAAGGTTTGTAAACCCTCACTGGACTTGGGCAAGTAGGTCCAATACTAAAGTCTTATTCTTTATGCAAAAGGAAACAAACAAAACAAAGCAAAAACCCACTGTGTCTCTGTGAACAGCCTCCAAGCCTTCTTTTTCATGAGGAAGATGAATTTGGCAGTTCAACTAAGACAGTCAGTCCATAAGCTAGACAAAGGGGAAAAAGGAAAGCGATCTTTCAAGTGGTTTGCCTCACCTGTTTTTTGGGAATGAAAAAATTCTTGTTAGACTGGAACTTTGTAGGGATATCCCAGTACATGTACCTTGTTCTTTACACGCTGTTGGTGTTCTGATCAAGTCTGATCAAGCGTACTTAGATTTGGGTCAAATTTCCTGAGAAAGCTAAGAGTTTTATAAATCTTTATTTAAGCACTTTTTGTAAATGATATGCACTGCTTTGTTAAGTGATAATGTTAAATCAATACCTGAACTCAGTCCATTCTACAGCTTATTTGACTGCTCTGTGAGTTATTTTCTTACTTTGATGTTTAAGTAAGAAAATACCCATTCATGTTACAAAGCACGTGTAACATATATATACATATATATATGGATATCCATATATATATAACATATATATATGGATATATGGATATCCATCTATATATATATGTTATATATATAGATGGTAACTCTCTCTATATATATCTGTTATATATATATATATGGTAACTATCCATATATGTATAGAGCTTTTCTAAAGCTCTTTTGAGGGGTTAGATGTCATACAACTCAGCTGTTCTTGCAGGAGCATCTTGAAGAAGTGTACCTCAGGTGTACCCATTCATACAGTAGGAAGTGGTAGTTGTAACACCTATAGATTAGGCAATAAAAGTCAGTTTTGTAGTGTGTTTTAAGACAGGATTCAGGGCTAAACTTCAGGCTACATCGTCTTTTCAGGTTACTCACTAGTAAGTCTTCAGGTTTGGCTCTGAGGTAATTAGTATAAAGCCAAAACCTGAAGGGTGTGTGTGTTTTAGAGGGCAGTCACAGTACATATAGAATACTGGAACTTCCACCTTCTGTCACAGCTATGCACTACAACTCATCTTAGACTTCATTAATTGAATTCTGATAATTCAGAATACCTATGAAATACAGGCAGCAACTCTATTGATTGTAGGTGTCAAGATACTAGTAGTGGGGTGGCTTCAGGGACGGCCTCTGTTAGAAGAGTCCAGAGCTTTTCCAATGCTGGAGACAGACAAGTCCAGCTGTCTCCCAAATGGACTCACACAGTTAAGACCACCACCCATGTGTGTGGTGCCTCTGTGAAAGCATATATAAACAAGGTCAGAAGGAGAAGGGAACAAAAAGACTGAAAAAGAAGAGGAAACACCGAGGTCAGAGAAGGAGGAGGAGGAAGTGGAGAACAACAGAGGTGCCTGAGGATTGGAAGAAAGCCAATGTCATGCCAGTCTACAAAAAGGGCAAGAAAGAGGACTCAGGCAACTACAGGCCAGTCAGCCTCACCTCCATCCCTGGAAAGATGATGGAACATCTCATCCCGGAGGTCATCTCCAAGCATGTGGAGGATAAGAAGGTGATCAGGAGTAGTCATCATGGGTTCACCAGGGGGAAATCATGCATAACCAAACAGATAGCCTTCTACGATGGGATAACTAGCTGGTTAGATGAGGGGAGAGTGGTGGATGTGGTCTTCCATGACTTCAGCAAGGCTTTTGACACTGTCTCCCATAACATTCTCATAGACAAGATCAGGAAGTGTGGGCTAGCTGAGGGGCCAGTGTGGTAGATTGATAATTGTCAGGATGACAGAGCTCAGAGGGCTGTGCTTAGTGGTGCAGAGTCTAGTTGGAGGCCCATAGCTAGCGGTGTCCCCCAGGGGTCAGTACTGGGTTGAGTGTCGTTCAGCTTATTCATCAATGACCTGGATGATAGAACAGAGTAGACCCTCAGTAAGTCTGCTGATGACACAAAGCTTGGAGCAGTGGCTGATACCCCAGAGGGCTGTGCTGTCATTCAGAAGGACCTCGACAGGCTGGAGAGATGGTCTGAGAGAAACCTCATGAAGTTCAACAAAGGCAAGTGCAGGGTCATGCATCTAGGGAGGAATAACCCCAAGCACCAGTACAGGCTGGGGGCTGACCTGCTGGAGAGCACCTCTGCAGAGAGAGACTTGGGAGTCCTGGTGGACAGCAGGCTGACCATGGATCAGCAATGTGCCCTTCTGGCCAAGAAGGCCAAAGGTATCCTGGGAGCCAAGGAAGAGTGTTGCCAGAGAGGTGATCTTCCCCCTCTACTCAGCCCTGGTGAGGCCACAGATGAAGTACTGTGTCCAGTTCTGGGCTTCCCAGTACAAGAGGGACATAGAACTACTGGACCAAGTCCAGGGGAGGGTTATGAAGATGATTAGAGGATTGGAGCATCTGTCATATGAGGACAGGCTGAGAGAACTGGTCTATTTAGCTTGGAAAAGAGAGGACTGAGGGGAGACCTCATCAATGTGTATAAATACCTGAGAGAAGGGTGTCAAGAGGATGGAGCAGGTCTCTTTTCAGTTGTGTCTAGAGACAGGATGAGAGGCAGCGGGCACAAACTGAAACACAGGAAGGGGCACTTCTTTATTGTGAGGGAGACAGAGCACTGGAACAGGTTGCCCAGAGAAGTTGTGGAGTCTTCTTCTCCGGAGATATTCAAAAACATCTTTGATGCCATCCTGCTCAATGTGTTCTAGGTGATCCTACTTGGCAGGGAGGTTGGACTAGATAATCTTCACAGGTCCCTTCCAGCCTCAGCCTTTCTATGATTCTCTGATTCTGTGATTAAGTGTGCTATGGTGGAGCAGATCTCTGACCTGCAGCCCTTGGAAAACCTACACTGGAATATATGGATATTTCTGAAATTCACTTCAATGAGCAGTGCAGCCCATGGGAGAGTCCATGCTGGAGCAAGGGAAAAGTGTGAGTAGGAAAGAGCAGCAGAAGGAAACTGGTTTGTGATGAGCATAAACACCTTCCATCCTTCTGCACTGTTCAGGGCAGAGAGAGACATCTAGAGTGAAGGGATGAAGATAAGCCTAGGAAATAGGGGAGGAAAAATTGTTTGATATTTACTTTTTTTTTTTTTTTTCCTTAATATAAAAAATCTGTTTTATATGGAAGTAAATTAAATTAATTTTCCCTATAGGAAATCTGCTTTGCCTTCAACAGTAATTGATAAGCAATCTCCCTGTCTGTATCTTGGCCCATGAGCTTTCTTGTTATGTTGTTCATTTTTGTTGCTGTTTGGTTTTGTTTTTGTTTTTGCTTCTACTAAGGATGGGAAGTGAGCGAGCGTCTGTTTGAGAGTCTGGCTGCTAGTCTGTTAGACAAGTGATCAATTTTAACAAATAGGTTTCAGGAAACAACAACAACAACAACAACAAAAAGATTTGTTAAACTCCTGACCATTTGAAATAAAAGAATTTATGGGGTGATGCCTTCACTGTTCAGCATATTTAGTGATACCCTCACTGGTGTGCTGTTGCTAAAATGTCTTGTGCAAATGTCTGTTTTCTAGGAGAGAAAAAATATCAAAGTTATAGAGGCGAGAAAGAAATTGTCAGCTTTGAAATCTATCCAGTCTTTCTTCAAAGTAATATAGAAGGCTGCCCTGTTCACTTGTCCTTGTAATTGGAAGAAAACATTGAGATGAATTGAAAAACAAAACAAAACAACAACAACAACAAAAAACACAAAACAACACCATCAAAAAATAAATAAATCAGAGATTTCAGTTGAATATCAGCTTACAGGCACATTGATGTCCTGTAGTCATTTCTGAAATAATAAAGAAAGCCATGTATCAAGGAGCAAAAAAAGGGAAAATTATCTAACATATTTTTTCTCATAACATTTAATATTCTTTCTAAAACCAAAGATTCACAGCAGATAATTTAATATAATCACTGTTTAAAGTTTTCTTTTGAAGATATTGTGTTCTTCTGTCAGTTTTCCCTTTGATAATGTGATAGCTTTACATAATATTCATACATATTTTTTTTATTATAAGGACATTTAAAACATATGTTCTCCTGTGACTGACTGTATGCATCAAATGTCTCTATCATAATTTAAAAGAAGTGGTGAGTAGCACAACACTTTTATTTAAACAATTTGAAATCAATAATCTTCTGTTGAATTACTGAAAAAAATAAGCATAAATAAATATTTAAATTCAGAATCTTATTTTTTACAGAAAAGTGGAAAAAATATTTTTGTGTACCTTAGTTATAGATGTTTTTCAACAGTTTTTCCCCTCCCTTAGCAACATTTAAGAGCTTCATGTATGACTTGAAAAGTCATGGTGAATGGAACTAAATCCAGCTGGAAGCCAGTCACTAGTGGTGTCCCCCAGGGCTCAGTACTGGGGACAGTTCTCTTCAATATTTTAAACAATAATCTTGTTGAGGGGATCAAGTACACTCTCAGTAAGTTTGCAGAAGACACCAAGTTAGGCAAGAGTGTTGATCTACTCAAGGGTAGGAGGGCTCTACAAAGGGACAGGCTGGATTGATAAGCCGAGGCCAACCGTATGAGGTTCAACAGGGCTAAGAGCCAGGTCCTGTACTTGGGACAAAACAACCCCATGCAACACTACAGGCCGGGGGAAGAGTGGCTAAAAAGCTGACTGGAGGAAAGGGACCTGGGAGTATTGGTCAATAGCCAGCTGAATATGAGCCATCATTGTGCTCAGGAGGCCAAGAAGACCAATAGCATCCTGGCTTGTATCAGAAACAGTGTGGCCAGCAGGACCAGGGAAGTGATTTTCTCCCAGTATACATTTCCTCAGCACACTCAGTTTGAAAAAGACAGCTCAACAATTGGTGAATAAATGGAATGGAAAGAATCACCAGCTGTACTCCTGATATGAGACAGTACAGCTGCTTCCCATATTGCATTTAGTTTAACTTACGCTTGCTTCCATTGCAAATATTTTTGCTATTACTTCTGTGTAATCTAGGTTGCAATATATCATTATCCAGAATTTACACTGATAGTAAGAGATATTGCTTTCATCCTGATTCTCTGCTCCATACCCCACCTCTTTCTCCCCCCCACCCCCCTCCCCATTCCTTTCCCTTGGGAGGAGTCTCTGTAGACCGCAAAAGGGACATGGTGACTCCTGCAATAGTTCTCCTGATCTCTGTGGCTGTCACAGGGTCGTGGTGCTGGATCCTGTTAAAAGAATTACGTTTCTTGATCTAAGATAGTGTTGCAGAAAGATAAATATATCTATATTATTCCAAGTTTCATAACTGAGAGCAATACATGTCTTTCTTTGTCTGTCTCTTTGTGGGATCTGCAAAAGAATGTACCAGTGTGGGCACCATCTGTAGCCTGCATCATGAAGAATGATCCTGTTGAGAGTACTGAAAATGTTCTTGCTGTCTAGGCTGTTGTAATGGGTGTTTCACTGACCCCTCTTCAATAACTCACTGCTGAGAACTGGAAGCTGTGAAAGTACAATACAACACTTTGTGATTATGTGTGCACTTTTTCTAGACATTGCTGGCTAAATTTTATCTCTTAAGCACCATTCCAGCGTTCCAGGCAGACAGGGTCTGTACTCAGTTAAATACACTGTATGTCTACTGTCTGCTAAGACATTCCTAACAGTATGATGTAAATATGCAGAGAACACTTAAGAAGAATTATATTCTTTACTCATATTTTTTCCTTCTTACCTGAGGAGGAATGAAAGAAATCGCTATGCCCAATCCCAAGTTTTTCTCTCCTAAACTCCTTTTTTTTTTTTTTTTCCAGATTCCCTTGGAATATTATATCCCTTCCTGTAACCATTGTGTTTGTAGTCTATTAAAATGGAAAGGTAATGAAAAAGGATGTAAAAATGCCGTGGTTTTGGTTGGGACAGCTAATTTTCTTTGTAGAGGCTCACACAATGCTGTCTTTTGTATTTTTGTATTTTTGATGAAAATAGTGGTGTTAACATACTGGTGTTTTTAGCTGTTGCAGAGCAGTGTTTGCATAGATCTGAGGACTTTCCTGCTTCTTGTTCTGCCCTGACAGTGAGGAGGCTGGGGGAGCACCAGAAGCTTGGAAGGGACACAGCCTGGACAGCTGGACCAGGCTGATCAAAAACGTATTCCATTCTATATGGTGTGTCATGCTCAGCAATAATAGCTGGGGTAAAGAACGAGGAACGGTGTGGAGCGATGGCGTTTGTCTTCCCAAGAAACTGTCATGAGCCTTACTTTCCAAGAAGTGGCTGAACACCTGCCTGCTGATGTGACAGGGGTGAATAAACTCCTTGTCTGGCTTTGCTAGTGCACGTGGCTTTTGCTTTACCTAGTGAACTGTCCTTATCTCAACCCATGAGTTCTCACACTTTTACTCTTAAAATTCTCTCTTCCATCCTACCCAGGGAGTGTGAATCAGCTGTTGTGTGGTACTTAGCTGTTTGTTGGGGCTAAACCACAACAAAGAGTAACCATTTCAGCCCTCCCATCACAGTGATTTCATTTTAGGCTCAGTCCTCTGAGAAATTGCCAAGCTTTATCAGGTTTCCAGCAAATTGATCTAGTGGGAGGTGTCCCCATCCAGGGCAGGAGGGTTGGAATTAGATGATCTTTAAGGTCCCCTCCAAGCCAAAACATTCTATGATTATATGATTTATCTGAGTTATGGAGAAACACCAATAATTTTGTGAGATGATCTGTCAAAGATGCTCACAGAGTGTACTATGATTCTTTATTCATTGATTATCCTGTGATTAAAAGAATGATAATTTAATTTTTGTTAGATAAGGTGCAGAAGTAATTTCATTTTATTTTATTTTATTTATTTTTTTTTAAGTCTCCTTATAGTATTAGAATAAAAACAGACATTGATAGCTGGTTAACGTTTTTTTTTTTTTTCTTTTTTTTCTTTCTTTTTTCAGCTAGAGCAAGATGTCTATTGCCTCCACTCAACCTTTCCTGTGGCAATCTCACAAAATGTGCCACAGAAGTAACATTTATTTCCATAGCCTCCAGTCACACTTTATTAATATTAGTACAAATATATATATATATATAAAGGTGGGGACAAGGGCGAGGGGGGAGGTACACAATTTTAAATCTTTCTCAAAAATTGTAAGAAATAATATTATTCCTGACACATTTTATTCTAAAGGATACCTTCCTAGACAAAATATTCTCTCATCCACTTTTCAGATTCATTACTGAAGAATCACAGGGCTAAATAGAGCACATAAAAACTGATTTTAACCTCCCAGGCAGCATTTAAGACACCTAAAAATAAACTTATGGTCTGCTTTTTACATTTACATTTAATTTTTGCAGCATGTCTTCTATGATGATTTCTAACCATCCAAGAGGTTTTTTCATTTTATTTTATTTTTATTTTGCAAATTTTGACCTGTCATGACCTGCACATAAAAAAAAAAAACCACAAAACACAAACAAACAAAAAAACACCAACCAACCGAATAAAAACCTCAAACCCACTACCCAGTAATTTGTTGAAATTGTGCTAATAATCTGAGTCCATATGTTTTTTAATGTAAATTGTTCAAAAACTTGTCAACACTAAAAGCACTGTCTCTTCAAAGACAGAAAAGGAAACAAAGTTTGCAGGCAAAGGTTTGCAAACAATGTTCTCTAAATTTCAGATTAAAAGATACCATTCCATATTTAACTACTCAGGGTCAATGACAGTTGTGTTTGTCTGCCAGGACAAAATTATGCTTTAACACTATTTAAATAAAATATTTCTGCAGTGTAAAAGTGAAAGTGCTGTCTCAAATTTCTGTATGACAACATTTCTTGAACAATTACTTTTCTTGATAATGTCATGAAACCAGCTTTTTCTTCAGAGAAGTTGTAAGAGAAGTCAACTTTCTTATCAGTAACAACGCACTAAAGTACTTAGGTGAAATCCATTAGTATGATTCAACACTTGTCAATTTCATTTCAGAAAATAAATAAGTAAATAAATCTGAAAGCTGGACAAATGTCAAAAACAATGAAGCAGATTGAAGCTGACTGTTAACAATCCGATCATTAAAAATCTTTTCATAAGATTGTGCCTCTGTGAAGATATTGTAGAAGTCATCGAGGAGAATTCTAAGAGAATGGGATCTAATGATATTTTATAGTAAAATTCCAAGTAATATAATTGCAAATAATACTCTACAATGCAATACCACTCTTATTATTTTTGTATCTGCACATATACTGAAACTGTCATGCTCCTTTCACAGACCAAATGATTTTACTGGCAGTAGCTGTAAGTTATTAATCAATGGCCTTCACCATTTGCCTTTTATTTAACCCACTGTAAACCTGAAAAGATATCAGATCAGGCTGTTTTGAACAATATTCCCTTAACAGTTACTTTATATTAATTTTTCTTTCGTTTTTACATATTACATTTACTCAGCTGTTTATGGAGTAAATATTGTGTACAGAAAAATTATAACCTCCTTCTTAAGTAAGTAGGACATTTTTCTAGATTGGAAAGCAAAGAACCATCTCCCTCTTTTTTTTTTTTTTTCCCTGACTGTAAAAGGAATCTGACACAAGAAGAGAATGTGAATTTGGCAACAAATTTGTGGTGCAAGAAAGAACATTACAATTTTTGACTTGCCATTTATATGTCTAAGAGCATAACACTTTCTTAATAACATAAATTAACATAAACTTTTCTGTTGAAGTAAGACTCCTTCAGACACCTATGTAGAACTGACTTCTATTTGTTATCAGAATGTCTTCTAGACTCTTTTATGTTATTTATTTACTTACTTACTTATTTTTCTGATTAGGCTTACCTCAGAGGATATAAATAGAATGCAAGATTAGAGAGAAAGGGTGACTTACATGACCTACTTTGTGCAGTAGGGCTGGGACAGGGAATACTGAATGAATGTGATCACCATTCACAGAAACATAGGTTTCCCTTTCTGGTGACTGAAGATGTTAAACACCTGTTGCACTTTTAAAAAAGCAGAGTGAGTATATTAATTTTATCTTGGTCAAGATTTCCTGTCTAATGAAGAAGCATGGTACTCAAGGCTGTTTACAAGCAATTTCTTCAGCACAATGTGCATGTGCTGGAGAATGCATGCACATTACTTTTAAACAAGGATGAAATGCTTTGCTAGTAAGAGGTATTGCACAAATGAGAGTATCTGCTCTTCTTATCTCCACCTTCAATACTGTCACTATGCTATAATTACAGTTAATGAATATTTGAAATTTTGCTTTGTGTTTTCTCACTCAAGCCATCTGTTTAAGCCCAGATTCAGCAGTAGGTAACTATGAGATATAACATGATAAAACAAACCCCAAACCTTATTAATAGCAATACTTTACAGCCAAATACTCTGAGACTAAAAGCAGATGGACACATGCTTAAATATCCATCACATAAACTCATTTTTATAAATTCTTAACTGAGCAAAATGGGTGGTATTCGTTTCATTGCAATTCATGAACTGTGGGGGGGGTTGAGGTGGGAGGGCAGTGGGAGAAGGGAGGGAGAGAGGGAGAGAAGGGGCACGAGGAGAGGTGGAGGGGGAGAAGGAGAGAGAGGGAGAGAAGGGGGGAGAGAGGGAAGGAGAGAGGGACAGAGAAGGAGAGAAAGCAATTTGCAAACTACTTGGCAATGTGAAAACCAATAACAAGTTAATGTCTTCATGCTGTTCTAATAATAATTAGGGGACCACCAACATTTCTGAATAAAGAGAAAAAAAAGATAAATGAAGAGATCTTCTAGCCCAGTAACATGAATTAGAATTTGGTAAAAATAAAATCTGATTAGACAAAGAACATTAAGAAGTATTGTTATGAGGAGAAACTAATAATTAGTGGTGAATGGTACAGGAACTCTCGGTCTTAAAGGTTGTCTAGAGACCAAACACTATTCAATTTTTATGGAGGGGAAAAATCCTAATGTTGAAGCTGTGAGGCAAACAGAAATGTGATTGTTTAGAACACAGGATAGTTATGCAAAACTCACTGTGTTTTAAGAAAACAAAAAACAAGGCATTAGTTGGAATAGTTCATTAACAGTATTATAGTCATCCCCAATCTTATCAGCATACTCATGTTTGCTGCATTAACATGTGGGTTTGTTTCTCATGCAAAGGTGGTCATTATAATCATTTATCCTATTTCCCTAATTTAAAAGAGTGTTTTTACTGGGTCAAAATAATTAAGGCAACAGATAATATATTGGATTTTTTATTTTATTTTATTTTATTTTATTTTATTTTATTTTATTTTTTATTTGTAGCTGCTAAGACCTTGTCTTTCTTTGGGTACAAATTGCATTTAAACTAAATATCTTTTGGTGGTTTTACCTCATCCAGCAAATAAATACCCATTAGTCTCTTGCTTACTCCCCACCATTTGTGCTGTGGGGAACAGAATTAGAGGCCAAGGCCAAGATACTTACTTTTAATAAGTGAAGGAAAGAGGAAAAAAAAATAGTGATGTAAAGGCAATCAGTCACCACCTTCCCCAACCAGCAGAACTATGCCGAACCAGTCTCTTAATAGCTGCCTTGGAAAAACTGGAAAACAGCAGCCCCACCTTACCACCCCCACCACCCCATTTTACCCCTGAGAGTGACATTAACTGTTCATCAGCTGCTATAGAATATCCCTTTGAGCAGTTCAAGACAGATGTCCTGGCTCTGTCCCCACCCAGCTTCCCAGCTTCTTCAGCAACACCTCAGGGCAGGTGGAGGGGAAGGGTGGGCTGGGGGGTGAGAGTGCAGAAGTAACATGCGAAACATGTTACACATTTCTATATGATCACTGCAAATAGTTAAAACACTGGTGTGTTATCAGCATTGTAGTAATGGATTGTAAACACAGTACCACATGGACAGATATGAAGAAAGCTCCCTCCATCCCAGCCAGACGCAGTGTATACTTCTATCCAGAAATGAAGAGAAACTTCACTTTAGGCAACTCCTCCATGTAATGCTATTCATGCTGACATCTCACAGGAGTAAATGAATCCTGTGCTAAGGCTGTAGGCCAAGAGCTAAGGACTGTTATTATATGGCATCCAGATGAGGTGTCCAATTCAGTGCATTTTTGTGAATTTGACCAATTTTGAATATATATATATCCTTCCTTTAGTATTAATGATGTTTTTATTTAAGCATAGGCAAAGTGTGTGGTTCTGTTAGAGATAGATGGTAATTTATTGGCATTTCAGATATCTCGTAGCATCCCAATCTGCCTTCCAGTTGCTGCTGAGGGAACTGGGGTTGTTTAGTCTGGAGAAGAGGAGGCTCAGGGGTGACCTTATTGCTCCCTACAACTGCCTGAAAGGAAGTTGTGGGGATGTGGGTGTCAGCCTCTTCTCACAGTTAACTAGTGATAGGACTAGAGGGAATGGCCTCAAGCTGTACCAGGTGAGGTTCAGGTCAGAAATGAGGAGACATTTCTTCTGAGAAAGAGTAGTCAGTCATTGGAACGGGTGCCCAGGGTAGTGGTAGAGTCACCATCCCTGGACGTATTTAAGGAAAGGTTGGATGTGGTGCTTAGGGACATGGTTTTGTAGGTGACATTGGTGGTAGGGTGATGGTTGGACCAGATGATCTTGGAGGTCTTTTCTAACCCTAAAGATTCTATGATTCTGTCATTCTTCTCAGAAAGGGGTGCTGATCTGTCAAAGCTCCTGTGTCCAATCTATCATCCCCTGAATATGCCACTGATATCAAAAGCATCTACATACCTGTGTTTCAGTGTTCAATTGCAGCTAGTATTCCTTAATCCAGGCTTTGTCACAAAAGTGTGCATGGGAATGTATGTGAAGGAAAAGCATGGAAATCTGTGAAATCCTTTGTAAAGTACTTTCAGAATGTTGAAGTACTTTCAGAAGGTTGCTTTCTCATCTGACAAGACAATGTTTGCCCTGCCTTTTTTTTTTTCTTTTTTTTCCCAAGGGTTTGAGCTATAGCTCTCTCCACGAATGATGAAAAGAATATTAAGATTTAGCACACTTGTGATTAGTAGAGCCACACAAAAGAGTGTAAATATGTATAAATATATAAACATACCCATATAAAAAAATATATACATACATATATATATATACAAATACACAAATATATATGTGTATATAGTCATAATGAAAAAAAAAATAATAAAGCATATAAAAAGAAAAGAAAAGAAAACAAAACAACAACAACAAACACAACAACCAAATTTCCTCCATTTATTTTCTATTTCAGTTATATAAAATTTAGTATGTTTCATTTTGGAAAGGTCTGTTCACAGAGCAGACTTCAGCATATTCCTGTTTTGGAAGCTGCCATGTAATCAAGTAATCAAGGTACCTGCTCTAAATATTATAGATATTTCCTACAGTACATTTAATTTGTTCCAGGAGAAAATGGTTTGGGGTGCTCTTTTACTGACCTAGCATAATTACTGAGGGCAAGCATTTTTTTTATTATTATTATTATTATTATTTTTTGTTTTTCAAACATGCTTGCACAGAAATCAAGTGAAGAGACAGTTCACTGGAGATGTAGTTGAAAACGTTGATGCTTCCTTAGTTTATCTTTCTGTATTGCTGTATATTTTTTGCCTGTGCTATGAATCTACCTCCTGATTTTTGATATGACATTCTGTTCATCAATTTACTGTAGATTTTGGGGGTTTCAAAGAGTAAGAGTCTTTTGCCCCAGGTTATACAGTGATAGTACAGCTGTTGTATAGTTTCTGCAAAAGACCATTTAATTTCAAGAAAAAAGCTAGTCACAAAGTGTTGCATTTTCAAAAAAGCTCAGTTACAAGAATAGTGAGCCGTAGGTATTTATTTAGGAGCCTCACTGTGATTCCTTAAAAATCTGTAAAAACAACAAAACCAAGGAGATATAGAAAGATAATTTGGTTCCTTTGTGGGAAGAAAGAAAGAAAGAAAGAAAGAAAGAAAGAAAGAAAGAAAGGAAGAAAGAAAGAGAAAGAAAGGAAGAAAGGAAGAAAGGAAGAAAGACAGACAGACAGACAACAAACACCAAAATATTTAAAATCTTACACAAAACTTTTGAATTTGATTATATATACATATATACATATGTGTATATATATATATTCCCCCAAGCATTCAAGTAGAATTATAATGTAAACAATCTGATCTGTCAAGACAATTCAATGCCCATCTATATTTATTCAAGCTGGGCTTGTCTTACTGCCGTTTTTCCTCTAGACCAAGATGTCCCTCTGTACCATATACAATGGTGCCACTTTCTGCTGTCTTTTGAAGTGCTGTTGTACTTCCTCTGGGCTCTGATACCACAGCACTTACCAACAGAGAGAAGACAAAAAACAAAAAGGAAGACACAGTCATTTTAAACTGCAGCTCCTGTTGCATATTAAGAAATATTTTAAACTAATTTTATCAGTTTACCAGCTTATTAGACTCATCATTTTTAATATATGTTTTGCTAAATAGACATTTTTAATATATATGTATGATCATATGTACTATCTCCAAGTTACAGAGCTGGATATCTTGTAAATAATATAGTCTTAAAGAGGAAATGAATCTTACAATCTAATGTTTCTGGAAGGATGTGATACATGAAAAAAAAAAATCTTTAATTCAATCTGAGTATTAAATAAAACATTTACTGGATACACATACTTTCTATTCCAAGATATGAGTCAGTTTCTGAAATTACCAGAACAGATAACAATGCTTGGATTATTTTTTGAAATTCATTTGATTTACAGAGCTTTGGAATGCCTGGTGCAAAAGGAAAAGATATTGTGCTGAATTTGAATATGGTTTAACTCTACCAAGGATTCAACTATTGAAGATGACTGCGTAATTGGAATTGAAATGGATATCTCTAACAGAAACAGAAAAATAGCTTGGCTGCCTGCAGACAGACAAAAATGGATTAATGTAAAGCTGAAAGGTCATTGAGTAAGTCTTTTATCTTTTAAGAGAGAAATTTGATGTATTACTTGGCCAAATATTTCTTTGTAAAACATGTGAAGTCCATGTTTGATTTTTAAGGACCTTTATCTTTTTCATTTATTTCCTTGTCTTCTCTCATGCAAACATTTGTTGTTGTTGCTGTTGTTGTTTTTTTTTAATGTTTCTATACAGGACTTCAGCACCAAAGACATTTCATTTCCACTGAAGTGCATTGCTAAAAATGCTTTAAGATACTTGCAATAGATAGCTAATAATATCCTTTTCTGAGCACTACATGAAAAAGAATGGAATATGGATTTAAATCACCCAGATATATGTAATTAATTGCAATGTTGCAGTGACAGGTAAAGTTGCCTTTGCTTTCCTATATGATCCATAAAGAGGTATGGTGCTGCTTATTCTCCTAGGAATGAAACCATCTTCGAGAATCTAATCTCTATTGACTAATTAATTGCTTCAGTGAGGCATCTTGGACTATTACCTCATATATGCTACGTTTACAGTTTCCATGCAGAAATGTGATTAAATAGACATCATTAACAAATACCTCATCTTTAAAATGCAAACTATACAGTCAGAGAAATATACTCAAAGCAGGACAAACATGCATGTATTTGGGCTGGGAGTATGTACCAGCTGGCATAAAACATCCAACTCAGGAACACGTTAGAAGTTTTACTTTGCCTGATATAAACCTGAGGACTTTGTCTTAGGCAAATTTGTCTATTTCTCACTAGTTTCATGAATGTTTATAAAACTCTTCATATGTTTTTATGAAATGTGTAGCTCTGATCTTCTACAACTTGAATTTTATTTTATTCTTACTATCTTATCATACTTCTTGGGAAATATAAAGCTGAAATCACTCACACATTAATGATAAAGTTGAACTATTATTACTTTTTAAATTAAAGTTTTAAAAATCAAATTTAAAAATAAATTTAAAAATGTCTTATTTTCATGCATAATTTCATAAATCTTTTCATGCATAATTGTAGAAATAATGCATGATTAATAATTCAATCAAAATGCTATCATTTACCAAGATAAACAGTGCAGATCCCTGTCTTTATGCCTATTCTCATTCATCTGTGTGGAAGACCTGAAACCCATACACTCAGAATTACTTAGCTCATTAATACTGTATTGCAGTGACAACAAAGTTGAGAGAAACTCAGAAAAACAAACACAAAAACAAACAATATTTTGTACATTTTTCCAAGATTAATGAAATGGATAATATAAAGTATCAGACATCATTGTTTGTAAAAAAGTTATATTTTTTATGAAACAGAAAAAGAACAAAGCTTTTTCTTACCAAAGCATTACCTATAATTTCCTTCCTTTCATTTATATTTTCAGTATGAGCAAATGACATGTTAAAAGTTGAAAGCTTTCAATGGAGTATCACAAGCTGAATTTGATATACCTTTTTATGAGATGAATTTTAACTTCCAGAAAAACAAATCTGTTAAATTTTACTTAGTATTTTCATTCTCCTAATCTTCTGTGATGCATTTTAATGTCTTTACCACAGACAGCATAGAGGTCAGTGCCAGGATTACCTCAGTAGATATAAGTTTGATCATTTGCAGAAGAAGAAAGAAAAATTAAGGCAGTACCTGCTATTAAACAGAGTGAATGAATCCAAGCCAACTAATACTCATATTTGTTGACTCAACAAAGAAAGGGATAAGAACTAAGCAGAGATAAAAAATGTTGGTGTGCCTTTGTAGTGGATTTACGTGGAAAGGTTTTGGTCGTGGGGGGCTGCAGGGGTGGCTTCTGTGAGAAGAATCCAGAAGCTGTCCCTTGTTTTAGATAAGGGCCAGTTTCAGCTGCTCCAAAGGGATCCGCTGCTGCCCAGAGCCAAGCCAATACGCGACGTTGTTTGCACCTCTGTGCAAGCACACTTAAGAAAGGGAAAAAACAACTGCTGTGTAACAGCAGCTGGGAGAGCGAGGAGTGAAAAACAGTCCTGCAGACACCAAAGTCAGTGAAGGAGGTGGAGGAGGTGCTCCAGGCACTGGAGCAGAAGTTCCCATGTGGCCTGTGGAGAGTACCATAGAGAAGCAGGCTGCACCCCTGCAGGCCATGGTGTACCACAGCGGAGCAGATTTCCACGCTGCAGCCCATGGAGGAATCCATGGTGGAGCAGGTGGATCTGACCTGAAGGAGGCTGTGGCCTGTGGAGAACCCACACTGGAGCAGACACTGGGCCGGACCTGTATGCTGTGGAGAGGAGCCCACACAGGAGCAGATGACCTGGTAGGAGCTGCTGCCCATGGGGGACTTGTGATGGAGAAGTTTGCTCCTGATGCATGGACCCTGTGGCATGGGTCCATACTTGGAGCACTTCCCTCCGTCTAGAAATTCAGACTTGAGTTGGGTCTTCGTATTGTGTTTACATGGTGGGGTTTTGGTAGTGGGGAGCTGCAGGGATGACCTCTGTGAGCAGAACCCAGAAGCTGTCCCATGTCAAATCGGAGCCAGCTCCAGCCACCTCCAAAGGGACCCAACACTGGCCAGAGCCAAACCAATAAGCAATGTTGTTTGCACCTCTGTGAGAGCAGATTTAAGAAAGGGGAAAAAAACTGCTGTGCAACAGTGGCTGGGAGAGAGGAGTGATACAATACAAGAGAACCAACCCTGCAGGCCTCAAGGTCTGTGCAGAATAGGGCAGGAGGTGCTCCAGGTGGTGGTGCAGAAGTTCCCCTGCAGCCTGTGGAGAGGCGCCTGGTGGAGCAGGCTGTCCCCCTGCAGCCCATGGGTCTCACAGTAGATGTCCATACTGCAGCTTGTGGAGGAGCTCCGGGTGGAGCAGGTGGATGTGGCCTGGAGGACGCTGCAGCCCATGGAGAGCCCCTGCAGGAGCAGGCCCTGGGCTGGAGCTGCAGCCCGTGGAGAGGAGCCCACACAGGAGCAGGAGATCTGGGGGGAGATGCTGCCTATGCAGGACCCACGTCGGAGCAGTTTACTCCTGACGTATGGACCCTATGGTACGGACACTTGTTGGAGCAGTTCTTGAAGAGCTGCTTCCTGTGGGAAGCCCACACAGGATCAATTCAGGAAGGACAGCATCCTGTGAGAGGGACCCCAAGTTGGAGCAAGGCAAGAGAGTGATCGTGAAGTAGCAGCAGCAGCAAAGTGCTGTAGGCTGACAACAAACCTCATTCCCTTGTGTTGCTCGGGGAGAGGAGTTGGAAGACTATGGTTGGAGGAAGGCGGTATTAGTTTGTTTTCTTTGTTTCTCACTTCTCTACCTTGTTAGTAATAGTCAGTAAATTTTATTAATCTACCTATGCTGAGTCTGTTCTGCCTGTGATGATAATTGTTGTGTGATGTCCCTGTCTTCAGCTCAACCCTTGAACCCTTTTCATCATATTTTCTCCCCCTTTCCCTTTGAGGAGGGGGAATGAGAGAGCAGTTGTGCTGAAGCTCAGCTGCCCACCTGAGTAAAACCACCGCAGTCTTCATGGGTACAAAGGTACCTTATCTTATTTGACTTTTCCAGTCAATTACTTAAAATGTTTCAAATCTTTGTGCAGAGTACTTTTGCTCAAATTTAAGGCAGCCCTAATTCAAATTTGATCTTTGGATAACTCCCCAAGTAGTTAAAGTATGTGTAACTGAAGGTTCTTTACTTCCAAGCAAAAGTGTTTACATGATTTAATGTGTTTTATGAAGACCATATTAAATTCACATCTTTCCTTGAATCTCTCTGTAGAAATTAAACTTGAGATAGGACAGATATTTTCCAACATGAGCTAGTACTTCAGGTGTGTGATGATTTAAAATGACCCTTTGAGTTGTTAATTTTACAATTCATTCTCTCATTTATGATGCAAAACTGCTTTTTGAAGTTATCTTGTAAAATGATTGAAGCACTTAAAATAGAATAACAAACAAGAAATCATGAATAATGGAAAACTAATAAGGAAGAACTCTGCTCCCCTGTGAATAACAGCATTTGTACAAAGTAGAGTCATTGCCAAATATTTATGTGAATACAGAAGACCACAGATTCATTGCATGATTAGGTGCTCAATTATTTCTCAAAGTACAAGAATGTCTGGATATCCTTACAGTTAAGCTAAATAAGTGGACTTCAGTAGAACTATAACATCTGTCTATTAAAGACATTTTTATAAGAACTCCTTTCCTTATTTCCAAGCAAAGTTAAATATTTCCCTTTTGTTCTCTCACATTTCCTTTTAATATGGAATCCTTTATCTTGACGAATTATTAAATACTGGTTTATTATTAAATTATTAAATTATTTTCATTAAATTTAATTAAATTTAATTAAATTATTAAATACTGACAAATATTAAATACTGGTGAGCAATTCCAGACTGTCATTTCTGAGTCATTTCTTCAGGGGCTGTTTTGGTATTAGATGGTCTTGCAGCTAACATATTACTCATGGATATTTTCTTTGGATCAGTCAGTCATTAATTCAGATACCAGTTTGCTGTTCAAATGTTTCTTCTTCACAATCTTAGCCACAGAAAGAGTACAGCTATAACATAATGTCAAGTTGAAGTTGTGCTTTATGGTAAACAAGAAAAGGATGCAACATGAAGAGAAAATTACACATGTATACTGTGAATAAGAGAATATGAAAGCTTAGTATGCTGAAGTTCTTTTTTTGTTGTTGTTGTTTCTGTTTTGTTTGTAAGATAGTAAATAATTTATTTAAAAATATTTTATTTTAGTAATACAAAAGGCAATATGTTTTCATTTCTAAAGATTATGAAAGTCTGTGTCAATGAGGTGAACATAAGGGCTTACGCACTAAAACTCCATTAAATATGCAATAGTTTGAATGTAATAAGTCTTCACAGAAAAAGTCAAGAAATTAATAAAATATTACTCGTTTGCCATAGGAATACATGTATTTGAAAATATGTATTTGAGAATACAGTACAAGAATATTTCTCTATTTGTTAGAATTGGTGCTTGCATAATTGCCTGCTTATGTGGTGAAGAATAAATAATGTAAGCAAATCAACCAGCAATATAGAGGTTAAAATATGCATAAGGTAGATAAATATTCACCCGAGAAGGGAAATAGAGTCATAGGAATTATATATGAAGAAGACAAGTGAGGTTTTTATTTTATTTTATTTTATTTATTTATTTTATTTTATTTATTTTATTTTATTTTATTTTTATTTTATTTCATTTCACTTTATTTTATTTTATTTTATTTTATTTTATTTTATTTTAATTAAATTATACTAGAAGGTTCATTAAAGACAGTCTCCTAAGAGCAAAGCCGTAACTCGTAGTATATATTCAATTCAGTTAAGTGAATTTCAGATCATATAGTTATTAAGATCAAGGTGCAGTGATAAACAAGATTTTACCTTTTTTAACTAGCAACTGTGCATATTTTATGGATATATTGATCTGTAGGTTATTTAGGGATCTGCTTGTGGTAAGCAGCTTGGTGAAAAATAAGTATATAAAGAAATACAATAGCTCTTATTTCTCAAAGGGAGGCCTGTTCCATGTGGAATTTTGATTCAGATTAACCATACTTTCAAATTATTATTATTATTATTAGTAGTAGTAGTAGTAATAGTAGTAGTAGTAGTAGTAGTAGTAGTAGTAGTAGTCACCCTGCAAGAGGTAGGATTGTCCAATGCTTTTTATTTTCATAACCATCCTATGGGGTTGTACAACGGAGCATTATCCTCAAGGGTAGTGGCCATAGTGTGGTGTGTACTGATTCTTTACATGGTATAACATGATAGCTGAGCTAAGGAAAAGAATATGGATATGTACCAATACGGACTTTTGTTTTTGCTTTCATTATATGAGAGAACCAGTTGTCTATTTATGAATCTATGTGGATGTATTTTTATGTCAGTTGCAGGTGTGCAGAACTAACTAACACTGACTTGTGTACTAGGGTTTCAGTAAGGCTTGGGTATGAGTAAAGAAAAAGAGAGAACAATCTGTGCTGTTGGCACTTCCAAGTTGATGGGCTCAGCAAAGAGACAGAGAGAAGGGAAAGAATGGTATGGCATGGCAGAGTAATTATGGAAAAAATTAGAATCAAAGAAATGAAGACAAAACCTATGTGTAATTGACTGTCTCTCAGCGAGGAAGTAATTGGATGTAGCTCCAAAATATTCACAGTAAGAAGATGTCTGTGTGGCATAGCTCATCCCTATTTCTCAGTACTATTCAGTCACAGATGGATTCATACACTAATTTGACCATATCACTTTTAGTGCCTGCGCTAGCTTGGACTGCATTTTGTCCAGTTCAGTTATATTGAATTGCATCTGGATTTCTCTATTTCAGCTGGAAGAATAACACACACATTTTGCTACAGTGACTTTCATTATAAATCTATGTGGTAAAATCTGTGGAGATGACATATCTGTGTTTCATAAAACAAGATTCAAACAAGAGCAAAAACAAATTTAGATGACTGTTCAAATTATTTCAAAAAAAAAAAAACACAAAAAAACAAAACTAAATGTATTTAAATGGGAGTGTAAATATAGTTTTCTTGCCTGTTGGAGATCACATCATATACACTGAACAACAGCTAGAAAAGTAAGGTTTTGATATTTTGAGGTTGTAGTTTTGGCTGAAGATTACATGTTCCTATAATAAGTATTAGCAGATAAGATACATAACAGTCAGATGTATTTTTCTGGTGTATTTATTAATCAGTATTTTTCTTTCATCTTTATCAGCAATATTGGCAGTCAAGAGTAGTTGGTATATTATTATTTTTTTTTCAGAGTATTTAAAAGGTAAATTCCTCCATATTTATGATAAAATTGTCTTAGAAAATTTTTCAAAGGATCACACAGTAAGATAATGGTTCCTTTTTATTTTTTTATTTGTTGTTTCACTAAGTTCCCTATCATACTTATATTCTTATGCACAGGCAAATTTTTTATCCATAAATGTTTTTTTTTTCAGTCTTGTAAATTTGCACCTTTTTTCTATATGAACAATATATAACAGAAATAATTGACTATAATCTTCTTAAACATCAATCATTCCCATGCTTCACACTTGAAAAGCAAGTCATGACAATGCATCATTTTTCAGCCCCAAACCAGATTTTATCTGTCTATAGCACAAGGTGGGATGATGCATTAGGTACAAATATAGACCTTTGAGTTAGCTCTGTTATTCTTTCAGAAATGAAGAAATTTTTCCCTAGGCTGTTCCAGATATGCAGATTATCCCAATTATCCCAATATGATTCTTCTGCTTGTCTTTTGTTGGTACTTTAATCAGTGGTAAAACGGGTATTGAAATGTTTGACAGCTACACTGTCAGTACTATCCACACAGCTGAAACTTCTCTTAAGTGAATGAAACAGCAGTTAATATTCGGAAGACTGTATTTCTTGGTCATTGTTTCAAGCTGATGTAAAACCTGCATGACATTTGTAAATGACTAATTTTTAATAGGTAAACTATATTTTTGTAACCCCGAATACAAGACAGCTTTTAGTGAAAAAGTTTTAATTTGATTCTGGAGTAGTTGTTGGCATCTATCAGACAAAATTATTAACTTTCAAAATTGCCTGAACACCAAAAATGCCACATTTCCCTCTGTTGTCCTAACCTCAACAATTAAAAGGTACCTTTGACAAGGTATCTTTTCTGGGTCTGCTGTACAGTAAACAGGGGTATACTGTCTTGAAGCAAATTGACATTTAGCCTCAATTTACATAGTTATGTTGTTGGTGTCCTCGCTCAGGAAAAAAAAATAAAATAAAATAAAAAAAATTGGAGAGAGAGAAGCTCCTGGCTGGGTGTTCCAGAAATGTTCCAGCGGTTGAGGAGTGTATCATAGCCACCCTGAGCATGCTATTCAATCATTCACTGCATATACAAATTAACAAACCAGACCAGACCAAAATATTTAAATTCGATCACTAGAAAATGTAAAAACAAAAACAAAAACAAAAACATATCTTCCCTGAAGTTAAAAGGAAGGTCAGTTAAAAAAAAAAAAAATAATAATTATCCAGCATTTACTTTTTCATAGGGAAAATACCTTTTATCACATAAATAGTATTTTTCCAAATTTATTTGCATTTTTTTAATGGAAATTCTTTTATTACAATTTAATCTTTCAGGTAACGGAGAGATTAATATTTGTAGAATTTCTGTGTTAATCTAGATTAGGTCTAAAGGTATGCTAATAAAAAGAAAAAAAGAAGAAAAAAAAGCTATACATTATAATTTAATACTTAATACATATGTAAAAATAGTGTTTAAAAGTAAACCATTAAATATCATCTAATTAATTACAAAAATGATAGTTGCTTATGTTTGTTTATAAAATCCATATTTATTTCCCTTTCTGCAAAGCTTTAAAAAAGAACAAAGAGAAATGTTTATGAAACAGTTTAGCAGTTGTTATACATTGGTTTTATGTCACTGATGAAAACAAACAAACATATGTTCACTTCTAAAAACATTTGTTTTAATAATATTCCCCCCCCCGCCCCCCAAAAAAACAACTGCCCACCCCATTAAGATTCAACTAGGAAGGCATGAGTGTTATGGGTTTAGACCTAGAGTTCATAATAATAATGCATGTGTATCCAAGAAGTTCCTGGCTGCTAAGCTAAGGAACAGAAAGGTGTGTGGTTCCTTGGGAAAGTTTTCCAAAAATACTTAAAAGCATGCTTGAATGAAATTTACTTCCCAATATTAGACAGTAAAAGCTTCTGGAAAATAAATAAATAAATAAATAAGTGAGGATGGGAAAACGTACAAGGTGAGAGAATCAGTTTTAAGTAATTCTGTGGTTTTGGCCATTTTGCCATACAGGCAATCTTTATTTAAATGTTCTACCATGAAAATAACTCATCACTTCACTGAATATTTGTTTTAACTTATGAGTGATGTTGACATCAGCACTCATTTTGAATGACCAAAAGAAAAGAATTAGCACTTTCTGTGCTAATATCCATGAAGGAACTGTTTCATTAGTCAAAACTTGGGGTTTCTCTATCAACTTGGGTTTAGGAGCTAAACTTTTTATAAAGATCAAATATTTATTTATTTTATTTGTTTTTATACATTTATTTCAAAGCTTATTAGAAAGTGTTGTATAGGGAATACTAGGTTGCAGTTATCTTTCACTCTTTCATATTTTACTGTTTCAGTCACCATTAAAGCAAGGAAAACTTTTTACTCTTTTTTTTTTTCTTCTTTTTTTCTACATCTTTAATGAGGGCATTGGTATCTATATGAAGCTCAGCTTAAATTTACACGTGTACTGAGAACACACATAAGTAGTCTTAGATTCTTATGTGATTCTTTTTACAAACGAGATAATGCTAGAAAATGTGGTTGTTACAAAACAGCATGTAAAATGCTTGCGAACAGCAATAATTTTATCATTACTGTCATTCTGCAGAAATATATACTCATTTTGTTCTTGCTGATTTATTTATATGTGGTGTATAATAATGCTTTCATCCCTCTTTGAAATGCAAAGCTTTTTTTTTTTTTTTTTTTTTTTTTTTAATTGGCCAACAGATACCCAATATGCATCAAAACCATGGAAAATTATACTGGTAATTTTGTTCTGTTTGTTATCATGTCAAGAAAGCAAGGATCTTTTATGCACAAGAACTGACTGAAGACCATGAGCTAGAAGATTATTCTGAGTCAGTAAATATATTTGGGAGTTGTATCAGGGAAGTGTATTAAAGTCCAGTTTACAGTTGCCAACCAGGTGTGGAAGTAACAGAACCACATTCTGGTGGCGTTTCATCTCTATGTTCATATCAATGACTGAACCTAATGAAACCTGTCTGAGTAACCTACTTTGTAGTTTTGCCCATATTCATCCAATCAGTGTCACGTTCTTGTATGAACAAAATATAAATTTAATAGCGTATGTACCAGGAAAAAAAGACAATACTGATAGACTTCATAAGTGGGAACCCCAGCAAAGCAAAAGCTTTACATTTCATATAGGCATATTGTCACAAGAGTGGGAATCTGTCTGAAGAAAGTTACTAAGGTTTGTGGAGCTCTGTAAGAATCTTTCTATGATGAATGATAAGGATAGAGGTCATTGTCTGAGAATGAGTAAATGGACAGAGGAATCCTAGTTACTTGGATAATAAATCTTGATAATTAGGTTGGAAAGAGCCTGTGCAGTGCATAGCAGCTCCTTATGATGAAAGAGAGAGAAAAGATAACAAATACTTAAAAAAAAAAAAGGTAAGCTGAAAAACTGCTGAATGTGGAAAAAAATGCAGCAAGGTTTTTTTTTTTTTTTTGTGCTGGTGCTCAGTGGTAGTACAACCAGCAGAGAATTAATCTTTCTGTACCACAACTTTATATTCTCTGTTCCTGACAACTACATTTTTTGCTTTTCTTTCATTTTGCTTTTTTTGTCCTTTTTGAAAGTTGGTGGACAAGAGATATGAACTATTTGGCTATTAACTTTTATTCATAAGAAGTCATCAGCAAATCTGTTTCAGAATCCAAATCTCCAAAGTTGCATTATCTCCTTTTTAACATCCTAACCATATTCCATATTTGAGGATCTGGTTGCAGTCTTTGAAGTAAAAATCAATGAATGTGAAACTGAATCATGGATAGCAAAAGGAAAAACAAAAGCAAATGAAGAAAAAACAACACCAAAACCACACACACACTACTACCCCATATTAGGATTCCTATCAAATAGTCAGAACTGTCCTTTACAGGGGTTTATTTGTTTTTTAAAGCATTAGTGAATGTTTCTTATAAAATTATTGATGCATTGAAAGTATATTACAGGTATTGTTGACTAGGGCCAACAAGACGGTAGTTTAGAGAACAGCTTTGAGGTTTCTGTTTGGACTTCGTATACCTTTTCAGGTCTGCAGGATAAAAACTAATTAGCTAAGTAAACATATCAAGCTGCTGATATTTTATAACTGTTCTGAAATATACCTATGAGCAAATTCTGTTTCAAAGCCTATAGAAAAATTAAGAAGCAGGAAAACAAACTCATAAAGGGAATTGACTTGTCACTTCAAAGGAGTAGCAGAGCTGGAAAAGGATCCAGATTTCATTCAATTTCTAATGCTTATATAATTTAAATTCATTGGTTCCTCATTTGATTTGGTGGAATGCTGACAGTCAATCTTCAAGATTAGGAGTGAACTTCTACTGTAATACAATATACAGTATACAAAATTTACTTCTATATAAATCCATAGATAAAAACTAAGTAAATTGGAGAAATTACTATGAGACTCTCTGAATTGTAAATACTGTAGAAGCCTTCATTTTCTTAGAAATGGCTTGGAGCCAGATGGACATTTCAACTTTAAGAGGAAACTGAAAGCAGTTTTGTGTCTTGAGTATAGAATTACTTTAGAACTAAAATGAATTGTTGCTAAACTGTATGTCTATCCTTTTTGTCAAAAGACCATAGAATCCTAGAATGTTTCAGGTCGGAACGGACCTTAAAGATAATATAACTCCAACCCTCCCTGTCATAGGCAGGGATCCACCCACTAGATCAGGAGGGTGGAGGCTGCATCCAGCCTGCCCTTGAACACCTCTAGGAATGGGGCATCCACAACTTCTCTTGGCAACTTGTTCCAGTGCCTTGCTACCCTTAAGGTGAAGAATTTCCTCTTAATGTCTAATCTAACTCTTCCCTCTTAGAGTTTAAGACCATACCTCCTTGCCCTATCATTACCTACTTTAGTAAAGAGTCACAGAATCACAGAATCGTCTAGGTTGGAAGAGACCTCCAAGATCACCTAGTCCAACCTCTGACCTAACACTAACAAGTCCTCCACTAAACCATATCACTAAGTTCAACATCTAAACATCTCTTAAAGACCTCCAAGGATGGTGACTCAACCACTTCCCTGGGCAACCCATTCCAATGCCTAACAACCCTTTCAGTAAAAAAGTTCTTCCTAATATCCAACCTAAACCTCCCCTGGTGCAACTTTAGCCCATTCCCCCTTGTCCTATCACCAGGCACATGGGAGAATAGACCAACCCCTACCTCGCTACAGCCTCCTTTAAGGTACCTATAGAGAGCGATAAGGTCGCCCCTGAGCCTCCTCTTCTCCAGGCTGAACAAGCCCAGCTCCCTCAGCCGCTCCTCGTAAGACTTGTTCTCCAGACCCCTCACCAGCTTCGTTGCCCTTCTCTGGACTCTCTCGAGCACCTCCATGTCCTTCTTGCAGTGAGGGGCCCAAAACTGAACACAGTACTCGAGGTGCGGCCTCACCAGAGCCGAGTACAGCAGGAAAATCACTTCCCTAGTCCTGCTGGCCACACTGCTTCTTATGCAAGCCAGGATGCTGTTGGCCTTCTTGGCCACCTGAGCACACTGCTGGCTCATATTCAGCCAGCTATCAACCACTACTCCCAGGTCCTTCTCTGCCAGGCAGCTTTCCAACCACTCATCTCCCAGCCTGTAGCGTTGCTTGGGGTTGTTGCGCCCCAGGTGCAGGACCCGGCACTTGGCCTTGCTGAATTTCATACAGTTGACCTCAGCCCATCGGTCCAGCCTATCCAGATCCTCCTGCAGAGACTTCCTACCCTCGAGCAGATCGACACATGTACCTAACTTGGTGTCATCTGCAAACTTACCGAGGGTGCACTCAATCCCCTCATCCAGATCATCGATAAAGATATTAAAGAGAACTGGCCCCAGTACTGAGCCGTGGGGGACTCCACTAGTGACCGGCCTCCAACTGGATTTAACTCCATTCACCACGACTCTTTGGGCCCGGCTACCCAGCCAGTTTCTAACCCAACAAAGCGTACGCCAGTCCAAGCCCCGAGCAACCAGTTTCTTGAGGAGAATGTTGTGGGAAACGGTATCAAAAGCCTTACTGAAGTCAAGGTAGACCACATCCATAGCCTTTCCCTCATCCACTAAGCGTGTCACTTTGTCATAGAAGGAGATCAGGTTCGTCAAGCAGGGCCTGCCTTTCATAAACCCATGCTGACTGGGCCTGATCACCTGCTTGTGATCACCTGATCACTTGCCCTGCAAGTGCCGTGTGATGAAACTCAAGATAATCTGCTCCATAAGCTTCCCTGGCACTGAGGTCAAACTAACAGGCCTATAGTTCCCCGGGTCTACTGTCCAGCCCTTCTCGTAGATGAGTGTCACGTTTGCTAGCCGCCAGTCGACTGGGGCCTCCCCTGATAGCCAGGACTGCCGATAAATGATGGAAAGTGGCTTGGCCAGCTCCTCCGCCAGTTCTCTCAGTACCTTTGGGTGGATCCCATCCGGCCCCATTGACTTGCGTACATCCAAGTGCTGTAGCAGGTCGCCAACCATTTCCTCGTGGATAGTGAGGGCCACATCCTGCTCCCCATCACCTTCCACCAGCTCAGGGTACTGGGTATCCAGAGAACAACTGGTTTTGCCGCTAAAGACTGAGGCAAAGGCGGCATTAAGCACCTCAGCCTTTTCCTCATCTTTTGTAACTAAGTTTCCACAAGCATCCAGTAAAGTATGGAGATTCTCCTTAGTCCTCCTTTTTGTGTTGATGTATGTGTAAAAACATTTTTTGTTATCTTTAACGGCAGTAGCCAGATTCAGCTCCAGATGAGCTTTGGCCTTTCTAATTTTCTCCCTGCACAGCCTCGCAACATCCTTACAGTCCTCCTCAGTGGCCCGCCCTCTTTTCCAAAGATCATAAACCCTATTTTTTTTCCTAAGCTCGAGCCACAACTCTCTGTTCAGCCAGGCCGGCCTTCTTCCACACCAGCTCGTCTTTGGGCACGTGGGGACAGACCGCTTCTGAACCATTAAGATTTCCTTCTTGAAGAGTGCCCAGCCTTCCTGGACTCCTCTGCCCTTCAGAACCACCTCCCAAGGGACTCGGCCAACCAGTGTCCTGAACGGCTCAAAGTCAGCCCTCCGGAAGTCCAATACAGCAGTTTTACTGGTCCCTTTCCTGACTTTGCCAAGAATAGAGAACTCTACCATTTCATGGTCACTCTGCCCAAGACAGCTCCCGACCACCATATCTCCCACCAGTCCATCACTGTTTGTGAAGAGAAGGTCTAGTGGGGCACCTCCCCTGGTAGGCTCTCTAACCAGCTGCGTCAGGAAGCTATCTTCCATGCTCTCCAGAAACCTCCTAGACTGCTTCCTCTGGGCTGTGTTGTGCTTCCAGGATATGTCTGGGAAGTTGAAGTCCCCCACGAGAACAAGTGCTGACGATTTCGCAGCTTTTGCCAGCTGCCTGTAGAACTCCTCATCCATCTCCTCATCCTGGTTCGGCGGTCTATAACAGACCTCCACCAGGATGCTCGCCTTGTTGGCCTTCCCGCTGATCCTAACCCATAGGGACTCAACCTTATCAGTCCGAGCCTCAAGTTCCACAACATCAAAACACTCTCTGATATAGAGAGCCACACCACCACCCCTTCTGTTCTGCCTGTCCCTTCTGAAGAGCCTATAGCCAGACATTGCAGCACTCCAGTCATGAGAGTGGTCCCACCACGTTTCCGTGATGGCAACCAAGTCATAGCCTGCCTGCTGCACGATGGCTTCCAGCTCCTCTTGTTTGTTACCCATGCTGCGTGCATTAGTGTAGATGCACTTCAGCTGGGCCATTGCCTTCTCCCCTGGCCTTGCCGTTGTTCCCCCTGGCACAGCTCCAACAAGCCTTATTTCAGCCCCATCCCCCTTCTTACCTAGTTTAAAGCCCTGTCAATGAGCCCTGCCAGCTCCTGGGCTAAAGAAGAAGTAGAAATCCATTAGCTATGCAATTGCATTCATATTAACCTGTTATAAGTTAACATATTTTATATGTTATCAATTAACATTCTGGGAAGTCAATTATCATTTAATACAATAGCCTGTACCAATTTAATTAGATATTACTTAGCATTATTAAGGGCAGAATTTTTAATAGTGAATGCCTGTAGACTATTTTACTGCATTCTTTGGATTAATCCATATTTAAATTTGCAAATCACTGAGGTGTAAAGCTGGTCGTTTGTTTGACCTCTGATGACAAATATTTCAAAAATAAATAAATAAAAATGACAGCCTTTTTGATTGCATGAAGTCCATACTTTGTTGAATGTTTCTCCTGTTTGCATTTCTACTTAAGAACAGAACAGAAAAACAACATCAACAACAAAAACAAACAAACAAACAAACAAAAACCAAAAACAAATGAACGGAAGAGAAGAGAAAGAGAAGAGAAGAGAAAAGAGAAGAGAAGAGAAGAGAAGAGAAGAGAAGAGAAGAGAAGAGAAGAGAAGAGAAGAGAAGAGAAGAGAAGAGAAGAGAAGAGAAGAGAAGAGAAGAGAAGAGAAGAGAAGAGAAGAGAAGAGAAGAGAAGAGAAGAAGAGAAGAGGAGGGGAAGGGAGGGGAAGGGAGGGGAGGGGAGGGGAGGGGAGGGGAGGAGAGGAGCTCTGAGGAGAGGAGAGGAGCTCTGAGGAGAGGAGAGGAGAGGAGAGGAGAGGAGAGGAGAGGAGAGGAGAGGAGAGGAGAGGAGAGGAGAGGAGAGGAGAGGAGAGGAGAGGAGAGGAGCTCTGAGGAGACGAGACTCAAGGAGAGGAGACTCAAGGAGAGGAGACTCAAGGAGACTCAAGGAGACTCAAGGAGACTCAAGGAGACTCAAGGAGACTCAAGGAGACTCAAGGAGAGGAGAGGAGAGGAGAGGAGAGGAGAGGAGAGGAGAGGAGAGGAGAGGAGAGGAGAGGAGAGGAGAGGAGAGGAGATTTGAGGAGACGAGAGAATAGTTCTCTACAAAGATCTTTGAGTCTAACTCTGACCACTTTAGAGCATGTATATGTGTTTTTATTTTACACAATATGTAAATGTATATAACAGTAAATATGCTTTTATTTTGTACAGTACTTGTTTATATAACAAGTCATGGATGTAAATTTAATTGTGGGTTGAAATATGAAATAACACTATAGTACTGTAGTATTATTACAAATATATATATAGCATATATATATAATATATAAAATTCTTAAAAAGATGCCATGGAAAACTCACAAGCTGATTGATTAAACAGAGGTGTAATCAGTTATTACAAAAGAATCTCTGCCTTCATTATTCCAAGCTTCTTTTAAGTTATACTAGATACTTTAAGCATTATTTGCCTCCCTAAAATGAAAACAATTAATATAGTCTGTGATGTATATAAAAGCTGGAACAGCAGGGCTCTAAATGCTTGTCAATCTCAAAGTTCATTCAAACTCTTTTCCTTCAGTTGTCCTTATAAATCAGTATTGGCAGGACAGAACAAACAGTCGTGAACTTCTTTGTGTATTCACAGCTCCATTCAGCCATTCTTAGAAGTGCACTTGACAAAATGTGCTATTGATGAGCTTGATTTTGTTCTTCCGTGAGTAATATGGTACATATAACTTAAATAATCCTAGAAGCAAAATATCCCAAGGCAGAAAAATTGAAGTAGTAATCAAAACTGCGCATACTTTCAGTTATACCAAAAATCAGCTGGTTTCTGCAGTGTACTTTTGAAGTTCCCTGTCCATTCTAAGGTTTAATTTGACGGTATTAATCAATATTTAAATAAATCTTATTTGACAACTGAAATCTTACGGCTTGAAGTAACACATTGTAACCAAGTTATATAAATCATTTATTATACAGACAACTTTGATTATAACCTTAGCTTGGCTGAGAATTTGCACCATCTAGATTGTAACTGAAATGGGTATCCATACTAAGGTTATTAGAAAAGAATTAAACAAAAACAAACAAACAAAATGGTTGTCTCATAAGTAGAATAAGTATCTTGTCTCCATTTTTTTTTTTTTTTCCTGACTCAGATAGTGAGGGTTATTTAGTTATTCAGGTATCACAATTCCAGTGAAAACATGCCTCTGAGAAGGTGGATCATTGTTACCCGTCCAGTGCAGGAGTTCATAGCATAATAAATACTTCATGATACTAATGCACAATATGTTTCATCTACTCACTGAGTAAAAGTTCAGTTGAGCTTGAGCTTTCAAAATTAAAAATGTTACTTGGTGTCTGGTGGCTCCAAAAATTTGTATAAAGAAATAATAAATTTATTATAGGTGCAATCATTATGTGTTTTTTACTCTTTTTAAATTATATGTACTCACTATCCCCCTTTATGTCCATTGTTTTTCTATGGCGTTTCCTGAGCAGGATTAAGCAATAAAAATTAGCGTCCCAGGACTTCCAGGTCATAATTTCATAATATAATCAGAGTATTATAAATCGTTCTTGTTTTGTGCACAACAAATCTTTTTAATCATCCCATCAGTAAAACCTACATAGCCCAAATGGTACACACATCAGAGCTGGAGAACTGCTGTCACAGCTGATGTTAAAATACAGCTTTCAGATCCTAATTTTTCTCTACTTCTTTATGAAGACATCATTTCTCAAAAAAGAAAAAGATTTTCTTCTTCTTCTTCTTCTTTTATTCCAGTTTGTTTGATTACTTCCCAGATGAATGAACTTGAAAAAAAATGGTTTTTAATGTATTTCCCTGCATTTGATCACTTTCTTCTCAAAAAGGAACAAGTGAAAAAAAAAAAAAAATAGAAGTATGTTAGAAAGTTTTGTTTTCCTTAAACATTCAGATATTTTTCCTCTAGGTGTTGCAAATCTGGTTTTAAGATACAAGTTTTTATTATAAGAACCTTGCAGATTATATCTTTGAGAAAATGGTTTGGGAAAATTTCAGTTACCAGGTTCCAAATATTTAAAATATTCCCATCTGATAGAGGAATCATTGCGGAAAGGGAAGGGAAGGGAAGGGAAGGGAAGGGAAGGGAAGGGAAGGGAAGGGAAGGGAAGGTGTGGGAAGGTGTGGGAGGGGAAGGGAAGGGAAGGTGTGGGAAGGGAAGGGAAGGGAAGGGAAGGGAAGGGAAGGGAAGGGAAGGGAAGGGAAGGGAAGGGAAGGGAAGGGAAGGGAAGGGAAGGGAAGGGAAGGGAAGGGAAGGGAAGGGAAGGGAAGGGAAGGGAAGGGAAGGGAAGGGAAGGGAAGGGAAGGGAAGGGAAGGGAAGGGAAGGGAAGGGAAGGGAAGGGAAGGGAAGGGAAGGGAAGGGAAGGGAAGGGAAGGGAAGGGAAGGGAAGGGAAGGGAAGGGAAGGGAAGGTGTGGGAAGGGAAGGTGTGGGAAGGTGTGGGAAGGGAAGGTGTGGGAAGGTGTGGGAAGGGAAGGGAAGGTGTGGGAAGGTGTGGGAAGGGAAGGGAAGGTGTGGGAAGGGAAGGTGTGGGAAGGTGTGGGAAGGTGTGGGAAGGGAAGGGAAGGGAAGGTGTGGGAAGGGAAGGTGTGGGAAGGGAAGGGAAGGGAAGGTGTGGGAAGGGAAGGTGTGGGAAGGGAAGGTGTGGGAAGGGAAGGGAAGGTGTGGGAAGGGAAGGGAAGGGAAGGGAAGGGAAGGGAAGGGAAGGGAAGGGAAGGGAAGGGAAGGGAAGGGAAGGGAAGGGAAGGGAAGGGAAGGGAAGGGAAGGGAAGGGAAGGGAAGGGAAGGGAAGGGAAGGGAAGGGAAGGGAAGGGAAGGGAAGGGAAGGGAAGGGAAGGTGTGGGAAGGTGTGGGAAGGGAAGGTGTGGGAAGGTGTGGGAAGGGAAGGGAAGGTGTGGGAAGGGAAGGTGTGGGAAGGTGTGGGAAGGTGTGGGAAGGTGTGGGAAGGTGTGGGAAGGTGTGGGAAGGTGTGGGAAGGTGTGGGAAGGTGTGGGAAGGTGTGGGAAGGGAAGGGAAGGGAAGGGAAGGGAAGGGAAGGGAAGGGAAGGGAAGGGAAGGGAAGGGAAGGGAAGGGAAGGGAAGGGAAGGGAAGGGAAGGGAAGGGAAGGGAAGGGAAGGGAAGGGAAGGGAAGGGAAGGGAAGGGAAGGGAAGGGAAGGGAAGGGAAGGGAAGGTGTGGGAAGGGAAGGTGTGGGAAGGGAAGGTGTGGGAAGGTGTGGGAAGGGAAGGGAAGGTGTGGGAAGGTGTGGGAAGGGAAGGGAAGGTGTGGGAAGGGAAGGTGTGGGAAGGTGTGGGAAGGTGTGGGAAGGTGTGGGAAGGTGTGGGAAGGGAAGGTGTGGGAAGGGAAGGTGTGGGAAGGGAAGGGAAGGGAAGGTGTGGGAAGGGAAGGTGTGGGAAGCGAAGGGAAGGTGTGGGAAGGGAAGGGAAGGGAAGGTGTGGGAAGGGAAGGGAAGGGAAGGGAAGGGAAGGGAAGGGAAGGGAAGGGAAGGGAAGGGAAGGGAAGGGAAGGGAAGGGAAGGGAAGGGAAGGGAAGGGAAGGGAAGGGAAGGGAAGGGAAGGGAAGGGAAGGGAAGGGAAGGGAAGGGAAGGTGTGGGAAGGGAAGGTGTGGGAAGGGAAGGTGTGGGAAGGTGTGGGAAGGTGTGGGAAGGTGTGGGAAGGTGTGGGAAGGTGTGGGAAGGTGTGGGAGGGGAAGGGAAGGGAAGGTGTGGGAAGGGAAGGGAAGGTGTGGGAAGGGAAGGGAAGGGAAGGTGTGGGAAGGGAAGGGAAGGGAAGGGAAGGGAAGGGAAGGGAAGGGAAGGGAAGGGAAGGGAAGGGAAGGGAAGGGAAGGGAAGGGAAGGGAAGGGAAGGGAAGGGAAGGGAAGGGAAGGGAAGGGAAGGGAAGGGAAGGGAAGGGAAGGGAAGGGAAGGGAAGGGAAAGAGCTTGGTTGGAAGAGACCTTCAGGGATCATTTGGTCCAACGTCTTGACCTCTTTAGGTGTAACCAAATGTTAAATTAATGAGGTCATTGTTCCAGTGCCTCTTGATTGATGCCTCCAGGCATCAATTACCTCTCATTGGAAGTCTGTTCCAGTTTTTGACCACCCTCACAGAAAATAATTTTTTCCTAATGTACAGTCTGAACCTCCCCTTGCACAGCTTTGTGCCATTCCAGTGTGCCCTGTCATGGGTTAGCAGGAAGAAGAGACTAGCACCTCTTTCTCTCCTCAGGATGTTTCCAACAGCAGTGAGGTTGCCTCTGATTCCTCTTTTCTCCAGACTAGACAACCCAGGCATATTTGGCCTGTCCTCATAGGCATGCCTTCATCACCAATATGATGTATTTTGCATTATAAGTCTGTGAAACAGGTAATGAATTAGTTAAGATGTATGTATGTGTGTATGTATGTATGTATGTATGTATTTATTTATTTTTAGAAAGCCTGGCAAATATCTGTGATACTATGAAGTGTCAACCTTCAAAAATAAGGAAAAATGTGCAACTGAAAAAGTAACTACCATTTAAGTAAAAGATGCTTTTATGAAAGTGTTACAAAGAAATAATTTTATGATGTCCTTTGTACATGTATACTTTAAAATAATTGATACTTCCTGTGAATATAATGAAAAGAGCTATAAATTCCCTCATATTTTTTTCTTCAGGAGTCATATTAAACTCATGAGTTACTGGGAAGATGGGGAGATACTGAAAACAAGTACTTTATCCTGTAACTGAAACTATATGAAGAACAACTTTACCTTGTTACTGTATTTTTAAGGCAGCAGCAGATGTGTTTTGAACAATTATTATGCTTAACATATATATAATATACTGTGCTGGCAGTAGGAAGTTGGAAACCTTATACCTGAGAAACATTATTTTTCTTGCACGTTTCTGTAAAGATAGATTTTTGTGGGTTGTCATTTAACCATTATGTCTATAACCTGTTTTGCAGCACACATGGAGATGAACATTGGATGAATAAATTTTCTAATGGTAAAGAGATGATTTGATTGATGAGTGAGTTAATGTATGGACAATCAAAATATCTAATGATCTTTTTTTTTTCCTACGGGTATATTTTTATTGTTGGTAGCAACAAAAGTTTCAGGTGGTGACCAGCTTCTTTGCTTTTGCGATTAACCAGAAAGTGTTCTTGTATATACTCTGTGGTGTCTTCAACTACTTCACAAGGATGTGAAGTCCCAAGAGGTAAAAGCAGACTTAAAAAGTTAATTCTGTTTTTTATACAGTTGTAGTTCATGCCTGAAAAGAAGGCAAGACACTGATTAAAGACATAAATTCATAATTTTTACTGTTCTGTCAGTTGAAGAGGGGAAAGAAGGGGAGTAAAAAAAACACTTAGAATTGCAGAGCCTAGAATACCAATGCAGATTAAATTCTGCTGAAAGATTAACAACAACAACAGCAACAATAAAAATCACTAAAAATACGAGTGCCTGAAATAGAAGTAAATTTCTCATTTATAATAGTTCTCTTTATATAAAACTAAAAGCAAGTTATTTTCCTAACACAACTCTTCAAGAAATGTGGGAGATGCTAGCAAGACAAACTTTTTCCTGTTCTTATTGCATATGCAACTAGAGTGCAAACAGTATCCAATGAGCCATGAAGGTAATCTTTTCTAGTAGCTTTACACTTAATGGGATATAGACGCAACGATAAATTGACATACTCTGCAAATTCGATGATGCTACTGAGAGCAACTGTAAAATTGAAATGAAATCTTTGCTTCTGTGAATAACAGAAAACACAGAAGCTCTTCCTTTTCTTAACCTCAACTAAAACTTTTTTTTTTTTATACATTTACAAAGGAGATGGTATGTTGACCAAAGTAGGTGAATGCACCACAAAAGCATTGGTCCTTCAAGAAAAAAAAAAACAGACACCTTTCTTAAACATTAAAATGGCAACTTCTACAAAGAAATGATCCTGTGTATGCACAAAACCCAATGGAATTCATTAATTGTGAATTTAGAGGTTCATAATTAAAGTAACTATACAGGAATACATTTGGACCCTCCCACCTATTCATTTGTAACTAGTACAAACCAAAATTAACCCACAGATTTGCTTTTGGCAATTCAGTGTGGTCAATCAAGTACTATGCAACAGCAAACCTTTCTTCAAAGTAAACCTAAGAAATTAGTTACAGCCTAAATTATTAGTGCAAAATAACTGTCTTAGCTTAACTGATATCATGGTTCAGGGTGGCTGAAATAATTTGAGATAAGGCTATACAAATACAATTTGTTTTTAAGTTGTGTAAAAAAAAAGAAAAAGAAGAAAAAATAAAGGGAGAAAAAAAAATCCAAACATTGACCTGGATACTATATAGAGTAAAGAAAAGTGCTTTTCTTTTTTCCTTTCTTTATGTATACAATGAAAAGTAGCATGGTTTAGTGGTGGGATTGTCAATATTGGGTTAACGGTTGGGTTAAACGATCTTAGTGGTCTTTCCCAACCTGTATGATTCTATGATTCCATGTGGTATATGGTATAATAAATATGGTACATATATTTATGATATATTATATATTATATATATTATATTTTTATAATATTTATTTATTATATATTTATATATTTATATATAATATATAAATATTGTATATTGATAATATTTATATTTATTACATATGTTATAAATTTATATATATGTATTAACTGTAAGCCCAGTCCTTCAGACAGTCTTGTAGAAGTTCCACTTTCTGCAAGTGAAAACATTACATTTTTTGTAGAATATGAGATGCCACTGAGAATGCACAGTGAAAAAGTATCCATGAAGACTGTAATGAATTGTTTCTGGCCTGGGAGAAGATGTGGGAATTGCAAAACTGACCCAAAGTCTGCAGAAAGTGAGAAGCAGAAGCTCAATTCAACTAATTAAGACCATCAAATATGAAGTTTTCCTGAACTAAGGTGATGGATTTAACACCTTCCTTGTCCATAGGACACCATACTTTTCTTGTAAGAAGCCATACATCTCTTTCTATTATGTATCTGCCTATTATATCGTAGATATTTCACTAGCTGCCAGCTGAAGACTTCATTTAATCATTTTTGGGAAGTCATCAAAGTCATCATGATAATAATAAAAAAAAATTGAAAGTCATTGGAATGTGTTTTGGAAAGCCATGTCTGAGACTTTTTTTTTTTTTTTTTTTTTTTAGAATTATCATCCTGCTTTCTTTTTTTCCATAGTTAATAAGACTAAGTAGACTTTGATTTGTTTATTTTCTTCACATGATTCACAAACCAATTCACATTTCAACAGAAAACATACTCAGTAAAATGGCCACTTCTTCAAAGTTTTCCCTAGTTGGTAGGATGTTAAACAGAGTAAAAAGAAATCTCATTGCACAAATATTATAAAATCTGCATAGAAAAAAATCAGTCCTATGGAAGAAAAATGTAAATATGAACTGCATTCCTCTATCTATTTCATATTTAGGGATTTTTATTAGATAATCACTTTATGCACTCTTTCCCAGAACATATGCCTTGATAGGCAGACCAAAAGAAAAATGTCACTGAATTTACTTTGAGGTCTTGCCCCACTTATCTGAAAGACTTACCTTAACACTGCATTAGCTCACTTTTTTAACGATGGTGATTTTTAAAGAATCAACATCCCTGGCATATCATTTTCCAGACTTGGCTTCATGATAGACAAGCCATACATTTCACTGGCTGTACATAGAAAAACGTACTCTTATTGACAACTTTTTATTATTGTAACTTGTTAACTTGTTAACTTGTAACTTATTATTGTAACTCTTGTAACTTCACAGTTTTTAGTTTTCGAGATGTGTCAAAACCTTCTGTACCAATATGGTAAAATTTCACTCCAGTTTAGGATCTGTCAAGAGTTTGGTGTATGCAGCAGTGCAGTGTGACTAACCCTCAGGATCATCAGCCCTCTTCTGGGCCCAGCACTGATGCTGCAGTGGTTCCAGACCTATGAAAATAAAACATAAAAACAGATCCATTTTCCAGACAGTGAGCTGAGAGCTGGAATTTGAAAATTACCTTACTTGAATAAAATCATTTCAGTCCAGCTGAGAACATAAAAATTTGAATGCTGATCTTATATTGTTGATATAGATCTTTGGGTATGTTTTCTTTCAAGTAGAAAGTGGAAAATTTACCTAAAAATCATAAGAAGTTCATATCTGGAAAATAAGTGGGGGAAAAAAATCAATGTGATACAAAGAAATATCAATAAAAAAGAATGAGTTTCTCTACTATTTGTTTGACGTGAATGTTTGAAAAAGATGTACAGTTAAGCTTTCTTAATTTAAGAATGTCTACACTATTCATCTTTTTAAGTTCTCCTAGTTATATAATTCATACATATTGCATGACAGCATGTAGAATGCAGTTATTGAAATTTTGATTCAGAAGGAAAATGTAAGGTCTTTTTCTTTCTAAGAAAGGTAATTGCACCACATTCCTAGCTTGTTTTGGAGATGTATTTTTTTTTTCATCCATGTTTTTGTTGTTGTTTTTTCTTTGTTTGTTAGTTTAACACTTTTCAAATGTAGACAATATGCCTCAGAACAGGTCTGATTTCTTATGGTGGATTACTCTCATTTATATAGTTCCTCATAATAACAATGGCTCTGCATCAGTTGCATTAATTTACAGCAATATTTTAAAAGAAATAATTTATAGGGTGAAGTTCCAGTACAATGAACTAATGTAGGATGGTTTAAAATTAATATTCAATTTAACAGAAATATCACAAATATATATGGTGTTGAAATTATCATATGGGATCATATCAAGGGTTTGTCTAGTTTGCCTCCTTTCTGGGAGTTTGGGATGCATCAGCAGAGGATGAAGGAACAGAACAAATAAGAAATGAAGCAATCAACATTCCACTTCTCTTCATTTTAGTCATAAATATACTTGGTATAAAATCCACATCTCTATAAGACAAGTTTGAGTTTTTTTTTTTTTAAAAAAAAAAAAAAACTTTAGCTGTCCACACACAGTTCAGTATATCTTCAGCCTGTTCTGCTGTCACTGTTTGAGCACTACCTACTTGTAAAGTGTGTAGCATATGTGAGTTTTATATGAAATTACTGGATGAGCATCAACATTTGGAGAAAAAGACTGGGATGAGGAGGTAGGCAAGCTTTGTGTTGTACCTTCCAGTATTGTCTCCTGTAGCCTTTCCAAGGGCTGTGCAAAAACTCTCTGAGTCAAACAGGAATCTTAGTCTGTTTATGGTCTTCTGTTTGCCATTTGTACAAGTGCTTACACAAAGTAACTGCCCTTATGTTGAAGAGCAAATACTAGTTTTACTAGTTTTACTAGTTTTACTAGTTTACTGTAATATAGCCCACAATGACATATTCATGTACTCCTGTACAACAGGCTGGGGAGAGATAATTGCCATTCAATACAGCTATTCCTTCTTTAGGTTCAAGTCCTGATAAAGAAAACTCTCAAATATTGATTGGAGATCAGAGAAGAGGTGATACAAAGGATCAATGTTTTCACTAATCAGTTTCCACACTACGATGACGTTTTCTGTTTGAAATATTTGTCTTAGATATATTGTAGCCAGTAACTGTTTTGTACTGTCCAGAGACATCCTACAATGGAATATCTGGAATAAGTTTTGATAATTGAAATTTGGGTGAATTTTGCCATTAGTTTCATTCCTAAAAAAAAAAAAAAAACAAAAACAAACAAACAAACAAACCATTCTTGATAGTTTTAAGCCTGTTACATGCCTGTTACATGTTTTATTGTTTCAAAAGTTTGGTTGTACATATAAAGCATGTAAAGGAATGTTTAGAATATCCAGCATCCTCTACCATTGTTTACAAAGCTATTTTCCTCCTTTCCTGCATATGTAGTTCAACCCTTCACTTTCAAACAATTTAGATAAATGCATTATTTTTCTGTCATTGGATTTCTAAATTATATGCAAATAGAAGATATATCATTGCATGCTGTAATTGTACTGCTGTTAGCAGTAATAGCATATTATCATATGAGTTATCAGTCAATTTCATAGCAATTCCTGATAACACCATTTTCTCTATTTCATAAAACAGAGTTAGAAGTAGAAAATTTGTGCTGGGGAGACAAAGAGAAGATTGTTGCTGATGTTTCTTCCATACTTCACCCCTGCTACATCCTGTTTATCAGTAAACAGAACCAACTAGTTCTTTATCAGAAAACATGAGAGGAAAAATTATGTAGCTTTTAGGTACGCATTTATAGACATTTTATTGTAACTTATATAAGCTCAAGTAAATACACACATCCATATGGTATCTTTTATTGTTGGTTTTGTTACATTAAAAATGTTTCAATAGCCTCTTTTTCATGGAATATTAAATGGTAGAAAGACATAGAGGTCAAGCTCTATTGTCTGCTTAGGAAGAAGGCCTGTAAGAAGATGGTATGTAAGTTAATTAGATAATGCTAGTGAAATGCATTAAAGGTGAAACAAAGAGTAGAGTTGTGTTTCTCCAAATACTGTCATATAGGAAAGGATATGGGAATCTACTATCATATATATTTCTTCCCCTCTGGCTGCATGTCTTGATTCTTTTATTTTTATTTTTTTATTTTTTAGTAAACCCAGAACACAGAAATTTAATTTCTATCATGATGATAAATATTGTGGCAAAATGGTCCTCCTAATGAGACCTGCATAAGAGAAACCAGGAATTTATCTTCACTCCATCTGGGGAACATTGCACCTTAGGGGTATAGCTTCTATGGGAATGAATGCAAATGCTGCTGAAAAGAGAAATAATAACCTCAGGTGTACACTGTGTTAGCAATTGTGAAACATCACAATGTCCATCTACTTTTCTTTACTGCTTGATCTGTCACGTGGCTTTAGTGCAGAATTTGATCTCCAGCACAGGTCAACTGTATCTTGTAGCAGCTAACAGTATTTAAATTCAGCATTGCTGAGTGTCATGAAATGCTACCTCATTCCCAGATGCCGGATATAATCCTCTCTCTCAGACCTTACACATATTGTAGCAAGATAACTCTTCAGAGTTTCTACCGCTTCATCTATTCCCCAAACATCTGTAAGGCTTATAGCCTTAGCCTTAGCCTAAGCTCCTTAACCTCCACCAGCCTCCAAAATATCTACCAGCAGCTTGATTAGCACTAATACAGTGGAACTGGTGGTAAGACCAATGGGAATTTTTGCATTAAATGTCTGACATGGGTATCATGATGTAAATCTCAGAGATGTAAATTAATACAGTCGTGGGGGCAGTGACATGGGAGTCAGGGACATGGGCAATGGTTTTTTTTTGTTTGTTTGTTTTTTGTTGTTTTGTTTTTACCTAAGTCAGCAGAACAATTCTAAGAAAAATGAGATTCATGTCTTCCTTATGAAAATTTCAGATCTCAGTGAAGGAAGGTTCACAAATAGACTGAACTTGTGCCCAACTGGGAAAAAGCAACATAGCCCATCTGTGAAACTGAGAATGTTATTGAAATGAATTCTGCAGCAAGTAATCAGCTTAAAATGATTGTGAATTGGATATTTACTATTGATCTGTGTCCGTGGCAAATATGCTGAAAATCATATCAATATTGATATTAGGATATTTTCTAATACTGAGTTTTAATTATACCAAGTGCCTGACTATAATCAGAAAATAATTTAATCAGTTAAATAAACAACTTTTTTCCCACTTTGTTAGCATTTTTCCTCTTTCTATCACGCTTGAGAGAGAAGGATTATATAGTTCAGATAAAGCATGCTGTTAAAGGCACAGCAGCTATAAGCAGCTGGTATAGGACTGGATTATTATTATTATTATTATTATTATTATTATTAATTATTTATTATTATTATTATTGTTATCATCATTTTTCTTAAACAATTTGTCCAGTAGAATGAAAGAGCAATCTCAGGCTGATGTTGTTATCCATATTAAGTTATACAAAGAACAGGAAAGAAAGAAAATAACCTAAGATAAAAAATAGGTATTCCACAACTTAAGATTGTAGTAAAGGTAGGGATTTATTTTATTTTATTTTATTTTATTTTATTTTATTTTATTTTATTTTATTTTATTTTATTTCATTTCATTTCATTTCATTTCATTTCATTTTATTTTATTTTATTTTATTTCATTTTATTTCATTTTAATTTCATTTTATTTTATTTCATTTCATTTCATTTCATTTTATTTATTTTATTTTATTTTATTTTATTTTATTATTTTATTTTATTTTATTTATTTTATTTTATTTTATTTTATATTTTTATTTATTTTATTTTATTTATTTTTTTTGTCCTGTTACAGTGTCTGGACAGGATTTTAGGCTTAGCTATAACATATTTAACAAATATGTTAACTTTTTATGGATCAGCACAGCCCAGATAATTTGGGATAATTTATGCTTTGCTCTTTCACTGGATCATATAGTGACTAAACTGATTTGCAGTCTTTGAACTGACCAGTTTGACAATATATATATATAAGCAGTTCCTGGGAATTACACAGTTCCATGTTGCCTCTTATTACAGTTTTACATCTTAACTGAAAATCTTTTTTTTTTTTTTTTTCTTTCGTATTGCATTCAATAGAAAAGAGAAAGTTATTAGTTATTAATAAGAAGTTACTAGTGGCTAATTTTTTGTAGTGTTCCTGTCTAGTATAGTGTCCTCAACCATTAACACCAACAGTTAATACAAAGCACTGTTAATCTTTTCTTTACATCCACTAGAACAAGTCAGTAGTGGAATAGTGGCAAAACTAAAACCAAGAAGACTGAACTGTGAACATAACCTGCAGTTGAACCTCAGACTGGACATTCAAGAGAGGTTTTACTTCTAATCATCTTAGTCACTGGGCCAAGGTGATCATTACTGAGGGTATTCTGATGAGCAAAGCTGGAACTGAAGTGGAAAATACCTTTCCTCCCCTGTTCACTTTGCTCATCCATGGAGCTGTAGGCTGCTTGCCTGGCACCATCCCATTCCAAAAAAAAAAAAAAATAATAAAAAAAATGGTTGGGGGGGATCTCGTTGATCTCATTGGCTCCTGGTGTTTCTTATTGTTTCTTATCTTGTTCTTGCTTTTTCCAGTCATCTTTCTGTCATATTGAACAGAAAGATCCACATTTTTACAGTCCCTTGCTCTTCTTTATCTTGCAAATTATTATTATTTTTTGTTGTTGTTCATTTATTTATTTATTTATTCAGTGTTGGAATGTTTTCCCTTGCCACCTGAAAGTGAGTGCCCAAATCTTTTCTCTGCGTCATTATCAATTACATTGCTTACTTATCAAAAATGTTTATATCTTGTGTCTGGCTAGGCTATCAGCATGTAAGAAAATGCTATATTTAAATCATGTGATCACTAACAATGTTATTATACTAGGGCTAAATTCACTCCTTTCCACCCCAAATGTTGGCACTAAGTCTATGGAGTACACACAGACATGGAATAGAGAGTGAGACTATGGAGAGAGATTGTTGAGAAAGGATTTAGTAAGAAGATAGGACAGACTGCAGTTATCAGACATAGGTCTCAGTCAGACAAGAATACCAACTGGTCCTGTTTTACATGCAACCACCCTTCATGGAAAGGCTTTACCATTTTCCTCATCATCCCATTTGACAGTGTGCTTGATCAGGTAATCCTACTGAAATGAACATTGTCACATTCCGCCAAAAATGTGACTGACCAGGTTCAGTTCTCCTTTATGCTTCCCATACTATCTATTGGTCAGATTTGTGTCTCTGTATGTTCTTGTTTATGTCTCCCTCTACTTATTATCCCTTTTTGCACTGGAAAGGTAGCCTTAAAGGAACAGAGACTCTCAGCTTGCAAATTCCATTACAGCATTTAAAAAACAACCAAACAACTAAACAATATATCCTATAGAGACTAAAACAGAAATTGTTGTTACAATTATGGTGTTCTCAGATGATGCAAAGGATCAGTTTTCCATTCCAGTGATAATAATTTTACCTAGAACCACACTCAGAGCCAACAGGATTTCAACAGATAACTGAAATTTTATGTTTAGTAAAACTTTTGCATATGACAGGTCAAGGTTTACAGTGATGGTATCGTGGATGTAAGTTCAATTTCAAGTCTTTCAAGCAAAAGCAGTGATGTTTTGTTATTATTTTATATTTTTACCTATTTTTCTTCTTTAAAATAATAAACTTTGAGTCAAAGATGTTTCCTCCTAGTAAAGACTGGAATAATTTCTCAAATCACTCGAATTTTCAAGGGAAGGGAATGCTATATTCTGTACAATTCTAATCATCCCTGCTCAAATAGATATTGCTACAACAGCTGGTCCCCAGACTTGCTTGTACAGAATGGGTATGGAGATTTAAACACAGATGAAAAGATCATTAGAAACATGGCATTTAAAAGTGAATATATGAATTCTTGAACAAAAAGTTCATAAAGTCAGTCGTTTTCTTATTATTTTATTTTATTTTATTTTATTTATTTTTCTTACATGGTGTAAAGGTGTTTTTATATACAATATATTACTGTTGCTAGTATTCTGATTATTTTACAGGTAGATGATATGTAGAAACAAGGAGGAGGTGAAAGGTTTACCTAGAAAGGTTCTAATAAAGAGAAGACTTAATGATGTTAACATAGATAAGCAATACTTTTGACTTTAGTTAGAAATGCCAAAGTACATCATAGAAGATGGAGGGACTGACTACTTTTGCTGACCTTCTATAGGTTTTTGATCAAAAAGACCTCTCTCTTTGTGGTAATGTTTCCTACCTGTAATGTGTAGTCAGAGTAAATGATTTACCACTTCTCTTCAGAAGATGACATAGTCTGACATGTGAAGGTAATAATTTTTCAACAAATCTTTTAAACTCCTCTAGATTTCTGAGCATCAGGGAATGCTTTGGTCATAAAAGTTTAGTTGAAACATATTCTCTATCAAGTAAAATACTTGGAAGACTTATAATTGTACGTTTGACACATTGAGCTTCAGAGTAAGTGGCACATATAATGGCCATATTTTAAGCATTTGATTTATTTTTCTGGAAAAATATGACCTAAGTTCTTTGTATCATTGGTGGTTGATAAGTAATGAATGACTCTGGGACTGAAAACACTCTATCATTTTAACGTATATAACTCAGTCAACATATGGAACTATTGAATAGTTTTGTTTGGAAGGGACCTCCAGAGGTTATTCAGATTAAGCACCACCCTAAAACAGAGACAGTACTGAAATTATTATATTTAAGTGTCTCTTTGACTTCATTACCCTTCTCTTTTTTGACAAAACTAAGAGAAAATGGCAAGATCATAACACCAACAAAAAGATTCTCAGATTCTAGCAAGTGAAGGACGGGATATTTTCTACACTAGTCCTACTGTTTACGAGCTCCAAAAGTAGGCTGTAAGAACTTTTCATTGAAAGGTCACCATTCACATTTCAGATATTTTCTGTTTATTTCTCTTCTGTTGCATGATGCCTTCCTTAGTAATCTTTTTATTTGGGTGATTACAAAAAAGGTCAACAGAAACTGAATAGTTGGAGAACCTTGCTGCAATTATGATGTCATGGATATACCAAAGAATTGAGGAGAAAAGCTTTTTATGCTTTGTGTATATCTTCATGATGGAAAAGTAAAATCTGAGGTTATATCAGACTCTTCCCAAATTAAGCAAAACTAAGAATTAGATTTGAGATTGTGTTCTGTGAATTTATCTCTATATGTTTTAATATTTAAATATAATTAATTTGGAAGACCTTTCAGTGAAGTACCATGACTAGACCCTTGATTGCTTGTATTTAACATAGATAAAGACTAAGATACATCTTAAAATGTGTGCACACACAAAGGAAAAACACAGCAAATAACTTTATCACTCCTGTATTTTATCTCAAGAGATGTAGTAAGTTCTCTGGAAGAGCAGGAAGTGACTCTGTGTATGGCTTTAGTGACACAGGAAAGACAAGGAGTACTCTTGCATAATAGGAATGCTCTTTAGTAGCTTCAAATGCAATACGCTTCTTTGTAGATTGTAGTTTTCTCTCAAAAGGATCACTAAATATCTGTCAAAAATTCTGTGCTTTCTTATAGCAATTTAATAGAAAACATGCTCTGTGGAAACTTCAAATTTTGAATAATCTGTGAAATTTTTACAAGAAAAGAGTAGTTCCATTTAAAAGAAAAAAAGAGTTAGAAAGCAAGACATGATTTTTCCTTTTGTTTAATTTCATGTTTCTTTCTCTGTATCCCTCCAGTATGTCAAGGTCCCTCTGAATGGCAGCACAAACATATGGTGTATCAACCACTCATCTCAATTTTATACTTCCAGTAAACTTGCTGAGAATGAGCTGTGTTGCATTATCCAGGTCCTTAAAAAAGATGTTAAATTGTACTGGCCACAGTATTGAACTCTGAGTACACTTTTTGTGACTGGCCTCCAGATGGGCTTTGTGCTGCTGATTCACAACCATTTTGGCAGTTCAGCCAGGGTTCAGACCACCAAATCCATCTTCTCATTGTAAAAAGTTATCCTGTTTGTCAGTCATGACAAACCATGCTGACTACTCCCCATTAACTTCTTGTCCTTCATATGCTTGTAAATATTTTTGGGGATTATTTGCTCTATCACCTTCCCAGAAATTGACATGGGGTTCAGTGGACTGTAGAGCCCTGGGTCTTTCCTCTTGAACTTCTTGAACACAGTATTGACATATGATGTCTGCCAGCCCACAGGCATCTCCTCTGATCAACACGGCATTTCAAAGTTCATTGACAGTGGCCTCACCATGACCTCAGCCAGTTCCCTTGGCACTTGTGGGTACAGAGCAGGTCTGGGTCCTCCTAAAGCAATGTAACAACTACAAGTTTATGGTCCCTGATGACATGCATCTGAGGGCCCTGAGGGAGTTGGCTGATGTAGGTGCCAAGCCACTATCTAACATGTTTGAAAAGTCATGGCAGTCAGGTGAAGTCCCCGGTGACTAGAAAAAGGAAAACATCATTCCCATTTTTAAAAAGTATAGAAAGGAAGACCAGGGGAACTACAGCCCAGTGAGCCTCACCCCTGTGTCTGGGAAGATTATGGAATGAATCTTCCTGGAGCCAATGTTAAGGCACATGCAGGACAAGGAATTGATCCGGGACAGCCAGCAGGGCTTCACCAAGGGTAAATCATGACTGGCCAATCTGGTGGCGTTCTGTGATGGAGTGACTGCATTGGTCAACAAGGGAAGACTGACCAGTGTCATCTACTTGGACTTCTGTAAAACTCTTGACATTGTCCCACATGACATCCTAATCTCTAAATTGGAAAGATATGGATTTGAAGGGTGGACCATCTGGTGGATAAGGAATTGGCTCAATGGCTGCACCCAGATAGTAGTGGTCAATGGTTCTGTGTCCAGGTGGAGGCAGTTGACAAGAGGTGTCCCTCAGGGTTCTGTCTTGGGACCTGATAACAGCTGCAGTGATGGAAGAACATGTTACTTGGTGTGTTACATTAAGCTCACTCTGATATCACTAGCTGGAATAAAGAACTCAGATGATCACTGTCTAGAGCTAGAGTCAAGCCTTCAATTGCTGCTAGACTTGATGTCTTAGATATAAGAATTTTTAGGATTTAATTTGTTTTGTCACCTCTACCTGTTTCATGTTTTCTTTTTATATAATACTGTCCTGGTTTCAGCTAGTATAGAATTAATTTTCATCCTAGTAGCTGGTAGGGTGCTGTGTTTTGGATTTAGGATGAGAAGAGCACTGATAACATGCTGATGTTTTAATTGTTGTAGAGCAGTGCTTACACCAAGCCAAGGACTTTTCAGCTTCTCACACTGTCCTGCCAGTGAGCAGGCTAGGGGTGCAGCAAGAGCTGGGTGGGGACAGACCCAGGACAGCTGACCCAAACTGGCCAAAGGTATATTTCATATCATATGAGGTCATGCTGAACAATTAATATAGGGGTGGCTGGCCAGGGTGGGGGGACCACTGTTTGGGGATAAGTTGGGCATTGGTCAGCAGGTGGTGAACAATTGCAATGTGCATCACTTGTTTTGTACACATTATTATTAGTAGTATGATTATGATTATGATTGTGATGATGATGATGATGATGACTATTATTATTATCATTTTCCTTTATTTTCTGTCTTAATAAACTGTCTTTATCTCAACCTACAGGCTTTCACTTTTTTTTCGATAATCTCCCCCATCCTGGGTTGGGGTTGGTGGTGGTGGTGAGAAAATGGCTGTGTGGTGCTTAGCTGCCAGGCGGGTTAAAGTACAACAGTCATTTTGGTGCCCAACGTGGGACACGTGGAATCTGAGATAAGGATGACAGTTGAGAGAAGTAACGGGCAAAACATGGACTGGAGGTTTTTTATGAATGTAATAGTTGTAAAGAATTAGAGGAAGTTATAATTATGAGGAATATATTTCGTGTTAATGTGGTGAAGGGACAAGGGGTAGAGTGTGTGTAAATTATCCACTTTGTTGGTGTTGTGATGATGTTATATTTATTTTGGTGTGGGAAATTCTTTTTCTTTTTGACGTAAGTGAACTTTGTGAAGACTGATGATTGTGAAGTAAGATTATATTGTGATTGTTCTTAACTATACTTTTCACAGTGGTGAGGGGTGTAATGTAGTGTGTTTACATGGAAAGGTTTTTGTAGTGGGGGGGGCATAGGGATGGCTTCTGTGAGAAGAATCCGAAAGCTGCCACATGTTAGATAAGGGGCCTGCTGCTGGCCAGAGCCAAGCCAATAACCAATGTTGTTTGTACCTTTGTGAGAGAAGATTTAAGAAAGGAAAAAACAAACAAACAAGCATACGAACAAACAAACAACAACAACAACAAAACTGCTGCACAAGAGCAGCTGGGAGAGAGAGGAGTGAGAAACAGCCTTTCAGACACCAAGGTCAGTGAACAAGGAGGGCAGGAGGTGCTCCAGGCATTGGAGCGGAATTTCCCCTGTGGCCTGTGGAGAGGACTATGGTGAAGCAGGTTGTCCCCCTGCAGACCATGGTGTACCACAGCGGAGCAGATTTCCATGCTGCAGCCCATGGAGCAGACCACAGTGGAGCAGGTGGATCTGACCTGAAGGAGGCTGTGGCCTGTGGAGAACCCCTGCTGGAGCAGATTCTGGGCCAGACGTGTAGCCTGTGGAGAGGGGACCACACAAGAGCAGGTGAGTTGGTAGGAGCTGCTGCCCATGGGGAACCTATGCTGAAGCAGTGTCCTCCAGATGGATGGACCCTGTGGTACAGACCCACATTTGGAGCAGTTCATGAAGAGTTGCTGCCTGTGGGAAGCACCCTCTCTCTATTATCACTGTCTGGAATAAAGAACGCAGATGATCACTATCTAGAGCTACATTCAAACCTTCAATTGCAGCTAGACTTGATGCCTAGATATAGGAATTTTTAGGATTTAATTTGTTTTGTCATCTCTGCTTGTTTTTTGTTTTCTTTTTATAATACTTCACATATAATACTTCTAAATCCTTTATTTGTCTCTGTAAAATGATTCTCTTACACGAATGTTACTCCATTATCCACTTCTAATATCCTGAAACTGGCCTGGAGCAGTTGTGTTGAGGGGAGATGAGGTGGTGGTTGTAGATGACAAGGACAACCTGCCTTCCACCTGCTTTATGTTTTCAGTTGTTTTATTGAATCATGTATCAAAATCATATTACACAATGTCACCTTACAACTAACATATTGGGACATTCCATGACAGTTACCTGCAATTACGTCTGCCTCTTCTTTTCTGCCTAGATATAGATACTTATTCATGTGAGTCAGTGCAGCCATGGAAACCATTCGCTAGGACAAAATTTCTGTGAAGAATTCATCATTAGATGGTATAATTGCTATACTAGACACTATTAAAGAAGTAATTTTGTGATCTTTCTGAGGCTAACATCAGAACAAAAATCGGATTTAAATTGTTGCTTATTTCAGCAGGTTTTGTACAGTATTTTGCCTGGTTGGTTACAGTGTTCTTCCCCTTTCTGATATCTCCATTCTGAAAGAATTGCTAGCATGTGTGCTTATTATTATTAAAAAAAAAAAAATTCTTTTTACAATGAAATTTAGTGGATAAAGTGACAGAATATTAGGACCAAAACATGAACTTTGCTCATCTCATTTGATCCAGGCTAAGGTTTGCTGCCATTGCTGTCATGAAACAGTGAAGAGATAGGCCATTTAGATCAGTGACATGGACGACAGACTGTGAGATAACATGAGGTATGGGATATATATAATTAATATATATTCCCCAGTTGAGGTTGAGGTTGAGGTTTAGGTTGGATATTAGGAAAAACTTCGTTACTGAAAGGGTTGTTAGAGAACACTTAAAAATTTGTTCCTTGTTAACCAGCAAGACAAGCCTGATAGGAACCAACAAACTAGTTTTAATAAAAATAAAATGTGAACAGTAAATTAATTAATGCAGTAAATTAATTAATGCAGTAAATTAATTAATGCAGTAAATTGAAACAGATGAATATCCTCTAGACTGCTGCTTCTTTTTTATTAATGCATGGTCTTGATTAATCTTTTATGATTAATAAATTAGTGTTTATTGTTGTTGCTGTTTTCATCAGCCCATTTTGTTTCTCCTCAGTTATCTAACGGTTGATTGAGCAAAATCTTCATTTTCTGATGCAGAATATTCCTCCTCTAATTATTATTATTATTATTATTATTATTATTATTATTGTAGTTGTTCTTTTTATTTTTATTTAATTTTTTTTTTTTCCTTCTCCTGTATTGGATTTCTTCCTGTCAACTGCAGTTCCTCAGGCTATGTCTGCAATGTAATTGAGAGGTGTGATGGCATCACATACGTCCATACCTGAGCTAGCTGTAACCTAACCGTTTTTTGCAATGATAGGAATTAAATCACCAGATAGGTATTGTACTAGTCTGGCTAGGATGGAGTTAACTTTCCCTGCAGCAGCCCGTCTTTCCCTGTAGTGGCCCATATAGTGTTGTGCTCTGCATTTGTAACTAGAACAGTGTTGGTATCACACCAATGATTTTTTATTGCTGAACAGTGCTGGCACAGCATCAACGCTCCCCCCGTAGGCTGGGGTTGGGCAAAAAGTTGGAAGGGGATATCACCAGGGCAGCTGACCTAAACCAACCAAAGAGATATTCCATACCATATGATGTCACACTCAGCAATGAAACGTGGGAAAGTGGCGAGTGGGGGGGCTGGGGGGGGGGGGTGCTGGAGGTGGAGGGCTCTTGTTATAAAGGTGTCTGTCTACCCAAACAACTGCTATGTGTATTGAAGCTGTTGAAGCTGTGTTTCCCAGGGTGTGGCTGGACATAATTTATTGATGGGAAGTAGAGAATATATACTTTTTTCTCCCTCTGTGCTTCCACGTGGCCTTTGTGCTTTTTTTTTTCTCTTCCTTTAATCAAACTATCCTCATCTCAACCCCTGAGCCTCTTAGCTTTTTTTTTTTTTTTTTTTTTTCCAAGCATACTTCTCCCCATCTTCTTATAAAGAGGGGGAATGAAAGAGCAGTTGATGTGGAATTTGGCTGCCCAGCATGGTAAAAAACACCACAAGTATACAATACACCTATCCAACTCGCTTCCACTTCTATTAATAGACAGATAGATTCCAACTATATTGGGTATATATATTTCAACTAGATTGGGTACTTGAGCTGCAATCACAACATCAGCAAGAGCATAGATATAACAACAGTTTATAGAGATACAACTCAACAAATAGACCACTCATAAGAATGGTATAAGAAATTTTAAGAGCAATTTCTGAAGTAGTTTATAATTTGCATGATGGTGGTGCTGTCACACAAAATCAGTAGCTTATCACAGGTAAATGAAAGCAAAGTTATAAAAAAAAATGATTGAAATTAAGGGATAGAATGGAAACCTGATCCCAATACCATTGTATTTTGTATTTTTGTATTATATCATTGTATCTTGTAGGACCGATAAAAAAAAAAAAAAAGACAGAATAATGTATGTTGACATCTAATGAGTTGGTTTTCTATATGTGGAGAAATAAACTTTGGTCAGTAATGTCATTTGAAATAATTGTTACATATAAAAATAGTACAGGTCAACATAGTTTACGGAACTGTATGCATGCTTATGTATGCATATATACTACAGGAAAAAGTTCTTCTCTCAGGGATCTTTGGAAAAATTGTCTGGCAATGTGAGATTAAAATAAAGGACTCTTTTATGCAATCTATTACTCGTATTCTTCCCTTTCCATCCTGAACTTTTGAAGTGGAAGTGATAGGGAAGTGATTGTCCCTCTGTACTCGGCTCTGGTGAGGCCGCACCTCGAGTACTGTGTTCCGTTTTGGGCCCCTCATTACAAGAAGGACATGGAGGTGCTCGAGAGAGTCCAGAGAAGGGCGACCAAGCTGGTGAGGGGTCTGGAGAACAAGTCTTACGAGGAGCGGCTGAGGGAGCTGGGGTTGTTCAGCCTGGAGAAGAGGAGGCTCAGGGGCGACCTTATCGCTCTCTACAGTTACCTTAAAGGAGGCTGTAGCGAGGTAGGGGTTGGTCTATTCTCCCATGTGCCTGGTGATAGGACAAGGGGGAATGGGCTAAAGCTGCACCAGGGGAAGTTTAGGTTGGATATTAGGAAGAACTTTTTTACTGAAAGGGTTGTTAGGCATTGGAATGGGCTGCCCAGGGAAGTGGTTGAGTCACCATCCCTGGAGGTCTTTAAGAGACGTTTAGATGTTGTACTTAGTGATATGGTTTAGTGGGGGACTTGTTAGTGTTAGGTCAGAGGTTGAACTAGGTGATCTTGGAGGTCTCTTCCAACCTAGACGATTCTGTGATTCTGTGAAGTATGTTTTAGTATTCATTTTATCATACCATCATCTGTCCTGTGACCAGTTTTTCTGAAGATAGTAGTTGGGTGAATGTACTGTCCATTGGGTAAAAATCTGTCTGGGTGGCAGGGCCCAAAGAGTCTCTGTGAATGGATTTACATTTGGTTGTTCGCTGGTCACAGTACTGGGGCCAGTTTTGTTTAACATTTTTATCGTGATCTTGATGAGTGGATTAAGTGCATACTCACTGAGTTTGAAGAGGACACTAACCTTGTCTGGTGTGTTGATCTGCTTGAAGGTAGGAAACCTCTGCAGAGAGTTCTAAAGATCCAATCACATGTCATTCATCAGTGCTAAATGCTGGATGCTACACTTGGGCAATGACAACACAATATCTTAATAGTCTGGGAAATAATGTCTGGAAAGCTGCAAGGCAGAAAAGGAAATGGGTGTGTTGATCAACAACTGGCTGAACATGAGACAGCAGAGTGTCTAGGTGGCCAAGAATGTCAATTCCTTGAGATTGAGAGTCTTGAGAAAAGGAGGCTGAGGAGGCCTCATAAATTTACAACTACCTGAAAGCAGGTTGTAGTGAAGTGGGTGTCACTCTTTTTTCTCAGGTGATAAGTGTTAGGAAATGACCTCTAGTTCTCCCCAGAAAAGTTTAGCTTAGATGTCAAGATGGATTTCTTCATGGAAAAAATGGTTAGGCATTGGAACAGGCTGCCCAGGGAAGAGTTGACACCCCTGGAGGTTTTTAAGAGAAATGTGGGTGGGACACTTGGGATATGGTTTAGTGGTGGACTTGGTAGTGTCAGATGATGGCTGTACTTGATGATCGTATGGTCTTTTCTGACCTAAATTATGATTCTATGAATCCATGATTCAGTAAAATCTATAAAAAGGCTGTGAATTCCTGGGTGCTCTGATATGGGAATGCATTCTATGTCTATTCTAATCTGAAGTTCAGATCATTCCAAAAGACAAAAATATAATAATTTCTACAACTAAAGTCTAATTATCAACTTGAATGTGTAATGGACCCTTTTTTAGAAGCTTTGGAGCCTTCCTACTGAACTGATATTGCAAATCATAAGTCTTAAAGTCAAGAAAGTATTTATACAGCAGCTTTAATATCAATTTTTATAGCACTCTCTGAGTATTAAAATATGCCTCATGAAAGTGCTTCTGCACATCTGCTGAAATATACACTTCCTGGAAAGTGCCTTTTATAGTTAACAGAAACAATTCTTTACAAGCTAAAATAGTTAAAATCTTTTTAACTCCCTAAAAAAGACTCTAAAATCATGTTCCATTGTAACTTGCACTCAAGATCTTTAGATATAGTGTAATTTGTGTAATGCACATGGAAGTCTGCTTGCTTCAGTTTGTAAGGTACAAATTTCTAGTTTCAAGTTGAAATTACTGCTTAAAATGTTAAAAAAGAAGAAGACACTCTTTGCTTGGCAAAAATGTTGAGGAATTCCAGTGCATGGTAAAGCCTTATATAGTCTTTACATTTTTAAGACTATGTGAGTACTGACTTAAAGATCACTAGTGTCTTTCCATTGATTTCTGTCATGTTCCTTGGCTGTTTCTTGGTATGTTCAAAAGTGTAAGTTTCATAGATTCCAATGTTAGCAATGACATCAGTAAGACACAAAGAAATAGAACAATTATTCTTAGATGCTGTTAGTATGCATTGCTCAAATTGTTTATAATCTGGAACTTAAATTGTGAATTAAATGTTACAATGGCTGCTTTAGTGAGAAAGCAGAATATTTCAAATATTTCTATTTAGAGATACTTTATGTGGTTTTCCCATGCAAGAATGTAATTGACATGACATAATAATATGAGTGTGACAATGTAGAAAGATTAATTTTCGAGATGAAAATATTTAAAACTAGACAAAGTTAACAGAGAGAGCAATGTAATGAGAGAGTAATGTATATAATATACTGGACAGGATTAAAAGCTCTCTTTAAAAAGTGGAAGTAAAGTTATAATGTTATAGACATGGGTGAAAAACTGAAATTCCATCTCTATCTGGAATTAGATTATGTTACAAGAAGAGCTGGAAACGGATACAATTGATCTGAAATTGTATAGGAGTTCCTTCATTCCAAGTAGTTGATATGTTTTATGCTTTTAAGTTGTGAACTTAAGGTTTTGACATTTCAGTCATGATTTCTCTAAGCTAGAAAGCATCAAAAAAAAAAAAATCAGATGTATTCTATGCAGTGCAAGTAACACAACAGTAAAATTAAGCTGAAATGATGTAAGGAAAACTGTATTGAAGAATGCGCTGAATGAGATAGGTTTGGTAGATGTATCTATAAAAACTGCCCAGTTGATATTAACAAAAGTCAAGTGATATTTCCGCTAACAAATTGTCATAGCTCTGTAAAACTTTTACCTTTGAAATTTGATTTCCAGTTATCATTACTGATAGTTTTATTTAAACTCTAGTGGTGAGTTCGTTGTTCCTTTGGTTTATATGTATTCTACAATAGAATATGACCATTGCTAAAGTAGAGTTATTTGACAACTTATGTTTAAAGGTGGTCACTGGCTGGATGTAAAAGAGTAGCAATTTTACTCTCTAAGTTGAGAGAACAATATTCTGCTTTGGTTCTGTTGTGGTTTGTGTCTGAAACCAGGACAGGTTCCCAGATACTCCGACCTGAAGACTTGGATGGTCCTATTAGTTCCTCAGTAAGAACATATTGGACTTCATCATAGTTATATTTATTATTTATTATTATATATATTATTATTACTATTTAGTTATATTTAGGTATATTATGATTTTAATTTATTTTCATGATACATAAATTACAATCCCCTAGCCGAAACATTGTTTCAAATTAATTAGAAAATACAAATGGAATTTCTTTCTTTTGAGATGGCACCAATATTTCATAAGGTCTTACTATTTCACTACAAGAAAGAAATCAAGGTCTTGGAGCGTGTCCAGAGGAGGGCTATGAAGCAGGTAAAGGGGTTTAGGCATTGGAATGGACTGCCCAGGGAGGTGGTCAAGTCACCATCCCTAGGGGTATTTAAGGAAAGGTTGGATGTGATGATTAGGGACGTAGTTTAGTGGGTGATATTGGTGGTAAGGGGATGGTTGGACCAGCTGATGGAGGTCTTTTTCAACCTTTATGTCTCTATAATTCTATTGATTTTTAAATGTGTCATGAAATGGTTGTAGTAACACCCACAGGAATGTAAAGAGTTTATAAAAATAGTATGAATGTCACAGTATTTAAAAAGTGATAATTATTAATTTCCAAGAGTTAACATGGATAATCAAGTAACATCTGTATAATTCCTTTGTATTTATTTATTCATTTATTTTTAAAACAAGTCATAGAAATTTGAAGCATCAAAAACACAAATAATTTTTAAGTACTTTTAGGTGTTGGAAGTCATAATGCTTAGATTCTCTTTGACAACATTAGCAAAAGAATTAGTGTGTTCAAAAGACTCATAACTGGTCACTTCGTGGTCTGGAATAGATTTCTATATATATATATATTCTTATATATATATGAGCAGCATGTTGTTGTTTTCCACTCAATCACCCTGTAACACGCAAGTCAAAACTAATTCAGGGCAAGAAATGAAAGACTGATGAAAAAAAAAAAAAGTGGAGTGAATATTGAAATGAAAGGTTAACAGCTAAATAATAATGAGTGCACACAAGTACTTGGAACATCTGCATTACATCATAGTCAACAGAATTACAGGATATAACATGTTAATTTCACACCTGAGGTGTGGATTTGTGCTCTTTCACCCTGGCTATAAACCTATATTATTCTGATTTAAGGAATGCACTATCTCTTTAGGCATGGAAATTCAGGTATGTGGTGAATTCAAACCTCACTAACTGTTGGCATAAACTACGTGATCTAAGAAATATGGTCCACTAATTAAACGGCTCTAATGGATCCAATAGAAACATGAGTCTGGTGTAGTTGAGGACTGATAGTCAAATGAAGAGACAGATATTGGGAAGACTTTTCATTTCAAGTTTATTAATGAAAAAAAAAAAAAAAAAGGCAGAAGATCATAGATTTATCTGATCTAAGCATTAAAAATCAGACTTCCGTAATGTCTCTACTCATTATCATAGAAAATGTATAAGGATTTTTATAAATTAAATTTCCTTTGTAGCATAGTAGCTAAATTAGACATCCCAAATACTGACAACAGATATAAACTAACCCTTTTATTTATTTATTTTTTAATTAGAAAGCTTTTTTTTTTTTTTGAAGATGATATATGAGAAGAATTCCAGTTTGGGACCAGTTTGGGACCCAGTTTGGGTCAGTTTGGGTCAGCTGTGCTGGGTCTGTCCCCTCCCAGCTCCTGCTGCACCCCCAGCCTGCTCGCTAGCAGGACAGAGCGAGAAGCTGAAGAGTCCTTGGCTTGGTGTAAGCACTGCTCTACAACAATTAAAACATCAGCATGTTACCAGCGCTCTTCTCATCCTAATCCAAAACATAGCACCCTGCCAGCTACTAGGAGGAAAATTAACTCTGTCCTAACTGAAACCAGGACAGTTAGTAAGAGATATTTTAACTTACCTACTTGTTAGTAGAACGGGGGGTGGGATGGGGGGTTGGGGGAAGGTTTTTAATAGAGCAAACACATCTACAGATAACGATATAAAGGAATTATATCACCATATAACCTAGGATATAACCTAGCAATTTGATTCTTATTCAGGCTGTATTTTGGCAATAGGTCTTATCTATTTGCCTGCAGGGTTCTTTAGTCATAGAAAATGTCATCTTTGTAATGTGATTGATGTGTAAATTATTAAAGATATAACATCTGTTTGTGTAACTGTGTCATTATCTTCTTTCTACTGGCTGCCTTTCTTCATTGTCCAATATTCTCTCACCAAAAGTACAGTACAAGCTGTCCACCTTCTTAATACATGATGGATGTTCCATAAATATGTTAACATGGCTGAATCAACAGCTGTTAGGCAAAAAAATGAGATAACTATTTTTTTCATACACAAGGCAGTTGTCAAGGAATATTAATAGCCTTTAATCAGTGCAAAGAGTTCAAAGCAGCTGCAGAATGGTCTATAATAAAGAGATGGCAAGAGCAGCAGTGTCAAGCTGCTATTAACTTAAGCACTTTTACACTATTTCTCATGTTGCATCCTTTGGGAAAGGCTTCTTACTGGAAAATAAGTTTGAAACTATACATTCTCCTTAATAGAAGCATATGTCTGCCTACAGTAAATGTTCATATGCTTTTTCAGTTAGGCATTGTGTGTGAATAGAATGAATGGGACAGTTTTGGTATCACACAGGAAAGGGTTAAAAATTCAGTTAATTGCTCTTGCTGCTAGATTATATGAGTACATGGGGTCTAAGTTTTTGATGATTGCACATGTATGCTTTGTTGCTTTGAAAAGAAATGTGCTTCATCTAGGTATGCTCCAAAACATAGGCAATTCTATTTCCAGAACAGTAGAAAAATTTAAATGTTAGTATTGTTTTTTTCCTGAACCTTGATGGTTTGAATTAGATACATACTAGAAGAGATTTTATTAGTATGCAACATGCTTTGCCCAGGGTTCACTGACCAGCTTTCCTTTCCTCTAAAAATATAATGCCAGATACTACAGCAAATTTCATTTACTCCCTTGGTAAACTTTTGAATGATCTTTGTAAAATCAATTTCAATAACATCTGCTTCTGCTCCAGGTTTATCTGGGTGCTAACTGAAAAAAATAAAATAAAAAAAATTTAAAATAGTGTACACAAATTTCATTTTCTAACAGTTGTTTCTTTTGAAAGGAACTGGCAGTCATGTTTTCTAGAGAGCATAAAGACATAAAAAAATATAAACTAGTGTTGTCAGTCTCAGAGAAAAACTTGAGCTACATAATATAACAACAGCATATGCAGATGGTTCCAGGTACCAGGTAGTATCTTTAGGTCAGGTGCAGATTACTTGAATTTCCAGAAGTTTCACAATCATGGATAACTTGTGCAATAGTGTCTATGGTCAGGTACACCCCTTGTTCATGACCCCATCTGTATGTTGCAACTCTTCTTTGATGGCCTGAGGTGACATGGGCCCACTGAGCTATAAATAATTCACCCTTATGTTGCCAGTCCAACAATATCCAGGGGGATCTCCCTGAGCCACTTCAATCTTCACAGACTGATCTGCCTGCTGGTTGTTTTGATGTTCTCCAGCTGCCCAGCTCTTGGGTACATGAGCGTCTACCTGGTGTACTTTTACAACAAGGTTGTCAATCTGGGCGGTAATATCTTGTCACAATGCAGCAGCCCAGGTGGGTTTGCCTCTGTACTGCCAGTTGCTCTGCTTCCATTGCTGTAACCAACCCAAAGGGCATTTGCCACCATCCATGAATCGGTATAGAGATAGAACACTGGCCACTTTTCTCGTTCAGCAATATTGACAGCCTAAAGGTTTCCTATTTGAGCCCACTGAGTAATCAGTGCAACAGAATCACAGAATCACAGAACTGTAGGGGCTGGAAGGGACCTAAAGAGATCATCGGATCCAACCCCCCTGCCAAAGCAGGTTCCCTAGAGCAGGTTGCCCAGGTAGGCATCCAAATGGGCCTTAGATATCTCCAGAGAAGGAGACTCCACAACCTCCCCAGGCAGCCTGTTCCAGTGCTCTGTCACCGTCACCATGAAGAAGTTCTTTTGCATGTTGGTATGGAACTTCTTGTGCTCCATTTTGTGGCCATTGCTCCTTGTCCTGTCCCCACAAACCGTTGAAAAGAGGTTGACCAAAGGTTGCTCCTTTTTATGCACGCCACGATCCCATTGGCCTTCTTGGCCACTGGGGCACACTGCTGACTCATGGTCAACCTGTCGTCCACCAGGACCCCCAGGTTCTTCTCCACAGATATCCTCTCCAGCAGGTCATCCCCCAGCCTGTACTGATACGTCCGGTTGTTCCTTCCCAGGTGCAGGACTCTACACTTGCTCTTGTTAAACCTCATTTGGTTTCTTCCTGACCAGCTCTCCAGCCTGTCCAGGTCTTGCAGTATGGCAGCACAGCCTTCTGGTGTGTCAGCCACTCCTCCCAGCTTTGTATCATTGGCATACTTTCTGATGGCAGACACTATTCCCTCATCAAGTTCTTCGATGAAGATGTTGAACAAGACTGGACCCAGCACCGACCCCTGGGAACATCTCTAGTCACAGGTCTTCAGCTGGACTCTGCCCCACCGATCACCACCCTCTGAGCTCGGCCAGTCAGCCAGTTCTCAATCCACCTTACTGTCCACTCCTCTATCCCACACTTTCTCAGCTTTCTTGGCAGGATGTCATGGGAGACAGTATCAAAAGCCTTGCTAAAATCAAGGTAGATGACATCCACTGCTCTCCCCCTGTCTACCCAGCTGGTGATACCATCATAGAAGGTTACGAGGTTGGTCAAGCACGATTTCCCCTTGGTGAATCCATGCTGACTACTCCTCATAACCTTCTTCTCTTCCAATTGCTTGGAGACGGAATTCAGAACAAGCTTTTCCAACACCTTTCCAGGTACAGAGGTGAGACTGACTGGCCTGTAGTTTCCCGGATCCTCCTTCTTGCCCTTCTTGAAGCCACTTACCTTCTTGCCCTTCTTGAACCCACTTACTCCATGTCACATCAGTAGTGTAGAGGGGTACTTTCCTTTGAAAGCGCCAGCAGTTGGTGTGCCAGGAGGATCTGTGTTTCAGTACCAACGGCTTCTGAAGCAACTTGAACCCCTTCATACAGTGACAATATCTCTATTTCAGTTGGACTGTAGCAGGCCTTGGATCCTCTGTATCCTCAGCTCCAAAACCCTAGCAGTCAACCTTGAGTCTCCCTGGACTCTTTATCCCAGAGGCTCCAGGTACGGCCATTCTCCCCTGCTGCATTCTCCCAGTGCAGAGCACATTTTTTACATATTTTCCTGCTTAGACTTGCTCAAGGGCTAAAGCATAAACTATCTCCCACTGAATTTGTTCAAAGGCTTGTTGTTGCTCATGGCCCCATTTGAAATCATTATTACCTGCATCACTTGATAGAGTGGTCTTACAATCAGACTGTAATTTAGAATGTGCATTCTCCAAAAATCCACAACACCTAAGAAAACTTTTTTTTTTTTTTTTTTTTGCTAGTTTGTGGAGACATAACAGTTATTTGGTTGATCATATCCATTGGGATCTGATGATATCCATCTTGCCATTTTATTCCTAAAAACTGAATCTCCTGTGCAGATCCTTTGACTTTATTTTACTTTATCAAAAAAAAACAGCCTTCAGAAGGTTTTGGACTATTTTATCCCCTTTCTCAAAACCGTTTTCTCCTATGTTATCCCACATGATGATGTCAGCAATATAATGCAGATTTTCAGGAACTTAATTCTATTCCAGTGCAGTGTAGATCAGTCCATAGCAAATGGTAGGGATGTGCTTCCACTCCTGGGGCAGTTGAAGACAGATGTACAAGTAAAAGCAAACTGATCTGCATTCTCGCATTGAGGTTATGTGGTAAGGTTTTGGAAGCAGGGGAGGTCTCAGTGAGAAGAGTCCTAAAGCTACATGTCAGACAAGAGCCATTTCCAGCTCACTCCAAAAGGGACCCTCTGCTGGTCAGAACTGAGCCAATAAGTGATGTTGGTTGTGCTTCTGTGAAAGCATATTTAAGAAAGGGGAAAAAAATGGGGCAAGTGAGGAGTGAGAAACAATTCTATAGACACCAAAGTCAGTGAAGAAGGAGAGGGAGGAGATGCTCCAGGCACGCAGCAGAAATTACCCTGAGACCTGCGGAGAGGCCCTGGTGGAGCAGGCTGTCCCCCTGCAGCCCATCAGTCCCACAGCAGAGCAGATCTCCATGCTGCAGCCCGTGAAGGAAAAAATGGTGGAGCAGGTGGATCTGACCCAAAGGAGGTTGCAGCCATGGAGAGCTCCCACAGGAGCAGGCCCTGGTCCAGAGCTGCAGCCTGTGGAAAGAAGTCGACGAAGGAGCAGATGATCTGCTATGTTTCTGTCAGACGTTATTGTTATATCTCAGGCTTTTTATTACCACTTTAGTTTTGCTTTTATTTTTTTCAGGCAGTTACCTGAACAAAATGACGCATTAAAATATGTTTAGTCAATACAGTAAGGTATCAATAATCAACTTACAGTTTGTATAACAGAATTAAATAAAAACAATAAATAAAAAAATAAAAATCCAGCTAACTAGGACTTCTTGGACATGGAAAATGTTTATACCTAATGCCTATAAATACTGAATCTCTCCATGATAAATTAATGTGGGGCAATTCACTTATCTGAACACATGCATGCAGTATTTTTTGTCCCATTTATCCTGGAATATCTGAGACACATTCAAAGGAATTTAAAATAAGATTCCTCTACATAAGGAATTGCGGTTTTCTGAATAAGAAGATAAATCTCCATGTGATCCTTATTTGTCTGAAATGCCATTAGACCTTTCTGTTTAGACATTTATTCCCACTGCAAAGCCTTATATAAAATGTGAGAACAAAATGTCTCCATATTTTAATACATATTTTATTACTGTTCAAAGCAAAAACCTCAAAAGTAAAAATTGTTTGATATATATACATATATATATATTAAAATCAAAATTGCTAAACTCCTTTTGAAGTCAGATGTTTACTTTTCACTTAGATGTAACTTTTCGTAATATTTTCCAAGGTTTGGGGCAGTCTTAAGTCAATCATTGTCAGAGCTATCTAGCAAGAGGTTACAGTCTGCCTTTGTTTCCTTGAAATTAACTATTCACTTGGAAGCTGCCCCATGTGCAGTTAAATTTATAAATGTACCATTTCATCAAAATTCCTAATTAATTCAAGTTTCTTGAATCTTCTTTCTGAAATTTCAAACTCTCTTAAAGGTACTACTGATAAACCCATCAAAGTAAAAAAAGACAGTATTGTTCAACGGCTTCTGTGATATATTTGGAAACAGTTGAAGTGATTCCGTTAAAAAACTCTAGTTCCTCTGACAGCCTTCTATAGCTATAGGATATTTATTATTCATTCTGTAGTCTCAAACAGAGCAAAAATTTGTGAAGTTTTTGAATAATATTAATAATATTATTATTATTCAAAATCATTATTATTATTTCCTCATGATAAGTAATATGATGGGTTATTAATTAATTAATTAATTAATCTATTTATTTTCCAAATCTAAAGAGAGGAAATGATGTGGGTTGGAAAGATGATATATTTTATTTTGATTTTACTAGTGAGTCTCAGAGGTCAAAACTTTAGTATGAAAAATGTTCTGTAGTAAGATAATAGTAGGATTTATAGTAAGATTCTGCTATAAGAATTTCACTTTTTATTTCCCTTGGAATTATTTATTACTTAATGCTTTTTACTCTTCTGTTACTGGTAAGAGTCCCAGCTGGATTTGTGTCCATTCTCTCAATCAATTTTATTTAATAGCCCTTGTTCACATAAGAATGACTTTGTAGTTTTGTCATTTTACAAATTAAATATTTTCCTCCTCAAACAAGAATTTGAAATATAAGAGTGAAATTCCACCCAGACAGCCTTTTATACATACACAAATTTATTACAATAACTGCAAAAGCAGGCCTCTAGTATTTGTAACGTAGTATTGTCATGATTACAATCTTAACTAGGAAAAAAAAAATGAAACCACCAATGGATTTATTTATTTATTTATTTTAATACCACAATGAGTACTGGAGTTGTTCAAGTGTTTATTCTGTTCTTTAGGTGTGCATATAATTCCTCTCTCAATATTGATAATTCTTTAATTTTATACAGATGTCACTGTATTGTTGCTATCTGATGATAGGACTCATAAAATCAACACTATTCTTCACTCTGAACTAACAGAAAGTAATAGATTTCACGACGATTAAACTAGTACTCAAGTTAGGTAAGACTTCTTGGGTATTGTTCACTCGGCATCTGTGAAGGAGGAATGTTTTCTGATGAATTCAGACAAGAATACACAGTAACACAACAGATCTTACTGAATGTCTGCAATACCACTTTTGACATATTTATTCATTTAACTTTATCTAATAAAAAGAAAACAGTAAAAACAGCAAAACGTGCTTATTTATTTTACCCATATGTAATTAATCTCCTACTATTTTTTTCTTTTTTAAAACAAAACAAAACAAAACAAAACAAAACAAAACAAAAACACTATTACCGTCTTTAGAAGATTTGTATGTCTCTTATATCATTAGATTTAATCTCTTACAGGTGTTTGCTCCTAAGGCTGAAGTAGTGTCAAATCTCCTTTCAGATATTTCTTATGCACATTTGCACTGAATATACTTTCAAGATATTTTCTATATAGAAAGAGTCAAGTCTATATGTTAGTTTGAGTTATTTTCCATTTCTTATTTAACTGGATTTTGTGGAATGTACAAATATAACAAATTAACAGAGAAACTTGCTGAAAGGCAAGATTAACTAAGGATAAACTTGTGTCATTGTCATTTCTACAGTTCTGGGTCTTTCCTGGTCAATCTTAGCCACTTCTGTAGACAGATCCTTCAGAAATCTAGAGAGAAAATGATAAACAGCAGAATAACCGTAAAAGTTCATCTGTGGATCTAATAATAAGTCTTTTTTTTTTTTCTTTTTTAATAAAACAAAACAAAAGCAGCAACAACAACAAAAATAAACAATGAAAATGTATTTGAATTAGGTCTGAGTGTTATGTAATGACTCAAACAGAATAATTTCTGTTTCTATGGCTGATATGACATAAGTGAAAAATGCATGTCAGCCTCTAGGTTTTATTAGTCAGCCTAGTTCTTCACCAGATTCTTTTTCTGTAGCTGAACTGACAAACATTAACCTGTTTCTTTATATGGTCTGTTTTGCATGTCTCTAATATAAATGACTGAAGTATTGGGACAAAACTCACAATAAATATCAAAATAAAACTGCCCTTTAATATGTAGTATAACTCATTAAAAAGATCAAGTGACAGTGATAAATGTGAAATGACTATAAAGAGTACGATGAAGACTGTCTACTCCACATATCTGCATTGTGCATAAGTATATTATGAAGACAGGCTGAAAGACTTGGTGTTGTTCAGCCTGGAGAAGAGAAGGCTCCGGGGAGACCTCAGTGCAGCCTTCCAATAACAAAAGGGGATTGATTCTTTGTAAGGGAGGGTAGTTATAGGACAATGGGTAATGGCTTTAAACTACAGAAGGGTAGGTTTAGTTTAAATATAAGGAGAAAATTCTCTACTGTGAGGGCGGTGAAGCACTGGAACAGGTTGACTAGAGAAGATGAGGATGCCCCATCCCTGGAAGAGTTCAAGGCCAGGTTTAATCTGTCTCTTAGCAACTTGATCTAGTGGGAGGTGTCCCTGTCCATGGCACTATGTTTGGAACTAAATAATCTTTAAAGTTCCTTCCAACCCAAACCATTCTATGATTCTATGATTTGATGACATACAAAATGTATATATTGTGTTAAATGGAACAAAAGGACTATAAGTTTCAGAAACATTTTCCAGATAACTAGGCACAGAATAATAAAACAAAAACACCAGAGAAACATGAAAAAAAAAAAAAGACAAAAAAAAAAGTATAGTATTTATGAAATGCTGGGAAAACAACTCTAAGCACACCGTTTTCCAAGCCAATGTCATAGTTAACCTGTGTTAAAGAAATGTCACTGTTGAGATGCTTTCATTTTTACAAAAACAGTAAACTGTTGAATTTTCCTTTGGACAACATGCACAAATCTTGCATTAAAACTATATATATATATATATATTTATTATTATTATTTTTAAATATTTTCCTAGGGGTGGGCTACAGTATCCAGGTTCATCTAATGCCTCATTCAGTTCAAGGTGTGCTGTTCTTCTGCATACCAATCAGGCTGCATGTGTAGGCTGAATACACGGGCACTTCTGAGAATCTGTAAGTAAAGAGGCAGAACAGCTGCTAGAGAGCCACTTTGAAATAATAATAACAGCATCTGGAGAGCACCTGGAGAGGTCCGTGATGACTGGAGACTTGCTAATGTGATGCCCAACTGTAAGAAGGGCCATAAGGAAGACCTGGGGAACTACAGGCCATTCAGCCTGACCTTGGTGCCAGAAAAGGTGATGGAACAGGTCATCTTGAAGGCAATCACACAGCATATGTGGGATGACCTGGAGATCAGGCCCAGTCGTCATGGGTTCATGAAAGACAAGTCCTGCCTGACCAATCTCATCACCTTCTATGACCGGTTAGCCCACCTAGCGGACAAGGGAAAGCCTGCTGACACAGTCTACCTAGACTTCAGCAAGGCCTTTGACATGGTCTCCCACTGTATTCTCCTGGAGAAACTGTCAGCCCATGGTTTGGACAGGTACATTCTCTGCTGGGTTAAAAACTGGCTAGATGGCTTGGCCCAGAGAGTGGTGGTGAATGGAGTGAAATCCAGCTGGCAACGGGTCACCAGTAATGTTCCCCAGGGGCCCATCCTCTTTTAATATCTTTATTGATGATTTGGATGAGGGAATTGAGCGCACCCTCAGTTAGTTTGCAGATAACACCAAGCTGGGGGGAAGTCTCAGTCTGCTAGAGGGTAGAAAGGCCCAGCAGAGGGACCTGGACAGGATGGGTCTATGGACAGAAGCCAATGGGATGAGGTTCAACATGGCTAAGTGCTGGGTCCTGCACTTTGACCACAACAACCCCATGCAACGCTACAGTCTTGGGAGAGAGTGGCTGGAAAGCTGTGCAGAGGAAAAGGATCTGGGGGTGCTAATTGATGCTCGCCTGAACATGAGCCAGCGGTGTGCCCAGGTGGCCAAGAAGGCCAACGGCATCCTGGCTTGTATCAGGAATAGTGCAGCCAGCAGGACCATAGAGGTGATCGTCCCCTTGTACTCTGCTCTGGTGAGTCTGCACGTTGAGTACTGTATTCACTTTTGGGCCTCTCACTAACAGAAGGGCATTGAGGCCCTGGAGTGTGTCCAGAGGAAGTCTACAAAGCTGGTGAAGGTCCTGGAACACAAGTCCTATGAGGAGTGGCTGAGGAAACTGTTTGTTCTGGGGTTGTTTGTCTGGAGAATAGGAGGCTCGGGGAGACCTTATTGCTCTCTACAACTACCTGAAAGAAAGTTGTGGGGAGCTGGGGGCTGGCCTCTTCTCACAGGTAACTAGTGATAAGACTAGAGGGAATGGCCTCAAGTTGTGCCAGGGGAGGTTTAGGTTAGAAATTAGGACACATTTCATCTCAGAAAGAGTAGTCAGGCACTGGAATGCGTTGCCCAGGGAACTGGTGGAGTCACCGTCCCCAGGGTTGTTCAAGGAAAGGTTGGATGTGGTGCTTAGGGACATGGTTTAGTGGGTGACATCGGTAGTAGGGTGGTGGTTGGACCGGATGATCTTGAAGGTCTTTTCCAACCTTAATGATTCTATGATTCCGTGATTGTATGACTGCCACTCCCAAGTTTGCAGCTCCTAGTGAGTGAGGTGTTGGAGAACTAGGCAGAAAATGAGGGTTTGAAAGGAAACTGCTCCTTCAGATCCCTCAGTTCAAACCTTATGCACTCTCAGAGCTGGGACTAGAGGGAATAGCCTCAAGTTGTGCCAGGGGAGGTTTAGGTTAGAAATTAGGACACGTTTCTTCTCAGAAAGAAATTGGAACATCAGGCGTTGGAATGGGTTGCCCAGGGAGGTGGTGGAGTCACTGTCCGTGTGGATGTTTAAAGAAAGGTTGGATGTGGTGCTTAGGGACATGGTTTAGTGGGTGACATCGGTAGTAGGGTGGTGGTTGGACCAGATGATCTTGAAGGTCTTTTCTAACCTTAATGATTCCATGATTCTATGGAAGACCGATCAAATAAATGTTGAAGCTAAATCTGGTTTTGTTCTTGGTCTGGCTGGGATGGAGTTAACTTTCCCTGCAGCAGCCCATACAGTGCTGTGCTCTGCACTTGCAGCTAGAACAGCACTGGAATCACAACTGTGTTGTGTCTACTGTTGAGCAATAATGGCACAGCACCAGGACTCACTCTAACCCCCTAAGAACCAGCAGGCTGGGGATGGGAAAGATGTGAGGAAGGAACATCACCAGGGCAGCTGACCTAAATGAACAAAAGGGATATTCCATACCATACGTTGTCACAGTCACCAATAAAATGTGGAAAAATGAAGGAGAGGGGAGGGGTGGGCTCTCGTTGTGAAAACGTCTGTCCTCCCAAGCGATGGCAAATTAATTTTGAAAAATATCAATAATTTTATCAATTTAAATGAACCTTGTTCTTTTTTTCTTTCCCATTGTTTTCTTTTTTTTTTTTTTTTCCAAGTACATGATATGCTTAGACTGACTTTTTTCTTTTTCTTTTTAATCATCCACGTTAAACAAGGACTTAACTATTTGTTAAAAAAAAAAAAAAAAAAAAAAAAAAAAAGAGAGAGAGAGAGACAAATGGCATAAAAATAGAAAAATAGTAACAGAAGGAGACATTGAGCATGAGAAAGCGTCATTGAATCAAGACCCTCACATTTTCAGAGAAAGGTAGAATAAGACAGGACAGAAACAACTTTCCGTATCTTTTCAAACAGAATGGGAAGACCAACTTAAAATGAGAGGAACAGGTTAGTCTTCACCAATAACAAACTGTTCCTGTCTAGAAACAGAATTGTCCACACAGTGACTAGGAGATGTTGTACATTAGGGTTTACTTTCAAATTACCAAGTCTCAGTGAGCTCTGGAAAGTAGAGAAGTAGAAAGTCTGGGAAGTAGAGATTGATTTCTTTCCTCTGCACTTCCACAAGGCCTTTCCTTTTGTTTGTTTGTTTGTTGTTGAGTTGGTTGCCTGTATGTTTTTTTGTTGTTTTTGTTTTGTTTTTCCTTTTTTCCCTTTTCCCTTTAGTTAAATTATTTAATTAATAATATTTTTCCCTGTCTCAGCACGTGAATGGTTTCTTTCCTTTTTTTTCTTTCCATCCTTTTCTGAGGAGAGGGGGTGAGAGAGCGGTTGTGGTGGATTTCAGCTGCCTAGTAAGGTATATCCACCACAGGTTTATACACTGGTATTTTTGGATTTCAGTAAACATGTATTCTTTGGACTGTAGGATTATACTAAAGGCCTGGTTTCTCTCTTTTACCGTTAACTTCTTTCTCCCCATATCTAAAATAAGGGTACTGCTAGGTGATCAAAGCTGTCCAGTACTGTTTCTCTTTAGGACTTTCTCTTTTTTTTCTCTAATCTGGCAAACTCTGCAGATGCAAAATGAGTTTGAAATAAAAATAGGAAAATATACAAGGGAGCTCAAAGAGTTTTAGTATTACAGAATATATTTATATATTTATATATTTATTTATTTCAGTTCTACATCTTACTGATGCATTACTGCATTTATATGTGTGTGTGTATATATATATGTGTGTGTGTGTATATTTCCCCTTACACCCTGGGAAAAGCAAGAAATTCACAGATATTAATCAATTTTAATTGTTACTTTAGTGTTGGGTGGTTTTCAGTTGATAATTACTATCTTTGATTTAAGAAATGAAGATGCTCTTGAGAGAGAAAGCTAATTGTCTTTAAAAAAGTTGAGTGAGACATATCATGAGACAAATTGCTCTTACTATCACTACACGTACCATTTTGGAAGCTGTAATTAGATATCAACACAAGAGTCTGCTCTATGTTTTGCAAACACAACGAAATAAGCCCCTAACAGTTTAGAAACTCTGTATGGAATAAAAAATGGGCAAAACACAGAGGCAAATAAATGGAAATACATAAAGAAACGGTGAGCTAATATTGAAACGGTCTTGTCACCCCAGATGCCCAAACATTAGGGAAGCCATTTTTTAGCAACGGTGTATTTTAAAGACTAAACTGAGGTATTTACTTACTTACAATTACTAAGTTCTTGTAAAGAAATAAAAGCAGCGTAATGAAGAACATGGGTTTCAAACAGACAAAAATGTATTTGAAAATATCTGTAGAAGGTCAGTATCTTGGGTCATGTAAAGTGAAACTGATGAGTTACTAGTAAATTAGGTATGCATAGCAAGTACCACAAGATTATTTGGCTACATATAACTGAAATAATTTTCCGTATTCAGTAGTTTTCATTTGAGTAGTTTTCGAGTAGTTTTCGTTTGTATGTCATAGGAAAAAAAAAAAAATAATGAAACAGGAAAGGTGACATGGCTGACATATAGCCATTTGGTTATAGCATATAATGAACCTGTACAATAATCTCTCACATCAGCTTCAGACAAATGGTTGACACTACTACCACCACCACATAAGAATCAGTCCCTTATGTTTTTTCTCTCCAGTTCCTCCAGATCTTGAAATAACACTCAAAGAGACATTTGCACGATACAGCTGTTTAGGAACTTCCATTCAGTGGCCAATAAGCATGAACTAGGTACAAAATATTTAATACTTTTCCCATAGTCAACAATAGTTTTATGTTTGTTTTTCAAATAACATTACTTTTCCAAAATCTAATTCTACAGTATTTATGTATTTAACATAACTGCCTATATAATTCATCTAACTAAAACAAGAATAAAGACAAAAACAAAAACAAAATCCTTGAAGATTTAATTTCTAACTTTTTCTTTCCTTTCAAAATGCTTAGTGTTTTCTGAAGAACAGTAACAAAACGATATCTAAAAATATTTTTGGTTTTCAAATATCCCCTCTGTGATTTAACTGTGGAAGGATAAGAAGTATGTATTTTTTAAACTGTGAAATATGATATTCATTAAAAAATAAATAAACTAAAAATAATCATTTCTTGTTTTAAAATTAAACTAGAAAAACAGATTATGACCTCGAATACCCCAGGAAAGTAATAGCAAGACATAGAAGAAATTAGAGCCCAGAGCAACTCATGAGGTGTCTAACAGTACTCAGTGGATTATTGACTGGCACAGCTATGAGAAACATATATTTCAGTTTTTCAGTTGGTATAGTTTATTAGTCATATTCAGTGTGTAGTAGTTAGTCTCTACAGATAAAGTCAGTTTTCTTCATGACTTTTTTTTTTTTTTTTCCTCTCTCTCTACAGCTGCATAGGCGCATAGGCTTTGTAGGTTTCAACTAATTGATTATATTTTCTGTACAGCTAAAATATAATATGCAATCATTACACAAGGTCTGCATCCAAATGGGGAAAAAAAAAAAAAAGAGTTATGAGACATCAACAAGTTTAGATGTCTTTCTTCTGAAAAACATTCTTGGAGAGAGGTTTTGGGCTGCTTTTGTAAACACTGGTGGAAAAGTACTAGCAATTTAGGTTTTCTCGGTGTGAATTCCTCTTGGTCTGGTCCAGAGTCATGTTAAGGTTATAAAGGACCTTGGAGTAAGACTTGAAACTGGAATTATTATGCTGTTGGTTGAGAGTGATGAATGTTCGAAAGATGGCTACTGGTGCAGTTTCCATATGATTTCCTTTTCCACATAATTTAGGAAGAGAAATGCTCGAAATCACTTCAAAGATTATATATACTTTTTTTTGTTTTAATTGTTTTTGCCGTGTAATACAATGTAATTCTTTAAACAGTGACTGGAAAAACATTATTTAATATCTGATAGAAAAAATAGGCATTGTTATGTTTAATAGTTATTGCAACTATGACTTTTTTTTTAAGTACTGTTACACATACACAATATACAGTAATGTGTTTTTTTTTCCCTAAATGCATATATATTATTTTTTGTTTTATTTTATTTTATTTTATTCTATTCTATTCTATTCTATTATTTTATTTTATTTTCTAAATTAATCTGTTTCTATTTTTGGTTCATATTACTTTGAGATTTCTAGGTTTCTTTTTTTTTTTTTTCCCAAAAAACAAACAAACAAACAAACAAAAAGTTCTTACTTTCTTAACAGTTTAAAGATGCATATTTTACTTGTTTTAAGGTCAATTAATAAACAAAGCTGACCTCTTTGGGGTGTAAATGAATACTGTGATGAATATCTTCGTGCACATTTAGCAAAATTTTAAGCAACCTGTCTTTTCCATTATCAATAATCTCTAATAATATGAATTGGCCCCATAAAACTCTGGCTTGTGGCTTTTGATTTTTTGTGGTTTATAATTAGTGGTTTGTTTATGCCTGAAAGAATAATCGTAAGAAAAGACAAGATTGCATGTGATGTAACAAGTTTAAAATACAATTTTAAAGAGAAAAGAAATGAGATCTGTACATCTTTTTTCTTAAAGGATAAGAAAAACAGTTGTTGTTGATTTTAATAGTAGTCTCTTGAAATAATATATACTACTACACAGCCTACTTCAAACAAATTAGAATATTGGACTTGAGATGCTAAGCCATGATACTGTTCATTGGAGTCCCGGCCCTGACAGTGGTTAAGACAGAATAGTCTATGGAAAAATATGGTAGAACTTAGGAGACTTATAAGAGGAAATGCTACTTCTTGTCTCAGTTATTTAGTAATGATATATGCCCTATATGCTCGTGTTCATATTTTAATTACCCACATAAATGTTATTTTTCTTCTATTGTGATGGAAAGATGAGATTGTTCAGCCAATATCTATGGAATTAGATGATGTAAATCCTGAAGAAATGAGACTACAATCTTCCATGTAGTAACCTCTAGGTTTACTTTCCCATAAGCCATTACTCTTTAAGGATGTTTTCCTTACAGCACACAAATTCTCCTTACCCCTATGTAAGAAAGTGAGCAGTAATGGCAGAAAACTGGGATGGCTGAGCAAGGAGCTGATGGTTAAACTGAGGCACAAGAAGGAAATGCACAGGCAGTGGAAGCAGCAACATGTGGCCTGGGAAGAGGACAGGGATGCTGTTTGCATATACAGGGATGGGATCAGGAAAGCCAAGGTACAGAAGGAACTGAACTTGTCAAAGGATGCAAAAAATAACAAGGGATTCTATAGGTACATTGTCCAGAAAAAGAAAGTCTGAGAGAGCGTACCCCCTCTGATGGATGAGCAGGTTAAACTGGTAACAGTCAGGGAGAAGGCTGAGGTAGAGAACAACTTCTTTGCCTCATTCTTCACTGCCAGTCAGGCTTCACATGTCTCACATTTACCTAAACCTGAAAATGAGGGCTGGGGGAGCAAAGTCCCTCCCACTGTAACTGAAGAGGAAGTTCGAGACCACTTGATGAAACTGAACAGGTAGAAGTCTATGGGGTCCAATGACATGCATCCCAGGATCCCGAGGGAACTGGCTGATGTAGTTGCCAAGCCTCTGTCCATCATATTTGAAAAGTCATGGCGGGTCACACAACGTCCTCAGTGCCTAGAAAAAAAAAAAAAAAAAAAAAAAAAAAAAGAGGAAATCACTCACTCCCATTTTAAAAAAGGGTAGAATGCAGGACCTGGGGAAATACAGACTGGTGAGTCTCAGCTCTGTGTCTGGAAAGATCAAGGAACAAATCCTCCTGGATGGCATGTTAAACCACATGCAAAACAAGGAGGTAGTCTGAGACAGCCAACATGGCTTCACCAAGGCCAAATAGTGCCTGACCAACCTGGTGACCTTCTGTGATGGGGTGACTGGATCAGTTGACAAGGGAAGACTGACCAATATCAGCTACCTGGGCTTCTCTAAGACCTTTGACACAGCCCCCAATAACATCCTGATCTCCAAATTAGAGAGATATGGATTTGAAGAGTGGACCATTCTGTGGGTAAGGAATAGGCTTGAAGATTGCACCCAGAGAGTAGTGGTCAATGGCTCTATGTCCAGGTGGAGACCAGTGACAAGTGGTGTCCCTCAGGGATCTTTCCTGGGACCAGTACAGTTTAATATCTTTATCAGTGCTATAGACAACGGGATAAAGTGTACCGTCAGCAAGTTTGCAGATGACACTAAGCTGAGTGGTGCAACTGATACCAAAGAAGGAAGAGATGCCGTGCAAAGGGGCCTGAACAAGCTTGAGAAGTGGGTCCATGTGAATTGCATGAGGTTCAACAAGTCTAAGTGCAATTTCCTGCACCTGGGTTGGGGCAATCCCAGATAGGAGTACAGACTGGGAGAAGAACTCAATGAGAACAGCCCTGCAGAGAAGGACTTGGGGATTCTGGTGGACAAAAAGCTTGAAATTAGCCATCAGTGTGCGCTTGCAGCCCAGAAGGCCAACAGCACCCCACGGCTGCTTCAAAAGAGGTGAGGCCAGCAGGTTGAGGGATACAATTGTCCCCCTCTACTCTGCCTTTGTGAGGCCTCCCCTGAAGTAGTGCGTCCAGGTCTGGGACCTCCAGCACAACAAAGATGTGGATATGTTAGTGAACGTCCAGAGAAGGGCTATGAAGTTGATCAGAGGGTTGGAGCACCCCTCCTGTGAAGAAAGGCTGAGCGCTGGGGCTGTTCAGCCTGAAGAAGGTAAGGTCTCCAGGCTCATTGCAGCTGTTCTCATTGCAGATTTTCAATACTTAAAAGGGGCTTATAAAAGAGATGGAGAACAACTTTTTGCTTAGGTAGATAATTACAGAAAAAGGGCTTTAAACTAAAAGGGGGGAGATTTAGATTAGAGATTAGGAAGAAATTCTTCACTCCAAGCTTGGTGAGCATGGAATATAACAAGCGGTAGCAATAGTCATTTCACTTTCCCTTCGCAGTGAATGGCATCCATTCAACGGTAATCAAGTCTGATCCTTCAGGAGGGTTGCCTAAATGGCATGAGAGAGTCTTGCCATCTGTGATAAGACATACAAATATTAGAATCCAAACTTTTCATGATTGGCAGTGGAATAAGTTAAATGAAGAAAGGCTCCTTCAGATTTTTAAAGAAATACCAAAGGATTTGGAGGAGGAAAAAACAAACAAACAAACAAAAAACTACTTGAAAAGGAGAAGCTAATGGAGTGAGTAAACAAAATCAACATCTTTTCTTCATCAACAAAATTATATTGTCTACAAGAAGCAGCAGTGGATTTTATAAGTAAATTATTTGTAATATCCTACTGTCACTCAGTAGCTGGAAAATTCCTTAATTTAGTGAAAATGCATTTGAAGAGTGCTTTTATGGCTTTTGAAATTACAGCTTTAATTATTGATCAGACACTTCAGCATGATATCCATAAACGCAACACATTAATTACTGTAGGAATTAGCGATGGATTTGAAACAAAACGCCGAATATGTTTAAGCCTCTCCTTTGCACACAACGGGTGGTGCTTGGCTAATTATTGTAAGCTCTAAATAGTACGATGATGGCCATCAAAGGAAATGAAAATAGTTAGCCAGACAGAGTATTTGTTCTCTTCCGTAATCTGTGATGCTTCTGGCACTTATGTATGTACATCAACTAGTCCATATAATCCAATCTGTGATGAATCTCGATACTCCATAAGTACAAATCTTAAGCACATTATACAACACATATTTATAATCCATTTTAGTAAACAGATGTCAAATTTCATGATTTTCCTTATAGAAGAAATATTACTCTTATTTAAGGCTTCTTAAAATACTTCTGTATTAAATATTCACCCTTTTTTAGGATAAACACCTGCTGAAGTCCTAAAGAACTGTTGGTTGTTTGAGTTTCATAGAAGATGGACAGTATGTTAATATATTCTGTCTCCATATGCTCTTGTTTAATAATGCATGTCATCACATCCTGGCACATAGCTTATTCTCTTCTCAACTTAACATTTGTTTATGAATATTATAACGGAAGTTCTTCATTTGTTAATCCATTTTATACAGCAACCTAAGAGACCCCTCATTTTATTGTATGCAGTATGTGCTAGAAAGCTGTCCTTTGAGATAACCTATAAAAATATATTTGGGACTTCTGTAATGATGCAGAAGCAAGAAGAATTCTTCACTAATAGACCTTCTGGCTTTGTTACACTATGTCTTTGAATAAGGTTCATCTGTATTTTGTAAGAAAATTGCATTGTGTTTGACTCTACCAGCAAAAGTTAAAAAATATGATTTCTTATTTCCATAACTTGAACTTGGTCCTGAATTCTTCATCTTAAACCTTTTTATTTTTTCTTCTTATCATTTTTATCCTCTACTTTTTTTTTTCTTTTTTTTTTCCTTGATCTGTTGATCCATTTTTCCTCTAATGTTGATAATGCTTTGATGAATATGTTATGGTCATATTGAGTATGTATAAAATATATTAAAAGACAGCTGTTGGAGTAGAATCCTGATTGTAAGATTAATAGCTACTAAATGCAATAATTGAGCTGGTTATTTCTGATATACTTCAGTAGGCTGAAATTTTTGTTGATGCAATACTTCTAGTTTAAGATTTAGGTTATCATGTAAGTCTGTGCTCTACTATCATTCCGTGTTCTACTGAAAAATTAAGTACAAGTTGGAGACTAGAATTTTTTGCACTTAAATGCCTAGACCAAAGGGCAAAGTCACAAATCATCCTGTTCAATACATAGATTCATTGTGCAGTGCATGCAAAATATTCATTACTTTGAAATGAGACCTAAAGTCTACAGATTCCTGAACAGTAAGAGTCTGAAGTCCATACAGGTACCAATATAGCTAGAATAGGCAACAGTTGAGGGACAAATAAGAATGCTATAGGAGAAATATAATCCTTCCTCTGCATGTCTTGCTTAATACAGCTCAGAACTTCTCTCTCTCTCTCTCTCTTTTTTTTTTTTTTTCTTTCTCTCTAATAATGCAAGTGTTAAAAGGGAGATGACCCTTCTCCTCTTCTGACTACAATAATCAGGTCTTTCCCCTATAATTAATGTTTTAAAAAGTAGTGGTTGTAGCTGTTTTTATGTAGGTAATCTTGTTGTTGTTGTTGTAGTTCTTGTTGTTTTGTTTTGTTTTTGTGAACCCAGTTAGGTTTAGTGTATAGACTGATTCTGAGTGTGCTTAAAAACAAAAGACTAGGTACTGAGTGAAATACAAAATATGTAACCTGTGGAATTTCTGTACCTGCAGGTTTAGGTAGAATCCAAGACTGTGTTTCTGAATCATCAGAATCTTGATCCTCTCTTTTAAGTCAGGGAATCACCTTAACTTGGCCTTCAAAAGTCAGTGTTTTCATTTACCTAAGCATCCATTTTCTAAGTGGCTGCAGAAACTTCCTTGGGTTAAATGGAAGCTATAAATTCACACAGCAGGTATTTCTGGAACTAAAAAATAAAATAAAATAATCATAATTAAAAAATAAACACTCAGTTAAACACAGTTAAAGTTTTAGTATTGTTGGAGAATTTTTTCTTCTGTTAAGAAAGAACACAAGTTTTACTTTGGGATAGCTGTCTTATTTTCTAAGGTGAGAGTTAAAAATGTAAATTACAAATATTTTGAAGTTTTAGTAAGTGCAGATTTCAATGGAAATATATATAGAAATAAATTAATATAATTAATTTAATAAAATTTATATAAGTTGTCAAAAATGCTTAGGACCTTTCTGAGTAGGTCTAAGTAAGCAGTTTTAAAGTTTTACTTGAAGTCTGAATGCCTTCTCTTCAGTGTTTTCTGTTTGTGGTTGAAACGTGACTTAACTGTTCTACCAGGTTCAGTTATTTTTGTTTGTCCAACTCTTTCTTATGAGTATCATTCAGAGGAAAACAAAACAAAACTTATGAATTAAAACCTTCTGAACAGCTATTATTAGTAGTATTTACAGAACTTCAAATGCTGGCCAGGGCTGTCATGGAAAGCTACTTTATCTGAGAAGGGCTGCATTCTGTGTATATACTCTGTATCATTGAACTGTCTATGTATGTATCTCTGAACTTTGCATGATTAGGTTAGCTTGAAAGGAAAAACACAAAAATCAAAATACCGCTAGATAGACTGAAGCAAGAAAATCGAAGAAGCAATTATTCATTGACTTTTTTGTTTTGTTTTGTTTTAAATAACTAGGGTCTCAGTTGACGTCTTTTATTTTTTTTTTATTTTTTTTGACTACTAAAGCACAGAAGTGTTAATGAAGTAGTGAAGTACTTAGTAATTAGTGGAGGCAAAGCTATACAAGCATGAAATATATTATTACACATTAGCACCTGTGAAATATACATTCTGATGAAGGGAGAAAGAGAACTCAGTTTCAAATATTTTTTTTACATCAAATTTGAACTTTTTGGTTTAGCAGAAAAGTACCACACTGTAATTAATTTTTTATCCTTTTAAAATTGTGGAAAATATATTTCTATTGCATGTAAAATAAAAAGTGTAATAAGTTACGATTTTATATTTTCTTCTAAATGAAATCAAATATCAAGGCTTTTATCAAATATAATGAAACACATTTATTTTTGCATTTTGCATTCATCAATATTTTTCCTTCAAGAAAATTGAAAGCAGCAAACAGAAGAAAAACACACAGAAATTTAAAAAAAAAAAAAAAAAAGACAGCTAACTATTTTGAAGCCAGAAATTTTTCTTAATTATCCTTATAAAGCAATTCTGAAGACAAGAGTGGCTGGTTTCCAATTGATTAATTGCACTTCTGGGATTGCCCTGCTGTTCAAAATGACTCTTGCCTTGGGGTGACATAGATCATTGAAATATGTTTCCTACTGATTCTAGCAAGCCGCAAAAATCACTAATTAAAAAATAAAAATCTATTTTCATGTGTATAATAAAATTAAGTTTCTTAGTATCCCCTGCATGCTGCAAGAACCAGAGGAAGGCTTAAACATTGTTTCATTTGCATCTTTATAGCCCACAGTGTATTCAGTATTCTTTCTTTTAGAGGGTATAAATCACAGAATTAGGAAAAAAATGTTTTACTTCCATATGGATGTATGGATTACCTGCTTATCTGTAAAATCTGGCAAATACACAGTGCAGAAAACAACTGCCCTAGTCACTTTCTCTTCCTGATGGAATATATTTAAAAGGTGGTGATATGAAGTGAAACCTCAGCAAATTTTCTCTGGGTAGAATTTATCCCAGACTGGCTAAATAAGCTGAGACTTCTTCTGTCTGAGAAAGCTATGACATGTCAGAAACTACACAGAGATACCTGTGCCTTAGGCACAGATATTTGGCACTTCACTGGCTGATGATGCAGTGAGATGCTGTTATTAAGGCATCTGGTAGTGCTAGACAAAGAGCTTTCCACGGTCTGTATGTGAGACTGAAATAGTTGTGAGATAGCAAAATACATTTTATATCTAATTTTCAGCACTTTATCATGTACAAGCAAATTATAGAACCCAGTTATGAAATGTCTGTTGACTTTCTAGTACCGTTTGCTTTCCAGTAAGTACACAGTCATTAAGATAATTAACCTGTGAAGTATTTAGAGGAGTATGTAGCAAAATGACCTGCAAGCATGTAAGTAATCAGTAGTGTCAGGCTGAACACAATGAGTTGATCAGTGGATTCCTGTTTGTTGCATGTTATACATTTGTTTGTTTGTTGCATGTTATACATGCATGTTGCATGTTTGTTGCAGTTGATATGTGCTTTGCCATCAGAAATATCATTTATATTCCCATAAGACTAAAAACTGAGCTGGTATTCCACTTAGATAACAACATCTTCACAAAAATAATAAATAAATAAATAAATAAATTGTAAATAAATTTAGCATGAAAATTATTTTCTAGAAAAAAAAATGCATACACAGAAGAGAGACATTATTTCACATTTTTGACTCAACATTTTATGTTAGTTTATGAAGTCACACTATAGACCATAATAAGCAAAATTTGTGAGTACATATTCATCTAACATTCATTGATAATAAATAATAACACAAAAAAGTAATAATGAATGCAAAAAAGAATGGATCACTACTGTCAGTTAGAGAAGGTGGATTTTTCTTAAGTGTTTTGCATTTTACTTAGAGCAGTAAATTCTAAAGTTTGCCCAGAGGGAGTTAGCAGGTTTCTTTCTTCCCAAGGCTGTTTCTGTTTTAAATATACAGAATGAAATCAGTGGTATTCAGCACACAAATACAATGGTATTTCCTTTCAAATGTTTGTCAGGGTTGAAGATTATTTTTTGATGATATTTAGTTTAAAGATTTCAAGCTTTCTTATACCATTTTCAAAATGTAAGATATTCACATTTACTGTTGTGATTTATGCATAGTAGACTTTCCTGTAAAACAAAATACTAACCTTACAAGGATAGTCTCTTGATCATGCTTAACAGGAAGGTGGAACTAGATCTCCAGAGGTCCCTTCTGACCTTGGCCATTCTGTGATTCTGTGATTGTGTGCCTAAGTCAGCATCATACTGGTGGCCTTTGACCAATTTTCAGACATTTTAATGTTGGTAAAAGCCCTTAAATATTTAAGCAGACCTCTAACAGATATGAATGTCCATCCTATTTTGTTTGCTTCCTCATCTCAAGCCACCTACAGCTGTCCTAAAAAAAAAAAAAAAAAAAAAAAAATTAGACTGTGGGAATTTTATAGCCTTTCTGACACAAGGCTATTTTACATCTTAGACCCACACAGACTGATTGAAATAAATCATTTTTTATTTTTTTTTTTTTAATGAAACAAAAACAATCAGTGTAACAGGATCAAGCTTTTGGCATTTACTGTTCATCAACAAAGACATATCTGCTTTTCAATTTTACTAGTCTGTGTTGTTGTATATGATATAAATATAAAGATATTTAAGATGTGGTAAACAGTTTCTGCTAGGCAATGCAGTGTTGTGCCATGAAGGTGATCAGCTACCTGGACTTGTTTGGTAGATGTTAGTCTAGTAGATAATTAATAAAATAAAAATATGAAGCATTTTAATGATTTTTTTAAGTAAATTGATTAAAATAAATAAACTGTGTTGAACCAAAACAACTGAATTATTGCATACAATTAATTCAAAAATGTTTGCATAATATAGAATCATAGAACCATAGAATGTCCCGAGTTGGAAGGGACCCATAAGGGTCATCATGTCCAACTCCTGGCATTGGACTTTGAAAACAGTAAAAATATAACAGAAATGCAAAAGGATCTAAATGACAACAATTAAATAAAATAATTTAAAAAAAATAAAAGTAAAAAAAGGAAAATAACAGTGAAAGGTAGAATTAGGGATAATTAGGTTTGGGATCTATAGATATATATTCATACTTGCACCTCAGTTTTGAGTTTGGGAAAGCATGACTTTATGTTGGTCTTTGGACAAATATGTATTTGGCCTTCTTGCATCCCAGTGCTGTCCTTTTTTTCAGGTGCTACTTATCCATTACTTTTTTCTATTGGGTGAGGCATTAAGGATATTAAGGTTCTGGAAACTAACTTTCTAAGCAACCACTTTCTCCTGTTTATGCTTACAAAAGAAATATCAGTCTCATTCTCCCCACAACCCTCTAACTTCTGTTCATGTTTCACTAGCTTAGCTCACATGTGATGCAGAAGAGGATATTATTCCCAGTGAAGTTTTCCTATTGTAGTCTTTCCTGATGAACTTGGAAAAGCTCAATGCATGCCTTTACCTGCACCACGCAATAGGAAATGCTGCTTTTATCAGCAGCAATTATTTTGGGATTAGCAATTATTTCTTTTCTGAGTGTCAAACTTTCCTTGACTATGAAACACTGTAATGAAAAGTAGTTCAGAAATCGTTGGCTAATACAAGATATATCATAATATTATGATATAATGATATATTGTCAATTTTTTTTTCTTCTGTTTATGTTTGGCTCAGCTTGCATATAGTGTTAAAGAATATATTCTTATTCTCATCTTGCAAAACAAACAAACAAAAAAACAACAACAAAAATAAAACAACTACAAGCCTTTCCATTTGATGTCAAGAACAGACAAAACACCGAAAGACAGATAATCTTAGCTGTAAAAAAACTTGGACATAATACCTGTGTTTTTTGTTTGTTGGTTTGTTTGTAAACCTAAGAAAATGTTAAATTTTACTTCTGTTGTTGAAAAAAAAAAAAAAAGACTAATTTTGAAAGGTGAAATATTAGGATCTATTGGAAGGGATATAATTTCATATGTGCTCTTCTAATAACCTGTAAGATTGCCCTTAATTTTATTGTTTTCATTAGAACAGAGAGTAAATCTCTTTGATTATATTTCTGAGTTTATAGCTCACTCAGGAATCATTTTTACTGCCAAGAAATGGTCATCAGGTACATCAAACAAGAGAATTAGGTTGGTACACCAAGGGAACATTGTTCAAACTTTTCCTTACAATACAGAAAACATTAACAGCCTTAATGGAGCAACACGACAGAATTTGGTTTCATATATTAATAATTTCTGGACAGTAAAACATTTAAGTTAAGTTTAGACTGATATTCCTTTCAAATGAAGATGTATTACTGGTTTGTTTTCTTTAGTTCATAACGTCTGATTTTTTTTATATTTTTTTTTTCTGGTTTTGAGTTATTTAAACCATTTTGAAAAAAAACAATATATTCATTTTCCCATTTTCTGAACTACAGAAAATATAGTGTTATTATTAATGAGAGAAGAGTTATATATTACAATTCAAATATGATTGAAAGAAGAGTATAGTTCCCAATGACTACTAATGTATTGCTTAAAAGTTGTACCTTGGGGGGGGGGGGGGCGGGGGGGGGGGGGCGGGAAGAGGGCAGGGAAGGGGGGGAGAATGAGAGAAAGAGAAAGGAAAGCAGTAAAACAACATTTGTAGGATTCTAGCATGCATTTAATGTAACTAAATGCAAGAGTTGCATACCTCAACAGATCTTCAGATCTTTTAGATCTTTAACTCATCCTATTGGAGGAGATAGACTGTAGACTTTTATCTTTGCTTTAAAGTCAATGTTCTGGTAAAAGCAGAACCAGTATTCACATTATCAAACTCCTTAACTAGAAGAAAAATCAAGTAGTAAACTTTTCAGATGTTTTTGCTTGTTTTGTCATACTCTGCCTCAATTACAATATTGCAGTATTTATACAACACTTCTCCATTCAGTTTGCATTCATATAACATATAGCAGCAAGCACTGTTACCAAGGTTTATTTTCACTCGGCATTTTATGTAAAAGTGGTTGCTAGAGGCCAACCAGGTGAGCACTGCAATAAAGACAGTAATGCAAATAGTTGTTCTGCTATGCACAGAATTTAGAATATACCATTATTTCCAGGTTTTAGTTTATGAAATAACTTGATCAAATTATTATTAATAACACAATAAAAAATTATTGATGTCTCATGTTAACGTTATCTGGGCTACTTTTGGTTGGGAACTACTATATTGATGAGTATTCATGTTTACAATGTTATTCATGCACAGTGGATTTATAAAAGACAATTAGTTGGAAGCACAGTGATTTATAATGCAGCCATACACAGAGGAAGCAGATAAGAAGGCTTCACAGGGGAATGATGAAGTGGCCCTCATTAGTATGAAATTAACTTATGGAAATTAATTGTACCATTTGTTTGATAAAACAGAACATTCTAGAAATTAGTGACCATTAGGTTTAAAAAAGAGATCTAGTGATTTTCCTCAATGAATAAACAGATCAACAAGTTAGAGTTATATGATCCCATAATAACAACAGCAAGACAAAAGAACGCTCCCAAAAAGAAGACTTAGGTAGGTAAAATTGAAACTGTAATTTCTAAGAAGTTAAAGTATGTAGGAGATCTTGGGATACTTTATGAAGTCAAAAAAGGAAACTCAGAAATTAAGTTACACTTTAAAGGAAATAATATCGTGTATTTGATACTCTGACCATATCATTATTAAGTGCTAAGTGGTCATCAGATGGATGACAAACCTTTTAAACATGTAACTGGAAAATACAGATCCAGCCTTCAATTCTTCCATTCAGAGTGGGGCTTTGTGTTTTTCACTGAAGGATAACACATAGATATCTATACTGCTTTTGAACATTCAATAAATAGATGCACCTACCTGTAGGTGTAAAAGCTTAGTGTATTTCAGAAATCTAAAGTTGACGTTATAATATCCAGTTCTGAAAGAATATGAAAGAAATATATTTTACAAATAATACGTTAACTGCCAAGATAAACAACACATATCTCTGTGTTATTTCACTTTTTAAACCTAATTTTTCATTGTTATACATAGCACACAGAATTAAATATCATACAGCGTTCTTAAAACTGATCGCAAATCTGTTACAAGTAAAATTAACGGTATCATGGGCCTTATTTTGAATTTGTAAAGTAATTAAGTAATTGTTTCACTAGCTCTTGAGTCCATAACTTCAGTCCCTCATTCAAAAGGCACTGCCAGAATGACTTCTGATAGCTGAGATTAAGGAGCTTTATCCACATTTTATCCACATTGATGAGATTTAACTCCACAGTCCTCCTCAGAAATCAAGGTATAGTTAACCTGAATCTCAGTAATTATACGTGTATATATTTATTTATTTATTTATTTATTTATTTTTCTTTTCCCCTGGCAGATACAGAGAACACACAATCAAATCTGGTTCTGTTCAGATGATATATAAACTCAAACTGGCTGTCCTTCAAAAAATCTGCTTTCTGATATGTTTTGATTCTTTTTGTTTCCAAAGTAGATTTAAAAAGAAAAAAAGAAAAAAAGAAAAAAAAAAAAAAGCTGATCCTTTTACTTAAAGTTGGAGATGTTTTTCAGTCAGTAATGTACAGGGAGAATAATGAGTGACTGAGATTCTGAAATCTGACTGTGAGATTCCATATTTTTACCATTATAAACATATAAAAATAATTCAAAGCATAGATTTTATCTTCAGAAGGTGATTGTATGTTTGAGTAACTTAAGTGATCCTGACTTTTTTTCCTTTTTTTTTTTGCTTTATTAATCTATGTCCTAGAGTTTCAAGCATTACAATTTATGCATTAAGACCAAGATTTTTGTTTTGCTTTGTTTTACTTTCCTGCATATATTTCTTCATTTTTAGAAGCAAACCGTTTCCAAATGAAAACAATAGTATGAGAAAAGTATAATACAACACATTTTTCTGATTTACAATTATACTATTATTTGAAAATTTAAGCTTGGTTTAGGCTACATGAATGCATTGCATTCATCAAACTTTCGATTTCAAAGTGAACTATTTCATTATTATTATTATTATTTATTAATTATTAATTAATTAATAATAATAATGGCGTATTATTTCCCTACAATCTGGAAGGATATTATTTATATTCTGAAAGGAACATGCAGCTTATTTGAAACACTTATGTTAATATGGCCCATATACATAAGGTGAGGCACTGTCATATTTCTTAAGAGATGTCTGTGTTAAAACATATCCATCTATGATGAGAATGAACTGGAGTTATCCTTAGAAATGATGACTTAAAAGGTGGTATAGTATTCATTGCTTTGTGAGAGGGAAAAATAGGAGAATTTAATATAAAGATGCATTCATGCAGTAAATGAAGATGTTAGGGAAACCTTGCAGCAGATGAAGTTATTATTCACCTGATTGGTTTTTTCCTCGCAGATCAATGAAGATGTCATTAGACTACTGAACATCTATGGACAAAAGAGAGAAAGAGAGAGAGAAAGAGAGAGAGAAAGAGAGAAAGAGGGAAAGAGAGAGAGAAAGAGAAAGAAAGAAAGAAAGAAGAAAAAGAAAGAAAGAAAGAAAGAAAGAAAGAAAGAAAGAAAGAAAGAAAGGAAGGAAGGATAGAAGGAAGGAAGGAAGGAAGAAAAAAGAAAGAAAGAAAGAAAGAAAGAGAAAGAAAGAAAGAGAAAGAAAGAGAAAGAAAAGAAAAAGAAAGAAAGAAAGAAAGAAAGAAAGAAAGAAGAAAGAAAGAAAGAAAGAAAAGAAAGAAAGAAAGAAAGAAAGAAAGAAAGAAAGAAAGAAAGAAAGAAAGAAAGAAAGAAAGAAAGAAAGAAAGAAAGAAAGAAAGAAAGAAAGAAAGAAAGAAAGAAAAAAGAGAAATAAAGAGAAAGAATTCAGAAATTTTCTTTCTTATCCTCCTTACATGTTATGTTTTCCATGAAATCCTGTGGCTGCTTAAAGAAGAATATAAACTGGGTAATCTTAATAAGATGACTGGATTTCATAACACTGTAAGAAGAGCTCACTGAGACTTGGTAATTTGAAAATAAACCCTAATGTATAACATCTCCTAGTCACTGTGTGGACAATTCTGTTTCTAGACAGGAACAGTTTGTTATTGGTGAAGTTTCATTTAATCACCTTTAGTTCATATTTAGTTCACAGATCATAGTTATTATAGATCATTAGTTCATATATATTCATAGATATTATAGATCATTAGTTCATATTTAGTTCACAGATATTTTCAAATACATTTTTGTCTGTTTGAAACCCATGTTCTTCATTACGCTGCTTTTATTTCTTTACAAGAACTTAGTAATTGTAAGTAAGTAAATACCTCAGTTTAGTCTTTAAAATACACCGTTGCTAAAAAATGGCTTCCCTAATGTTTGGGCATCTGGGGTGACAAGACCGTTTCAATATTAGCTCACCGTTTCTTTATGTATTTCCATTTATTTGCCTCTGTGTTTTGCCCATTTTTTATTCCATACAGAGTTTCTAAACTGTTAGGGGCTTATTTCGTTGTGTTTGCAAAACATAGAGCAGACTCTTGTGTTGATATCTAATTACAGCTTCCAAAATGGTACGTGTAGTGATAGTAAGAGCAATTTGTCTCATGATATGTCTCACTCAACTTTTTTAAAGACAATTAGCTTTCTCTCTCAAGAGCATCTTCATTTCTTAAATCAAAGATAGTAATTATCAACTGAAAACCACCCAACACTAAAGTAACAATTAAAATTGATTAATATCTGTGAATTTCTTGCTTTTCCCAGGGTGTAAGGGGAAATATACACACACACACATATATATATACACACACACATATAAATGCAGTAATGCATCAGTAAGATGTAGAACTGAAATAAATAAATATATAAATATATAAATATATTCTGTAATACTAAAACTCTTTGAGCTCCCTTGTATATTTTCCTATTTTTATTTCAAACTCATTTTGCATCTGCAGAGTTTGCCAGATTAGAGAAAAAAAAGAGAAAGTCCTAAAGAGAAACAGTACTGGACAGCTTTGATCACCTAGCAGTACCCTTATTTTAGATATGGGGAGAAAGAAGTTAACGGTAAAAGAGAGAAACCAGGCCTTTAGTATAATCCTACAGTCCAAAGAATACATGTTTACTGAAATCCAAAAATACCAGTGTATAAACCTGTGGTGGATATACCTTACTAGGCAGCTGAAATCCACCACAACCGCTCTCTCACCCCCTCTCCTCAGAAAAGGATGGAAAGAAAAAAAAGGAAAGAAACCATTCACGTGCTGAGACAGGGAAAAATATTATTAATTAAATAATTTAACTAAAGGGAAAAGGGAAAAAAGGAAAAACAAAACAAAAACAACAAAAAAACATACAGGCAACCAACTCAACAACAAACAAACAAACAAAAGGAAAGGCCTTGTGGAAGTGCAGAGGAAAGAAATCAATCTCTACTTCCCAGACTTTCTACTTCTCTACTTTCCAGAGCTCACTGAGACTTGGTAATTTGAAAGTAAACCCTAATGTACAACATCTCCTAGTCACTGTGTGGACAATTCTGTTTCTAGACAGGAACAGTTTGTTATTGGTGAAGTTTCATTTAATCACCTTTAGTTCATAATAGATAAAAAGTAAATAAATAATAATAACAATAATTAAGAGGATCTGTCCAGATTATAAGACTAACCTGTTCCTCTCATTTTAAGTTGGTCTTCCCATTCTGTTTGAAAAGATACGGAAAGTTGTTTCTGTCCTGTCTTATTCTACCTTTCTCTGAAAATGTGAGGGTCTTGATTCAATGACGCTTTCTCATGCTCAATGTCTCCTTCTGTTACTATTTTTCTATTTTTATGCCATTTGTCTCTCTCTCTCTCTTTTTTTTTTTTTTTTTTTTTTTTAACAAATAGTTAAATCCTTGTTTAACGTGGATGATTAAAAAGAAAAAGAAAAAAGTCAGTCTAAGCATATCATGTACTTGGAAAAAAAAAAAAAAAAAGAAAACAATGGGAAAGAAAAAAAGAACAAGGTTCATTTAAATTGATAAAATTATTGATATTTTTCAAAATTAATTTGCCATCGCTTGGGAGGACAGACGTTTTCACAACGAGAGCCCACCCCTCCCCTCTCCTTCATTTTTCCACATTTTATTGGTGACTGTGACAACGTATGGTATGGAATATCCCTTTTGTTCATTTAGGTCAGCTGCCCTGGTGATGTTCCTTCCTCACATCTTTCCCATCCCCAGCCTGCTGGTTCTTAGGGGGTTAGAGTGAGTCCTGGTGCTGTGCCATTATTGCTCAACAGTAGACACAACACAGTTGTGATTCCAGTGCTGTTCTAGCTGCAAGTGCAGAGCACAGCACTGTATGGGCTGCTGCAGGGAAAGTTAACTCCATCCCAGCCAGACCAAGAACAAAACCAGATTTAGCTTCAACATTTATTTGATCGGTCTTCCATAGAATCATGGAATCATTAAGGTTAGAAAAGACCTTCAAGATCATCTGGTCCAACCACCACCCTACTACCGATGTCACCCACTAAACCATGTCCCTAAGCACCACATCCAACCTTTCTTTAAACATCCACACGGACAGTGACTCCACCACCTCCCTGGGCAACCCATTCCAACGCCTGATGTTCCAATTTCTTTCTGAGAAGAAACGTGTCCTAATTTCTAACCTAAACCTCCCCTGGCACAACTTGAGGCTATTCCCTCTAGTCCTAGCTCTGAGAGTGCATAAGGTTTGAACTGAGGGATCTGAAGGAGCAGTTTCCTTTCAAACCCTCATTTTCTGCCTAGTTCTCCAACACCTCACTCACTAGGAGCTGCAAACTTGGGAGTGGCAGTCATACAATCACGGAATCATAGAATCATTAAGGTTGGAAAAGACCTTCAAGATCATCCGGTCCAACCACCACCCTACTACCGATGTCACCCACTAAACCATGTCCCTAAGCACCACATCCAACCTTTCCTTGAACAACCCTGGGGACGGTGACTCCACCAGTTCCCTGGGCAACGCATTCCAGTGCCTGACTACTCTTTCTGAGATGAAATGTGTCCTAATTTCTAACCTAAACCTCCCCTGGCACAACTTGAGGCCATTCCCTCTAGTCTTATCACTAGTTACCTGTGAGAAGAGGCCAGCCCCCAGCTCCCCACAACTTTCTTTCAGGTAGTTGTAGAGAGCAATAAGGTCTCCCCGAGCCTCCTATTCTCCAGACAAACAACCCCAGAACAAACAGTTTCCTCAGCCACTCCTCATAGGACTTGTGTTCCAGGACCTTCACCAGCTTTGTAGACTTCCTCTGGACACACTCCAGGGCCTCAATGCCCTTCTGTTAGTGAGAGGCCCAAAAGTGAATACAGTACTCAACGTGCAGACTCACCAGAGCAGAGTACAAGGGGACGATCACCTCTATGGTCCTGCTGGCTGCACTATTCCTGATACAAGCCAGGATGCCGTTGGCCTTCTTGGCCACCTGGGCACACCGCTGGCTCATGTTCAGGCGAGCATCAATTAGCACCCCCAGATCCTTTTCCTCTGCACAGCTTTCCAGCCACTCTCTCCCAAGACTGTAGCGTTGCATGGGGTTGTTGTGGTCAAAGTGCAGGACCCAGCACTTAGCCATGTTGAACCTCATCCCATTGGCTTCTGTCCATAGACCCATCCTGTCCAGGTCCCTCTGCTGGGCCTTTCTACCCTCTAGCAGACTGAGACTTCCCCCCAGCTTGGTGTTATCTGCAAACTAACTGAGGGTGCGCTCAATTCCCTCATCCAAATCATCAATAAAGATATTAAAGAGGATGGGCCCCTGGGGAACATTACTGGTGACCCGTTGCCAGCTGGATTTCACTCCATTCACCACCACTCTCTGGGCCAAGCCATCTAGCCAGTTTTTAACCCAGCAGAGAATGTACCTGTCCAAACCATGGGCTGACAGTTTCTCCAGGAGAATACAGTGGGAGACCATGTCAAAGGCCTTGCTGAAGTCTAGGTAGACTGTGTCAGCAGGCTTTCCCTTGTCCGCTAGGTGGGCTAACCGGTCATAGAAGGTGATGAGATTGGTCAGGCAGGACTTGTCTTTCATGAACCCATGACGACTGGGCCTGATCTCCAGGTCATCCCACATATGCTGTGTGATTGCCTTCAAGATGACCTGTTCCATCACCTTTTCTGGCACCAAGGTCAGGCTGAATGGCCTGTAGTTCCCCAGGTCTTCCTTATGGCCCTTCTTACAGTTGGGCATCACATTAGCAAGTCTCCAGTCATCACGGACCTCTCCAGAAGACCATGACCACTGATAGATAATGGAAAGCTCCTGTACCATCATATCTGCCAACTCCTTCAGCACCTTTTGGCGGATTCCATCTGGTCCCATGGTCTTGTGGCAATCCAGGTGGAGTAGCCATTCTCTGTTTCCACCTGAACTGTGGAGGGTTTTTTCTGCTCCCCATTCCAGACTTCCAGGTCGGATGCTGAGTACTCCAAGGAGAAGTGGTCTGACTCGTAAAGACAGATGTAAAGAAGGAATTAAGAACCTCAGCCTTTTACTTACCCTCTGTAGGCATGTTCCCCCAAGTCCAACAAAGGATGGAGATTCTCCTTGGCCCTCCTCTTGCTGTTAATAGATTTGCAAAAGCATTTTTTATTATCCTTAACCATAGCAGCAAGGTTGAGGTCGTACTGGGTTTTGGCCTTCCTGACTTTTTCTCTGCGTATGCTGGCAAGTTCCTTGTACTCTCCCTGAGTTGCGTGTCCCTTCTTCCACCAGACATAAACTCTCTTTCTTTCCTGAAGAATCAGCAAATGTTCCCTGTTCTGCTACTCTGGTCTTCTTCCATTTTTTTGTTTATTTAGCCAATATACGCATTAAATTCAGGATATTTATTTTTAGCAGAATATCAATCAAATGATAGAAAACACTCATTTGTTTTAGCAAACATTGACATGTTTAAAGTAGGTAAATTTTCCAGCTGGAAACTCATCAAGAATAAATGATAAGAACATGTTACACATTTGAAGAGGAAAATTTTCTGATACTTTTTGACAATCCTCTGAAACTATTCTTTTGGAAAAGTATTAAAAATTACATACTTTTCCTATTTCCATTTATATATATACACACACATATAATATATTTCCTACACTGTCTGCTTTCAGATTTTCTATGGTAAAATGTGTATATAGATGTCTTCTGACCTTAGCCTCTTCAACAAGGTGGACTTTCCACACTGTGAATAAGGAGGATGAAACATTAATTACCTTAGGATATTTAAATTTAGAAAAAGATATCAATATTATTCAAATAATAAAGTATTCACAAAATAGTAATCTATAGAATCATAGAATAATAGAAACATAGTATCATAAAATCATAAAATGCTTTGAGCTAGAAGGACGACCTTTAAGATCTTCCAGTTACAGTCCTCCTGCCATGTTCAGGGACATCTTCCACTGCATCAGGTTGCTCAAAGCCCCATCCTTGAACACTTCCAGGCATGAGGCTTCCGCAACTTCTCTGGGCAATCTCTTCCTGTGCATAGCCATCCTACGTGAAGAATGTCTTCCTTATAAGTAATCTAAACCTACCCTCTATTAATTTAAAGTCATAACTCCTTGTCTTATCACTGTACTCCCTGATAAAAAGTCCCTCCTCACATCTTCCCTGTAGGCCCCATTTAGGTACTGTAAGACTGCTATAACGTCTTCCCAGAGCCTTCTCTTCTCTAGGCTAAACAGCTCTGACTTCAGCCTGTCTTCATAGGAAAGGTGCTCCAGCTCTCTTACCATTTTTGTGGCCCGCCTCTGGACCTAACAGGTCTGTCTTCACTATGCTGCAGACTCCAGACATTAATGTAGTACTCCATGTGGTGTCTCATAAGAGCAGAGTAGAGGAGGATAATTGTGGGAGTGTGGCCGTGGGGGTCGACAAGCCCCATGGTTGGTGATAACATTGGACTCTTAATAAGGCCATCAGGAATGTAAAGAGTTTAGAAGGAACAAAGAAGGGTGATTCAGGAGACACCTTGTTGTGTTGGGTTGCTTGTCCTCCAGCCCTTAAGGCATGGAAGTTGCTGGGTGTTTGTTGTTGCCCGGCAAAGTTTTTGACCAATGAATAGTTAGTGGAAAAGTACTGCTGTGGGGCGAATTGTATAAGAAGGGAGCCTGTCCTCAATAAGGGATAATTAAGTTATGTCCTCAATATGAGAGATGAAGTTAGACCCTCAATAAGAGAGAGATGAAGTTATGTCATCAATAAAGAAGTAGCAGTTACTGTTCCTAAAAGAACCCTGGTGTCCGTGTGGTCATTACACAACAGACAGTCCGCCTTTGACATGCTGGCCACACTTCTCAGCCTGGGATATGGTTGGCTTTCTGGGCTGAAAGCACACTTTAATGGCTCATGTCAAGTTTTTCTTTCACTCAAGTTCTTTTCCATGGGGCTGCTCATTTCCTCATCTCCTTCTACGACTGGGTGACCCACATGGTGGATGAGGAAAAGGTTGTTGATGTAATCTACCTAGACTTCAGCAAGGCCTTTGACATGGCCTCCCATAGTATACAGACATTGCTCAGCCTGTGTTTGTGCTTGGGATTGCCCTGGCCCAGCAGCAGGACCTTGTACCTGGCCTTGTTAAACTTCATGAGGTTTGCACAGGCCCAATTCTTAAAGCTCTCTCTGGATGGCATCCCTTCCCTTCAGTGTGTCAACCACACAGCACTGTCATCAGCAAACTTTCTGAATGTGCACTTAATCCCACTGTCCATGTCACTGTCAAAGACGTTAAATAGTACCAGTCCCAATACTGAGTGTTACTGATCTCCACTTGGACTTTGAACTGTTGACTTCAATTCTTTGAGTGTGACCTTCCAGACAATTCCTTACCCGCTGAATGTTCCATCTGTGAGATCCATGCCTCTCCACTTTATAGACAAAGATATTGGGGGGGAGTTGGGGGGGGGGGGGGCGGGGGGAACAGTGTCAAATGCTTTGCAAATGCAAATGCTTTGTCCATGTAGATGATGTCAGCTGCTCTTCCTTTATCCACCAATGCTGTAACTCCTTCAAGGATGGTCATCAAGTTTGTCAAGAATGATTTGCCCTTAGTGAAAACATCAATCACCTCTCTGTTTTCTATGTATGTTAACACAGTTTCCAGGAGGATCCACTCCATGATCTCGCCAGGCACAGGGGTCAGACTGAATGGTCTGTAGTTCCCTGAGTCTTACTTTTTCTCCCTTTTTAAAAATGAAGGTTATTTTTCCCATTTTCCAGTCACTGGGAACTTTACTGGACTGACACAGCTTCTCAAGTGTGATGGACAGTGGCTTGTGAACTTCATCTGACACTTCCCTCAGGACCCTTGGATTCATTTTATCAGGTCCCATGGACTTGTGCACCTTTATGTTACTTAGGAGGTAACCTGATATTCTCCTACAGTTGATGGCACTTCATTCTCCTTGTCCCTGCCTTTGGATTCTGTGACTTAGGTTGTGTGACTAGAACAATTGCCAGTGAAGAATGAGGCAAAGATAATGTTGAGTACATCAGCCTTCTCTACTTCCCAGCTCACCACCTATCCCATTTTGTCAGGAGAGGGACACATTTTGCATGGTCTTACCCCTGGTATTCAAAAACCTGGCCTAAATGTCACTTAGTAAAGAGCAAATGTTGTCAAATTTCTGTTGAGCCTCTAAAACACTTCAAATTGTTGTGGGCTGCAGGTATACTTTGTTAGGTAAGTGAAAAAGAAGCAGCCCACAAATGCTTTCAGGAACTTTTGTCATTATTTCTTCTGAGCCAGATGTTATCAAGGGGTCACTCCTGTTTTTTCCATGCTAAACTACCATTGCCTTAAGACAGTATTTATTCATTACAGGTGTACAATATACACGACTGTTTCTGAGCATATCTTTTGATATCCTCCATTAAATACTACAAGTCATGAAGTTAAAGGAGATTATTTAACAGAAATTTCATGTTCTAATGAACATCATTTTCTGTAAATAACAAATATGCCCACTTAAGAATGATACTGATTTTTATTTTGTTACATTATTTACTCAGTCATAGCTTACATAACACATTTCTATGATGTCTGGTGGTGTGGAATCAGTAGGAAATATACAATTATGTTCTTATACATTAAAAATTAGAAGCAATAGTCACTGGTTCTTTAAGAATTCAACAGAAAAAAAAAAAAAAAAAGGATGATTGTACAGACTCAGCAGTCAGAAAAAAAAAGGTTGTCAGAAATCAAGATATTTTACATTTAGTCCTGGTTGTTCAGTTTCTGTTTTATTAACTGACAAGATATCTGACTAATTTGTCACTAGCAGGCCAATATTTACTTCAAGTTACTATATAAAATGGAGCTAGGTGTAGTGATACGTGAAAGCTATATAAAGAGGAATATCAGAAATTTAGTGTTATTGTTTTTTCTTCAGTTTCTTGTAAACATTTGAAAGAACAAACACTTTGTTTTGTAGGTCCACTTGTGGAACAAAAATATCTATGAATACTGATTACTTTTAATGCTTCTGCATTATTATTTGTTTTGTAAATCCTTGCATTGTCATCTAGAAGTGTGTGCATTGATATGTGACTTGAAAAGTACAAACAAAACAGAAACAATGTAGCTATGTTAACAATTAAAAAAAAAAAAAAGCCTGGTGTTATGATCCAGAGTGGTGAGTCAGTGCTGCCTAGCCTGCAGACATATAGAGGTCGAAACAGTGAGTTCAAAGGATTCCATAATATGCAAAGATATGGAGGATTTATTTACTAAAATTTCTTATTTTTTACAAATTAGCACAAATCACCACCAGCAAGAACACCATCATTAAGAAGGTAAAAATCTCTCTCTCTCTCTAAAAGTTATTATAGATATTACAAGGAAAAAAGTATATATGTGTGTGTCTATGCATATATTAAACTGATATTAATGGTATAGTTCCAATTAATAGTAGTAGCAATTATAGGTAGTAGAAAGGCAATTTGAGGTAGGAAAATCAGAAATATTGCAACAGGTATGGTTTGGGGATAGTTATAGTTTCAACAGAAATCAATAACGCTATGACAGTGAATAGACTTATGAACAACAAATGGTAATATAACAAATACACCTACCACAGATACTTCTATTAAGACTATATTTATCACAGCTTTATTTATCAAGAATATATTTATCACAGCTATATATATTAAGACTACACTTATATACATACATTTATTCATAAAATAACTGATATGAAAGACATCAAACCAATGCCAGAATGTGGACATTAAGGTGATACAGACCTCAAAAGGAAGAAGGAGACCGACCTCAAGGGTTCAATACAAATATCAGAGAAGACCACCCATCAAGAAATATGCCTGGAAGGGGGACCAAAGTAATGGACAGAGTCTCAATTCAAAGTTACAGGGTGTGGGGCACTGCAGAGTTTAGAAATTGACATTGCAGCAGCATGGAGTTAAGCTGACATTCCAGCAAAATTTCAGCCTGTTTGAGGAATTCGACACAACTTTAGTGTAACTGTTGGAGCTGGTTTGTGAGAGAATTATGCTTTCAGTTAGTAAAAGAAATATCTTCATGTTTCTTTTGTGAGAAGAAAGGAAAAACATTTTGTTATATGTTAGCAAAATTTATGTTCCCTGAATTCTAGAGCTACAGCATTTTTTCCCTCAAACTTCATGCTGTGAGTGTGCAAACAAATTAATGTAATCCTCTGTTCTTCCTGTTCTTTCAGATGATGCAGTATTGCCATTGGATACCTATGTACCAGCACAGAATGCAGCTGAACACTGAGCAATATACTATTCAAGAATAGCATATATGAGGCTGCATCATGTTATCTGCAAGTCCTTCAACAGTTCTACTACTAATTAAAGAATAATTGTCCTGATTATTTGTCATGGAAACTTGAAATATCCATTACTGATCATTACCTACTTCTATATTTTAGTCTGCTTACTTATTTTAATTTTTTATATAAATATATATATGCACACATACATAACATATATATGTATTATGAGAAAAGATAACTAAGATCAAAGAGAACAATTATATTATGAATGGTTTGATTTTAACTTTCAATACACTGGAGAAAAGATAAACTTGTATGATATTATGCGTCTTGTTTCTGTTGTTTGTCTTTATTGTTATAGAAACATATTAACCTACACAGACCTTATTTAGCAAGATTCAGTATCAAAGATAACGTTCAACATTTATTTGTTGCTAATATTTTTCATGTGCAATTGTGAGAAACTTTCATCTACAGTAGTAGCTACAGTGTTTTTCTTCAAGTAATTTTGTATTAATTGATTGTGAATTCCCAGCTGGTGAAGTAAACTGAACTATGACTGCAATGGTTGCAGTTAGTAATTCAATTTATATATCTAAAAGAAGAAAAAAATATATATATATATGGATGGATTAAATAACTGAAACTGTAAATTTATATTTTAGGATGCTTGCAAAGTTCATTAGCTCTCCTTGACAATATACTCAAGCAGCATGAGAATTATTTATTTATTTATTTATTTTTGATTCAGATTTTTCCATTGTTTTCTAATTTAACTCTAAATAAATTCTGAGGAGGAACCAAAATGTTTAATCCAATTTTGAATACATAAAAAGAAAAATATATATCATAATTTTCCTCTAAGACAGAAGTTTTACTTTGAGAACAATTTGTACAGACTAATTGTTTTAAACTTAAAGAAAGCACATTTGGATTAGATATTCAGAAGAAATTATTTACTATGAGGGTGGTGGGGCAATGCAGTTGCATAGAGAAATTGTGGATGCTCCGTCCCTGGAATTGCTTAAGGCCAGGGTGGATGGGGCTTTGAGTAACCTGAAGAAGTGGAAGGCGCCCTTGCCTATGGACAGGGGATTGGAATTAGATGATTTATAAGGTCTCTTCCAACCCACAGCATTCTATGATTCTATAATTGTAAGATTTAGCTGCTGACAGGTATCCTCCAAACACCTGGAAGGCCTTCATGAATTTCATTATTTACAGCAAAGTATTTCCCACAGAAAAATAATGATGCTTTTTTTCCATCAGAAAAGAATTAATTAACTTTAAAATTAATTAACTTTAAACTACAGAACAGTACACATGCAAAATTTGTTTGAAATTTGAGAGGAAAAACTAACTATACTATAGCTATAAGTAACTATAAGAAAAACTAACTAACTACACTATACAATGCTAGATAATTTAATTATTTAGCATTGTCTCGCTTTCAGTGTTTTTTTTTTTTTTTTTTTTTTTTTACATGTAATACTTATTTTTTATCTATTTATTTATTTATTTGAAAGGAAAGTAACATTACAGTAAATCCTATTAGAGCCTCTTACCTTTGAGAGAATTTTATGAATAGCAACTAAGTTCTGCGGTACTCCACTAGACTCTTTCCAGTGGAAAATGTCTCTCTTGTACTGGAGGGCCCAGAACTAGATACAAAACTCCAAGTGTGAATGCACCAATGAAACTGAGTAGATTGTATGTGCTAATATTTGTGGACAAGATTACAACATTACAGAATTTTTGGTTTATGTCTGTAAGACAATATAATTTTGTTAATAAGATCGCTTTCCTGAATAGTGCCTTTTAAAAAGAAAGGCTCCAACACTGCCAGATAAGAAGACGCATACAATTATCCTACATAACCAGATCCCACAACTGCTGATACACAGCTATAAAGAGGAGGGTGTACGATCTTTTCCTGAAATTAAATTTTCCAACAATCAGTCAATAGTTTATGAACACTAAACACAAAACTGATTCTGTTTGCAATTTTTCCCATGCTCAGTTTTATTTCTTGACATATTTACTTCCCCTACTGCCTTTTCACATATTGCCTATTATGCACTCCACTACTTTTTAAACATCTTTCTCTTCAACTCTGTCATATTTTCAGGTTTCTTCCTGTTCTGAGGACTGAAGTGTGATGTACAAAACATATTTAAAGAGGAAAGGAAAGCTCAATACTCTTACCAGAACAAATATATCTATATTTGAAAAAAATATATTAAATATATATATATATATATTTCCCTGTACCAATAGACCGAATGTTAATGGCATTGTTCTATTTTGTCTGTTTTGGAACTTTGTTGCAACACTTTGAACACATACGAGTACTACATAGTTAAAAAAAAAAAAAAAAGGACAATGACAAGATTTTTTTTTTTTTTCAAGGAATATATGATGTGGATCTGTTTTGAGCAGAAAAAAAAAATGATAGGAGTTCAACAGTATTTTATCTTTTAGTACCTTCTTAATTATCTTAAATTTGAATAAATACAGATCCCTTGCAAGTATACAATGTAAATCTTTATGATTGCAGTGCATATTTTGCATAATAGAGGTATAATTAATAAATAAATAAACATGACATTAAAAAAACATGGCATCCAAAAAAATCTACTTTGGTGAGGGACTTTGGATCTAGGGACATACTGAGGTGAAAGGTGGGAAGGACAGACAGATCAGACATTAAGGATGAATTTCAGAGTTGCCTTCCAACGTAAATTATTATATGATCCTTCTACTAACATAAGAATTCTCTTAACTGTAAATAATTATAAAGTTCTTCAAAATACAAAACTGTTTCAATATCAAGGAAAGCAGTTACCTAGATTCTATAGCTACTTATAGCTTATAATATGTAATTCCTTTGAGAATTGTTCAGTAAGGTTATGGGTCGTTATGACTTCAGTTTCTTTATAGTATAACAGTTCTTTCATACCACAATAAATAAATAAAGAAAGAAATTATCTTTCTTATTACTTCATTCCAGCGTCTCATATTTCCTTTCCTCTATTAATTTTAAAGCTTCTTTATTTGGCTATCTACAATTCTCGTGTGAATTGTTTGGCCTTATAGCAAATCCAATCACCCTTCTGATCCATTTTCATGTGTTTACTTTCTATGAATATCTCCACTGTTTTCCTTCTATGTTGAAGCTTCTATGAAAATATCCAAAATGTTTTCTTACTTAGACTACTCATACGCTTATTGAATGTTAATGTTTTAAAAGTCATTATGATAATGAAACATAGGTGAACAACACAGAAAAATGAAATTCTGTGGCATAAGCATCACATGTGCATTTTATGTAAGTTCTTGGAAATTTTTTTCCAAAAGAAATTGAACTGACCTTTCATCTCACCCTTCAATTTACAGATCACAAATAAACTCAAATTCACAGATGGATTATATATTTCTCTTTTCCCTCTGTACATTATATACATGTATTCATATGACAAAGGATTTACAAACAATTCTAGTCAACTGAATGATGCAGCAAGGATCTCTGAGAAAGAACAGGATGAGAATTACAAAATAATCCCTCTCTTGTTCTAGGTATGGATCTGAAGCTGTAACACAGGCAAATGGAACAAGTGGTCTTTGTAAAATTATACATTGTTCCATAAGGACAAGTCTATAAAATTAATACAGAAACGTTATTTAGGATATCAAAATCTATCAATGTTCTGGAACATAGTGTATAATGACCTTTTAGACACCAGCTATAGCTTTTGTTTTTCTTTGGTATTCACTGTTACCTAGATTAATATCTGCATAACCTCCTGAAAAGACCTCAGTCTTTATTTTTATCCCAATCTCAAGGCAATGCTTTCTTCCAGCTTTGGTAGACTGTCTCAACAGAGAGGTGTCTCTGTGTTTATTTTCTTAATCAGAAGAGTCAACTGTTTCCCAAAGAAATGTAGGATCTCTCTTTTGTCATTTTATTAGACAAAAGAAGAAAATATGATCATGGCTAAAATGGCATTGGATATGTACCTGATCTTAGCGTGCTTTATTTCACGGTAAATTACCTTAGAATTAGTTGAGATAGACCTGTTAATAATTTAACACTCTGAGATAATAATAGTTTTGGGATAAAGGAATCCTCAATACACTATTTGAGGAATATTCTGATCTAATAAGTTTAATTGTGTTAATTAGTAAAACTTGCATATTTACGTAAGTATGTATGTGAATGTATGCCAACTCAACAGTTTCCTCTGAATTTTGTTCAGTCCTGAGCTTCCCAAAATTGAAGAAAATTACTTGATACCTTGGGGTGTCAATATTTCTCTCTTGTACTTGGTGATTTTTTGCTCTAAATATATTTTACTAGGAAGATAAAAAAAGTATGTATGAAACAAGGGCAAAACCTGAATGTAGCCAGGTAAAATTAAATTGTTATTTCTGATTTAAGAAAAGGCACTCCCCAGGGAAAACAAACTTTTAAAGATAGTACTCCAATATATTATACAACACAGTTTAGTTTATTATTAAGTTTAATTTAGAAACTCCTTCTTATTCCTGTGTTGTTGCACTTACAACAGAGCATTCTGTTTTTCCATTGTACATCGTACATTGTACAATTCCATCTTTCCTTTTTGGAATCAGAAAGTTATGAATATTAGGGACAGATAACTGTATCATACCTCATTATGTATGCAAGATATTCAGTATATAAGTAGGCTAAGGACTGTTCAGTAAAAGTTTCTCTGGAAAATTTCCCAATGTAATAAAATCCTAAAGTGATTTGAAACCAGAATAGCAAGTGGTTTAGCTCCGTCTATCATCTTCACAGCCGTTAGACATTCCTGAATGACTGTAAACTACAATCTGGGAATAGGGGAAAAAATAATAATAACAATGAAAAAAAACATATTGAATATTCCCAGATTGCTGAGTTACTGTTTAGACTGCTAATCTAAAGGTGATTGTAAATTAGGAGTAGTATTGGACTGGCAACTATGATTTCTGGAAATGAACTTCTATTCTCTTTTCCTGGAGCTCAAGAAGGTACAGGTAGTACAAGTAGGCTATTCCACATGCCCAAAAATATGTATGTTTTCATCATTTCAACTTATTCTCTGATTAAATCAGGAATTTATTTTATTTTAAATGTAAGGCTTATTCTCAAGGTACCTAACTCAGCAACTGTATGAGAACTATACAAGTGAAAATAATATACAGAGTTACTCAGGTAAAAGAAAATGGATGATGACAATTACTTATTTAGAAGTACAAAACAAACCACTTGTCCCAGCATGTATTTTACATCAAATTGTAAACTTGAAGTATACCAATAGAGTTTCAAGATGCAACTTTTATCAATTGTTGTTATTTTTATCCTTCTAATAAATGTTATGCACTTGCTTCTTATAAATAAAAAAGACAGTCTCTCTTGTCTTCTTTATGCATTCCTACTTATTTTTGTATTTTTTTAAATTTTGAGTCTCCTGCAGAGATTTTGGAGCTCAGAGAATGAAACATCTAAAACAAAATTTCCATAAGGTCTAAACGACAAGGCATTAGATTTAATCTTTTTCGCAAAAACTACAGTTCATATGATTACCTGTACTTACCACAAAGATGTCTTTCCTGAACAGTTTAGGTATCTGTCAAATTCTCATGTTTCCAAATAATATTAAAACCAAGGTTTTATTCAAGATCTAAAAGAGATCTACAGGAAGAAAATAGTTTTGTTTTATTCTCTCTTATTAAAACTAACAAGCCTGAGACAGTTTATGCTATAAATTACCCTTGCCTTTCAGAGAGATGATTATTACATTTAACAGCAAATGCTAGACAGATTTTTTTGTTGCATTTGGAAGAGCAACAAAAACATATGGTCATGCACAATGTAATAGTCATAAATGTGAAAAAAATTAAAACACTAACCATTAAATACTAGTAGTTTTACAGTTGTTGACATTTAATAGTGCATATTTCCTAACAGTTTTCAGAGGCATAACTGAGGCTATATTAATTTTCACTTGTTCTCTACAAAACTATACAAATTAACATAGCCTTGGTTTGGCCTCTATTTTGAGGATGTATTCTCTTTTGAGGGGAAAAAAAAAAAAAAAAAAGACTTCCACATCTAGCAAAGTTTTTGTTTGTTTGTTTGTTTTTTTTTTTTTTTTGCTATGTCAAAGAGAAGTCATCAGAGCACAGCTGACATATAGTAATGAAAGTATTATTCACACAGGAGGTCATATATTGAACTGTCCCTCTTTAGCCAAGTTTTCTTTGTGGAGTGTTGACCCTGGCTAGCAGGTAAATCTCCACTCAGTCTCCTGCTTGCTTCCCTTCAGTGGAATGAGGTTCAGCAATAATAAGAATAACTGCTGAAAATTCACAAGTTAAGATAAATATGGTTTTATAGGTGAAGCAAAGCTGTATGCAAAAGCAAAGTAAAATAAGTAATTTTTATTTACCACTCCCCATGGAGCAGAAATTCCAATCTGCCAAGTATTCAGGGCCTCGGTGCACATGCTAGCTGCTTGGGAAAACAAACGCCATAACCACAGACATTGCCCTCCTCCTTCTCTTCTCCCCAAGATTTTATGTCTGAACATGACATCATATGTTGTGGGATAAATCTTTATAGTCAGTTTTGGTCAGTTGCCCCAGCTCCGTCTCTCCCAGCGTGAACCTGCTCACTAGGGAGGCCAAGAGAGAAAAGCACAAAAAAGAGGAAACATCATAGCTGTGCAAGCCCTGCTCAGCAACAGCCAAAACACTGTGTTATCAGCACTATTACCACGGAGGTTTCTGCTACAGGTGGAGCCATCAACATCTGGCATCAACTGGAGTAGGTTGCTATGGCACCTGATGACTGGCTGCCACTGTGGCTGTGGCTCACAGCCACCCCCACTAGAAGGTTCTCCACTTGCTGGCAGTTGCCTCAGCAACTCATATGTTGCCTGTGCTCAAGGTACAACTGTTTCCTTATGGCCAAGCTATTGCATGCTCTACAGCGTCCAAGTTAACTCCTCCTAGTCTGGGTGAAGGACTTTCTGGCTCAGTGCAAAACATTCTTGTGTCTAAATATTTTTGCCTCTTTCTTTCTTTGTGGTGCTCTGGTATGGTTTAGTTAGGTCTCCTGATAAAGGACGTGCATCATTCTTCTGCATTTTGAAGATTTGTGATAAATACTACTTTTTTCTGCTACCATGTCAATTGCTTATAAACATCTGGAGAGTCCTATTCAATTTTCAAAAGACCTGTAGGAAGCACCCGACAATGAAGATTGCATAGAATTGTAAACAGACCTGTCTTTAGTTTGTTACCTTCCCTTCCCCTTCCCCTTCCCCTTCCCCTTCCCCTTCCCCTTCCCCTTCCCCTTCCCCTTCCCCTTCCCCTTCCCCTTCCCCTTCCCCTTCCCCTTCCCCTTCCCCTTCCCCTTCCCCTTCCCCTTCCCCTTCCCCTTCCCCTTCCCCTTCCCCTTCCCCTTCCCCTTCCCCTTTCCCTTTCCCTCTTTCCCTTTCCATTTCCCTTCCCCTCCCCCTTTCCCTTTCCCTCTTTCCCTTTCCATTTCCCTTCCCCTTCCCCTTTCCCTTTCCCCTTCCCTTTCTTTTTTTCCCATCTTCCCGTTGACTTGCTTTGTCTCGTTTTTAAAAATGTAAATAAACTATTACAGATACATTTAAAGCATTTGATTTTCTAGATTTCAGAAAACTGAAAAAGTAACAGCAAACTGAGAAATTTTCCCATACCATCTGCTTTGCTTTCAGATTTCAATTAATTATTTTCTGGATTTGAAATTATTATAAATTTTATATTGCTATTATATATTCTATTAATTAATTAATTAATTAATTATAATCTGTTGTTCATATGAGGTATTTCAGGAATTTCCCTTTTGCTATTTTACACTCATCATAAATTTGTTTCAGAAACTACAAGTGTTATTTATTTATTTATTTTTAATTCTGTAAATGATTCCCCAGCTACATGATTAAATAGCCTTTAACAAAACCTATTGGTTTTAACTAGTTATTACCATTTTGTATTTTCTACTGGGAGATTAAGCTTCATTTTATCTTCCTTTATTGCCAGCTAAACAACATACAATATTTCCTGTGTTTCTTCTACAAGCTGAAATCCCATGTGAAAATAAAAAGAACTGTATATTAAAATGCACCTAGGATTATTAACAACTAAGATATGAAATATCTGAAAAGGATGTTGCAATTATTCCTAAACGAGATAGTTTAAAATAAAAATATGCCCACAATAGTACTTAACCCCTGTACTCCCGAATTCCTGGCCTATTATTTTAAGACGTATGTTCAGACTACTATAAACGTGCACTCCAACAATGCTGTTATAAAAACAATAGGCCACACTAAAATGTTTTTATTTGTGACTTCAGTTTATGTTGAGCTTAAATTGTTGGGTATACTTTCAAAATATTTTTGCCTTTTGTTAATCATAGAATAGATTGTTAATCATAGAATAGATTGTATTGGGAGGAATCTAAAAGATTAACTAATTCATCTAATTCCAATAATCTGACATTTAATCTTAGTTAAGAGATATATCTGAGTCTCTAGTTCTCCAAGAAAAGTCTAGCTCCAGGATTTCTGCAAGAAAACAAAACAAAACATGTCACAGACATTAAATTTAATAAAGATATATATTTTATTTTTTACAGTCATTGATTCATCTGGGAATTTTCAGAAGATTTAACTGCAACTTGACTGTATATGCCATATATCAGAAGAAGATTAAATTCCTCTAAGCTAAAAGAAATCCTTGATCTGCCAAAACCCTTGGGTTTTGCAGTATTTTTTAGTATTTTTTGGTCCATCTTCTAACTTTTTCAGTCCATGTTCATCTATACATTTTTATGTGTATGTATATTATTTCCACTATGGGACTCCACTAGTGACCGGCCTCCAACTGGATTTAACTCCATTCACCACAACTCTTTGGGCCCGGCTATCCAGACAGTTTTTAACCCAACAAAGCGAACGCCAGTCCAAGCCAAGAGCAGCCAGTTTCTTGAGGAGTACGCTGTGGGAAACGGTGTCAAAAGCCTTACTGAAGTCAAGGTAGACTACATCCACAGCCTTTCCCTCATCCACTAAGTGTGTCGCTTTTTCATAGAAGGAGATCACGTTTGTCAAGCAGGACCTGCCTTTCATTTTGCACAGATGCTTCCCATATTTTACTAAAGGTGAAATGTTTTCTAATCTTTTTTTTTTTTTTTTTTGGTATTTCTCTTTTCTAAGTTAGAAATACATTCATACTCATGCTCATTCATTTACAAACCACACATAAGAAAGAACTAAAAAGTAAAATGTGTTAACATGACAATTACAGATTTAGTTTTCTGTGCTATTAGACATTGTCTTATTATGAGATATTAAATGACCTTAATTGTTTTACTGTTGACTTTAGAGTGAATGTCTAAAACTATATTACAATATTAGTGAGTACAATTGATCTTCTAGGTTCTACCTTCTTATATACAAATGTGCTATCAGAGCATGAATTACATTTTAAAAAGAAACTTTGTCTCTGATTTATTTACGTGTGGTGTATCCAGTACACTGCCTGACAAATAGTTCTTTTTGAATTAATTTTTTTTTTCAATAGTCAAATTAAGAGCAGTCAGCTAGAATTTGCAGTGCTGTTAGGCACATCGATGTTGACAGAGGTAATGAAGAACAGAAATCTGATGAGCTCAGATCTGCCACCATTCAGTTTTTCTTGACAAACTTGTCAGCAAATGTAAATCATGCCAAAAGGCAGGATGAGACAGAAACAGTTAGGTAGTGTGTTAAGAAATAAAAAATACTACTACTACTACGACTACTACTACTACTACTAAAACAGAAATGAAACAAAAGAAATCATGTGTTTCTGAAAATTAAAAAAAAAAAAAGTCAAAATCCAGCAAAGATTTGAGGAAACACAAAAAAAAAAAAAAAAAGAGTAAGAAATGGAAACTAGCAACGCAGTAACTCAAATAATCTAGTGGACTCAGTAATGAAAGATGTTATTACTCAACCAATCTTTATAAGGTGGTGGGAAAACAGTTAAAATCTATAGGATTTAACTGATTTATACTAAAGACATACATACTGGAGACAGTAAATATTGATAGGGAGATATTATTTCTGTTCCTGCATTGCTAAAGGAAAAAAATGTGGTTGACTACTGGGAAAGAGTTTGCACTTACTGCTGAAGCAAAAGTTCCCATATGATTATCCAGACTAGGTTGGTATTGTCTGTGGAAAACTGCATTGCAAACTTAGGTGTATTTATTTTCTGTGGTAATGATTTTAAGTGTCAATGAAATCTTAGGCACGGTTTCTGTCAGTCTGACCTCTGGGTCTACATTTGTTATGTTGCTTTACTATACACAGTTTATCTATTTATTTATTTATTTATTTATTTATTTTTCTCCGTTTCCTTGGCTGGAAAATTCAGACTAAACCCATCTTTAATAATGAAAGACAGAGAAAATTTCCTAAAGCAAAACAATGGAGATAACAATTAATTTATCTGAGTCTATTTACACCTGTTATAGAAAGTCATCTTTACCCCAGTATTACCCTGTTGTCCACTTATAGAGCATTAATAAACTCCGGCACTGGGAGAGTGTTACTCCAGGTCATAATGCCATGAGTCAGCTGTCCAGCAGAGACAATGTACTGATGTCAAATTTTATCAGGTGATCCATGAGAATTTTAACTTGTGCAGGAAGAATGTTGCTTCTTAACACAAAGACTATGCTTAATTGTCCTTGTAATAACTTTCATTGGGTAGTTCTAACTCAATTAAAATATCCCTGTGTACAGGGAATACAAATAATTGCACAATAAATAGTTCAAGACACCTAAAATCAGCAGTAGAACAGTACAGAGAAAACCAAACCACAAAACAAAGCAAAGCAAAACAAAACAAAATAAAACAAAACAAAAGCCTAAACCCCAGAAAATCTTAACAGGAAGTAGAATTATGTATTTTATATCTATATATCTGTGTCTCTCTATATGGAGAGATATATGATATACCATGAATACTCCTCAAACAATCCTTCAGGGATATGCTAAGTCTTAAGTAACTATATTGACCTGAATTTGACTGGTGCTCTATGTGAATATATTAAGGGTGTTGCATGCCTTTCATAATCTGACAAGATCCTATGAAGTATTTGTGGTGGTTTTACCATGCTAGGCAGCTGAACACCACAACCGCTCTCTCACTCCCCCTCCTTAGATGAGGAGGAGAAGAAGTAAAGGGATGAACAACTCATGGGTTGAGATAAGGATGATTTAATTAAAGGAAAAAAAATAGTTATTAAGGAAAGATTATTGATTAAACAATTTAACTAAAAAAAAAATTAACTAAACAATTAACAATTTAACTAAAGGGGAAAAAAAAGGAAAGGGGAAAAGGGAGGGGGAAAGGGAAAACTAAACAAAACAAGTAAAGGCTATGTGGAAGTGCAGAGGAAAGAAATTACTCTCTACTTCCCACAAATGAGCGATGTTTGACCATGTCCTTGAAGCAGGGCCTCAAAGCACGTAGCCGGAGTTTGGGAGGAGGACAGATGTTTTCACAATGAGAGCCCACCCCTCCCCTCTTCCTCCTTTTTCCACCTTTTATTGCTGAGTGTGACATCATATGGTATGGAATATCCCTTTGGTTGGTTTAGGTCAGCTGCCCTGGTGATGTTCTTTTCTCACATCTTTGCCCACCCCTAGGGGGGTTAGAGAGAGTCCTGATGCTGTGCCAGCACTGCTCAGCAGCAGACACAACACTGGTGTGATACCATTGCTGTTTTAGCTACGAGTACAGAGCACAGCACTGTATGGGCTACTGCAGGGAAAGTTAACGCCCCAGCCCGACCCAGTACAGTATTTACCAAGCATGACAATTTAGAGATGTGAAAACTGCTATTAGTAGGATGTATTGTATTTACAGACCTAGATTTTTTTAGTTCTGGATCTGGGCTGGCTCAGAATTTCCAAGATGAACCTTTTAAAAAAATGCAGAGAGAAAATGATCAATGTAGGTTATTTCTATATTAATCTTATACTAATAGAATTTATGAATCTCTGTTCATATAAAGGTAATTTTTTTTTTTTTTTTGTGAGGGGTGTGCTGTGCCAGATATGACTAATATACTTTAGTACAATTTACAGAAAAATATGACCAAAGCAGCAGCACTTACTAGGAGTGGTTACAAATACAGTGAGTTTACAGTTTTTAAAGTGAATTGATCTATTCATATTAGATAGCTGTGTCTTATAAATGAACTTCAGGACTTGTTTCATCTTATGTTTTAATTTGCTGGGAAAGTTGCAAATTGTCATTGCTGTTGTTTTCTAAATGCTATAGAATTGCCTTCCTGTTCTACAACAACAAGCAAAAAAGCAAAAAAATGCATTGTACTGTTTTACCATTTGATGGTCTCAGGTAAAGAACAAGATCAATATTTTCTACTTAACAGTATTTATTTTTTTAAAAATGAATGTCTGTGAGAGACAATCTGCAGCCAATAACACAGACTCAGGTGAGTATCAGTGAAGAAGCATTTTTATTTGTGATTGCAAAGGTGGGTGTCCTGCAAGAAGGAACACACGACAGAAGTATATCATAACCTTATATCCCCTATTACCTGGTGCTTGATTCCTCCACCATCTCCTCATTGGCTGAGTACTATAGGTTCACAATCTACTTAATACCTGTTACTATATCATATATGTACAATTTTATTTGACCAACCTTTAATTCCTTTTTTTCCCCTCATTTTTTAATTCTTCTCTTGTGACAGGAGGGGCCTGTGATTTTTTGTTTTTGCTGATTCTGCAACTCCTTGATTGTTTCTCTTAGCCATACTCCTTATTTTGGGACAGTGGGACCTTCCACTGTCCCTTTATCTGCTTAACATAACCCCCACTGTTATGCCACTCATGCCTGCACAATCACTTTTGAATTTGCAAGGTTAGCGGAATTTTCCACTGCAAAACCAAAACTTTATTTCTCACATGTCCTTGCATAAAGAATTTTGTCAATAAATGAAAACACCTTTATATTCCATTAGCAGTAGGAATTTTGCATATAGATTTCATGGCTGAAGAAAGAAAGAGAAGGCGTGCAAATGAAACTTTACTTCCATTTGAGAGATCAATAATGTAAGTGAATATTTGTTATTCACACTCTAATTTGGGACTGATATTTTAGTTATATGAAAAGATTTATTATACTTTGGAATAGACATATGTAGTCTCTGGTTCTTTAAAGATTTACAGTTACTAATAATTCTCTCCAATCTGAATAATGCGTTGTAGATTGATTAGTTCTATGAAAATCCAGGAAAGAATTCTAAGCTACTTTAGCTGCAGTATCAGAGCCAATGTCTCTTAACTCATTGACCTATGCTTCTATGATTTCATACAAGACCTAGCATTCTAGAACTGAAGCCTAAAGTACTATTCCTTCAGTACAGAAAAATGTACTTTTTTATCTGAAAGACCGTATGTATACAAATAAATGTGTCCAGAATGTTAAATGAGTGGGAAATATCAAAAAAATGTCTTTACATTCTTACTGTGAATACTTATTATTATATGAATAATAAAATGTATTTTGCTCTCCCATTGGGTTCACATCATTCTCTCATAAAATAAATAAAATAAAAATATAGTTTTCTTCCACTTTCTATTTTAAGTCTTAACTCTAAAATATGTAGGCAATCCTACTTTTTGTTAAATTGTTCGCAAAAATTGGAAAAGGTGGTCCAAAATCTCAGTATGTTCTTTCCATAGCCATTATAATTTCTGAAAATGTTTACTCCTTTTTTTTTCTCTCTCTCTCTCTTTTTTTTTTTTTTATTAGTATTGCTATTTTTAATTAACATTTCCAGAAACTCCTAAACCCTTGATCTTGAACATCAGGTTCAGGCTTCTGTGAAAGTTCCAGTTTGAATAGATTAAGTATGCCAAAATTTCAGTAGCATATTTGGTAAGCTTAACTATAGAAAACATTTTTTTCTGCTCTGCTTATTAATATAAATATACACTTACAGACTCATAGAATTTTATGTATATGTGACTTTTATACATCAAAATATTTTCAGAGTGATTTGGATTTTAAAATCTTAGACTTGAATTTCAGTGTTTCAACTTTCGTGGTGTAAACTTCATCTGTTTTAGACACAGGTCAGAAATGGACTTTGTGACTTATTTGAAGTTCTCTGGCTTGTATATAAGCACAATGCCCTATATGCTGAACTGCACATAGAATTTGCTGTAATCCTAACACAATAATGCCTAAAAATGGAAAGCATCTAGACATAGTCAAAATGCACAGGTAGTACAATGTCTGTACATTCACTGTGGAGTAATTGCCTAAAGTGACTAGGAAAATTAAACTAATATTCATATTTTAAAGAAAACGTGCAGCATTGAAAAAGCTTTCAGGGTGGAGGGTAGCTGCATTGTGCAAGCGTTCCCTAGGTTTCCAACGTTGGATGCTATTGCACTAGCGGAACCTGGTGTGCCGGCTCTAGGGAAGAGTATGGAGTGTAGAGTGGAGTGGAGACACCAAGGCTAGGCTCTGTGTCAAGATGGGGACTTGATTTTTCTTGTGCACACCGAGACTGATAAGCTACCCTGACTGATTTGCTACCCTGAGCCAATGACCTGTCATGTTTCTGACAAAATGTTATACTCTAGTGAACTTCTGTTCATTATAGTATAGAATAGTAGAATCATAGAATATCCTGAGTTGGAACGGACCCATAAGGATCATCAAGTCCAACTCCTGGCACCACACAGGTCTACCCAAAATTTTAGACCATGTGACTAAGTGCACAGTCCAAACGCTTCTTAAATTCAGACAGGGTTGGTGCAGTGACTACTTCCCTGGGGAGCCTGTTCCAGTGTGCAACCACCCTCTCGGTGCAGAACCTCTTCCTGACGTCTAGCCTAAACTTCCCCTGCCTCAGCTTGACACCATTCCCGCAGGTCCTATCACTGGTGATTAAGGAGAATAGGTCGGCACCTGCCCCTCCACTCCCACTCGTGAGGAAGCTGTAGACTGCGATGAGGTCTCCCCTCAGCCTCCTCTTTTCCAGGCGGAACAGGCCAAGTGACCTCAGCCGCTCCTCATACATCTTTCTCTCTAGTCCTTTCACCATCTTTGTCACCCTCCTCTGGACACTCTTCAACAGTTTTACATCCTTTTTGTACTGTGGTGCCCAGAACTGCACACAGTACTCGAGGTGAGGCTGCACCAAGATACACCAAAAACTACCCACCTCCAAAGTGCAACCACCTCTCACTGAGCACGCACTCTGAATTTATCAGAGACTATATCATTAAAGAAAAGAGAGAAAAAGTTCTACCAATAATAACCAAGATATGCTTGACTAGAGTCACTCAAGCTCCACCTAAAAGATAGAAAATAATATAAATTGGCTTAAAAGAAAGGGGTTAGTAGAGAAGATACCAGCACAAATGATACCTTCTGACTTCTGGGATCAGTTGACAGGCTGAGCCTCTCTTTCCCCCACATTGGGACACCATGGCGTGAGATTTGAACACCTGGTTATACCAGGTGTCTCCGCAAATACTTACAAATTTCTAGACTCTTTCTGCCTTTTAATGTGTTAATAGCCAGGCTGTGTACTTGTGTATTTCATGCATGCTAGCTTGCTTTTGCAGACAGTAAATTTATCTCCGGCAATCCAAAGAACCTGTGTACCTGTTGCTGTAGTAACTGCACTTAACTGCGTCGTTCCTAGCCATGATAGTTCTCATTGAATGTGACTAGAGTGAGGGCATGCTACATTCTTGGTGAATCCGTGACCACAGTAGTTCAGTACCCTGAATCTGACAGGACCCGTATCGGTTAATACGTTATTGGTGAATCTGTGACTGTGGTAGTTCAGTAGCTTGAATCCAACTGGACCCATAACGGTTAATTGGCTACACCCCTTAACACAACATTCACTTGACTTTGTTTATGACTTCTGCCTTTTCTTCAAAAGCAAAAATATAATGGAAAGATCACATGTAATCTAGGACTAAAAGTCAGCATTGACCAAAATTGTACCGTTTTTGATAGCTGTACTGGATGTTGAAGAAAATTTATAAAGTATTTATCCAGAATCTCTCCTTGTTTACAAGGAGCAGATACATTTAATGCAAAAGTCACCCAAAATTCTGCAGTAAATAGTAAAGTAAATATTTATTTGATTAGAAATACATACTAGGAGGATGTTGTTGTTTCAGATAAGGTCTTAAATGTTTTTCCAAAGGATCTGTCTTTGTGACACTGAAAAGATGATTTAAACCATAATTATTTTAATTAAATCTTTCTTTGCATTAACTGTTTTATTCATGTTATTATAATTTGCCATATACTGCTAACAAAGCCAAGGCTATTTTTTATTCCATTTCATATTCAGCTATGACTGATTAGTTCAAGAACATTACAGGATCATGCATATACATTGACATGTTTTTCATCATTTTCTCTTCAGATCTGGCACATTTTGTCTTTGAGGTCGACGATCTTAACTAATAAGGTATACATTTCTTTGTGTAAATCAAGGAAAAACAGCAGCAGCAACAACAACAAAAACATAACAATAAAACAAAAAAAACAAACAAAAAGAGCATCCTTAATCAGAAATCTGCCTAACCCTATGCAATTCACAAAACTGCAGGACTGAGTCTTAACTTCAGATTGGCTATTTTTTTAGGCAGTTCTGTTGGAGAGTAGTCAAGAGTTGTAACCTCTTTTCAAAATAGATTTTCAGGCAATAAACACTGTAAAACTAAACTACAGTAGCTTTCACTGCTGCAAGTTCAAGTCCATATGACCTGGCTGCATATTACAGAGGGAGAAACAAAGGATTTTGTCCTGATAACGGTTTTAAATAGAAAATAATGTAACAGGGCAAAGGTAATAGAGTTGTTATTCAGTAGAATGAATTCAATACAGTCATGCTGAAAAGAATTTGGAGCACATTTTAGCTTAAATATGTTTTGTGATAGTCAGATTTTGGTTGAACTCCTCTCAATATTGAGAACATTCAGATCTTTTTCTACTATTGTTCCAGACCTGGGTAGGTGTTTTTTATTTGTTTTTTTTTTTTTTTTTCTTTTTTTTTTCTTCTCCTCCATTATTTGTTCTAGGAACACTTTTTTTTTTTTTTGAGTTATTTTTATGTCCTTTGTGTACTATTATAAAATTGGAATTTCATGTAAAGCTTATTAGTTGAATTTCATTTAATTTAATTGAATGTCTTTACATTTCTCAGAAACATATTCCAAAAATAATTGAGGTATTTGATCTCTTGGGAATTTTTCTTTTTTTCCTCTTTATTTTTATTTTTATTTTTATTTTTTTCACTTCTATTTCTAGCTGTCTCATGTAGGTGTTTAAATGTCTAACATTAGTCAAGGTTCTGATTTTTTTTATAAGTCATTTTTATTAGAGTGACTGATGTGAGAAACTGTTAGTGCTAGAATCAAAGTCATGGAATAAAGTTTGAATAGACATATCCTGACTGACTAATGCCAGATATCCGAAGTATAAAAAAGTAGATAGAAGTCTCAGTGCAGCCGTACCGCAGAGTACATATAGAATCATAACAAAAAGAGGTGGAATGGATGTTCAGAAGCGCCAAGCAAAGAAGCAACAGCCTCTCACATTTTTCAGCTTGTAGCTTAGTATTGCTGTGATTACTTTTCTATTATTCACTTGTTATTTTAAATCTTTCCTCATTTATGGGCATTTATGGGCTACTGTCTTGCCATAAACAAATAGCTGTCTAAGCAAATAACTCTAGACCAATCAAAAACTTTTATACAACTCCTTTCCCATAAATTTCAAAGTCTAGATATACATAAATACCTGAAGAGAGGGTGCAAAGATGACAGAATCAAACTGTTCTTAGTGACGGTGAAATGGGCATAAACTGGAACACAAGAGGTTTCATGTGAACATCAGCAAGCACTTTACTGTATGGCTGATTGAGCACTGGTAGAGGTTACCCAGGCAGTAGTGGAGTCTCACTCCCTGGAGATTTTCAAAAACTACTTGGATATGGTCCAGGGCAACATGTTGTATATGTCTCTGCTTGAACAGGGTGGTTGGGCCAAATAATCTCTAGAGGTCCCCTACAATCTCAATCATTCTGTGGTTCTGTGATTCTGTGAAAATTTTCTGTAGTGCAGATTTTGCCTTAGCCTCGCAATCACAATCACAGAATGCTGGGGATTGGAAGGGACGTTGGAAGATCATCTAGTCCAATCCCCCTGCCGGAGCAGGAACACCTACATCAGGTCACAGAAGAAAACGTCCAGGCAGGTTTTGAATGTCTTCAGGGAAGGAGACTCCATACCTGTCCTAGACAGCCTGTTTCAGTGTTCTGTCACCCTTACTGTGAAGAAAGGATCTTATATTTAAGTGGAACCTCCTACATTCCAGCTTGCACCCATTGCCCCTTGTCCTACCATTAGATACCACTGAGAAGAGCCTGGCTCCATCCTTCTGACACTCATCCTCTATGTATTTATAAACATTAATAAGGTCACCCCACATTCTCCTCTTCTCCAAGCTAAAGAGATCCAGCTCCCTCAGCCTTTCCTCATATGGGAGATGCTCCACTCCCTAGTGGCTCTGTGCTGGACTCTCTCAAGCAGTTCCCTGTCCTTCTTGAACTGAGGGGCCCAGAACAGGACACAATATTCCAGATGCAGTCTTACCAGGGCAGAGTAGAGGGTGAGGAGAACCTCTCTCAACCTACTAACCACACCCCTTCTAATACACCCCAGGATGCCATTGGCCTTCTTGGCCACCCCAGGATGCCATTGGCCTTCTTGGTCACAAGGGCACAGTGCCGGCTCATGGTCATCCCACTGTCCACCAGGACCCCCAGGTCCCTTTCCCCTTTGCTGCTCTCCAACATGTCAGTCCCCAGCTTATACTGGTGCCTGGAGTTGTTCTTGCACAGATGCAGGACTCTACATCTGCCGTTGTTATATTGTATTAAATTTCTGCCCAACCAACTCTCCAGCCTGTCTAGGTCCCGCTGGATGGCAGCACAGCCTTCCGGAGTGTCAGTCACTCCTCTCAGTTTAGTGTCATCAGCAAACTTGCTGACAGTGCACTCTATTCCCTCATCCAAGTCATTGATGAATATATTGAATAACACTGGTTTCAGTACCCCAACCCTTGAGGGACTCCACTAGATGCAGGCCTCTAACTAGACTCTGTCCCATTGACCACAACCCGCCGGCTTCTTCCCTTCAACCACTTCACAGTCCACCTTGCTACCTGAACATCCAGACCACACTTCCTCAGTTTAGCTGCAAAGATGCTGTGGGAGACGGTGTCAAATGCTTTACTGAAATCAGGATAGACCATGTTGACTGACTTTCCATCATCTATCTACCTGGTTATGTCCTCATAAACAGCTATCAGGTTGGTCAAGCATGACTTCCCCTTGGTGAAGCCACGTTGACTGCCCCGAATGACCTTTTTATTCTTTAAATGCCTAGAGAAAATGCCACAGATAAGTTGTTCCATCACCTTTCCAGGGATGGAGGTGAGGCTGACTGGTCTATAGTTACCTGGGTCCTCCTTCTCGCCCTTTTTGAAGACTGGAGTGACGTTTGCTTTCCTCCAGTCCTCTGACACCTCTCCCATTCCCCACAACTTACCAAAGGTGGTGGGGAGTGTCTTAGCAATAACTTCCACCATCTCCCTAAGCCCCCATGGGTGCATCCCATCAGGACCCATGGAGTTATGGATGTTCATCTTACTTAATTTTTCCTTAACCCAGTCCTCATCAACTGAGACAAACTCCTCCTTTATTCTAACTTCCTATGGGGCCTCAGTGGTATGGGGCTCCTCAGGACAGCCTCCTGTAATACTTGCAATAAAACCACGTTCATCATTGATGGTTAACATTTATAAATTTACCCTTGACAGACAGTTTTACTGGCAAACTTACTTGAAAAGGGTCAAGCTAAAAAAGTAATTTAAACATTCAATCAGTTGATATTTGACTTTCAGCAAAATATCAACTTAGAAGACTAGGAAGTTTGGGGGAAGTATATGGATATCTCTGGATTTTATATGGTGAAGGTAACAGTATAGCATGGTCTGGTATTGTAAGGTATGGTGTGGTATGGTCCGGTAGGGTAGGGTCCGGTAGGGTCCGGTAGGGTAGGGTCTGGTAGGGTAGGGTAGGGTAGGGTAGGGTAGTGTAGGGTGGGGCAGGGTAGGGTGGGGTAGGGTACGGTACGGTACGGTAGGGTATGGTATGGTACTGTGCGGTACGGTATGGTACGGTATGGTATGGTATGGTACGTTACAGTATGTTATAGAATCATATGGTATGGTAATGGTTTCTTAACGAAACGTAACTAGTTGGTAAGTATGTTTATTGTACTTTCTTTGAGTTCTTCATGAGATCATTCCAACCACACAGACAAATTTGAATAGAGATAAACATCAGAGATTTTATTCAGTCACTTGAATGAATAGCTACTGTATTTTATTGTATTGTACTGTTTTGTATTTTATTGTATTGCCAGTGTAAGCACTAAATTCATATTGATGACATATTCTGGAGTAAAAGTGGCTAACTTCTGCTTTATAAACTTGCAAAACAGAAGTTATAGGTTAAACTGTAAATTTGCAGTGGGAACCAGTTGTATTAATTGCCACTAGAATTCCTTTCCAACAAAAAAGGAGGATTTGAACACTGGAACTGTAGCTATACTCTAAACCGTGTTTATTCTTGAAATCTGTATCTACACTACAATGCTTTCATTACCCATGTTAGCTTCTGATTCACTGTTCTGCACAAACAGTTAAAAAGATTTGTAGTGTACTTTTCATTCATAACACAGTTGCTGAATGTCAGCTTTCATTTATTTTACTTTCTCACCCATCCTTGAAATTTCATCTTTAGCTTAAACAAAGGGTCCAGGAATTACTCAAAGTTTCTGCTGGATTTTTCTTGGCCTCATACTTCATTATTATAATTTCTGTTGTTGTTGTTGTTGTTATCATTACTATTATTACTGTCGTCTAAGAATATAAAATAGAAAATTCTAAGTTTTTTTTTTTTTTTTGTCAGGATCATTCTTCAGCTGTAATCCAAATTATAAATGGTCTATTCATAAGACTAAGGAATAATTTTCAGAACTGTAATTTTACATGACCATAGAGTAAGAAACATGAGTAAAGATAAAATGTAAAACATCTAACCATAGCACTAGGATTTTTCAATGACTCATTAAAATTAGATATACTTGTATTAATTATTTTGAAGAAATCGATTTTTGACCTCACTGAGGCAAGAATACATCCTCTAAACAATGGAGACATCTGTAGCCAGGAAAGACTGATGATGAATTTTAATGTATTACCCTCGCTAGACTTCTATTCTTACTTAGATGTTGGAACCCTAAATTACAATGTGTTTTCTTGTGTGTGATTTGAAACAAAAAAAAAACAAGAAAACAAACAAACAAAAAATATATATATGTATATATAAGGTATAAATCAGATTTGTGGTGATGTTGGTAATTATAATAAAAATATTATACAATCTTAAGCCATTTAAATTAAAAAGCCTATTACAACAATATATGGCATTCCACCATATATATTATTTTGGACATAATCACTAAAGCTTTTGGACAGCTACATCAGTTATGAATATTTGTGTTCAGAAAAATCATTGCTTTCTTTTTGTTACTCTATCATTTTCTAGCATACATAATCAGTTTGACATTAGAAAACAAAAGTAGAGGATACTTTCAGCTGAATTTGTATACATAAAAAACTATGTGGTGGTTTTACCCAGGTGGGCAGCCGAGCTCCACCAAAACTGCTCTCTCACTCCCCCCACTTCCTCAAAGAGGAAGGGGGAGAAAATACAACACAAAGAGCTCGAGGTTTGAGACGAGAATGATTTAATTAAAGGGAAAGGGAATGGGGAGGAAAAGAAACAAAAGAAACAATAGGGCCACGCGAAAGCACAGAGAGAAAGAAAACAAAGTTATTCACTACTTCCCATCAACAAGTGATGTTTGGCCACATCCTGGGAAGCAGGGCCTCAAAATGCGTAGCGGTTGTTCAAGAGGACAGCCCCCTCCCCCACAAGAGCCCCCCTTTTTATTGCTGAGTGTGACGTCAGGTGGTATGGAATATCCCTTTGGTTGGTTTAGGTCAGCTGCCCTGGCGATGTCCCCTCCCCATCACTTGCCCACCCCCAGCCTGCTGGCTCTTGGGGGCTTGGAGGGAGTCCTGATGCTGTGCCAGCACTATGCAGCAATAGACACAACACTGGAGTGATACCAGTGCTGTTCCAGCTACGAGCGCAGAGCACAGCACTGTGTGGGCTGCTGCAGGGAAAGGTGACTCCATCCTTGACAGACCCAACACAAACTAACAACCTCTTTCTTTTCTGATGCTTCCTCATTCATATAATTCTACCTGAGCAGTGGGGATCTTTTCAGGATATATTCAGGGCTTTTAGCTATTGGAACTCTCTCTGCCTGACTGCAGAAGTTGTTAAAATATAAAAATGCATTTCTTGCCTTTTATGCTCCAGGTCAACAGTTGCTGTTTCATTACAGATTCTTAAATTAATGATGACCTGGGCAGTATTATCTTGCTTTTAGTTTTTTGTTATGCTTTTTTTTTTTTTTTTTTTTTTTTTTAGGGGTGAGGTGAGGGGTAGGGAGTGGAGGAGGAGGTTGTGCAGGAAAAGAAAGGACTTCTTTTACTTATTTTCTTTGATCCTTAAATTCTCTTTTATCCTTAGTTTGGCAGAACATTATCAATTTTTCATGTTTGAAGTAGTTTCTAGCTCAGATCCTTCCAACCTTGCAGTGGTAATAGCTGCTAATCTGTGGGTTACATTTCATTCTGACTAATCTAGTTGCATTAACTTTGCTTTTAATGCTTTTGAAACTAGCACAAGACACAACTTTTGGAGATGACACTTATTTCCAAGGTTGAAATCACCTTTCATTCTCCACATGAAGTTTAGTTCCTTAGGAACATTCTCTATAGTTAATGATTACATCCAGTCTGGGCTCTCAATGGATCTTTCTTATAAATGTGTGAAGTGGAGAAAAGGAACAGAAGCAGAGTGAGGAGAGCAAACTGAATAGATAGGATTACTGAGTCAAAAAAAAATAATATTTTTTTTTAAATGAATCTTTTTAGAATTCATAAAGAAAGTCAGGAAGGTTATTACAGTCATGATATGTTGCATATGATTTTCTTTTAAGTAAGAAAAAAAGAAAATGAAATTCATGCTTTTTGAAATGCAACTTACCTAGTGCTTCTTTGTCTTCCAAAGTAATTTAGCAGATTTCTGTCTTTTGAAATGTTCTCAAGCTTCTTACTATCCTTTTGCTTAAAAAGTAAACAAAAACAAATATTTTTATAGCAGTGCACTTTTCATGTGGTAGTGATCTTTTCTGTCTGTTGCGGTTTAGCCTGGCTGGCAGCCAAACACCACACAGCCGTTCACTCACCCTCCCCCCTCCCTCTCTGGGATGGGGGAGAGAAACAGGAAAGCGAAGCCTGTGAGTTGAGATAAAGACAGTTTATGAAGACAGGAAAAAAAAATAATAGTATTAATAGTAATAATAATAATAGTATTAATAATAACAACGTGTACGACATAAGTGATGCACAATGAAATTGCTCACCACCCGTTGACCGACGCCCAGCCTATCCCCGAGCAGCCGGCCCCCCCTCCACCCCGGCTAGCCACCCCTATATATTGTTCAGCATGACGTCAGATGGTATGGAATACCCCTTTGGCCAGTTTGGGTCAGCTGTGCTGGGTCTGTCCCCTCCCAGCTCCTGCTGCACCCCTAGCCTGCTCGCTAGCAGGACGGAGCGAGAAGCTGAAAAGTCCTTGGCTTGGTGTAAGCACTGCTCTACAACTATTAAAACATCAGCATGTTACCAGCGCTCTTCTCATTCTAATCCAAAACATAGCACCCTGCCAGCTACTAGGAGGAAAATTAACTCTGTCCTACCTGAAACCAGGACAGATATCCACCCCTTATTCCATATCATTTATGTCATGCTCAGGTTACACTCTTTTCCAATACCTTCCAATTAGTCACCATTTTCATCTATGATATATAGCAACCATGGTAGTGATGACATACAGTATTATATGATAATTAACATACTACAATTCAACTCATGGGCTATTCTCACCCAGTATTAGGTCCCCTTGAGGTACACACCGGACCTCCCCATTCTTTTGCATTACCCACCAAGCGCATCCAGGTCCCTGAGCAAAAGCAATCCCACGAATGGGTTTGCCTTTTCCTGAGGCAGGAGTAGCCCAGACTGTCTTACCCAGCATGTTTCTTACGTGCACTACAGGAACTTTATCCCCTTCTACAGTGCGTAACAGGTTTGCTTGGGCAGGTCCAGCTCGGTTGGCAGATCCTCTAGTATTGACTAACCAGGTGGCCTTTGCCAAATGTGTATCCCAATTTTTGAATGTCCCAGCACCCATTGCTTTCAGTGTAGTCTTTAACAGTCCATTGTATCGTTCAACTTTCCCGGAGGCTGGTGCATGATAGGGGATGTGATACACCCACTCAATACCATGTTCTTTGGCCCAAGTGTCTATAAGGTTGTTTCGGAAATGAGTCCCATTGTCTGACTCAATTCTTTCTGGGGTGCCATGTCGCCATAGGACTTGCTTTTCAAGGCCCAGGATAGTGTTCCGGGCGGTGGCATGGGGCACAGGATATGTTTCCAGCCATCCGGTGGTTGTTTCCACCATTGTAAGTACGTGGCGCTTGCCGTTGCGGGTTTGGGGGAGTGTGATGTAATCAATCTGCCAGGCCTCTCCATATTTGTATTTCAGCCATCGTCCTCCATACCAGAGAGGCTTTGACCGTTTGGCTTGTTTAATTGCAGCACATGTTTCACAATCATGAATAACCTGTGCTATAGTGTCCATGGTCTGGTCCAGCCCTCGGTCACGAGCCCATCTGTATGTTGCATCTCTACCTTGATGGCCTGAGGTGTCATGGGCCCATCGGGCTATGAATAATTCACCTTTATGTTGCCAGTCCAGGTCCACCTGAGCCACTTCAATCTTAGCAGCCTGATCCACCTGCTGGTTGTTTTCATGTTCTTCAGTAGCCCGATTCTTGGGCACATGAGCATCTACATGGCGTACCTTTACAACCAGGTCCTCTACGCGGGCAGCAATATCTTGCCACAATGCAGCAGCCCAGATGGGTTTGCCCCGGCGTTCCCAGTTGTTCTGCTTCCATTGCTGTAGCCACCCCCACAGGGCATTTGCTGCCATCCATGAATCAGTATAGAGATTAGAATAGAGATAGATTAGTATAGAGATAGAACTGGTCACTTTTCTTGTTCAGCAATATCTAAGGCCAGCTGAACGGCTTTCACTTCTGCAAACTGACTCGATTCACCTTCTCCCTCAGCAGCTTCTGCAACTCGTCGTGTAGGACTCCATACAGCAGCTTTCCATCTCCGATGCTTTCCCACAATACGACAGGACCCATCAGTGAACAGGGCATATTTCTTCTCATTTTCTGGTAGCTTGTTGTACAGTGGGGCTTCTTCAGCATGGACCACCTCCTCCTCTGATGATATCCCAAAGTACTTGCCTTCCGGCCAGTCCATAATTTCTTCCAAGATTCCTGGGCGACTGGGGTTTCCTATTTGAGCCCGCTGAGTAATCAGTGCAACCCACTTGCTCCATGTAGCATCAGTTGCATGATGTGTAGAGGGGACCCTTCCTTTGAACATCCAACCCAGTACCGGCAGTCGGGGTGCCAGGAGGAGCTGCGCTTCAGTACCGACCACTTCCGAAGCAGATCGAACTCCCTCATATGCTGCCAATATCTCCTTTTCGGCTGGAGTATAGCGGGCCTCAGATCCTCTGTATCCCCGACTCCAAAACCCCAGGGGTCGACCTCGAGTTTCCCCAGGTTCTTTCTGCCAGAGGCTCCAGGTGGGACCATTCTCCCCAGCTGCGGTGTAGAGCACATTCTTTACGTCTGGTTCTGTTCGGACTGGCCCAAGGGCTACTGCATGAACTATTTTCTGCTTAATTTGTTCAAAGGCTTGTCGTTGCTCAGGGCCCCATTCAAAAGCATTCTTCTTACGGGTTACTTGGTAGAGCGGGTTTACAATCAGACTGTAATTTGGAATATGCATTCTCCAAAACCCCACGACACCTAGGAAAGTTTGTGTTTCCTTTTTGCTAGTTGGTGGAGACATAGCTGTTATTTTGTTGATCACATCCATTGGGATTTGACGACGTCCATCTTGCCATTTTATTCCTAAAAACTGGATCTCTCGTGCAGGTCCTTTAACTTTATTTTGTTTTATGGCAAAACCGGCCTTCAGAAGGATTTGGACTATTTTCTTCCCTTTCTCGAAAACTTCCTCTGCAGTGTCACCCCACACAAGGATGTCATCGATGTCCTGCAGGTGTTCAGGAGCCTCCCCCTGCTCCAGCGCAGACTGGATCAGTCCATGGCAAATGGTAGGGCTATGTTTCCACCCCTGGGGCAGCCGATTCCAAGTATATTGGACTCCCCTCCAAGTGAAAGCAAACTGTGGCCTGCACTCTGCTGCTAGAGGGATGGAGAAAAATGCATTAGCGATATCAATTGTGGCATACCACTTGGCTGCCTTTGATTCCAGTTCGTACTGGAGTTCTAGCATGTCCGGCACTGCAGCACTCAGTGGTGGCGTGACTTCGTTCAGGCCACGATAGTCCACTGTTAGTCTCCACTCACCATTAGACTTTCGCACTGGCCATATGGGACTATTAAAAGGTGAATGGGTCTTGCTGATCACTCCTTGGCTCTCCAGTTGACGAATTAGCTCGTGGATGGGAATCAGGGAGTCTCGGTTGGCGCGATACTGCCACGGGTGCACAGTTGTGGTAGCGATTGGCACTTGCTCTTCTTCAACCCTCAGCAGCCCCACAACAGAAGGGTCCTCTGAGAGACCGGGCAAGGTAGACAACTGTTTAATGTCCTCTGTCTCTAAGGCAGCTATGCCAAAAGCCCAGCGGAACCCTTTTGGGTCCTTGAAATATCCTCTTCTAAGATAGTCTATGCCAAGGTTGCACGGAGCATCCGGGCCAGTCACAATACGGTGCTTTTGCCACTCATTTCCGGTTAGACTCACTTCAGCCTCCAATACAGTTAACTGCTGGGATCCCCCTGTCACGCCATAAGTAGAGATGGGCTCTGGCCCTTTACAGCTTGATGGCATTAGAGTACATTGTGCACCGGTGTCTACTAAAGCCTTATACTTCTGTGCGTCAGACGTGCCAGGCCATCGAATCCACACAGTCCAATAAACTCGATTGTCCCTTTCCTCCCCCTGGCTGGAGGCAGGGCCCCTCTAGTCCTGGTCAGAATCTTCGTTTCTGTGTTTAAAGGACTGCCTGCTGGAAGTTGGAGCAGCAAACTTTTCAGAGAACCCCTTTCTCCCGATTGTTTTCTTTTGCAACTCACGTACCCGTGCCTCTAGGGTCTCAGTAGATTTTCCATCCCATTTTCTCATGTCCTCTCCATGGTCACGTAGGTAAAACCACAGGGTGGCACGGGGTGTGTACCCACCATATTGTCTTCTTTGCACGGATGCACGTTTACCCCTAATAGCCAAGACACTGGTTTGTACAGGTGGGGAAGAAAATACACTCTCTTTAAGTTGGTGGACCTCTTCAAAAAGTTTCTCCAAAGTATTCTCTTTTAGTTGGTGGCCACTGGTTCGTTCAGGTGGGGGGGAAGATAAATTCTCTTTAAGTTGGTGGACCTCTTCTATTCTCTTTTAGCTGGTGGCCACTGGTTTGTTCAGGTGGGGGGGAAGATAAGTTCTCTTTAAGTTGGTGGACCTCTTCAGAGAGTTTCTCCACAGCCGAGACGCAGGCCTGTAGGGAAGAGGAGAGATTTCCTTCGTGCTGCCGGAGTTGTTTAGCCATGTCACCCACTGTGGGGTCTTCACCGTCTTTCCAGGTTATTATTGTCAATGAGCTGGCCCATGATGATGGTGCACTCCGTACAAACTTCCGCCACATGGGTCGAGTACACTGGACTTCATCTGGATCTGTGGATATTTGTGCGTCGTCTAGGTCCTTATAAATTGCTTCCCGTATGGCTAATTCCCTCAGGTATTGAATTCCCTTCTCCATGGTGGTCCACTTGACTGGTAGACATACAAGTTCTTCCTTGAAGGGATACCTTTCCTTCACAGCTAACAGGAGACGCCTCCAGAGGCTGTGAGATCGTGCTCCATCTCCAATTGCTTTGTCAATGCTTGCATCTCTAGCAAGGGATCTCAACCGCCTGGCTTCCCTGCCCTCTAATTCCACACCATTGGCTCCAGTGTCCCAGCACCGGAGCAGCCAGGTGACAAGCTGCTCACCTATACAGCGACCAAAATTTTTTTGCACATCTCGTAGCTCACGCTGGTATAGGGTTCGGGTAGTTACTGTTGATTTTTCTACATCCTCATCCTCATCTTCATCCTCCTGCACACTTGATGGCCCAGCCCCGTCTTCTCCACACCCAGACTTAGCAGAAGACTCTCTGTGTTCTAAACGACCCGAGTTTCTGTACCATTTTTTCACCTTGTCTACAGGGGCAACTTGCACTGCTACAGCTCGCTTCTCTGACCCAGCTACAGGGTCTGCCACAGGGGTTGGAATACCCTCTGCAGGGACAACTTGCACTGCTACAGTTCGTTTCTCTGACCCAGCCACAGGAGTGGGAGCGGCTGCAGGAGCTGGAGCAGCTGCAGGGGCTGGAACGGCTGCAGGAGCTGGAACTGGAAAGGCTGTGGGAGCTGGAGCTGGAATGGCTGCGGGAGCGGGAACGGCTGCGGGAGCTGGAGCTGGAACGGCTGCAGGAGCTGGAGCTGGAAAGACTGCGGAAGCTGGAGCTGGAACGGCTGCAGGGGATCGGGACTGGAACGGCTGCGGGAGCTGGAGCTGGAACGGCTGCAGGAGCTGGAGCCGGAATGGCTGCGGGAGCCGGGACTGGAACGGCCGCAGGGTCTGTCACTAGGTTGATAGTAGCATCAATTGCAGCTCGATAGGCACAAGCCAGACCCCAGCACACCACAGTGATTTGTGTCACTTTGGAACTGCCAGAGTCATGACACCTTTTTTTCAAGCATTCTACCAGTTTTTTAGGATTTTGCAGTTGTTCAGGGGTGAATGTCCAAAACACTGGAGGTGCGCACTGCTCTAGAAACCTGCCCTTATCCTCCCACACTCCCTGCCACTCGCAACTATCCCGCCTCAAGACAGATCTCCGGATGAGATTCCTAAGTAGTTGTTTAACCTTAAACAAAACCTGAAGCGCATTCAGGAGACATAACAACAAGAACATGCTGGTCTGAGTATCCCAAGGATATTCAACATCTTGGAGAGCTACCGTAACTAGCTCGGGGGATAAGAGGGTGGTGAAGGAGGAAGGGAGAGTGAACAGGTAGGAAAAAATATCTTCCCCTGTCCCCTCCACAGATTGACTCCCTGATGAAAAAAGGCAATAGGTGTAATTGCTAATAGTTTCTGAGATATGGTTTCCGAAGTATAGAGTTGACGACAGTGCTGAGTACAAATACCAGGTTAGGGTCATGACCAGAAATCTCATCATTTCATAAGCCATCGTTACACCACACAGTACCATAACAATCTTAAAACAGGGCCCGGAGAGGATAAACAGCACGACAGGGAGCACATACAGAAAGTAACGTGCTATAAAACTCAATTTGGGAAACAGGCACAGCAGACTTGAGATTAAGGCAATCAACATTGTGACTAGCAACTATTAAGCAGGTCGAATACTTATACCAATTTTAGTTTAACACACTCTGGTGAAATCTGTCGATATCTCAACCCTTCGTGCCCCACGTTGGGCGCCAAATGGACTGTTGTGGTTTAGCCCGGCTGGCAGCTAAACAGCTCACATACATGACATACATGTTAGTTCTTTATTGCACTCTTCAGCATACAGTACCATGACTTGCACTATTAACATGTCAAAAATGCATGAAATTCTTAAAAAAAAAATTTGAAAACTTCTTTGCAGTGCCTCAGTTTGGAAATGTGTATGTTTAAATTGCAAAAGCAGATTATTTTATGTATATGCTTCTCTGAATGAAGAAAGAGGTAAATTTGACAAAACAGTTTAAATATTTTCAGAAACTTCCCTCAGAAATAAAAATCTGAGGAAACACGGTAGACATCAAAGGAATTAATATCACTGATGCATAAGTCAAATTTGTAATGCACTAACTTTGGAAAAAAATAATAATCCTGGATTTATTTATTTATTTTTTTCTTAGAAGTATATGAGTTACACTATTTCTCATCATTACACTGCAAACACTGCAGAATTTTAAAAGATAAATTAATATACTTTGTTATAAAGTGTTGTAATGTAAAAAATAAAATAAAAAAAAGTGTTTTATGCAAACAACAATTTGAATAACATTTTTACTGAGAAATATACTTGAGAAATATGAAATACATGGACAAACCCTTGAGAGAGTAAAAAGAAACAAAAACATAAAACAATCTCTTGACATCTGGAACATTTCTGTGTGAAAAGCCTGATATATTCTTATTCTTATTTATTCATTTCTTTTTTTTTTTTTTTGTTTGTTTATACAACAGATCCAAAGATTTGAGTTTTAATATGGAACAGAAAGCTTTCTCAACAGAAAAGCAACTAAAATCTCAGATTTCAATGAGAAAATTTTCAATACACTTTCTCCTTCTTGATTCTGATAACTCTGATTATCTAATTTAATGATCAAGTGCATTAGGCTCTAGAAACTGTGAGTCTGATTGTGCTGGGTTAGTCTGGCTAACAGCCAATGCCCACCCAGCCACTCACTCACTCCTCCCTGTGACTCAGCAGGATGATGGGAAGAAAATAGGATCAAGAAAGCCTGTGGGTTGAGATAAAGACAAAGAGATTGTATACCAGTTACTGTTATGGGAAAAATAGATACTGTTTGGGGAAAATAAAATTACTTTAGTGACAATTAAAAGAAAAATGTAATTACTAATTGGGGTCGTTGGAAACAGAAAGACAATCACAGAAATGTAGAATATCCTGAGTTAGAAGGGACCCACAAGGATCATCAAATCCAACACCTGGCTCCACGCAGGGTGGAAATCAAACCATACGTCTAACAGCATTGTGCCAATACATGTTGAACTCTGGCAGGCTCAGTTCCATGACCTGAGGAAGATGAATGTGTTCCATGACCTCCCCTGGGGAGCCTGTTCCAGTGCCCAAGCACGCTCTCAGTGAAGAACCTTTTCCTAACACCCAGCCTGTACCTCCACGTCACACTTTCATGCTGTTCCCTCATTTCCTGTAGCTGGCACCAGAGAGAAGAGATCAGTGCCTGCCCCTCTGCTCCCCCTCATGAGGAAGCTGCAGATTATGTGTGACAAGGTTTCCTCTGTCTCCTCTTCTTTAGGCTGAACAAACCAAGTGACTTCAGCCACTCCTCATGCATCTTCCCCTCTAGACCCTTCACCACCTTTGTTCTCCTCATTTGGATATGCTCAAATATTTTTATATCATTCTTTTTTTGTGGTGACCTAAACTGCACACGGTAGTCAAAGTGAGGCCACAGTACCACAGACAAATCTTAAAACAGACATTTCCTTCATGCTTTCTCATGCTGTTGTGGTTTAACCTGGCCAGCAGCTAAGCACCACACAGCCGTTCGCTCACCCTCCCACCTCCCTCTCTGGGACTGGGGAGAGAAACAGGAAAATGAAGCCTGTGGGTTGAGATAAAGACAGTTTATTAAGACACAAAAATAATAATAATAATAATGATAATAATAGTACTACTACTGTGTACGAAACAAGTGATGAACAATGCAATTGCTTACCACCTGCTGACCGATGCCCAGCCTATCCCCGAGCAGCCAGCACCCACACCCTGGCTAGCCACCCCTATATATTGTTTAGCATGACGTCAGATGGTATGGAATACCCCTTTGGCCAGTTTGGGTCAGCTGTCCTGGGTCTGTCCCCTCCCAGCTCCTGCTGCACCCTAGCCTGCCTGCTGGCAGGACAGAGTGAGAAGCTGAAAAATCCTTGGCTTGGTGTAGGCACTGCTCTGCAACAATTAAAAACATCAGTGTGTTATCAACACTCTTCTCATCCTAATCCAAAACATAGCACCCTACCAACTACTAGGAGGAAAATTAACTCTATCCTAGCTGATACAAGGACACTTGTTTATCTTCACTCCTTCACTCCAGACACAGTTACCCTCCTCTTGCTCTGACCTTGGTGTTGTCTGTTCTGTTTCTCATAATTTTTGTTCCCTCTTCATCTGCCTGTATGACATTTTCTGCCCTTTCTTGAATGTTTTTACAATAGCACCATACATGTGGCTGATGGTCTCTCCAGTGTCCTGCTGTATGTTCCTTGGAGCTGGCTCGAGTAGGCTATGTCCAGCATGGGTCAACCCTTGGACTCCTCACCTCTCCAACAACCTCTATGCCAATACCTTGTCATGGACATTTCCAACACGGTGACTTAAAATGGCAATTTTGATACTGTTTTCTTTGTCTCCATTCATGAATGACTTTTTAATAAATATTAGTTGAAACTAAAATGTCTGAGCAAGTTTGGATGTCTTTGAAGACTGGATGTATTTCATTCTCAAGCTTTGATTTGGACTGTCTGTAAACTTTTAATGTAATATGTTTATGCACAAGCAATTACAAGAAAAAATAAAATTGCAACCCCATCATCAACACATCAGACTTCTGAACTTTCTAATCTAGACTCCTTCCAATGGTATCATCACTGAATCCTACCAAGGTGCCAAAATCAAACCACAAACTATAAAGGAGCTTATTGATATATTAATTTTCAACTCTGTTCATGAAAAACAACAAAAACAACAAACAACAAAATAAATTTATTAAATAAATCAATAAATACAATTACAAATAAATACTATAAATACCACTGCAATCCCATCATCATCACATCAGACTTCTGAACTTTCTAATCTAGACTCCTTCCAGTGACATCATCACTGATTCCTACCAAAGTACCCAAATGTAATAATGAGCTTATTGAAATATTAATTTTCAACTCTGCTCAGGCAAAACAAAACAAACAAACAAAAACTATCTCTAAAATAAATCACTGCTTCAATGCATCATATGCATACATTGCCATTCAGCCATATGCAAGCTATTGTCCTTGAAATGACAATATGAATTAAACAAACAAGCAAACAAACACACACACACACAAAAAAAAAAAAAAACAAACAAACAAACAAACAAAAAACTTTAAACTAAAAAAGCCTTTTGAAATCAATATCTGCTGTAAAGCAGAAATAATTAACGTTAGACTTCTGGACTTACATGAAGAAGTGTAAATACGTACTTTATTTGTAGATGAATTATTATTGCTAATAAAGCATAACACTATTACAGGTAGGACACATCAAAATTTAGCTGAAGGAATGAAATTACGATTACTTTGTCTAATCTGCCTTATTGTTGTTTAGCCAATAAATTTGTAATCTTTAAAAGTCTACATAATAATCTAAAATCTTTGAGTTAATAACAAAGTAACTGCAGTACCTGTTGTAAGCCAGAGGCTAAATGAAATCCCAGAGCTATATAAAGTAACCGTAAGGAAGAGTAGTAAAAATGTAGTAAGGGGAATTAAATAAATAAATAAATAAATAAAAAGATTAAGAGTTGAACATAGACATGACTGAAACTTATAAATCTTGGAATACTAAGAAAATCAAAATTTACTTGTACATTTACAGTGAAGGCAGAACTGGATGTGTGGCTGTGAAGGTTATTATTCAAATCAAAACTACATAATAATTCTTTTATTTCCATTAAAACAAAACAACAAAAAAGGAAACAACAACAACAACAAAATCCACAAACACACAAAATCCAAACAACTAGCTGACCAAACAACCAAACAGGTGGATTGTAGAGGAATGATACCCTCCAGAATTTCAGAGGTAAGAAGAAAAATAACCCACAGTGAGCAGAGTATCCAATTTTGAAAGACTGTGGAATTAGCTGTCCTGAATGGGAATGGTGACACCAGAGCAACCACAAACATTTCAAGGAAAAGATTGTGCTATATTTAAATATTTGGTGCAATACTATGTATCACCTCATCTGTTTTTAGACTTATGTGATCCTTTGAGTTAAGAACAGTTTTTTGTTTGTTTGTTTTGTCATGAGACCTTTTTTATATTGCGTACTTGATGAGAATGAAAGAAAAATATATTAAAATATTCTGTAATATGTGATGTACCTGTCTTCCTAACATTCATTCTCATAAGCATATTACAGTCTGTGACTATTCCTAGAAAAAAGCATGAGATCAGATGTCTCTGTGACACTGAAAATCCTATGATAAAATAGCTTTTAGATAGCAACCACAGCACTGCAATGGTTAAAGGAGGTGCTTTTGCATACAGAAGCCAGAAAAAATTATGCTGACTGTGTAGAACACATAGTAACTGATTACAATGGACTAGGCATTATACTAGTAATAGTTTCCTGGGTTAAAAAATCGAGGTCTATTTTAAATACTGGTATATGTTATGTTATCATAATTTTTGTATGGTAATACATATATATATATATTTTCAACACTACAGTATATACAGAAAGAACAGTCAAACAGCTGAGAAGAACAGATTTAAACAGAATCACAGAGTCATAGAATCATTAAAGTTGGAAAAGACCTCCAAGATCATCTGGTCCAACCGCCCCACAACCACCAATATTACCCACTAAATTATCTCCCTAAGTACCACGTCCAACCTTTTTTTAAGCACCCTCAGGAATGGTGATTCCACCACCCCCCCGAGCAACCCATTCCAATGCCTAAATAGAATCATAGAAAAAGATGTTCGTAAGTAATTTAGAAGGAACGCTCCTGTCCTTAATGGGAGTCAAACACACACTGATGAAGAACATAGTAATTGATTGTAAAACAATTATATTAAGAATCAAATCCCTGACTGAGAATTTTAATTTTCAAAAAGAGCTTCACAGATGCTTAAGTTGGGAGCTCCCTGGATATTTGTAAGCATACTTACAATTATATCTGTCTTGAGGAACAGAGAGCAGAATAGTACTATATTTTCTTAGAGTCAGTGGGGATATTGGCTTTCCTTTTTGCCTGTTAGTTTTGTGTTTAGTTAGTGTTGTGTTGTGAAAGAAGTTTTCCTTTCTTGCTCTGCTACACAGGTATCATGGCTGGAAGTTTACAATATAGGCTGGAGTTGTGTTCAAACAATTTTTCACAGTTGTCACACAAGTATGATAAGCGGGATTTCTTGTCAGATTAACTGTTATGCAGACTTTGTCTATGAGTCTCAATTCAGTCTAAGCTCCTCTGTAAAATGGTGTCATTACTTTTTTTTTTTTTTTTTTTTTTTTTTGTGGGAGGAGATAGAAGCTTTTTAATAAAGAAGCGTTTTTATGAAAAAAAAATCATTTTGAAAATGAAACTTAGCTTGTTCTTCTGACTTTTTTATTTTTTTTAAGTTCTTAATCCTTCTTGTCTCCCTTCCTCTTCTCACTTACTTTTCCAAGTAGCGAGACAGGAAAGATAATAGTGGGAACAAAGCAAAATAAGAAAAAGAAACAAAAGAAGAGTACTTAAATGGAGCCTACAGGAAACACAGGGAGTGACTATTTGTCAGGGAGTGGAGTGACTGGAGAAGATGTAATGGTTTTAAACTAAAAGTGGATAGGTTTAGATTAGATTTAAGGATAAAGTTCTTCAAAATTCTTTACCCTGAGTAAACAGCGTAACTGTTCTCTAGGAACATGTTTCCTAGAGAAATTGTGGGTTACCCATCCCCGGATGTGTTCAAGGCCAACTTGGATGGGGTTTTGAGCAAGCTCCACCTCATCACTTTCTCAGTCTCCCTCCTCAACAAAACAGGGGGAGAAAACATGATGAAAAACAACAACAACAACAACAACAACAAAACTTGTTGTTGAAGATAAAGACATGGAGATCATTCACCAATAACTACCATGGGCAAACTAGATTCAGAATAAAGGAGATTAATATAATTTATCGCCAACTACTAACAGACTAGTGCAATAAGAACTAAAAGCAAATGAAAAACAACTTTCCCCCAGCCACCCTCTTTTACTCCCTCTCACTGAGTGGTGCAAGGAAATGGGGGTTGCAGTCAGTCCGTATGTCCTGGTTTCAGCTAGGATAGAGTTAATTTTTCTCCTAGTAGCTGGTAGGGTGCTATGTTTTGGATTAGGATGAGAAGAGTGCTGATAACACACTCATGTTTTTAATTGTTGCAGAGCAGTGCTTACACCAAGCCAAGGACTTTTCAGCTTCTCAATCTGTCCTGCCAGCAGGCAGGCTAGGGTGCAGCAGGAGCTGGGAGGGGACAGACCCAGCACAGCTGACCCAAACTGGCCAAAGGGGTATTCCATACCATCTGACGTCATGCTAAACAATATATAGGGGTGACTAGCCAGGGTGTGGGTGCTGGCTGCTCGGGGATAGGCTGGGCATCGGTCAGCAGGTGGTAAGCAATTGCATTGTTCATCACTTGTTTCGTACACAGTAGTAGTACTATTATTATTATTATTATTATTATTATTATTATTATTATTTTTGTGTCTTAATAAACTGTCTTTATCTCAACTCACAGGCTTCACTTCCCTGTTTCTCTCCCCAATCCCAGAGAGGGAGGTGGGAGGGTGAGCGAACGGCTGTGTGGTGTTTAGCTGCTGGCCGGGTTAAACCACAACACCCAAAGGCTTTGTTTCTGTGATTCCTTCAACCTTATTCTCTTCCGCCACACCAGTGTGGGGTCCCTTGCATGGGATGAAGTCCTTCCTGAACTGATCCTGTGTGGTCTTCCAACAGGCTGCATCTCTTCAAGAACTGTACAGGTCAATACCATGTGGACCAGCCTTCAGGATCAGACTGCTCCATGGGCTGCAGCCTCCTTCAGGCCATATCCATCTGCTTCACCATGGGCTTTCCACAGTCTGCAGTGTGGATATCTGCTCTGATGTGGTACACCATGGGCTTCAGGAGGACAACCTGCACCCACACTGGTCTTCTCCATGAGCTGCAGAACTTCTGCTCCGGTAACTGGAGTGCATTCTTCATTGAGTTTGGTGTCTACAAAGTTGTTTCTCTCTACATTTTCTCACTCCTCTCTCCCAGTTGCTGGTCAGAGTTTTTTCTCTTTCTTAAATATACTCTCCCAGAGGCAACACAAATGTTATTCATTGGATCAGCAACTCTTCTTTAACATGGAACAGCTTCTGAACTCTTCTCAGAGGATACGCCTGCAGCCCTCACACAGCCAAAAACTTGCCACATAAACCTAATACAGTTATTCAATTTATTAAGGTTTTTGATCTTTATTTTTATTTTATTTTTATTTTTATGTTTATATCTATTTTATTTATAAAATTATATAATGGCATATAAATAAAATATATTTACAAATATAACTATAAAGCATTTCTTTTTACATTATTTTATTTATAAAAGTATAAACTTTTTAAAGCTATTAAGTTGATAGATTTGATTGATAAAAATAATAACTAATTACAAGCCTTAATGAAAAGTCATGGATACAGCTACAGAATATTAGTCAAGGAATTCAATGACCACAAATAAAACAGATTTTGAAATTTGTGTGTAAGAATATAAGTAAATGATTTGTGTTTCCGAAACTTCAGTTTGCACTGAAATCAGTATTAAAAAAATAAAAAATACTTGAAGTAATTTTAAGGTTGTAAAACTTTGAAGGAATGGTAGGATTGACATTAGTGGTGGTTGGTCAGCTAATTCAAGAAGCTCTAAGAAGATTCTGTGAGATCTTTACTGGTAACAAATGTTATAGGTATTGAGCTCTGTCACTTGAAATAAAGACAAATTGACCTTAAATCTCAAAGCTTCAGAGTACTATAACAGGCTCTTGAAAGAACAAAAATCCATCTGTTTTTGCTAACATGACCAAAAAGAAAAAGTATGTTTTGGACACTGCAGTTGGAAGGCAGCATTTAGATAAAAGGTTTAGGATTATTTTTGCCAGAATTTATTTGCATATATATTCTATTAAAGAATTATGAACTGTCCTTTTTAAAAATATAGGCTGCCTCAGTAAATGGCCATACATACCTGTCAGAGATATTGTTGCCTGATGACTTCAGGAAATAAAGACAATACTGTGTATCAGAAATACACAGTGATAACAATAATAATAATAATAATAATTTAAAAAGTCGGTGGATGTGGTGAAGGGGGTGAAGGTCAAATCTTTGTTTTCACCATCTGCTTATTTTACTAGAGATTTTGGTTTGTTCCGGTTACCTAAAATGTGTATATAACTGATATAAGCAATCATATACATAAGGATAATAATTATGTTTTCACATAAGGAAGTATACTTAATATAAATAATATAATATAATATCCTATAATATATTTTATATATTAATATAATACTATAAAATGCCATGGAATTAAATGTTATAATGCTATTAATGTATTAACAGTATGCTTATTTAAGAATAGTAAGTATATCACTGAATATATCCATATGTCTGTATGTCTGTATATGTACATAACTGATATACCTAAGCTTATGTTATGCCACAGTAGCATATCTTTCTTTACAAAATTTAAATCAATGCCTGAATGAGACAGTAACACTTATTTGACCACTTTTTATTAAATAAATAATTATGACTGACTTTTATTATTTAATAATCCCTGCATTGTTTCAAAAGGAGAGTTTGAATACCGTTATCATGGTAAATCTCCTCTATATTGGCATGGTTGCTATCATTTAACTGTTTAACAATAATTATAGCATGCCATTGTGAAATGTTTGATGCTTAATGAGATATAATAGACCACTGCTTTAGAGCTTTACTATTAATAATATTTTGGCATTTCTATCATTATCCTACAGGAATTTTATCTCTTCTTTCACTTAGAGATAGTTCCTCATCTCTTTTATCTTGGTTGAGTTTTCGAAGATTGTGAAGAAGATAGATGCATAGTCATTATCATCGTTTATGATGTGTGCTCACCAACAGTTGAAAATATATCTGTAATAGAGTGATAAATACTAATAAAAAGAGAATAAGAAGGTATTTCTTTTATTGTAATAGACCTTTCAATTCAGTTGCACATACTGTTTTAACGGGGTTTCATTCAAAAATAAAAATAAAAATAAAAAAATAATATATATGTCCTGGCTTCAGTTAGGACAGAGTTAATTTTCCTCCTAGTAGCTGGTAAGGTGCTATGTTTTGGATTAGAATGAGAAGAGTGCTGATAACATGCTGAAGTTTTAATTGTTGCAGAGTAGTGCTTACACCAAGCCAAGGACTTTTCAGCTTCTTGCTCTGTCCTGCTAGCGAGCAGGCTAGGGGTGCAGCAGGAGCTGGGAGGGGACAGACCCAGCACAGCTGACCCAAACTGGCCAAAGGGGTATTCCATACCATCTGACGTCATGCTGAACAATATATAGGGGTGGCTAGCCGTGGTGACGGGGGGGCCGGATGCTCGGGGATAGGCTGGGCATCGGTCAACGGGTGGTGAGCAATTGCATTGTGCATCACTTATTTCGTACACATTATTACTATTAATACTATTATTATTATTATTATTATTATTATTATTATTATTATTATTATTATTCTTTTCCCTGTCTTAATAAACTGTCTTTATCTCAACTGACAGGCTTCACTTTCCCGTTTCTCTCCCCCATCCCGGAGAGGGAGGGGGGAGGGTGAGTGAACGGCTGTGTGGTGTTTGGCTGCCAGCCGGGCTAAACCACAACAGTCCATTTGGCGCCCAACGTGGGGCACGAAGGGTTGAGATATTGACAGATTTCACCAGAGTGTGTTAAACTAAAATTGGTATAAGTATTCAACCTGCTTAATAGTTGCTAGTCACAATGTTGATTGCCTTAATCTCAAGTCTGCTGTGCCTGTTTCCCAAATTGAGTTTTATAGCACGTTACTTTCTGTATGTGCTCCCTGTCGTGCTGTTTATCCTCTCCGGGCCCTGTTTTAAGATTGTTATGGTACTGTGTGGTGTAACGATGGCTTATGAAATGATGAGATTTCTGGTCATGACCCTAACCTGGTATTTGTACTCAGCACTGTCGTCAACTCTATACTTCGGAAACCATATCTCAGAAACTATTAGCAATTACACCTATTGCCTTTTTTCATCAGGGAGTCAATCTGTGGAGGGGACAGGGGAAGATATTTTTTCCTACCTGTTCACTCTCCCTTCCTCCTTCACCACCCTCTTATCCCCCGAGCTAGTTACGGTAGCTCTCCAAGATGTTGAATATCCTTGGGATACTCAGACCAGCATGTCCTTGTTGTTATGTCTCCTGAATGCCCTTCTGGGCATCAAGTGTGCAGGAGGATGAAGATGAGGATGAGGATGTAGAAAAATCAACAGTAACTACCCGAACCCTATACCAGCGTGAGCTACGAGATGTGCAAAAAAATTTTGGTCGCTGTATAGGTGAGCAGCTTGTCACCTGGCTGCTCCGGTGCTGGGACACTGGAGCCAATGGTGTGGAATTAGAGGGCAGGGAAGCCAGGCGGTTGAGATCCCTTGCTAGAGATGCAAGCATTGACAAAGCAATTGGAGATGGAGCACGATCTCACAGCCTCTGGAGGCGTCTCCTGTTAGCTGTGAAGGAAAGGTATCCCTTCAAGGAAGAACTTGTATGTCTACCAGTCAAGTGGACCACCATGGAGAAGGGAATTCAATACCTGAGGGAATTAGCCATACGGGAAGCAATTTATAAGGACCTAGACGACGCACAAATATCCACAGATCCAGATGAAGTCCAGTGTACTCGACCCATGTGGCGGAAGTTTGTACGGAGTGCACCATCATCATGGGCCAGCTCATTGACAATAATAACCTGGAAAGACGGTGAAGACCCCACAGTGGGTGACATGGCTAAACAACTCCGGCAGCACGAAGGAAATCTCTCCTCTTCCCTACAGGCCTGCGTCTCGGCTGTGGAGAAACTCTCTGAAGAGGTCCACCAACTTAAAGAGAACTTATCTTCCCCCCCACCTGAACAAACCAGTGGCCACCAGCTAAAAGAGAATAGAAGAGGTCCACCAACTTAAAGAGAATTTATCTTCCCCCCCACCTGAACGAACCAGTGGCCACCAACTAAAAGAGAATACTTTGGAGAAACTTTTTGAAGAGGTCCACCAACTTAAAGAGAGTGTATTTTCTTCCCCACCTGTACAAACCAGTGTCTTGGCTATTAGGGGTAAACGTGCATCCGTGCAAAGAAGACAATATGGTGGGTACACACCCCGTGCCACCCTGTGGTTTTACCTACGTGACCATGGAGAGGACATGAGAAAATGGGATGGAAAATCTACTGAGACCCTAGAGGCACGGGTACGTGAGTTGCAAAAGAAAACAATCGGGAGAAAGGGGTTCTCTGAAAAGTTTGCTGCTCCAACTTCCAGCAGGCAGTCCTTTAAACACAGAAACGAAGATTCTGACCAGGACTAGAGGGGCCCTGCCTCCAGCCAGGGGGAGGAAAGGGACAATCGAGTTTATTGGACTGTGTGGATTCGATGGCCTGGCACGTCTGACGCACAGAAGTATAAGGCTTTAGTAGACACCGGTGCACAATGTACTCTAATGCCATCAAGCTGTAAAGGGCCAGAGCCCATCTCTATTTATGGCGTGACAGGGGGATCCCAGCAGTTAACTGTATTGGAGGCTGAAGTGAGTCTAACCGGAAATGAGTGGCAAAAGCACCGTATTGTGACTGGCCCGGATGCTCCGTGCAACCTTGGCATAGACTATCTTAGAAGAGGATATTTCAAGGACCCAAAAGGGTTCCGCTGGGCTTTTGGCATAGCTGCCTTAGAGACAGAGGACATTAAACAGTTGTCTACCTTGCCCGGTCTCTCAGAGGACCCTTCTGTTGTGGGGCTGCTGAGGGTTGAAGAAGAGCAAGTGCCAATCGCTACCACAACTGTGCACCCGTGGCAGTATCGCGCCAACCGAGACTCCCTGATTCCCATCCACGAGCTAATTCGTCAACTGGAGAGCCAAGGAGTGATCAGCAAGACCCATTCACCTTTTAATAGTCCCATATGGCCAGTGCGAAAGTCTAATGGTGAGTGGAGACTAACAGTGGACTATCGTGGCCTGAACGAAGTCACGCCACCACTGAGTGCTGCAGTGCCGGACATGCTAGAACTCCAGTACGAACTGGAATCAAAGGCAGCCAAGTGGTATGCCACAATTGATATTGCTAATGCATTTTTCTCCATCCCTCTAGCAGCAGAGTGCAGGCCACAGTTTGCTTTCACTTGGAGGGGAGTCCAATATACTTGGAATCGGCTGCCCCAGGGGTGGAAACATAGCCCTACCATTTGCCATGGACTGATCCAGTCTGCGCTGGAGCAGGGGGAGGCTCCTGAACACCTGCAGGACATCGATGACATCCTTGTGTGGGGTGACACTGCAGAGGAAGTTTTCGAGAAAGGGAAGAAAATAGTCCAAATCCTTCTGAAGGCCGGTTTTGCCATAAAACAAAATAAAGTTAAAGGACCTGCACGAGAGATCCAGTTTTTAGGAATAAAATGGCAAGATGGATGTCGTCAAATCCCAATGGATGTGATCAACAAAATAACAGCTATGTCTCCACCAACTAGCAAAAAGGAAACACAAACTTTCCTAGGTGTCGTGGGGTTTTGGAGAATGCATATTCCAAATTACAGTCTGATTGTAAACCCGCTCTACCAAGTAACCCGTAAGAAGAATGCTTTTGAATGGGGCCCTGAGCAACGACAAGCCTTTGAACAAATTAAACAGGAAATAGTTCATGCAGTAGCCCTTGGGCCAGTCCGAACAGAACCAGACGTAAAGAATGTGCTCTACACCGCAGCTGGGGAGAATGGTCCCACCTGGAGCCTCTGGCAGAAAGAACCTGGGGAAACTCGAGGTCGACCCCTGGGGTTTTGGAGTCGGGGATACAGAGGATCTGAGGCCCGCTATACTCCAGCCGAAAAGGAGATATTGGCAGCATATGAGGGAGTTCGATCTGCTTCGGAAGTGGTCGGTACTGAAGCGCAGCTCCTCCTGGCACCCCGACTGCCGGTACTGGGTTGGATGTTCAAAGGAAGGGTCCCCTCTACACATCATGCAACTGATGCTACATGGAGCAAGTGGGTTGCACTGATTACTCAGCGGGCTCAAATAGGAAACCCCAGTCGCCCAGGAATCTTGGAAGAAATTATGGACTGGCCGGAAGGCAAGTACTTTGGGATATCATCAGAGGAGGAGGTGGTCCATGCTGAAGAAGCCCCACTGTACAACAAGCTACCAGAAAATGAGAAGAAATATGCCCTGTTCACTGATGGGTCCTGTCGTATTGTGGGAAAGCATCGGAGATGGAAAGCTGCTGTATGGAGTCCTACACGACGAGTTGCAGAAGCTGCTGAGGGAGAAGGTGAATCGAGTCAGTTTGCAGAAGTGAAAGCCGTTCAGCTGGCCTTAGATATTGCTGAACAAGAAAAGTGACCAGTTCTATCTCTATACTAATCTATCTCTATTCTAATCTCTATACTGATTCATGGATGGCAGCAAATGCCCTGTGGGGGTGGCTACAGCAATGGAAGCAGAACAACTGGGAACGCCGGGGCAAACCCATCTGGGCTGCTGCATTGTGGCAAGATATTGCTGCCCGCGTAGAGGACCTGGTTGTAAAGGTACGCCATGTAGATGCTCATGTGCCCAAGAATCGGGCTACTGAAGAACATGAAAACAACCAGCAGGTGGATCAGGCTGCTAAGATTGAAGTGGCTCAGGTGGACCTGGACTGGCAACATAAAGGTGAATTATTCATAGCCCGATGGGCCCATGACACCTCAGGCCATCAAGGTAGAGATGCAACATACAGATGGGCTCGTGACCGAGGGCTGGACCTGACCATGGACACTATAGCACAGGTTATTCATGATTGTGAAACATGTGCTGCAATTAAACAAGCCAAACGGTCAAAGCCTCTCTGGTATGGAGGACGATGGCTGAAATACAAATATGGAGAGGCCTGGCAGATTGATTACATCACACTCCCCCAAACCCGCAACGGCAAGCGCCACGTACTTACAATGGTGGAAGCAACCACCGGATGGCTGGAAACATATCCTGTGCCCCATGCCACCGCCCGGAACACTATCCTGGGCCTTGAAAAGCAAGTCCTACGGCGACATGGCACCCCAGAAAGAATTGAGTCAGACAATGGGACTCATTTCCGAAACAACCTTATAGACACTTGGGCCAAAGAACATGGTATTGAGTGGGTGTATCACATCCCTTATCATGCACCAGCCTCCGGGAAAGTTGAACGATACAATGGACTGTTAAAGACTACACTGAAAGCAATGGGTGCTGGGACATTCAAAAATTGGGATACACATTTGGCAAAGGCCACCTGGTTAGTCAATACTAGAGGATCTGCCAACCGAGCTGGACCTGCCCAATCAAACCTGTTACGCACTGTAGAAGGGGATAAAGTTCCTGTAGTGCACGTAAGAAACATGCTGAGTAAGACAGTCTGGGCTACTCCTGCCTCAGGAAAAGGCAAGCCCATTCGTGGGATTGCTTTTGCCCAGGGACCTGGATGCACTTGGTGGGTAATGCAAAAGAATGGGGAGGTTCGGTGTGTACCTCAAGGGGACCTAATACTGGGTGAGAATAGCCCATGAGTTGAATTGTAGTATGTTAATTATCATCTAATACTGTATGTCATCACTACCATGATTGCTATATATCATAGATGAAAATGGTGACTAATTGGAAGGTATTGGAAAGAGTGTAACCTGAGCATGACATAAATGGTATGGAATAAGGGGTGGATATCTGTCCTGGTTTCAGGTAGGACAGAGTTAATTTTCCTCCTAGTAGCTGGCAGGGTACTATGTTTTGGATTAGAATGAGAAGAGCGCTGATAACATGCTGATGTTTTAATTGTTGTAGAGCAGTGCTTACAGCAAGCCAAGGACTTTTCAGCTTCTCGCTCCGTCCTGCTAGCGAGCAGGCTAGGGGTGCAGCAGGAGCTGGGAGGGGACAGACCCAGCACAGCTGACCCAAACTGGCCAAAGGGGTATTCCATACCATCTGACGTCATGCTGAACAATATATAGGGGTGGCTAGCCGGGGTGACGGGGGGGCCGGCTGCTTGGGGATAGGCTGGGCGTCGGTCAACGGGTGGTGAGCAATTGCATTGTGCATCACTTATTTCGTACACATTATTATTATTAATACTATTATTATTATCATTATTGTTATTATTTTTCCTGTCTTCATAAACTGTCTTTATCTCAACTCACAGGCTTCACTTTCCCGTTTCTCTCCCCCATCCCGGAGAGGGAGGGGGGAGGGTGAGTGAACGGCTGTGTGGTGTTTGGCTGCCAGCCGGGCTAAACCACAACAGACATGGATTTACAGAATTGGAATTTGGTGAAATTTCTTCAGCAACTTTTCAAAACAAATTAAGATGTCATCTTCTATTTAGATTTATGATGCAGGAATAAATGAGTTGCTCATGCTTTTCCAGTACTTCTCAGCAGCCCGGCAAATTTTGTTTTTCAGTGAACATTTTAAAGGATTATCGTTTCCTTTTAATATTCAGCAATCAATTTATATAAGTGAAATAAAGAAATTCCTAAGAACATTCCTCCGTGTAAGGAGAATCAAGAGGAGAATTAGATCAATTTACTCAAATTTTAAGGTATAATTTCAGGAACATCTTAATGAAAAAACAAAACAAACAAAACAAAACAAAACAAAACAAAACAAAAACTCTATTTCTTGAATTTCTGTTTCTTTTGTCTTTAGACTCTCTATTACAGTGCTTTTCTTAATTCTTTGCTTTTTACTTTTTCCCTCTGCTTTCTTCTCAAATATTTTATGAGAAACAGAATTTGTGAAGAAATGCAAATAAAGTAGTATGTCACAGATGAAAAAACAAAACAAAGCAAAACAAACAAACAACAACAACAAAAAAAAACAGGCAGGTCTTTGAATATTAAAAATAAGAGTGTCATATGATATATACTATTAAAATGAGAAATCATTCACTACCTGTATAATTCACCAGATGTTAGCACATTTAAGAGTTTTAAACAAGGCATTAAAAACAGTATTTTTTTTCTTTTTCTGGGGCCTGGCAGATGTATGACTAAAAATGTCTTTTAAAAGAAGAAGACTACAGTATGATTTATACATTAGAGCCTCTGGTTTCTGAAAATAGTTACAAAGATCTGGACGACTGATTATATTGAATCACAGAATCACAGAATCGTCTAGGTTGGAAGAGACCTCCAAGATCATCTAGTCCAACCTCTGACCTAACACTAACAAGTCCCCCACTAAACCATATCACCAGGCTCAACATCTAAACGTCTCCTAAAGACCTCCAGGGATGGTGACTCAACCACTTCCCTGGGCAGCCCATTCCAATGCCTAACAACCCTTTCAGTAAAAAAGTTCTTCCTAATATCCAACCTAAACCTCCCCTGGTGCAACTTTAGCCCATTCCCCCTTGTCCTATCACCAGGCACATGGGAGAATAGACCAACCCCTACCTCGCTACAGCCTCCTTTAAGGTACCTATAGAGAGCGATAAGGTCGCCCCTGAGCCTCCTCTTCTCCAGGCTGAACAAGCCCAGCTCCCTCAGCCGCTCCTCGAAGACTTGTTCTCCAGACCCCTCACCAGCTTCGTCGCCCTTCTCTGGACTCTCTCGAGCACCTCCATGTCCTTCTTGTAGTGAGGGGCCCAAAACGGAACACAGTACTCGAGGTGCGGCCTCACCAGAGCCGAGTACAGCAGGAAAATCACTTCCCTCGACCTGCTGGCCACACTGCTTCTTATGCAAGCCAGGATGCTGTTGGCCTTCTTGGCCAACTGAGCACACTGCTGCCTCATATTCAGCCAGCTATCAACCACTACTCCCAGGTCCTTCTCTGCCAGGCAGCTTTCCAACCACTCATCTCCCAGCCTGTAGCGCTGCTTGGGGTTGTTGTGCCCCACGTGCAGGACCCGGCACTTGGCCTTGTTGAACTTCATACAGTTGACCTCAGCCCATTGGTCCAGCCTATCCAGATCATCCTGCAGAGACTTCCTACCCTCGAGCAGATCGACACATGTACCTAACTTGGTGTCATCTGCAAACTTACCAAAGGTGCACTCAATCCCCTCATCCAGATCATCGATAAAGATATTAAAGAGAACTGGCCCCAGTACTGAGCCCTGGGGGACTCCACTAGTGAGCGGCCTCCAACTGGATTTGACTCCATTCACCACAACTCTTTGGGCCTGGCCATCCAGCCAGTTTTTAACCCAACGAAGCGTACGCCAGTCCAAGCCATGAGCAGCCAGTTTCTTGAGGAGAATGTTGTGGGAAACGGTATCAAAAGCCTTACTGAAGTCAAGGTAGACTACATCCACAGCCTTTCCCTCATCCACTAAGCATGTCACTTTGTCATAGAAGGAGATCACGTTCATCAAGCAGGACCTGCCTTTCATAAACCCATGCTGACTGGGCCTGATCGCCTGGTTGCCCTTTAAGTTCAGCCTGTTCAGCCAGGCCGGTCTTCTTCCGCGCCGGCTTGTCTTTGGGCACATGGGGACAGACCGTTCCTGAGCCATGAAGATTTCATTCTTGAAGAGTGCCCAGCCTTCCTGGACTCCTCTGCCCTTCAGAACCACCTCCCAGGGGACTCGGCCAACCAGTGTCCTGAACAGCTCAAAGTCAGCCCTCCGGAAGTCCAATACAGCAGTTTTACTGGTCCCCTTCCTGACTTCGCCAAGAATAGAGAACTCTACCATTTCATGGTCACTCTGCCCAAGACAGCTCCCGACCACCATATCTCCCACCAGTCCATCACTGTTTGTGAACAGAAGGTCTAGCGGGGCACCTTCCCTGGTAGGCTCTCTAACCAGCTGTGTCAGGAAGCTATCTTCCACGCTCTCCAGAAACCTCCTAGACTGCTTCCTCTGGGCTGTGTTGTGCTTCCAGGATATGTCTGGGAAGTTGAAGTCCCCCACGAGAACAAGCGCTGACAATTTTGCAACTTTTGCCAGCTGCCTGTAGAACTCCTCATCCATCTCCTCATCCTGGTTCGGCGGTCTATAACAGACCCCCACCAGGATGCTCGCCTTATTGGCCTTCCCGCTGATTCTAACCCATAGGGACTCAACCTTATCAGTTCGAGCCTCAAGTTCCACAACATCAAAACACTCTCTAATATAGAGAGAGCCACACCACCACCCCTTCTGTGCTGCCTGTCCCTTCTGAAGAGCCTATAGCCAGACATTGCAGCACTCCAGTCATGAAAGTGATCCCACCACGTTTCTGTGATGGCAACCAAGTCATAGCCTGCCTGCTGCACGATGGCTTCCAGCTCCTCTTGTTTGTTACCCATGCTGTTACCCATTTGTTACCCATTAGTGTAGATGCACTTCAGCTGGGCCATTGCCTTCTCCCCTGGCCTTGCCGTTGTTCCCCCTGGCACAGCTCCAACAAGCCTTATTTCAGCCCCATCCCCCTTCTTACCTAGTTTAAAACCCTCTCAATGTGCCCTGCCAGCTCCTGGGCTAGGATCTGTTTTCCCCTTAGAGATAGGGACCCATCTGCGGCCATCAGGCCGGGTGCCGAGTAAAGCGCCCCATGGTCAAAGAAAACAAAATTTCTGTGTTGGCACCAGCCTCTGAGCCACGTGTTAATCAGGTGGGCTTTCCGTGTTCTCTCTGTACCCCTCCCTGCCACTGTAGGGATAGACGAAATCACCACCTGTACTCCCGCTCCATCCACTAATCGTCCCAGTCCCCTAAAGTCCGGTTTGATAGCCTTCAGGCTTCTCTCTTAAATATTATCACTGCCAGCCTGGACTACCAAAAGAGGATAGTAGTCAGAGGGGCGAACCAGGTTGGGAAGCTTTCTGGCCACATCCCTGACCCTGGCCCCAGGGAGGCAGCAGACTTCCCTACGGGTAGGGTCAGGCCGACAAATAGGGCCCTCTGTTCCCCTGAGAAGGGAGTCGCCTACAACGATTACCCTTCTATGTTTCTTGGTGGAGGCAGTCTTGAGGCGTGGATTTGACTTCCTCGTCCTCACCCACTGGTCTCTCAAGCTCCAGGGCCTCAAATCTATTGTGTAAGGGCACCTGGGAAGGTGGGGGCAGTGGGGTGTGTGTGTCGCCTGAAAGGTCGAGCATGGACCTGTGTCCATTCCTCTTCAACTCCTAGGTCCCCTCCCTCTGCCTGACAGCAATAGAGCAGGGGGTCCACCCCCATTTGGGGTGTCTTACCCCGGTACCTCTCCTTCAGGCCCAGCAGGGAGTTGCTCCACCAGTCTATCTCCCGCTCACACTCCCTGACAGCCCTCAACCTGTCCACCTCCTCCTTGAGTTCTGCCACCAGGCGGACCAGGTCATCCACCTGCTCGCACCTCACACACACGGTCTCTCTGCCTCCCTCAGATGTCAGCAACAGGCTCAGACACTCACCGCATCCAGAGACCTTAACTGCCGCGTTTTTGAGCAGGCAGTCAGTCTGGGTGGTTACAGACTTTCTAGAGAGAGCACTCTGCCTGGTGGAGACCATTGCAGCCTAGCTAACAGTCAACAGCCATTAGAGGAGTTGTTCGTATGGGTGGGGGGGAAATTCTGCCCTCCCTGCTCGCCCTGCCTGCATGCAGTGCCGCGCAAACTGCCGCACCACTCCCTTCTGACGTGCCACACCCTGTTTGCCCGCCCCGTTCGCCACGCTCCTGGTCACTCGTGCTCCCTAAGGGCTGCTTTTGAACGGCCAGGGAGGGGACGCTGCTGGCTCCGCCTACGCCTCGTCAGCCTCCCTCGCGAGGGCTGCCGGGTCCTGGCGGCTCCCTCAAATGGCCTCGATGCTGGAAAAAAAGCCCTGCCAGTCCCGATCCTCCACACCGCTGCAGAACACATTTGCCCCGGAGCCGATCGCCTCGACAAGATTGAAGATTTTTCTTTCTTTTTCTCTATCTCTCTTTCTTTCTTCCTTCCTTCCTTCCTTCCTTTCTTTCCTTTCTTTCTTTCATTTCTTCCTTCCTTCCTTCCTTCCTTCCTTCCTTCCTTCCTTCCTTCCCTTCTTCCTTTCTTCCTTCCTTCCTTCCTTCCTTCCTTCCTTCCTTCCTTCCTTCCTTCCTTCCTCCTTTCTTTCTTTCTTTTCTTTCTTTCTTTCTTTTCTTTTTCTTTCTTTCTTTCTTTTCTTTCTTTCTTTCTCTTTTCTCTTTTCTCTTTTCTCTTTTCTCTTTTCTCTTTTCTCTTTTCTCTTTTCTCTTTTCTCTTTTCTTTTCTCTTTTCTCTTTTCTCTTTTCTCTTTCTTTCTTTCTTTCTTTTCTTTCTTTCTCTTTCTCTTTCTTTCTTTTCTCTTTCTTTCTCTTTCTTTCTTTCTTTCTCTCTCTCTCTCTCTCTCTTTCTTTCTTTCTTTCTTTCTCTCTCTCTCTCTTTCTTTCTTTCTTTCTTTCTCTTTCCTCTTTTTTTTTTGTTTGTTTGTTTGTTTGTTTACTTGTTTGTGTAATGTGTAGCATTACAGAAAGGCTACCTAAAGTAAGTTTTAAGCTTTCATTTACAGTGACCAGGTTAGACTAAAATGTTATACAAAACTACCTGTAATGTAAAAACTACCTGTAACCTGTACAATTATATTTTGCTTGTATCATTGTACCTGTAGAACAGTGAGCAAGGGACATCAAGCAACATGTGTGATAGTTTTCTTTGGTAAGGGAAGGAGGAAGAAGAGAGAGAAGAAAATGCTCTTGATCCTGGAAGAAAAGAAAACTCAGGTGGTGTAAGGCTGGTGTGAGAAGGTAGTTGGGGAATGTGTGCTCTGGATGAATACTTGGGTATTGCTGTGGCAGATGAGGCTACCTTGAGGGTTTTCAGAGCCAGTGCCTCCCATGGGAGTGTTAGGACACTATTAGCAAGGCTATTTAATCTTGTGTCTCAAGAGTTTGCCCAGGATAAGGAAAAAGGACAGTAGCTAGGCAAGCAGGGTACAGCTTGTTGAGCTGTTAAACTACAGACAGCCTCAGATCAGTTTTCCCTTTACATTTTTTTTTTTATGAGTCTGAGTATTTCTCAGCATTTACTAACTAGCTTAATAAAAGTAGAGTAAGGTTGGAGAACAGCACACTTAATCATCCTCTCAAAGAATAAACCAAACTAATAAAAACACCCAAAACAGATCTCCAAAACATATTAAGGTTAGTAGAAGCTTCCCAATAACATGGGAACAGTCAGTCTTAATTAAAGGTGTTACTAGCTGGGGAGTTTCTACTCAAGTACATAGACCAAGTATGAGGACTGAGGGCTAAAGACTGAATGGTACATAGCTTGCAAGTTGAATCTGAAGGTTGAGGACCTTATGAAATAGGGCACTTCTGATGTGGGGAAAAGCTAATACTCATGGGTACATGTGGCACCAAGGGTGTAGAGGAGAGTAGGAGGGACATTCCGGAGGCTTACCTTAGGATAATAGGCAGAGGCTGAAGCTAAGGACCTTCATCATTTAAACTGCTAACATTTGCACATGAGAGGTCTAGGATGTAGCAAGAGATCTGGACTTTCAAATATGGAGGAGATAATTACATAGGAAGGAGCAGTTCAAGCATGTTTCATACTCATGAACCCTCTGGAACAAAGACTTGATCTGGAAGGAAAGATTACACTTTAATCTTAATGGATCCAGACTGATACAAATCAATAATAAAAAGGTCAGAGGCAAGTGCTGTTTGAAGAAAACTGACTGACACAGAACAGTGTCTGGTTTGAGCTGACATAACCAAAGCATGTATGACTAACATTTAATGTGTTTCTGAAAAGGATAAGAGGAAAACAAATTAATAATTACAATAAATAAGGCAGAAAAAATCGATACCTGAATGCCAGCTGAATGGAACATGTAATGTTAAGTGGATAGGTGAACTGCAAACTTACCATTGCTGAGTGATATGGAGGATCTTAAAAATAAAGTAGAACACTAGAGTGATTGGCATCAAACAACTACTCTGATATAATAGTATCACAGACCTGGTGGTAGGAGAATAATTAGTAGGATACAGTGTTGCCTGGCTTGTTGAAAATGTGAAGCAGGGTGTATAATAGTGAGAGATTTCAGCTATCCAGTTTAAGATAGTTTCAGTGACACAACAGGATGAGATGTAGAAATAATATTTTGGGTTCAATGACAGACTACAGTAAAAGGGACTGTTCTGTTTTTCTCTTTTGGTTAGATGCTCAGAGACTAATTTGAGAGATTAGTGGGAAAGCTGCTCAGTATAGTTAAATATAACACTGAAGTAGTGAGAATAGGCCAAACAAATCCATCACATAGACATTAAGTTTCAAGATAGACCTACATAAACATGAGTTACTTGGAAAAATACAAACGATAATTAAAAAAAAAAACAAAAAACAACAACAAAAAAAACCATAAATTCTGAAAGGAGAAGTGCAAAAATAGGCTTGGAGACTGCTGGACACTGTTATAAATACATGCTTTTCTAGAAGTCCATGTAAACTGAATATCAAAATTCAAAAAGTAAAGAAACAAACAAAACCAAAAACAAACAGCAACAACAAAAGCTCTGGAGTCACAAAGACTAACTTAAGGAGTATCTGCCAGGAGGAAAGACTGGCTTTTGAAAGTTAGAGGGCATGCCCTAACAAAAATTGGAAGCTTCATAAATACAATAGATTAAATATGAACTTTAAATTAAGAGGGCTAAAAAACTATAGAATAATGCTTTGAAGGAAAGAAATAATTTTACAGTGAAGGGGAGATTATACTGTGATAAAATATAATCCTTAAATTATTTAAGGATTCTTGTAGTATCAGTAAGGCCTTTATACTGGACAGAGAGAGGACAGTGCTTAAATGTTTTGAGATAAAAGAAAATGGAGTACATTGTACTATCTGTTGTATCTGTTATTGTCTCATCTCCAGTAAGCAGCTAAGCACCACATAGCCATTTGTTCACTCTACCCCAATGGGGAAGAGAATCAGAATAGAAACAGATAAACCCTGACTCTGTGCAAGCACTGCTCAGCAACAACCAAAATGTCAGTAGACCAATAACACTATTCTTCGTCACAGATCCAAAACACATCACCACATGAGCCTCCATGGAGAAAACCAACCTTGTCCTAGCCAAACCCAGGAAGCTCTTTTTTTTTTTTTTTTCTTTTCTTCCCAATTTATGTATATGTATACATTTACATATGCATATATTTATATATATATATATATATATGTTTATATCTATTTATAAATAAATTATAAATATAATAAATTATATATATATATATATATATATATATATATATATATATATATTTTTTCCTGTCTCTCCTGTGGTGTTTTTTTCAACTATTTAGCCGGGTCCATGAAATAGTACTTACAGAATAAATTTTAAGAAATTACTTTCACTATAATTACTCAGCTATGCACCAAATTGTGCTCAAGATTTGAAAACCAACTGAAATGATTCATTATATTTACTAAGTTTAGCTGGGTAGAGATTAAGTGAAAATCATGATCATGAAAAACATGAAGGTGGATTGCACGAAAAGCATTAGTTGCTGGTATCATTTTCCTAGTATACAAGTTGGACCACTGTCTTTTGCAAACCACACATTCCATTTAAGATGAAAAAGAGCAAATCTTAAAACAGAACCTCTCTTTTCTGATTGCTCTGAACATCTTTCTTCTGAATTAATTGAATATCAGAAGGAATTAAGGTGGGCAGGCAGTGGCTGTGTTTTTTTTTCTCCTTTCTATTCCAAACTCTTTCATCTTAAAGATATCTACATGCTCTTCTATTTGGGAATAGCTTGGGAATGCAAATTAATCTGCATTAATTTACTATTGTTGTTTCGAAGAGCTTCAATTTACGAAAGTGGAACCAGAAATTTGCACTGAAATCTGGCTGAACAACTCTCTGTGTTATTCTTCATAATATAGTTTATTTTTTCAAAGCCATATTTTAAAGTTGAAATGCAATTTTGGGATATATTTCATCATTTTCATGCATCTTTGTCTTCAAAATAAATCACCTTGTAACTGCCTCACTGTAAAATGAAAGAAACTTGCCACATCTCATGCCTTGATTTAGATTAAGATGAACAGTATTTTATCCAGGAAAGAAGTGCAGAGAACAAAAGTTCTTCATGCTTTGTTATAATCTTTAAAAATTCACACATGCTATGTCAATTATATGCCATATTCAGTGATTCATGTTTTTCCTAATAAGGAGGGACATAATTTGAAAACAGCTAGTGTGACATCCTTTAAGTACTCAAGTGAGCTAAAACTCAATCTGGAAAACTTTCAAATACAACTGTCCCTATTTAAGTGAGCAAAAATAAACTCATATTATACCAGAAAAGTTTAATATCTTCAGTTCAGTATACAGCTAATGTGACTATGCTGTGGGATATCTCTGAAGAAAAGGTTACCTCGTTTAAGCAATATTCTTTTATGGGAAACGCCTTTGAAATCAATACTGCAGATTTGGGCAGATATAACCTTTCTGAGGAATTAATATACTTCTCTGTTGTATTCTATAGATTTTTAAAATCATTCTGAAAAAAAATATATATATACATATATATATATATTTTACTAGAATTCCACCTTACATTTTCCCTGTCTTGTAGTAAATTCCTATTTTAAAAATTCAAAGTACAAAACCTGGGAACAGATAAGGAGGCATAGAACCAGGAAAGCATCTTTGTTTTTCCTGTTTCAAATATTTACCAAAAACTTAAAAAAAATAAAATAAAATAAAAAAACCCACCCCCATTGCCTCATTCTCAAACTTAAAGATCATGAAGTCACTTATAAAGTAACAAATACCAAATCCTCTACCTCCCATCCATGTGTTGATTATCAATATATTACCCTCTTAAATTAACTGTTAAAATAACTATAATACCCTTTGGCACTAACATACATTAACTGTAGAAAGTATCCTGAGCATCTGAAAAAAAGGAATATGTGCTTCTGCTACAGGACATAGTACTGTCTTGCTAAAAACACGAATGTTTTTGAAGTAAGCTTCAGCTTAAGATCAAACCCAGAGTACTGCATTCAGCTCTTGGACCCCCAACATAGAAGTACATGGACATATTAGAGAGAGTCCAGAGAAGGGCAATGAGGATGATCAGAGGGCTGAAACGCCTCTCCTATGAGGACAGATTGAGAGAGTTGGCCTGTTTGGCCTGAAGAGAAGGCTCCAGGGAGACCTTATTGCAGCTTTTCAATACTTAAGGGGGGCTTAAAAAAAATAAATAAAAAAAAATGGAGACCAACTTTTTACTTAGGCAGATAGTGATAGGATAAGAGGGAACAGTTTTAAACTGAAAGAGGGGAGAATTTGTTTGGATGTTTGGAGGAAATTCTTCACTCAGAGGGTGGTGAGACACTATAACAGGTCACCCAGAAAAGTTGTGGTTACCTTAAATACCCTGGGGATGTTCAAGGACAGGTTGGATGAGGCCCTGGACAACCTGATCTGGTGGATGATATCCCGGACAATGGCAGGGTGGTTGGAACTAGATTATCTTTAAGGTCTCTTCCAATCCAAACCATTCTATGATTCTATGATTCTATGATTTGCCATATGTGTAATGAGTGGGATGACAACAACAGGAGTCCTTCAAGAAACAGAATGAAAACTAAACATTTATTTTTGTTCCACTTCAGTTTCTGAAGGATATCTTATATTTTATTCTATTTATAATGTACTGTATGAAATACAAATACAATTTCTAAAGCTGTTGTTTATAGATAGAGAAATAAGCAGGCATACATGTGTTAGCACATTAACACTTGACAAACACAGAAAAGTTTTGATAACAGAATATGGTCCTTTTCTTCTTTCTTCATATTTTGCAGACTTTTCAGTTTCTTGCTTTTGGCTTCCTTGTTTGTACCTTCTCCTAGAAATTTCATCCAAATTTTATTTATTTATTTATTTACTTATTATGGTTGTCCAATATTTCCAGATATTAAACCTTCTAACTACTGTAGTTGCAAAAGCTACTGTAACCACTGACCATCCGTAGGTCATGTGCTGTGAAGAAATTAACTTTTTGCACTCATGTGCAAGTGTTAATGTTCAAAGGTACAATAGCTATAAAGCAGTAAATGGATTTGCTACACATTCATGCAGTAATCTTACATGCATTGCTATATATATATAACTTAAATATTAGGTCTGATGTGTCACTGTATTGATGGGTTTACTCTCTCCTAACAGACAACCAGAAATTCTGGGTGAAATACAGAACTCTGACTTCTAATAAATTGGTCTTTTACAAAAAAATGTAATTTTACACACTAATTGATATTATATTACAAAGACAAAGCTTTCTTATGTGTGTAGAAAAGATATTATCCTCTTAATTGGTCTTAATGTGAAGCAGCTCACAAACACTATAAAGAACAAACAAGGGAAAATGTGTAAGTAAGTTGCACTTGATCTTGGACTGGTCTCTCTACATTTGAGACATCAGATTATATGGGGAGATAAGGCTGCTAGTAATAAAATATAAATTATACGTGGAAAGTCTGACCTAACTACAGTTAGTACACCAGTAGTGAGAACTAACCCACATAATTAAAGAGGTATACTGTCTGTAATGAGGACATTGATTCAGCTGCAAAGTATGAAAACCTACAGATAGAATGGTGTTGTGTTATTCTTATTTTCTTTGCTCTTTGTTGAGGTCTAACCTGGCAGGTAGCTGTTCACTTCCCTTCCAGTCTTTCCCCTCCCTCCCAGTGGAATGGGGGAGAGAATCAGAACAAACAAACAAACAAACAAACAAAAAAACTCATTGGTTGAGATAAAGACAGTTTAATAGGACTGAAAAGAAAAGGAAATTATGATGATGATAATGATGATAACATAATGTACAAAGAAAGTGATGCACAATGCAGTTGCTTATCACCTGCTGAGCAATGCCCAGCCCATACCCGAGCAATGGTTTCCCCCACCCTGGCCAGCTCCCCCCCTGCTTTATTGTTCAGCATGACACTATGTAATATGGAATATCCCTTTGGCCAGTTTGGGTCAGCTGCCCTGATTCTGTCACCTCTCAGCTTCTTGCGCAACCGCAGCCTCCTTGCTGGCAGGGTAGTATGAAAAACTGAAAAGACCTTGACTTGTTGTAAGCTCTGCTCTGCAATAACTAAAACCTGTGTTATCAGTACCATTCTTATCCTAAATCCAAAACACAGCACCATATCAGCCACCAGGAAGAAAATTAACTCTACCGTAGCTGAAATCAGGACACTTTTATATCCTGAAATTCTTCACAAGGCTCAGGATTATAATTCGTACTTCCTGTGTGAATATACCTGCTGACGAACAGAAACTGTATGCATCAACTGAAAGGCTTTATGAATAGAATAAATAATAATGAAATTATAATAAAAAATAAAAAGAGAGTTTTTAATTAATTAGATTATTTAAAAAGAAATCTAACAAATTGCAACAGAGTGGAAGGAAGAAAAAGGAAAGATGCATTTCATATAATTCACAAGTTTTTGAAAGTCATCTTATTATTCAACAGAGTGACATGGCATGTACAATGTGTTTCTGTATTTCACCTACAGCAGAAAACAGTACTTCCTTCAAGATGTTTTAAAAGAAATAATAAGGAATGGTTCCAAGGATGAAACAAATTTATATCACTTAGGGCTTAAAGTATATTTTATTTTCATGAGTTAAGAAGACCTTTGCTTTCCTCATTAGTTTCAGAATGAAACAGAGTCACAGATCAGGGAACAGGTCACCTTAAAGAAGAAAAACAAAACATGCAGACTGCCACAAGTGTTATTGCACTTTCTTTTTGTAATATTGGTATATAATTATATTTTGTTTCTGTTAAGAACTTTTCCCTGTGAAATTGTGTTTGCAATAAAAATGTTTTTAGTTGTTTTAATTTTCCTATAGATTTTGTTCTCCCATGTGGACAAATAATTTTAAAGATGGAAGTATTTTGAATAACATAATTTTTCCCTGGAGTGAATTACAATTTTGCAAAAGTGCTGAGAGAAAATGTAGTAAAAAGAGGAAGTTACAATTTTAATGTTTTTTTGTTTGTTTGTTTGTTTTTCAGTACAATAACTGTTGTTTTTATTATTATTAAATAATGATTACAGAATCACAGAATAACACAATGTTAGGGATTGGAAGGGACCTTAAAAGATCATCTAGTCGAATCCCCCTGCCAGAGCAGCAACACCTACATCAGGTCACAGAGGAACGTGTCCATGCGGGTTTTCAATGTCTTCAGGGAAGGAGATTCCACACCTGCCCTAGGCAGCCTATTCCAGCACACCTGCCCTACGCAGCCTGGATGGCAGCACAGCCTTCCGGAGTGTCAGTCACTCCTCCCAGTTTAGTGTCATCAGCAAACTTGCTGACAGTGCACTCTATTCCCTCATCCAAGTCATTGATGAATATATTGAATAACACTGGTTTCAGTACCCCAACCCTTGAGGGACTCCACTAGATGCAGGCCTCTAACTAGACTCTGTCCCATTGACCACAACCCGCCGGCTTCTTCCCTTCAACCACTTCACAGTCCACCTTGCTACCTGAACATCCAGACCACACTTCCTCAGTTTAGCTGCAAAGATGCTGTGGGAGACGGTGTCAAATGCTTTACTGAAATCAGGATAGACCATGTTGACTGACTTTCCATCATCTATCTACCTGGTTATGTCCTCATAAACAGCTATCAGGTTGGTCAAGCATGACTTCCCCTTGGTGAAGCCACGTTGACTGCCCCGAATGACCTTTTTATTCTTTAAATGCCTAGAGAAAATGCCAAGGATAAGTTGTTCCATCACCTTTCCAGGGATGGAGGTGAGGCTGACTGGTCTATAGTTACCTGGGTCCTCCTTCTCGCCCTTTTTGAAGACTGGAGTGACGTTTGCTTTCCTCCAGTCCTCTGACACCTCTCCCATTCCCCACAACTTACCAAAGGTGGTGGGGAGTGTCTTAGCAATAACTTCCACCATCTCCCTAAGCCCCCATGGGTGCATCCCATCAGGACCCATGGAGTTATGGATGTTCATCTTACTTAATTTTTCCTTAACCCAGTCCTCATCAACTGAGACAAACTCCTCCTTTATTCTAACTTCCTATGGGGCCTCAGTGGTATGGGGCTCCTCAGGACAGTCTCTGGCATTATAGACAGAGACAAAGAAAGCATTCAGTAACTCTGCCTTCTCTTTATCTTCTATTACCAGGGCATCCACCTCATTCATCAGTGGGCCTACACTGGGTCTGGTTAGTTAGTTAGTTTTATCTGCAGTGTATTTGAAGAAGCCCTTTCTGTTGTCCTTGACTACTCTTGCAAGGTTTAATTCTAAGGAGGCCTTAGCACTCCTAGTTTTCTCTCTACATCCTCTGACAACAGTCTTATATTCCTCCCAAGTCTCTAGCCCCTTCTTCCAATAAGAGGGCCTAAGAATGATGAAGAGGGACTCTATCAGGGAGTGTAGTGATAGGATAAGCAGTAATGTCTTTAAACAAAAAGAGAGTAGATTTAGATTAGATATAAGGAAGACATTCTTTACTCAGAGAGTGGTGAGGAGCTGGAACAGGTTGCCCAGAGAAGTTGTGGATACCCCATCCCTGAAAGTGCTCAAGACCAGGTTGAATGGAATGTTGAGCAACCTGCCTGTTTGAGAACACGCCTGTCCTGCCATTATTCTCTGACACATAATTTACAAAATATAACCTGTTCATTGATTCGGCTCATTCATACTTCTATGGCTTCTTTTTTCTTCTTTTTCTTCACCTTTGTTCTCATATTGTAACTTTTTTCCTTCTCCTACTCATTTAAGTCTGCATCAGGCATTACATTTCCTGTAGACATTTCCTGCCTCAAAACAATATTATCAGTACTAGCGATTTGCTATCTCTGGGAACGTACTTTCAATTTGCCTCTGTAATAAGCTCTCCAGACCTTTCTAGGTGTTCATGTTTCATAATCTTTCATCCTTCTAAATCCTCCTTTCCTCCAGTCTTTATTAGTATCCTCCTTCCCCCCCCCCCCTCCCCAACTTGTTTCTGTTGTCTTTACTTTTTCCCTCTGGATACCTTCGTGATCCTTTCAAGAGTTAAAATACACATCTTAGTTCAAATTAAGATGATAAAACATGTAAAAATATAAATTTCATAGTAAAAATAGGAATTTAAAAGAAAAATTAGCAAACAAACTGTACTAGGCTTCTGGGATGGCTTATTTCAACAGGAGTGGTTGACATGAGGTGTTAGGATTGTTAGGAACTAGAAAACATACATGTGGTCAGAAAAGGATCAGTAGAGGTAGATAGAGGTAGATGAAAACAGAGAGAACAGGTCTGAAAACAAGATTCTTTGCACATATATATTGACTCTATTGAATTTGATGGAAAAATGCTAGACTATATCAGCTAAAGGCCTGGCCATACAACTTAAGAAATGACTGAGAACATCAAGAAAAAATGTTTAGAGGTGATCAAAATTAGTGGGGCTATGAAGATTATTTTAGCAAACTAGTTATGAAATGAATACATGGAATGTATGTGGTTGTGAATAGGAAACTGCGGTTGTCAGGATGAAGGATAGTGAAAGCACATCTGAGATGATTATTTTCTAAATCTAAATTGCTCATTTCAAGCGCCTAACCTTTTAATCTTCTGTGTAAGTATAATTATGCATTTGCAGCTTTGTGATATATGCAAAAACTGTAGGAGGACATCTGGTGAACCATTTTGCAGGACAGAATATCTATATTCATGAGTAGTTTCAAATGCCAGAGGGTCTGTAAACATAGGGAACAGTGGTAGAGTCTACTGGGTTGCTGTTAAGGAAATCAGTGTCACCAGGGCAGTTCTTATGCAAAGACTAAGTGTATAAAAAACTGACAGAAAACAAAAAACAAACAAATAACCAAAAATAAACTAGTGCTTACTGTAAGCAAAACATGGATTTCTGTCTGGGATAAGATTCAGTAATTTTACCTAAAGTTCTGCAAACTCTGAGGAATTTAGAAATTTTCATTTTATTTCTTTTTAACTGGAAAAAAAATAAATTAACCAAACCAAACCAAACAAAAACACACTAAAAACAAAACAAAACAAAACAAAACAAAACAAAAACTCCGGAGACTTATACAGACCTTTGGAGATTTATAATTCTGTGTACTTTCTGCTTTGTGTCCTTTATCTTTTGTTTCCATTCCATAACAGTGCTGTCATTTTGCAGTTTTTTGCAACAATACTCACCATATCTAATTCTACAGTAGTGATACCTGTGATATCTTAACAAAACTTTTGCTGTCACACTTGTAATCATTTTTATATACTGTAGACAAGAATATAAATACCTAAATGAACACTGTTATTGAAAGAAACTTAGTAGAATATGCAGAAATCTTTTGTCAGTGATATTTTATTTTGTCTCACTTTGTGTATGTTATTGTATGTTTTCCAATTTTTTCATGTTTATATTCTTGAAGTTTTACTTTCTGTTCATAGAAACATATTAAAAAATATTTCTTCTTCAATAGTGTAAAAAAGTAATTAATACCTACTAGGGTATGTGAAAGGAGAGTGGCTGCTCCTTTAACGGTCAATGTCTAGGACATTTTCAATGCAAAAAGTGATAATAAGAAAAAGAGGAAGCCATAAACAAAACACACAAGCAGACAAACTGAAAATGATAAGGGAAATAATGATGAGAACCAAACCTGATCAGTCATACTCATTGACAAGGGCAAATGTGTGTGAATGTCCTGACCTAGGACCGTAGCAATGGGGAAACTAAGGGGAAAACGTGGAAACCATAAACGAAATACACAGAAAAAACAGACCAGACAAAAAAAGCATGGAGAAAAGAAACAAACCTTGCAGGTCACACTGACTTGTGGGCAATCAAGAATCTACAGATGCCAGGAAGAAGAATCCAAAGAAAGTCCCGGAGGATCAACTTGGACTTTGTAACTGATGAGACTGTGAACCAGAAGGTCCCCAGGCTGGGAGGGGTACAGGAACCAGTACAGCTCTGTGTAGCCATGGGGGTTCATGCAGAAGGAGTGGGGAAGAACAAAGTGGGGACAGACAGAATGGGGCTTAAAGGGAACCAATGGTGAATAAGATGGTGTGGTCAATATGCTTGTCTGGCTGAGCCCTACCCTGACCACTGCAGTCTATCTTATCTCATTATATAATCTCATTCTCTATGTGTGCTGCAAGGATTCAGTGCCAGCTGCCAGTCAGGTGTGCATGTTTGTGTGCGTATGTCTGTCCCTAGCCTATGGTGCCATACTGGAGCCAGAGAAGATTTTTACCTCCAGTCACATGGATGGGAGTGGTATGTGTCCCAGGAAGCAGCTACTGGACAGGGGTGAAAAGGCATGAGTGAGACAAGCAAGTCTCTGCACTGGTGACTGGAGCAGGACTGTGGGTCACAGCCTGTGCTGATGTGCGTGGTGTGTGTATGTGCATTTGTTAGTAAACTTTAAGCTGGACTGGCTGGTGAGTAGCAGGGGCCTCAGGTACTGGCCAAGGTACCAGGCACACAGGAGGTCTGTGTGGTATGTCCAGAGTTATGTGCATGCTGCATGTGTACAGTAAGAATCAAGCTGGATCAGCTGGCAAGCGGGGAACCCATGGGACAGATGAGAGGCCTGAGGTACAGGCAGGAGTGCAGGGCAGGCAGAGGAGCTATGATGGTGCAGGGGAGATCATTAAAGGCCTTTCATTAAGTGACTTAAAGGGGCCCTACAATAAAGGAGGGACTCTTTATCAGGACAAGGAGTGATAGTTTTAAACTAAAAGAGAGTAGCTTTAAATATTAGACATGAGGAAGAAATTCTTTACTATCGGGATGGTGAGGCAATGAAACAGGTCAACCAGAGAAGATGTGGATCCCTGCAAGTGTTCAAGGCCAGGCTGGATGGTGTTTTGGGCAACCTGATCTAGTGGGAGGTGTCCCTTTCCATGGCAGGGGGTTTGGAACTGGATGATTTTTAAGGTTCTTTCCAACTCAAAGCATTTCATAATTCTATGATTCTATGAAATACGTGTGTGCTGGTGAGCCTGGAGACATCATGCTTGTGCTTGTACCTTCTGTCTCTGCCAGCCCAAGAAGGACTGGGCTGTCTATGCTTATGTTTTCTGTGAGTCTTGTGTGTAGGTGAATAGTTTTTTCAGCAATACAGTTGATTGACATACAATCACTGCTGTGTATAAACAGTGAAAGGCTCTGCTTGAGGAGTCCAACAGGTAACATGATGGTCCTTATCTTCAGTGCCAGTACTTTTGCAAATGTTACTTTGTCATGTAACATTTACAAATGTTAATGTCATAACTCTTTTATGACTATATTAGTTTTGGAAGCATACAGATTTTCATTTTCATATTACTAGCCCACCAGTAGTGAGCTTTTCAGACTCTAGTATACTACAGGCTTTTATGACATGGTTTTAAGACTTGGTGAGTTACTAGTCTAAAGAACAAAAATGACTTTTATGCATGCTGCTGCCCCGTACACTGTAATGTAGATGACCTAAAATATTTTTCTATTCAACAGTACTCCCTGAAACTTTTTCCCAACAATATAGTAAACCACACGGCATTTGTGGCTATGATGTTTGTGACAGTAATAAGAACCATTTGCTCAGTTAAAATACTTGGCGGTCTACATAACTTTCATTTCAGAAAAAAACAAAACAAAACAAAACAAAAAACTCTTGAGCTTTTCTTCTGATATTCAGGTGAGAGTGCTCAAAGAGCTTTGCTTAAGATTGGGTGGAAAACAACATATAGCGGACAGCAATATGTGAGAGCACAAAGCCCATTTCTGTGCAGGCATTTCTGAAGAGAGTTACCAAGAAAACTGGGTACTTGCTTTGAATGCTGCTTGGGCATGTTTCTCTCTGGTAAAGGATACATACATACACACATATATATATATATAAATATATATATATTACTTTATTATTTTCTCTCATACGATGAATAAAAACATTTGTTTATTTTCAAACAAGGGATCTTTGGAAAGTGTCAAGTGCATTTCATTACACACTGAGGAATTCTAGCTGCCTTACAAATTTTGGGTAACTGACCTACTGTGCTGTACAAATGAAATAATAAGTAGGTCATTATTTAACACAATAAAGTGAAGATATGAAAATATCAAACTTATTGCCAAAAATAATTGTCACATTCAGCCTCTTTATGTTTGGTTCTCTCATATGGCCAGAGCATCAGAAAATGAGAAGTCACAATAAGATGCAATGTTCTCTTCTAGAGAGCCTCTTCTAAAAGGCTTCTGTGGGAAAATCGTGATCCAGCAAAACAACCCAGGACAGTGTTCCTCTTTCCAGGCAATTGTCTTTGACATTATGAGCAACGATTATCAGGCTCATTGCCTAAGCTTGCCAATGTAGCTTTGAATACAAATAAATTATAAAGCAATTGTCAAGAGACTATATTTGAGATTCTTCTTCTTCTTCTTCTTCTTCTTCTTCTTCTTCTTCTTCTTCTTCTTCTTCTTTCTTTTCTTCTTCTTCTTCTTCTTCTTCTTCTTCTTCTTCTTCTTCTTCTTCTTCTTCTTCTTCTTCTTCTTCTTCTTCTTCTTCCCCCCCCCTTTTTTTTTTCTTTTTTTATTTTTCTTTTCCAAAAATACAAACAAATTATATCCAGAAATTTCACTTCTCTCTTCAGCTGCCTCTTTATTCCAGCTGACCTGGAATACCTCTAACAATTTTGCAGTGGATGGGAAGGATTGGTATATGAGCAAAGTAAACCAATAGATCTAGGAGAGGTAAACTTACTGTAAAACAGGGGTAAGGAGTATATGCACATTTTAGCACTCTTTGAAGTTAAATCTCAGAAATAGTTGAAATAATATTATCAGTGCAGCAATACCATTAATTACAGTCCAGACTAATTCCTCTACCATTATGAGAATTGCTCTGTATTGATGTACATAGTGCAGGATAGCATTTGCGCCCTATCAAGACTGTTAAACCTTCTCTAACCTGACCGGGTGTACTGGGATGGAGTTGCGATGGAGTCAATTTTCTTCATGGTAGATGGTATGGTGCTATGTTTTGGATTTTTTGATGGAAATTGTTTTTTAGTTATTCTTGAAAGGTGCTTATAGAATCACAGGATCACAGAATCACAGAATGGCCAAGGTTGGAAGGGATCTTTGAAGATCATCTAGTCCAACCATCCTGCTGAGCAGGATCACTTAGAGCATGTTGCACAGAATGGCATCCAGGTGGCTTTTGAATATCTCCAGAGAAGGAGACTCCACAGACTGTCTGGGCAACTTGTCACAGTAAAGAAGTGTCCTCTCATATTCAGCTGGAACTCCCTGAGCTTCAGTTTATGCCTGTTGTCTCTCGTCCTCTCACAGGGCACAACTGAAAAGAGACCTGCTCCATCCTTTTGACACCCTCTCTTCAGATATTTATGTACATTGATGAGGTCTACCCTCAGTATTCTCTTTTCCAGGCTAAACAGGCCCAGTTCTCTCAGCTTGTCCTTCTATGACAGGTGCTTCAGTCCTCTAATCATCTTCATAGCCCTCCTCTGGACTTGCTCCAGTAGTTCTATGTCCCTCTTGAACTGGGGAGTCCAGAACTAGACACAATACTCCACATGTGGCCTCAACAGGGCTGAGCAGAGGGAAGGACAACCTCCCTTGACCAAAGAGTCAAAAGTCTTTTCAAAAGTCTTTTCTAGAGTCAAAGTCTTTTCTGTTCTCACATTACCAAGAAGACACTACTTTACTCCCCATCAATGAGTGATGTTCGTCCACATCCTGGGAAGCAGGGCCTCAAAATGCATAATGGTTATTCGGAAGGACAGCCCCCTCCCCCATGAGAGCCCACCTTTTTATTGTGGCATTGTGTGACATTGTATGGTATGGAATATCCCTTTGGTTGGTTTAGGTCAGCTGCCCTGGCGATGTCCCCTCCCCATCACTTGCCCACCCCCAGCCTGCTGGCTATTGGGGCTTGAAGGGAGTCCTGATGCTGTGCCAGTACTATGCAGCAATAGACACAACACTGGAGTGATACCAGTGCTGTTCCAGATACGAGCGCAGAGCACAGCACTGTGTGGGCTGCTGCAGGGAAAGATGACTCCATCCCAGACAGACCCAGCACAAGTACTTACAACAGACTGTAAACAAATTTGTTCTAACACACTCTAGACAGATCTGTTGGTATCTCAAACTTTCATGCCCAATCTTGGGCATCAATAGGATAGTCGAGGTTTAAGCCTGCAGGCAGCTAAACACCACACACCTTTTTCACTCACTATTCCCAGCAGTGGGGTGTGAGAGGGAACTGAAAAGTACAAGAAATCCTAGATCAAGTTAAGGACAGTTTAATAAGAAAGGCAAATAGTAATACATCATAATCAAAACAACAACAGAAAGAATAATAATAATAATAAAAAAAAAAAAAGTGATGCACCATACTCAAAATGCTCTCCACCAGCTGTTATGAAGGTTATGCAAAGGGATCTGGATAGACTAGACTAATAGGCCAAGTCCAATTGCATGATGTTCAACAGGGGTAAGTGCCGAGTACTGGACTTGGGCAATAACCCCATGCAGCAATACAGGCTTAGGGAAGAGTGACTGAAAGGTTGTCTGGCTGAAAAGGACCTGGCAATACTGTACAACAGCTATCTGAGCATGAGCCAGCAATGCGCCCAGGTGTCCATGGAAGCATTCTGGCCTGCAATATAAACAGTATGACCAGGAGGACTAGGGAAGTGATTATCCGATTGTATGTGGCACTGGTGAGGATACACCTCAAATATTGTGTTCAGTTTTGGGTCCCTCTCTACAAGGATATTGAGTTGCTCGAGCATGTGAAGAGAAGAGCAACAAAGCTGGTGAAAGGACTAAGAAACAGGACTTACAAGGAGTGGCTGAGGGTACTGTGCTTATTTAGGCTGGAGAAAAGGAGGCTGAGGGGAGACAGCATCACTCTCTACAACTACCTGAAAGAAGGTTGCAGTGAGGAGGATGTTGGTCTCTTTTCTCAGGTGAGAAGTGATAGGATGTGAGAAAACAGCTTCAAATTGTGCCAGGGGAGGTTTAGATTGGACATTGGGAATGATTTGTTCATGGAAGGGGTGATCAAGCATTGGAACAGGCTTCCCAGGGAAGTAGTGGAGTCACCATTCCTGGAGGTATTTCAGAGACATGTGGACATGGCACTAAGGGACGTGTTATTGATGGGTCGTAGTCAACCAAGCTGATGGTTGGACTTGATGACCTTGAAGGCTTTCTTCAACCAAAATGATTCTATGATTCTAAATAGGCTAATATGAAGAGACATATTTCTTGTTCAACTACAATGTAATACTTTGGATTTTTTTATAACCTCAGAGGTGATAGACTTTTTAAATATGAACTGAATTTAAATTTTAAATAATATCAAACAATAATGTAATACTATACAGCTACCTAATTTTCACATGTATTACTTATCACACACAAAAAAAAAAAATAATGAAAAATCCTTGAATGTTGGTGCTTGTAGCCATACTGAGAAATCTCCCCTTTATTTAATGTATTGCAAGTTCATAAGAAAATTTACGGACTTTTCAATACATTTAGCTACGGTGTTCTTTCTTTACTGTGTTTCAAATTATGGGAAGGTAGATTATCAAAACAGTTACCCTTTAATTTTTCAATACACTGGAACATTTTCAGTTTTGGCATACTTCTTAGAGTTTATTTATTATTTTTATTTTCACAAATATCAAAGGAGTAGTAAGATTAGAGTTGTAGATCTCATACTGGAACCAAAATAATTTTTAAAGGATGTTTGATTTTCAAATGCTAAATGACATTGTATTTTACTTGAACATTTTTAATGATATGGCAATGAAAGGCATGTATCAAACAACTTTCTATGTAAACCTTCCTTCAGATAAATCAGATAAACCCTCATTCAGAATAAATCAAAATAAATGTCAATCTTTTCAATGGTACCCTGTGACAGGACAAGAGGCAACAGGCACAAACTGAAGCACAGGGAGTTCTGGGTGAATATGAGAAAACATGTCTTTACTGTAAGGGTGACAGAGCACTGGAACAGGTTGCCCAGAGAGGTTGTAGAGTCTCCTTCTCTGGAGATATTCAAGACACCTGAAGTGATCCTGTACAATGTGCTCTAGGTGATCCTGCTCGGCAGGGGGGTTGGACTAGATGATCTCCAGAGGTCCCTTCCAACCTTGGCCATTCTGTGTCTGTGTTTATGTGATACAGAGTATATTTTTTATGAATTTTTGCCTTTTGCCTGACTCAGACAAGGGTGGGATAAACATATATATTTTAAAATGTTGATTTTTTTTTATTATAATAAATATCCAATTTTTTATTTTTTTTCTCTTAAGTGGCTACTTTGCTACTGTGTGCCACTCCAGCCAGCCAGAGAGAATATATCAATATTAAAGACTGATCTCAGACATTATAAGACCCATCATAGTGTTCAAAACCATTATGTGCTTTATGTTTTAAATTAGGTACTCATCAAATAAACACTTAATTATCACATATGAAAAAAAGATACGGTATGTATAGATGGTATGTATAGTTAGATGATTTGGAGATTGCCACCCTAAAATACAGGTTTCTGGAATTAATTAGTGCATTTTAAATGTTAAGATTCTGCAAGAGAATAATTTTCTACTAATTTTGAAAATTCTCACTGAATGCTCAGTAGCACCTGAATAGCTCAGTATCCAGTGTTTTGGGTTATTTAGGATGTACAAAGCCCAGCTTTGTATCATCTTCAGCTGTAGTTGATAACTCTTATCACTTTCTCCACTGTGGATCATGGCGTCATGATGCTAGCTGCTCAATAAACTAGAAAAAGACAGAGGCCAAACATTACAGTACAGCTTAAGTGATTTGCCCAGCTTCTCATGGGAACTGTGTGGCACAAGCATGTCTAAAATCCAGGTCTTTAGACTTCTCTGGAGAGTACAGCACACTCACCATGCTGTTATTTGGAAATCTTCCACTTCTTGCTTCAGATTAATTATCTTAAATACAATAATCCTTCATTGTGTAATCTTGGGTCATCATCATGAATTCTTTTAACTTTACCTAAGAAGATGTTGTGGTTTAGCCCAGCTGGCAGCCAAACACCACACAGCCGTTCGCTCACCCTCCCCCCTCCCTCTCCGGGACAGGGGAGAGAAACGGGAAAGTGAAGCCTGTCAGTTGAGATAAAGACAGTTTATTAAGACAGGGAAAAAAAAAAAAAAAATAATAATAATAATAGTATTAATAGTAATAATGTGTACGAAATAAGTGATGCACAATGCAATTGCTCACCACCCGTTGACCGATGCCCAGCCTATCCCCGAGCAGCCGGCCCCCCACCCCGGCTAGCCACCCCTATATATTGTTCAGCATGACGTCAGATGGTATGGAATACCCCTTTGGCCAGTTTGGGTCAGCTGTCCTGGGTCTGTCCCCTCCCAGCTCCTGCTGCACCCCCAGCCTGCTCGCTAGTAGGACAGAGCGAGAAGCTGAAAAGTCCTTGGCTTGGTGTAAGCACTGCTCTACAACAATTAAAACATCAGCATGTTATCAGCGCTCTTCTCATTCTAATCCAAAACATAGTACCCTGCCAGCTACTAGGAGGAAAATTAACTCTGTCCTACCTGAAACCAGGACAGAAGAACAGCCTGATTATGCATTCAAAAACTTTCATTATGTTTAGATACATGAAGTGACCCCTTATTCTGATAATCCTCTGTTTTAAAAATATTATTTCTGCATCCGGCTTGATGATATCATCAGTATTATCATTTTCAGAGTTAACAGGCCAGTTCTCTAATGCACAAGCTAATATATAAATAGATGGCAGTTATATGTTTTTACCCTGTAGTGATACCACTTTTTTTGTCTCTATCCTCACCCCTCATATCCTATTCCTTGGTTTGCTTTACACTCTACTGCTATGTCTACCAGGGCCTTCTGTGGCTCGTGCAGTCAGCATTTCCATTCATGGCAGAATCTGACCCTGTTTCCTTCCACTCTTTGCTCCAGCATCACCATCATTAAGAACACAGAGGGACCAGGCTTCCATGGTTGTTGGACATCAGGATACTCAGTTTCATAGGGGAAAAAACAAACAAACAAACAAACAAACAAACAAAAACTCTTCCCTGCAGACATGTAGTGAGACAATTTATTTCACCTGCCAGGCACTAACACCTAGGTAACTGTACATCATAAGTTGCCGAAACATGACTTTACTAAATCTGGCTTGATTTTACATGGCTATCAACGACAAATATGTAATTTATGTGTAATGACTCTTGAATTTGTAGTCTTCTAGAAAATCTCTGGAGACAACAGAATTCCTGAAGGAGAAATGTTGTGATTTGTGTGTGTGTGTATTTTGGTTTTGTGTTTTGTTGTTGTTGTCGTTGTTTTCTTTTTGTTTTTGTTTTGTATAAAATAAATTATTTATTTTTTTACTATTCTGTTCTCAGAATAGCTGACATAGCTTAAAGATGCAGCAATAGCTGGTATATGGCAGAGAGCCAGCAGAATATTGCAACACTTGCTTTTTTATTTTTTATTTATTTTTTTGACACCAAGCTATTAGCAGCTGAAGAAAGTGATTGTATAAGGGTTGGCATCAGGAAACTTGAAATCATACTCTTTCCATAGACCAAAGAAGTACTCCTCAACCAATTTCCTCTTGGCTTTAGTATGTCATACATCTTATTAACAAGTATAATTAAAAAAAAAGAAAAAGAACTAGTTACTGTACTTTCCCATTGCAAAATATTTTTTTCCTTCAATATATAGGATTTTCCTTACAAAGTTATAGTCATTCAGATTGTAAAATGAGTGATACAATTTTCTGATCTCCAGGGTGTTAAGGGCTATGTATTTCATTATATTACAGAGTAAAAATGGAACTTCATACTGTTATAAATGACATGATTCCAGCTTACAAATGTGATTCACTTGATCTGCTTTCATGACTGCTTTTTCAGTCTTGAAAGGTTTTGAGATGTTGTATTTTGCCATTTGCATATATGTATACATATAAAGCTATTTAGATGAAATTTAGATATATTTTTAATGATTTTTATCTCTTTCTTGGTGTTCTGTAGTGATGAAGTCCTGGATACTGGCAGTAGTAATTTAATTTTATGTGCTATGAGAAACTCTGGCATAGAAAAAACAAACACAACAACAACAACAAAAAGCACCCTTGAATTAGAATTAAAGGGAAGGGGGAGATAATATGATGAAAAGGGCTCAAGGGTTGAGATAAGAACAGGGAGATCACTCAACAATTATCGCGATGAACAGAATACTCAGCACAGGAAGATTAAAAAAAAAAATTACTTATTACTAGCAAGCTAGGGCAGTGAGAAACAAAGAAAACAAACTAAAAACACCTTAACCCATCCACCCTCTTGCACCATCTCCTTTCCCTGAGCAACATAGGGGATCAGGGAATGGGGGCTGCAGTCAGTCCCTAACACTACATCCCTGCCTCTCCTTCACGGTCACTCTCTGCTCCTGCTCCAGTGTGGGGTCCCTCCCACAGGATACCACCCTTCCCAAACTGATCCTGCATGGACTTCTCACAGGCAGCAGCTCTGCAAGAACTGCTCCAATATGGGTCTGTACCACGGTGTCCATCTGTCAGGAGCGAACTGCTGCAAGAACTAAAACATTGAAATGTTTCACCAGAGCGTTCTGCTTCTGCTTGTACAGTAAAATGCCCTCTGTAGTGGGTTTATGTGGCAAGGTTCTGGTAGTGAGGTGCTGACTGAAGGGGTGGCCCCGTGAGAAGAATCCAGAAGCTGCCCCATGTTAGGTAAGGACCAGTTTCAGGTGTCTCTTAAGGGACCCACTGCTACTAAGAGCTGAGACAATAAGCAATATTGTTTGCACCTCTGTGAGAAAATATTTAAGAAAGGGAAAAAACTGCTGTGCAACAGCAGCTGAGAGAGCAAGGAGTGAGAAACAACGTTGCAAACACCAAGGCCACTGAAGAAGCAGGGAGGAGGTGCCCCAGGTGCTGAAGCATTAGTTCTCTTATGGCCTGTGGAGAGATCCATGGTGGAACAGGTTTCCCCCCCAGCAGCCCATGAGTCCCACATGGAGCAGATCTCCATGCTGCAGCCCATGGAGGAGCCCCCGGTGGAGCAGGTGGATGTGGCCTGGAGGAGGCTGTGGGCCATGGAGAGCTCCCACAGGAGCAGGCCCTGGGCCAGAGATGTGGCCCGTGGAGAGGAGCCCACACAGGAGCAGGGGGCCTGGGGGGAGCTGCCGCCCGTGGGGGACCCGTGCTGGAGCAGTTTGCTCCTGGGGGATGGACCCCATGGTATGGAGCCATGTGGGAGAGTTCTTGAAGAGCTGCTGCCTGTGGGCAGCCCCCACAGGATCAATTTGGGAAGGATGGCATCCTGTGGGAGCGACCCCACACTGTGATAACAAAACCATGTCTGTTCCTGCTATTAAACTAAAAAGATAAGGAAAGAAAGAAAAAGGAAGGAAGGAAGGAAGGAAGGAAGGAAGGAAGGAAGGAAGGAAGGAAGGAAGGAAGGAAGGAAGGAAGGAAGGAAGGAAGGAAAAAGTATTGTCCTCATTTAATTTTGTGCTAGATCAAAAAATACTTTGTCATTTGACAAGTCATATTTTATTTTCCTTTTATTCATCTCTCTTAGTAGAATTTCTGTCTGTATACTCCCATTTTGCAGATGTTTGGGGAAGAGCAGGACAGGAGATGTCCTCATATTCTTTTGAATTAACTTAAATTCCCAGAGGAAGGTGTGGATGTGTGTTTTTTTGTGTGCAGACATATATATATTAGCCTTTTGTCCCATTTTTAATTATTTAATGCAAGTAATATAAATCTTTGACATTTTCTGCCCATATAATTTTAACCTTAACTTCAGTAGAAAGGGTGTTTTTTTTCCATTTCCTAAGCATCTAGTAACTCTGGACTTTATTTTATTTTATTTTTTGTTTGTTTGTTCTTCTAATTTTAAATTTTCCTTTTTTATAAGTGTTAATTATTGTTATTATTGCTGATTAGTTAATCATTACCTCAGAATCCTTAAAATATAAATAACTTATATCTGTGTCAAAAAACGTGTACTTAACGGCACCAATTCTGGAGAGATTTGTACATATAAAAAAATTACTAATGTGATTAAGTCCATTAACTTGAATTAACTTACTCATGTTTAAAGCAATATATGCTAGAGGGAATTGGCCCCATATGACTTTTACCCAGACAGTGTTCCATTAAATAAGCTGATGTTAAATAAATGTGCTATTTAATTAAATAAGCATAAGTATATAATATTATAAATTCATTCTTCCCCAGTTCTGTTTGGGATACATTCTCAAAAGCCCTTTAAAGAGGTTTTTAACACAGTCTGAACACGAAAATCCCCTGGACAATTTCCAGAAGCTGAAGTATTGTTCCACTTCTTGTATTTTATAATTTACATCTGTAGAAACAAGGTTCATCTGCATTTTTCTCCTGATAAAACAGATAGACCACATACTTGGATTTCCTTAAACTAAGCTAATTTCACAGACTTTATGAATCACTTAAATTAATCTTGAGAAATTAAGCAGATTTAAAATTACCCAGCCCCACTAGAATCACAGACATTACTTGCATAAAAGACTAAAAGTGAAAGAAATAAATCTATTACAACTGGAAATTAGAATCAAGATATTGATTTTGAACATAGAATTAAATTCTTAACTCCATTAGCACTTGAGGGTTTGTCCATTCTCTGTTTGGCCCTTCTGCATGTCTCCCAGTTTGAAGATTTATTTTTGGGGTTATTTTGCTTAGTGATCAAAGTTATTGATGAGCTGAGGAAGGAAAAAAAAATACTGGGAAGGTTAGGATAATCACTTTAATTTCAATGGAACTTTGTCCTAAAATTCTGTGGGGGCAGACATTTCCTGGCAAGTCACCACATAGGTACTAGCACAAAACCATATAAACTGAAAGGCAGAAACTAGACTATTTTCTCAGCTAGAATAAATAGCTATTTATTACTTTATGGAGCTTAGCTAATAGTGATAGGAGCATAATCCAGAACTGGAACTGTTTAGTACATAAAATATTTACAGAAAACAATCTCAATAAGACCTTATGCTACTACCACATGTTTTCACAAGTTCCAGTGAGATCCCTTGCTTCTTTCCAAAAGCTTCTGCTTTCTTACTTTGTTGTTGTTGTTGTTGTTGTTTCTTCTATGTTCTTCATCTTTCATGGAAAAAATCATAGTTAAAGAAGAGAGGACTCAATTTAACAAGTAAAAGAAAGTGCAGATATTTAAAAATAATCGTTTCAGTTTTGCAGATTATGCAAGATTATTCAGTTCATTAAGACTCTCCAATAGATCTGAACAGGAAGAGTCAGCATTTGCCAACTTAAAAATTGTAATATCTGTACATGCACTTCATTGACCAGAAGGATAAATCTGTTCACACAGACTTTTTCAATTCTGTTCATGAGAGAAAAACAAACAAACAAACAAAACAAAAAATCTATTCTCTATGGCTTTCTCCCTTCCAACATATGAAAAAGCACACACTTGCTACTATCATGGGAATGTTCTGTTTTTCAGTGCACCAGCAACATGAAGTGAATGATCCTTGAACTATATGAAACAATACCTTGAACTTCATGTTTCAGGAAATTAACCTGAAATTGCACGTATTCTGGCCTGTAAATCATTGGGTGACATATGCAGTAATGCTGATGAACAAAATTGCTGGATAATTACTCTGTGGGTTGTTTGGACAAATTAAATCTATAAATCATTTCAATTTTATTTCAACTGACAGTTATCGCCGAGAACAACTTGATATATATATATTATTTTTTTTGAAAGTCAGGTACAGGGTAAAATAATAACCTCTTATCTCTGCTAAGTGTCAATCAAATTCAAATATATTTATAAGAAAGTAAAGATGTTTTCATCTGAACACCAGCCTCTAATAAGTCCATGTACATATCATGGAAGGGATGACGTCAAGAAAGGACCAGCCACTGGCCTCTGTGTGTCTTTTCACAGAATCACAGAATTGTAGGGGTTGGAAGGGACGTCAAGAGGTTGTCAGGTCCAACCCCCCTGCCAAAGCAGATTCCCTAGAGCAGGTTGCATAGGTAGGTGTCCAGACAGGCCTTAAATATCTCTAGAGAAGGAGACTCCACAACCTCCCTGGGCAGTCTGTTCCAGTGCTCCATCACCATCATCATGAAGAAGTTCTTTCGCATGTTGGTGTGGAACTTCCTGTGATCCATTTTGTGGCCATTGCTCCCTTTCCTCACATACCACTGAAAAGAGGTTGGCCAAATCCCTCTGTCTCCCACACTTAAGATATTTGTAAACATTAATAAGATCCCCCTTCAGTCTTCTCTTCTCAAGGCTGAACAGACCCAGGTCTCTCAGCTTTTCCTCACAGGGAAGATGCTCCAGGCCCCGTATCATCTTTCATCTTTGTTGCCCTCTGCTGGACTCTTTCCAGGAGATCCCTGTTTGTTTTTTTTTTACGCTTTGTTTTTTGTTTTTTTTTTTTTTTTTTGGTCCTGAGGAGCCCAGAGCTGGACACAGTACTCCAGGTGAGGCCTGACCAGGGCAGAGTGGAGGGGGAGGAGAGGATCACTTCCCTTGACCTGCTGGCCACGCTCCTTTTTATGCATGCCAGGATCCCGTTGGCCTTCTTGGCCACTGGGGCACACTGCTGACTCATGGTCAAACTGTTGTCCACCAGGACCCCCAGGTCCTTCTCCGCAGAGCTCCTCTCCAGCAGGTCATCCCCCAGCCTGTACTGATACGTCTGGTTGTTCCTTCCCAGGTGCAGGACTCTACACTTGCTCTTGTTAAACTCTTTGCTTTCGCTGAATGGCAACACAGCCTTCTGGAGTGTCAGCCACTCCTCCCAGCTTTGTGTCATCAGCGTACTTGCGGAGGGCAGACACTATTCCCTCATCAAGGTTGTCGATGAAGATGTTGAACAAGACCGGACCCAGCATCGAACCCTGAGAAACACTGCTAATCACAGTTCTCCAGACGGACTCTGTGCCGCCTATCACCACCCTCTGAGCTCGGCCAGTCAGCCAGTTCTTAACCCACCTAACTGTCCACTCATTTATACCACACTTTCTCAGTTTTGCTAACAGGATGTCGTAGGAGACAGTATCAAAAGCCTTGCTAAAGTCAAGGTAGATGACATCCACTGCTCTCCCTCCATCTACCCGGCTGGTGATGCTATCATAGAAGGCAATGAGGTTGGTCAAGCACGACTTCCCCTTGGTGAATCCATGTTGACTACTCCTCATAACATTCTTCTCTTCCAATTGCTTGGAGATGACATCCAGAACAAGCTGTTCCAACACCTTTCCAGGGACAGAGGTGAGACTGACTAGCCTGTAGTTGCCTGGATCCTCCTTCTTGCCCTTCTTGAAAACCAGAGTGACACTGGTTATCCTCCAATCTTCAGGCACCTCTCTTGTTCTCCAGGACCTTTCAAAGATGATAGAGAGCAGTTCAGCGATCACCTCTGCCAACTCCCTTAGCACACGTGGATGCATCCCATCGGGACCCATGGATTTGTGTGCGTTAAGCCCACTCAGACTCTCCCAAACCACTCTCTCATCAACCATGGGGGAGCCCTCCATTTCCCAGCCCCTTTCTGCTCCCGCCAGGGTCGAGGAGTTCCGGGGGGGGAGTCCTTGAAGCAAAGACTGAAGCAAAGAAGGCATTCAGTATCTCTGCCTTCTCAGCGTCTCCTGTTACCAGGACACCCCCCTCGTTCAACAAGGGACCCACATTATCCCTAGTATTCCTTTTACTGTTCACATACTTAAAAAAAGCCCTTCTTATTATCTTTTATCTCTTTTGCAAGCTTCATCTCTAGGTGGGCTTTAGCTTTTCTTGTTGCGTCCCTGCAGGCCCTGACAACACTTTTCTACTCCTCCTAAGAGGACAGGCCCTTTTACCACATTTCATAGACCTTCCTCTTCCTTTTGATCTTATCGATGAGCTCCTTACTCATCCACGCAGGTTTCCTGCCCCCCTTCCCCGATTTCCTACTCTTAGGGATGCACCGATCCAGAGCTAGGAAGAAGTGCTGTTTAAATGTAGCCCAGCTCTCACAAGCACTCTTGCCTTCTAGCAACCTAGCCCATGAGATACTCCCAAGCAGGTCCCAGAAGAGGTCGAAGTTGGCTCTTCGAAAGTCCAGGGTAACAATCCTGCTACTAGCCTTACTTCTTCCATCTTGAACTCCACCATCTCATGGTCGTTGCATCCCAAGCTGCCCCCAACCTTCACATCCCTAACAAGCCCATCCCTGTTGGTAAGGACAAGGTCCAGAAGCATCCCCCGCCTTGTCGGCTCCTCCACCACCTGTGTCAGAAAATTGTCTTCAACGCATTGTAGGAACCATTTGGACTGTGCATGCCTGGCCAAGTTGCTTACTGTCCTGGTTTCAGGTAGGACAGAGTTAATTTTCCTCCTAGCAGCTGGCAGGGTGCTATGTTTTGGATTAGGATGAGAAGAGCGCTGATAACATGCTGATGTTTTAATTGTTGTAGAGCAATGCTTACACCAAGCCAAGGACTTTTCAGCTTCTCGCTCTGTCCTGCTAGCGAGCAGGCTGGGGGTGCAGCAGGAGCTGGGAGGGGACAGACCCAGGACAGCTGACCCAAACTGGCCAAAGGGGTATTCCATACCATCTGACGTCATGCTGAACAATATATAGGGGTGGCTAGCCGGGGTGGGGGGCCAGCTGCTCGGGGATAGGCTGGGCATCGGTCAACGGGTGGTGAGCAATTGCATTGTGCATCACTTATTTCGTACACATTATTACTATTAATACTATTATTATTATTATTATTATTGTTATTATTTTTCCTGTCTTAATAAACTGTCTTTATCTCAACTGACAGGCTTCACGTTCCCGTTTCTCTCCCCCATCCCGGAGAGGGAGGGGGGAGGGTGAGCGAACGGCTGTGTGGTGTTTGGCTGCCAGCCGGGCTAAACCACAACAGTCCATTTGGCGCCCAACGTGGGGCTCGAAGGGTTGAGATATCGACAGATTTGACCAGAGTGTGTTAAACCAAAATTGGTATAAGTATTCGACCTGCTTAATAGTTGCTAGTCACAATGTTGATTGCCTTAATCTCAAGTCTGCTGTACCTGTTTCCCAAATTGAGTTTTATAGCACGTTACTTTCTGTATGTGCTCCCTGTCGTGCTGTTTATCCTCTCCGGGCCCTGTTTTAAGATTGTTATGGTACTGTGTGGTGTAACGATGGCTTATGAAATGATGAGATTTCTGGTCATGACCCTAACCTGGTATTTGTACTCAGCACTGTCGTCAACTCTATACTTCGGAAACCATATCTCAGAAACTATTAGCAATTACACCTATTGCCTTTTTTCATCAGGGAGTCAATCTGTGGAGGGGACAGGGGAAGATATTTTTTCCTACCTGTTCACTCTCCCTTCCTCCTTCACCACCCTCTTATCCCCCGAGCTAGTTACGGTAGCTCTCCAAGATGTTGAATATCCTTGGGATACTCAGACCAGCATGTTCTTGTTGTTATGTCTCCTGAATGTGCTTCAGGTTTTGTTTAAGGTTAAACAACTACTTAGGAATCTCATCCGGAGATCTGTCTTGAGGCGGGATAGTTGCGAGTGGCAGGGAGTGTGGGAGGATATGGGCAGGTTTCTAGGGCAGTGGGCACCTCCAGTGTTTTGGACATTCACCCCTGAACAACTGCAAAATCCTAAAAAACTGGTAGAATGCTTGAAAAAAAGGTGTCATGACTCTGGCAGTTCCAAAGTGACACAAATCACTGTGGCGTGTTGGGGTCTGGCCTGTGCCTATCGAGCTGCAATTGATGCTACTATCGACCTAGTGACAGACCCTGCGGCCGTTCCAGCTCCAGCTCCCGCAGCCGTCCCGGTTCCGGCTCCCACAGCCGTTCCAGCTCCCGCAGCCATTCCAGCTCCAGTTCCCGCAGCCGTCCCGGTTCCGGCTCCTGCAGCCATTCCAGCTCCCGCAGCCGTTCCAGCTCCAGCTCCCGCAGCCGTCCCGGTTCCAGCTCCCGCAGCCGTTCCAGCTCCCGCAGCCGTTCCAGCTCCAGCTCCCGCAGCCGTCCCGGTTCCGGCTCCCGCAGATGTACCAGCTCCAGCTCCCGCAGCTGTTCCAGCTCCAGCTCCTGCAGCCGTTCCAGCTCCAGCTCCCGCAGCCGTTCCAGCTCCCACAGCCGTTCCAGCTCCCGTAGCCGTTCCAGCTCCAGCTCCCGCAGCCGTCCCGGCACCCGCAGCCGTTCCAGCTCCCGCAGCCGTTCCCGCTCCTGTGGCTGGGTCAGAGAAACGAACTGTAGCAGTGCAAGTTGCCCCTGCAGAGGGTACTCCAACCCCTGTGGCAGACCCTGTGGCTGGGTCGGAGAAACGAACTGTAGCAGTGCAAGTTGCCCCTGCAGAGGGTATTCCAACCCCTGTGGCAGACCCTGTGGCTGGGTCGGAGAGGCAAGCTGTAGCAGTGCAAGTTGCCCCTGTAGACAAGGTGAAAAAATGGTATAGAGACTCAGGTCGTTTAGAACGTAGAAAGTCTTCTGCTAAGTCTGGGCGTGGAGAAGACAAGGCTGGGCCATCAAGTGTGCAGGAGGATGAAGATGAGGATGAGGATGTAGAAAAATCAACAGTAACTACCCGAACCCTATACCAGCGTGAGCTACGAGATGTGCGAAAAGATTTTGGTCGCTGTATAGGTGAGCAGCTTGTCACCTGGCTGCTCCGGTGCTGGGACATTGGAGCCAATGGTGTGGAATTAGAGGGCAGGGAAGCCAAGCGGTTGAGATCCCTTGCTAGAGATGCAAGCATTGACAAAGCAATTGGAGATGGAGCACGATCTCACAGCCTCTGGAGGCGTCTCCTGTTAGCTGTGAAGGAAAGGTATCCCTTCAAGGAAGAACTTGTATGTCTACCAGTCAAGTGGACCACCATGGAGAAGGGAATCCAGTACCTGAGGGAATTAGCCGTACGGGAAGTAATTTATAAGGACCTAGACGACGCACAAACATCCACAGATCCAGATGAAGTCCAGTGTACTCGACCCATATGGCGGAAGTTTGTACGGAATGCACCATCAACATGGGCCAGCACATTGTCAATAATAACCTGGAAAGACGGTGAAGATCCCACAGTGGGTGACATGGCTAAACAACTCCGGGAGTACGAAGGAAATCTCTCCTCTTCCCTACAGGCCTGCGTCTCGGCTGTGGAGAAACTCTCTGAAGAGTTCCACCAACTTAAAGAGAATTTATCTTCCCCCCCACCTGAACAAACCAGTGGCCACCAACTAAAAGAGAATACTTTGGAGAAACTTTTTGAAGAGGTCCACCAACTTAAAGAGAATTAATCTTCCCCCCCACCTGAACGAACCAGTGGCCACCAACTAAAAGAGAATACTTTGGAGAAACTTTTTGAAGAGGTCCACCAACTTAAAGAGAGTGTATTTTCTTCCCCACCTGTACAAACCAGCGTCTCGGCTATTAGGGGTAAACGTTCAACCGTGCAAAGAAGACAATATGGTGGGTACACACCCTGTGCCACCCTGTGGTTTTACCTACGTGACCATGGAGAGGACATGAGAAAATGGGATGGAAAATCTACTGAGACCCTAGAGGCACGGGTACGTGAGTTGCAAAAGAAAACAATCGGGAGAAAGGGGTTCTCTGAAAAGTTTGCTGCTCCAACTTCTAGCAGGCAGTCTTTTAAACACAGAAACAAAGATTCTGACCAGGACTAGAGGGGCCCTGCCTCCAGCCAGGGGGAGGAAAGGGACAATCGAGTTTATTGGACTGTGTGGATTCGATGGCCTGGCACGTCTGACGCACAGAAGTATAAGGCTCTAGTAGACACCGGTGCACAATGTACTCTAATGCCATCAAGCTGTAAAGGGCCAGAGCCCATCTGTATTTATGGCGTGACAGGGGGATCCCAGCAGTTAACTGTATTGGAGGCTGAAGTGAGTCTAACCGGAAATGAGTGGCAAAAGCACCGTATTGTGACTGGCCCGGATGCTCCGTGCATCCTTGGCATAGACTATTTTAGAAGAGGATATTTCAAGGACCCAAAAGGGTTCCGCTGGGCTTTTGGCATAGCTGCCTTAGAGACAGAGGACATTAAACAGTTGTCTACCTTGCCCGGTCTCTCAGAGGACCCTTCTGTTGTGGGGCTGCTGAGGGTTGAAGAAGAGCAAGTGCCAATCGCTACCACAACTGTGCACCCGTGGCAGTATCGCGCCAACCGAGACTCCCTGATTCCCATCCACGAGCTAATTCGTCAACTGGAGAGCCAAGGAGTGATCAGCAAGACCCATTCACCTTTTAATAGTCCCATATGGCCAGTGCAAAAGTCTAATGGTGAGTGGAGACTAACAGTGGACTATCGTGGCCTGAACGAAGTCACGCCACCACTGAGTGCTGCAGTGCCGGACATGCTAGAACTCCAGTATGAACTGGAATCAAAGGCAGCCAAGTGGTATGCCACAATTGATATTGCTAATGCATTTTTCTCCATCCCTCTAGCAGCAGAGTGCAGGCCACAGTTTGCTTTCACTTGGAGGGGAGTCCAATATACTTGGAATCGGCTGCCCCAGGGGTGGAAACATAGCCCTACCATTTGCCATGGACTGATCCAGTCTGCGCTGGAGCAGGGGGAGGCTCCTGAACACCTGCAGGACATCGATGACATCCTTGTGTGGGGTGACACTGCAGAGGAAGTTTTCGAGAAAGGGAAGAAAATAGTCCAAATCCTTCTGAAGGCCGGTTTTGCCATAAAACAAAATAAAGTTAAAGGACCTGCACGAGTGATCCAGTTTTTAGGAATAAAATGGCAAGATGGACGTCGTCAAATCCCAATGGATGTGATCAACAAAATAACAGCTATGTCTCCACCAACTAGCAAAAAGGAAACACAAACTTTCCTAGGTGTCGTGGGGTTTTGGAGAATGCATATTCCAAATTACAGTCTGATTGTAAACCCGCTCTACCAAGTAACCCGTAAGAAGAATGCTTTTGAATGGGGCCCTGAGCAACGACAAGCCTTTGAACAAATTAAGCAGAAAATAGTTCATGCAGTAGCCCTTGGGCCAGTCCGAACAGAACCAGACGTAAAGAATGTGCTCTACACCGCAGCCGGGGAGAATGGTCCCACCTGGAGCCTCTGGCAGAAAGAACCTGGGGAAACTCGAGGTCGACCCCTGGGGTTTTGGAGTCGGGGATACAGAGGATCTGAGGCCCGCTATACTCCAGCCAAAAAGGAGATATTGGCAGCATATGAGGGAGTTCGATCTGCTTCGGAAGTGGTCGGTACTGAAGCGCAGCTCCTCCTGGCACCCCGACTGCCGGTACTGGGTTGGATGTTCAAAGGAAGGGTCCCCTCTACACATCATGCAACTGATGCTACATGGAGCAAGTGGGTTGCACTGATTACTCAGCGGGCTCAAATAGGAAACCCCAGTCGCCCAGGAATCTTGGAAGTGATTATGGACTGGCCGGAAGGCAAGTACTTTGGGATATCATCAGAGGAGGAGGTGGTCCGTGCTGAAGAAGCCCCACTGTACAACAAGCTACCAGAAAATGAGAAGAAATATGCCCTGTTCACTGATGGGTCCTGTCGTATTGTGGGAAAGCATCGGAGATGGAAAGCTGCTGTATGGAGTCCTACACGACGAGTTGCAGCAACTGCTGAGGGAGAAGGTGAATCGAGTCAGTTTGCAGAAGTGAAAGCCGTTCAGCTGGCCTTAGATATTGCTGAAAGAGAAAAGTGGCCGGTTCTCTATCTCTATACTGATTCATGGATAGTAGCAAATGCCCTGTGGGGGTGGCTACAGCAATGGAAGCAGAACAACTGGGAACGCCGGGGCAAACCCATCTGGGCTGCTGCATTGTGGCAAGATATTGCTGCCCGCGTAGAGAACCTGGTTGTAAAGGTACGCCATGTAGATGCTCATGTGCCCAAGAATCGGGCTACTGAAGAACATGAAAACAACCAGCAGGTGGATCAGGCTGCTAAGATTGAAGTGGCTCAGGTGGAGCTGGACTGGCAACATAAAGGTGAATTATTCATAGCCCGATGGGCCCATGACACCTCAGGCCATCAAGGCAGAGATGCAACATACAGATGGGCTCGTGACCGAGGGGTGGACCTGACCATGGACACTATAGCAAAGGTCATTCATGATTGTGAAACATGTGCTGCAATTAAACAAGCCAAACGGTCAAAGCCTCTCTGGTATGGAGGACGATGGCTGAAATACAAATATGGAGAGGCCTGGCAGATTGATTACATCACACTCCCCCAAACCCGCAACGGCAAGCGCCACGTACTTACAATGGTGGAAACAACCACCGGATGGCTGGAAACATATCCTGTGCCCCATGCCACCGCCCGGAACACTATCCTGGGCCTTGAAAAGCAAGTCCTATGGTGACATGGCACCCCAGAAAGAATTGAGTCAGACAATGGGACTCATTTCCGAAACAACCTTAGAGACACTTGGGCCAAAGAACATGGTATTGAGTGGGTGTATCACATCCCCTATCATGCACCAGCCTCCGGGAAAGTTGAACGATACAATGGACTGTTAAAGACTACACTGAAAGCAATGGGTGCTGGGACATTCAAAAATTGGGATACACATTTGGCAAAGGCCACCTGGTTAGTCAATACTAGAGGATCTGCCAACCGAGCTGGACCTGCCCAAGCAAACCTGTTACGCACTGTAGAAGGGGATAAAGTTCCTGTAGTGCACGTAAGAAACATGCTGGGTAAGACAGTCTGGGCTACTCCTGCCTCAGGAAAAGGCAAACCCATTCGTGGGATTGCTTTTGCCCAGGGACCTGGATGCACTTGGTGGGTAATGCAAAAGAATGGGGAGGTCCGGTGTGTACCTCAAGGGGACCTAATACTGGGTGAGAATAGCCCATGAGTTGAATTGTAGTATGTTAATTATCATATAACACTGTATGTCATCACTACCATGGTTGCTATATATCATAGATGAAAATGGTGACTAATTGGAAGGTATTGGAAAGAGTATAACCTGAGCATGACATAAATGGTATGGAATAAGGGGTGGATATCTGTCCTGGTTTCAGGTAGGACAGAGTTAATTTTCCTCCTAGTAGCTGGCAGGGTGCTATGTTTTGGATTAGGATGAGAAGAGCGCTGATAACATGCTGATGTTTTAATAGTTGTAGAGCAGTGCTTACACCAAGCCAAGGACTTTTCAGCTTCTCGCTCTGTCCTGCTAGCGAGCAGGCTGGGGGTGCAGCAGGAGCTGGGAGGGGACAGACCCAGGACAGCTGACCCAAACTGGCCAAAGGGGTATTCCATACCATCTGACGTCATGCTGAACAATATATAGGGGTGGCTAGCCGGGGTGGAGGGGGGGCCGGCTGCTCGGGGATAGGCTGGGCATTGGTCAACGGGTGGTGAGCAATTGCATTGTGCATCACTTATTTCGTACACATTATTACTATTAATACTATTATTATTATTATTATCAGTATTATTATTATTTTTCCTGTCTTAATAAACTGTCTTTATCTCAACTGACAGGCTTCACTTTCCCGTTTCTCTCCCCCATCCCGGAGAGGGAGGTGGGAGGGTGAGCGAACGGCTGTGTGGTGTTTGGCTGCCAGCCGGGCTAAACCACAACACTTACCCAAGAGATTTCTGGAAAATTGAAGTTCCCCATGTGAACCAGCGCCCATGATCGTGAGGCTACTACCAGCTGCTTGTAGAAGGCCTCATTGACCTCCTCCTCCTGATCTGCTGACCTGTAGTATACCCCCACAACAGTGTCTCCCATACCAGCCCACCCGTTAACTCTCACCCACAAGGTCTCCACTTGTCCTTCACCCTACCCCAGGTGGAGCTGGGTACACTCTAATTGCGCCCTCACATAAAGGGCAACCCCACCCCCTCGCTTCCCCAGCCTGTCTTTCCTAAAAAGGACATTGCCCTCCATGACATCGTTCCAGTCATGCGAGCTGTCCCACCACGTCTCTGTGATCGCCCTGCGACCAAACACAGATCTCGAGCTCATCCTGTTTATTTCCCATACTTCGCGCATTGGTATACAGGCACTTTAGGGAAGCAGCTGGCACAGTTACCCCTAGAGGGACGCAAGAAGATGATTCTGGATGGTGTATTGGGATCATTACCTTCTCTGAGGAGCCCTCAGACAATTTTGTGGGACAACTCAGAGGTTTTTCCCTACTGTCTTCAACAGTGACAGCAGTGACAACTTCCCCCAGCCCTTCTCTGTCACTTTTAGCTCCCCTCCCTTCCCCCGTCAAACCTAGTTTAAAGCCCTGGTAATCAGCCCAGAGAGCTTGCTCCCCAACACACTTGTGCCCCGCTTGCTGAGTTGGAGTCGGTCAGCAGCCCACATACCCGGCTTCGCAAAGGACTGCCCAAGATCGAAATACCCAAATCCTTGGTCCAGACACCACCCCCTCAGCCAGTCATTTACCTGTCCCGTTCTCCTCCTTCTTTCTGGGTCCCGGTCACCCAGTGGGAGGACAGAGGAGAACACTACCTGCACCCCCGATCCCTCCAACATCCTTCCCAGGGATGCAAAGTCGTTTTTAGTATTCCTCGTTTTTCTAGCTGCAGCTTCCCAGGATCCAACCTGAATGACAACAAGAGGATAGTAGTCTTCTGGTTTAATGAGCTGTGGCAGAGCCTTCCTAACATCTCTGACACGTGCCCCAGGAAGACAGCACACCTCTCTGGATAGATTATCTGTGCGACAAATGGGAGCTTCAGTGCCCCTCAGCGAGGAGTCTCTGATCACTAAGACTCTCCGCTCTTTTTTTGTGGCACTGGTTGTGATGCAGTGCCCCATCCGGCCCCGATCCCTATGCTCAGTACTTCCCACAATCTTGACACGCTTCTCAGGGTTGCTTCCCGGGTTCTGACTACTGTCCATACCCTCACCCTCTTCCTTTTCCTGCCTGAGAGCCTCAAATCTATTACCCAAGGACCCCATGGGGGTTGGTGGCACTGTAGGTGTCGGGGGCAAATGTCTCTTTCTACTTCGAGCTGAGATGAGGGTCTAGCCCCTTTTCTCTTGTGGGCGGTCAAGCCCTCTGTACTGCACGTGATCAGCTGGGTCAGCTTCTATCCCTTGCAGGGACTTAGGAGGGGGCTGCTGGGCATCAGCAGGGGCAGGTTGACACCTCTTATCTATTACCCTCAGAGACTCCCAGGAGCCCCTCAGGCTGCCGATTTCTCGCTGCAGCCCAGCCACCTGCTCGAGGAGTTCCTTAAGCAGGGCACACCTGCACCCACGACAGCCCTCTCCTCCCTCAAGACCCAGGTGGGTCTCCAGATTCCAGAGCTCCCCACAGTCACCTGTCTGGACTGCCACTTCCCCCCTCAGGGGATCCGCCTGAGTGCCCCCATGAGTCCAGAGAGGCAGCATCTCCTCCGTTTGGGTTGCTGCCTCAGACCGGCTGCTGCAACGGGTACCCACCATGGTGAGTTCTAGATGCAAAGAGGCAGAGTTCCCCGAGGAGACGAGGGGAAGAGAAAGGGAGGTGGGAAAGGGAGGAGAGGATCCTCCTCGCACTCCTCCCTGCCCTGCCTGAACTGCCCCGTGCAAACTGCCTGCGCTAACTGCCAAGCCGGTCCTGTTAACTGCCTGCGCTAACTGCCAAGCCGCTCCTGTTAGCGCATCCTGTTGGTGGAGCTTCTGGGTCGCGGCGTTCCCTAGGGACTGCTTTTATAGCGTCAGGGGGTGGGCTGCCTTCACCCCTGGCTCCGCCCTCATCACCTCAACGCCCGCGGCGGCACAAGCACAGCTCCTGCCTGCTCGGGGGGAGGGGGCTGGGGCTGGGGCTCTGACCGAGCAGGTCTGTGCTGTGTTATTGGGGCGTTTAGGGGTTGGCTCCGTTCGTCTCCCTGCCAGGAGCCCTAGCTGCAGCCAATCCGCACGAGGTCCTCGTTGAAATGGGTAAAATAAATGGGTAAATAAAGAGGGTAGATTTAAATTAGGTATATGGAAGAAATTCTTTACTCGGAGGGTGGAGAGGCACTGGAACAGGTTGTCCAGAGAAGCTGTGGATGCCCCACACCTGGAATTGTTTAAGGCTAGGTTGGATGGGGCTTTGAGCAACCTGGTCTACTGGAAAACATCCTTGACCATGGCAGGGGGGTTGAACTACATGATCTTTAAGGTTCTTTCCAAACCAAACCATTTTATGATTCTAATTGTGCCCTAGAATACAACAATTTAAGAAGAGAAATTAAGAATACAATACAATTTAAGAAGAGGTAGAATTCGGGAAAAAGCTTTCATCATGAAGAAGAATGAAAATGACTATATAGAATCCTTTCATGAAAAATTATTTCTAAGGTTTTCCTAGAGATGTGAGAAAGATAAACTGACTAGGAGACACCATTGGAAAGGTCTGTGGAAAAACAGTTATTTTGAATGAAATAAAGGACAACACACTTGAAGTAGTGATGTTGGTGGACTTTAAAATGTACTCAGTCTTGCACTTGCCAAGCTCCTCTGTGACAAAAGTTACAGAAATCTCTCTTCAGACCTGTTATCAGGTGAGAGAAACCCTATGAGAGTTGTTACAGAATAAGCAAGGAAAGTACTGGGTGTATTGGGTTTATGTGGCAAGGATTTTGTAGCAGAGGGGCTGCAGGGATGGTGTGTGTGAGGAGAGCCTAGAAGATGCTCTCTGTCAGTTAAGAGCCAGTCCCTGCCACCTCCAAAAGGGACCCACCGCTGGCCAAAACCAAGCCAATAACCGATGTTGGTTGGGCCTCTGGGAGAGCAGATTTCAGAAAGGGAAAAAGCTGCCGTGCAACAGCAGCTGAGAGAGCAAGGAGTGAGAAACAGCCCTGCAGACACCAGGTTCAGTGAAGAAGGAGGGCAGGAGATGCTCCAGGCACCAGAGCAGATGTTCCCTTGTGACTTGTGGAGAGGCCTGTGGTGGAGCAAACTGTCCTCCTGCAGCCCATGGTGTACCGTTCTGAGTTTTTGTCTATCATCAGAGAAAAGCTGTAAATTTGGGGAAGGGAGATATCCTGGACTGCTTCAAAACTTAAAGTGCTATTTTTTGTGTCTTACACATGTGCTTATGAAGAGCATAATTTCTCCAACGAATGGAGTAGGGAACCAAGGATGTTTGATCTAGGGGAAGCATCCATCTAGAACATGTAATTCAGAACAACCTGAAAGTGATTAGTGATTCTACTGTGCCCTTGCATTTAAGCCTCAGTGTAGCCGTACAACCTGTTAACCAGCTGAGTACAGGAATACTATTGTGGCTATACTGCTCATGGATATGCTGTCAGTTCCAGATGAGCAGTCATGTAGCTTACATGTGCTCCGTCCTAGTCATTTGTCTTTGACATGGGACATATTTCACTAGTTCCACTCCTTAGGTTAAGCATAAGTGAAAACAGGTTGATTCAGTTATGACAGAGAATCTGTTTATAACAACAAACGGCTGAGATTAGTATTAAAAATATCTTCTACTGAATTTGATATTCCTGAGTTCTCAGTGTCACACATTGGAGTCATTTTATTTTTGAGTCCAAACTGTCTTGGTGTGAGACTCTAACACCTATATATGCAATAAAGACTTCATATAAATGTTGGCTGAGAATTAAGTTTTGCTAATTTATTAAATAACTATACATACATATATATATAGCTCATTGGTGCTGTTATAAATAACTGCTAAAGGGGCTGAAATCATAGCAGTGCAATATCCCCAAGGTCAAGAGTTTTTTTCTGACTTCCTTTTAAACAAGCTCATTAGTCTTGAGTCCATTAGTCTTTTAAATTATTCAAAAGCCCAATTAAAGAATGAATGTTACATTGTGTACTTGTTGGAATATTTTTTTTTATTAGATCATGTGAAATGGCGTCTTCCTACTTTTTTGTCTCCGTTACTTCAGATGTATCATAATTCCAGTAATTATCCTGCAAAGAGCAATATATGTACCTTTAATCCTGTGATGAAACTTTAAAAAGCATTTCTGTATATTTTAATTCATATTTTAATTCATATTTTAATTCATATTTTAATTCATATTTTAAATCATATTTTAAATCATATAGATCGGGATTTAGTACTAACTCACTCTCTTCTCCTAATTTGAATATAGTGATATAGCAGCCTACCATCAGCCAGATTGCGAATATCTTTCTGTGAATTATTTGTGCAAAATGCTGTAATTGTCATGTATTTAGAATCATAGAATCATTTTGGTTGAAGAAAGCCTTCAAGGTCATCAAGTCCAACCACCAGCTTGGTTGACCACGTCCCATCAATCACACGTCCCTTAGTGCCATGTCCACATGTCTCTGAAATACCTCCAGGAATGGTGACTCCACTACTTCCCTGGGAAGCCTGTTCCAATGCTTGATCACCCCTTCCATGAACAAATTATTCCCAATGTCCAATCTAAATCTCCCCTGGCACAATTTGAAGCTGTTTTCTCACATCCTATCACTTATCACCTGAAAAAAGAGACCAACATTCTCCTCGCTGCAACCTTCTTTCAGGTAATTGTAGAGAGTGATGCTGTTTGTTATAAATATTACATTTGTTTAATAGTTGCTGATCACAGTGTTGATTTATCTGCTTCTAAAGTTTTCTTACTTGCTCTCAAAGTTGTTTTATGTAACCACTCTCTTTTCGACTATCAACCCTGAGGGCTGGCTTAAGTTTCTTTACAGTTTTGTCAGTTTGGATATAGCATCCACTCGTGTGACACTGACCATGAACCTAATCTGGTACTTCTACTCAGTATTGCTGTCATCCTTGTACTTCAGGAACTGTCTTGTGGAAACTGTTAACAAGTTCACTCTTTATCTGTTCTCCTGAGAGAGCCAATAGTAGTGGGAACAAGGCAGTGGGAACACCTTCCCCTTCCATTCCTCTTCCCTTTCCCCTTCCCTTTCCCCTTATCTGCTAGGCAAGTTACAATAGCTCTTTAGAATTTTGCATGTTCTTGGGATGCTTAAACCATCATGATCCTATTGCTATGTCTCCTGCATGTGTTTCTGGTTTTGTCTTCAGGTGAAACAGCTGTTTAAGAAAACCACCCAGAGATCTGTCCCAAGGCAGCACCGTTATGAGTGGCAAGGCGTGTGGTAGGATACGGCAGGTATCTATCATGTTGTCACCTCCAGTGGTTTTGGACTTCACCCCTGAACAAGTGTGGAGCCCTAAAAATCTGATAGAATGTTTAAAGCAAACATATCCCAACCCTGGCAATGACAGATATCTACAGCTTGTTGTGCTGTACTTCGTCCTGATCTGCGCCTATCAAACAACAACCAACACTATTCAGCACCCTCAAGGGGAAGAAAATGTCTCTGGATCTGATTAGAGTAGCCAGGAACTGGAGGGCAAGGAAGCCATCTGCTGGGATCCTTCACTAGGGAAAAAGTCATCGACAAAGTGATTAGAAAAGGTGCACAAGCCCTCTGCCTGTCTGGCGACTCCTGTCAGGTATGAAGGAGAGGTATTCCTTCAAGGAAGGCATTGTATGTCACCCACGCAAGTGGACCATCATGGAAAGAGGTATCCAGTACCTGAGAGAATTAGCCACGCTGGAGGATATGGTGACCTGGACAACAACCAGCTAACAAAGATCCAGAGGAAGGTCGGTGCCCAAAGTCCACATTGCGGAAATTTGTACAGACTGCACCATTGTCATTTACCAGCTCGCTGGCAGTAATGTCCTGGAAAGATGGAGAGGAACAAACGGTGCATTTGTTGGGCAACTCAGAATCACAGAATCACCTAGGTTGGAAGAAACCTCCAAGATCATCTAGTCCAACCTCTGACCTAACACTAACAAGTCCTCCACTAAACCATATCACCAAGCTCTACATCTAAACGTCTTTTAAAGACCTCCAGAGATGGTGACTCAACCACTTCCCTGGGCAGCCTATTCCAATGCCTAATAACCCTTTCAGTAAAGAAGTTCTTCCAGACATCCAACCTAAACCTCCCCTGGTGCAACTTTAGCCCATTCCCCCTCGTCCTGTCACCAGTCACGTGGGAGAATAGACCAACCCCTACCTCACTACAGCCTCCTTTAAGGTATCTGTAGAGTGCGATAAGGTCACCCCTGAGCCTCCTCTTCTCCAGGCTGAACAACTCCAGCTCCCTCAGCCGCTCCTCGAAGACTTGTTCTCCAGACCCCTCACCAGCTTCGTCGCCCTTCTCTGGACTCTCTCGAGCACCTCCATGTCCTTCTTGTAGTGAGGGGCCCAAAACGGAACACAGTACTCGAGGTGCAGCCTCACCAGAGCCGAGTACAGCAGAAAAATCACTTCCCTCGAACTGCTGGCCAAACTGTTTCTTATACAAGCTAGGATGCTGTTGGCCTTCTTGGCCACCTGAGCACACTGCTGCCTCATATTCAGCCCACTATCAACCAATACTCCCAGGTCCTTCTCTGCCAGGCAGCTTTCCAACCACTCATCTCCCAGCCTGTAGCGCTGCTTGGGGTTGTTGCGCCCCAGATGCAGGACTTGGCCTTGCTGTCCTAGACAGACAACCTCTGAGCTGTATTGCATGTCCAGGATATGTCTGGGAAGTTGAAGTCCCCCACGAGGACAAGAGCCAATGATTTTGCAACTTTTGCCAGCTGCCTGTAGAATTCCTCATCCGTCTCCTCATCCTGGTTTGGCTGCCTGTAACAGACCCCCACCAGGATGCTTGCCTTGTTGGCCTTCCTGCCAATCCTAACTCATCGAGACTCAAACTTATCGTTCCTATCTCAGCCTCGAGTTCCACAACATCAAAACGCTCTCTATTATAGAGAGCCACACCACCACCCCTTCTGTGCTGCCTGTCCCTTCTGAAGAGCCTATAGCCAGGCATTGCAGCACTCCAGTCATGGGAGTGGTCCCACCACGTTACAGTGATGGCAACCAAGTCATGGCTAGCCTTCTGCACGATGGCTTCCAGCTCCTCCTGTTTGTTGCCCATGCTGCATGCATTAGTGTAGATGCACTTCAGATGGGCCATTGTCTGCTGCCCCAGCCCTGACACTGTTCCCCCTGGCACACCTCTAACAAGCCTTATTCCCTTCCTGTCCCCCTTCTTTCCTAGTTTAAAGCCCTCTCAATGAGCCCTGCCAGCTCCTGCGCTGGTGTCCATTTTCCCCTTAGAGACAGGTGGGACCCATCTGCAGTTAGCAGACTGGGTGCCAAGTAACGCGCCCCATAGTCAAAAAAAAAAAAATGCTGCGTTGGCTTGAGGAGAGAAAGAATATGTCTTTTTCCCCACAACTACTGACCAGTATCTCAACTTAGTCCAATAGTAGGAGTTGGTTTTAAAAATATGCTACTGACAAAAAGAACCAAGTTGTATAAAGAAATAAGTTTAGTCATTTTAGAAATGCCCTCACGAGGGCATCAGAGGCAGGCAATGTAACAGTTGTGGTGGTGAGAATTAGAAATGAGAAGGCAAAAAAAAATCAAAAGAAAAAAAAATCAAAGAACACTAAAATATTAAATACTTTTTAAGGAACTGAATTTTTGAGGTTGGAGATAGTGAAAGTTTGGATAAGAAGGTGAGGGAGGTAAAGCTGTAAATCTGAGAGCTCATAGACTGATAGTAGAAAGAAATTGGGGAAATATTAGTTGTGAGAGGAACATGAGATAAATGAGTACATGAATAGAGATAAAAATGGGTCATATAGAAAAGAGAGGGGAAAAAAGGTACCTTTGTAAATGAGTTATAAAATGAAATTCGCAATCGTCTAGAATAGCTATAGTTAAACCAAATTGTGTTAACGAGCATATGTTGCAATAATTTTGTTCTTGCTTGTTGATTTTTAAATGTCTTTCATGACTTCGGGCTTGGGCTAAATAACACTGTTTCCTCATTTTGTACATTTATTTCTTATCTTATTTTCCAATGAAAATACAATATTTGTTTTATACAATTACAGTAACACTTAGTGTTCCAATACTTATAAGACAATTAGTCTGATATCAGTGAATGTGTATAGATTATGTGGACAGTCTTAGGTGCAGATGTTGCTTCACAATAAATTTAAAAATATTAAAAATTAAAATATGAAAAATATTACTATCTTAGTAATAAATGCTAAAACTGGAAATATTACTAAGATAACAGTAGACAGTAATACTAATATACTAGATATTTATACTTCATAATATTTACTAAAACATTTAGCACTAAGTTACCACTAAATTACCACTTGTATCATGTTAATATAGCACTGTACATAGTTAACTATAAGAGTTTTCTGTTGCCTATGGAGAGATTTTTTAAAAGGAAAATTGCCATGTGATTATATTTCAAATGTTCTTTCAAAAGAGAAATAAAAGTATAATTTCTATTGCACAAAGATCATGGTAAGAATATTGAAAACACAGTATCACATTGCTGTTTAATATTTTTTTCCTATTTCCTATACTAAAAGAGTTTTGTATGTGGCAGCACACAAAATTTGTACAAAATATAATAAAAAGAATCTTTTGCAAAGACAATTTCTTAATGTTTTACTAGTGATTTTATATATAAACTGTATATATATATACATATGTATATATATAAACTGAAGCATGTTTTAGTGGTTTTGGTACCTGAAGTGTCATATTAGAAATAACAGTCTTAGAGGAATTTATGTCCTTAACCTCTAGTAATCTCTGTCAAGACTTCTAAGACATGGTGTTAATGCATTTGGAGTCAGTGGTTAAGCAAAGGTGAAAAAAAAATATCACTTGACTGAATTACCCATGAGACTAAGATTATTCTCTGAAAAGAAAATGAGCCTGAAGTGACAGATTTTTAAATGTCATTACTATATTTTGCCTGAAAAAATATTTAAACTTGTCCACTAATTAATTGCTTGAACAAAGTAGGTAATTGCATATAAATGCATTTTCTCACATAATGTATGACTCAGAGGTCAAAAAGATACTGATGTTGATCTTTGGAAAGATTTGTTAATGTTGCTTAAGATTTCATTTTCTAGTATGGAAACTCAAGTGAAATTTTAGTATACATTAAAAATTAATAGTATTTGAATAGCATCAGTAACTTGGTAAATATGTATGCCTTGCATGAAAATGGTCACATAAAAACAAAGAAACAGACATATAGCTTTACAGTGGATCTTTAGTTATCAGCCTCAGAACAAGCAACAGTTCCATTCTTCACTTGAGCTAACAAGACGTGTAGGTTAATTACAAAATGAGACATATGATCACCTATGCGTGATAGAACTGGAAGCATATCTCTTTGTTCTTTAACCTGTGTCTTACCAGTTCTGCCTACTTTGTTGTTGTTGTAGTTGTTGTTGTTGATGATTTTCAATTTTTAACTACAGTACAAGAATATTCAAGCCTCGTCACTTCAGTTAATACCCAGTGACAACAAACATGACGCCAAATAATATTTTGAACTTATTTCTAGTTTAGTAGAAGCAAGAACGTTCACAGCCGTTAAACTCCCTGGTTTTAGAGCAGAGGCATATTAACTTTGAGTAGTAACAGAAACACTGTTAATTATAGACGTGGTATTTTCATTCTAATGCATAGAATAGAAATATATTCATAAATTCATTGATGTGTTTTAGAACTATAGAATCATACATTCATAGAACAGCCCAGGATGGAAGGGACCTCAAAAGATAAACAGGTCAAACCTGTCATGGGAAAGGGGATCTTAGATGAAATTATCTAGCACCATAACTGCACCATGAAAACCTCAAGTGATCACAATTCTGCCACATCCCTGGGATGGTTGCACCAGTGACTGACTGTGTAAAAAGAAAAAAAAAATGCTTTCTTTTATCAAGACAAAACCACTCTCAGTACAGCTTGTCTTCTGCGTGTGGCTCCCTGTAGAGAGAGCCTCCATCCTCTTTATACCCATCCTTTAAGAAATGGAATACAGTGATGACATTGCCCTGAACCTTCACCAGGGTGACAAGACCTACCTCCTTCAGTCTTTCCTCATAGGACAGGTTATCCAGCCCTTTGATCATAAATATGCCACTCCTCTGGACCCTCTCTAATCTGCCTGTGTCATTTTTGAATGGTGGGGACCACAACTAGACACAGTACTCCAGCTGTGGCTTGACAAGCACTGAGTAGACAGAAATAATTTGTATATAGTATCACCTGTGGATGCAGCCCAGTATGCAATTTGATGTTGTTGCTGCAGTGATGAACTGCTGACTCATATTCAGCTGGTTGTCCACTGGGATCTCCACATTCCTGTATGCGGGGACACTCTCCAGTCACACAGCTCCTAGCCTGTACTGGACTTTTTGGTTGTGTTGTCTCCTTGGTGCAAGGTCTTGCACTTGTGTGTGTTAAATTTCACAACGTTCTTGCTTGCCCACTCTTCAAGCCTGTTTAGATCTCTCTGTAAGATGGTTCTCCTTTCTGCCTTGTCCAACTCACAGCCCAGTTTAGTGTCATCAGCAAACTTGGTGAGGGTGCTTTCAATCTGATCATGCAGATCATCTGTGAAGATATTAAACAGTATAGAATTATAGAAATACAGAATCATAGAATGGTTTGGGTTGGAAGGAACCTTAAAGACCATATAATTGCAACCACTCTGCCATGGTCAGGGACATCTTCCAGTAGACCCAGTTGCTCAAAGCCCCGTCCAACCTGGTGTTAAACACTTCTGGGCATAGGGCATCCACAGCTTCTCTAGGCACCATGTTCCAGTGCTTCACCACCCTCTAAGTAAATATTTTCTTACTTAAGTCTAGTCTAAATCTACCCTCTTTTAGTTTACAGCCATAACCCCTTGTCCTGTCACTACACTCCTTGTTAAAGAATCCCTCCCCAACTTTCCTGTAGGTCCGCTTTAGTTATTAGAAGGCCACTATATAGTCTCCCCAGAGCCTTCTCTTCTCCAGTCTAAACAAACTCAACTCCCTCAGCCTTTCTTCGTAGGATAAATGCTCCATCCCCTTTATCTTCTTTCTGGTCCTCCTCTGGACTTGTTCTAATACTTCCATGTCCTTCTTGTGCTGGGGGCCCCAGAGCTGAGCACAGTGCTCCAGGTGGAGTCTCATGATAGCAGAGTAGAGGAGGAAAATCACCTCCCTCAACAAGCTGGCCACTCTTGGTTTGATGCAGCACAGGATACAGTAGACTTTCTCGGCTGCAAGCACACATTGCCAGCTCATGTCAAGCTTCTCATCAAACAACACCCCCAGGTCCTTCTCATCAAGGCTGCTCTCAGTCTCTACCTAGCCTATACTTGTGTTTGGGATTGCCTCGGCCCTGATACCATACCTTGCACTTTGCCTTGTTGAACTTCATGAGGTTCACACAGGCCTACCTCAAGCCTGTCCAGCTCCCTCTGGATGGCATTCCTTCCCTCCAGCATGTTGACCTCACCACACAGCTTGGTGTCATTAGCCAATTTGCTGAGGGTGCACTCAATTTCTCTGTTCATGTCACCGATAAAGGTGTTAAATGGTGCCAATTCCCATACTCACCCCTGAGGAACACCACACATTACTGATCCCCACCGGAACATTGATCTTTTGACCACAATACTTTGAGTGCAACCATCCAGCCAATTCCTTACCCACTCAGTGGTCCATCCATCGAATCCATGTTCCTCCAATTTAGAGACAAGAATATCATGTAGACTAGTGTCAAATGCTTTGCACAAGTCCAGGTAGGTAGATGGTATCTCTTGCTTTTCCCCTATCCACTAGTGCTGTAACCCCATTGTAGAAGACCATCAGATTTGTCAGCCACAATCTGCCCTTAGGGAAGCCATGTTGGCCGTCCCCAGTTGCCTCCTTATTTTCCATGTGCCTTAGCATAGTTTCCAGGAGGATCTGCTCCATGATCTTGCCAGGCACAGAGGTGATATTGACTGGCCTGTAGTTCCACAGGTCTTTCCCTTTTTAAAAATGAGAGTTACATTTCCCTTCTTCCAGTCAGTGGGAACTTCACCAGACTGCAGTGACTTCTCAAATATAATGGATAGTGGCTTATCTGGCTTAGAAACTACATTCAACAATTCCCTCAGGACCCTAAAAACGTGTACCTTAAACAACTTGCAAATGGACTTAGCCTAAATTAGGCTGTTGGCCAGACCTGAAACAAACTTATGTGGTTGAGGGTATTTTTGCTGACTATGTACAACTAAATTAAGTTTCAGAAACTGGGGAATTTAAATGGAAGTTTCTAGAATGCTTTGCTTTCTCAGTGAATGATCTTCTTAGAGAAGAAAAGCTTGGGGGGAGAACAGAAAAATCTGGAGTCAAGGAAGAAAAAATGATAAGTGAATTGTCCTTTACCTCTGTGTTGTTGAAATGTGCATAAGATTGTAGCATCTTGTGTGTTCCAAGAGAACAGTGATACTGCTATGTAACCTCTGTTTCACATAATTTAGTAGAAAACAAATCATTATCAAGGAAAAAATGTTTTTATAGATATCATGCTTATCTTTCCTACTGTCAAGCTATATGTCAGGCTGAGAAATCACAAGGTAAGCTGTCATTATTTCATCTGTTTGAAAACATCACTTTGATGTCAGTAACACCACAATGCAATCTAACCCAGCAGACTTACTCCCATCTGTGTTCTTGAGGTCAGCTACGTTCATCTTGCTTGTTACTTTAGCACAGTCAAATTTAATCTATTGATGATGATTCTTACACATCTCCTTCTTAATCTACAATAAACCCCTTATTGTATTTTGGAATATACTGCAATGCCTTTTAAAATTTAAGAGAATCATTGAACTGTGAAATCTAATACAGAAAAAAAAATTATAAAAGATTTTTTTAGTCCTTCCAAAGGAATATTTTCTGTTCAATGATCTTCTATTCCATGCTAGTAAATTTAATGGAATATCAAATTCCAGTAAATAACTGGAAAGGAAGAGTTAATGGTATCCTTGAAACTACTCCAATAAGTTCTGATCAAATTCAATAAATTAAAGCTTTGTACTTTCTTCTGTGTGAAACTGAATTTGTTGCCGAGTTCATAAAAATATGCTTTCAAATAGCATTAGATAATCAGTAAATTACTTTCTATTTCTAGAATGATAAATTTTGCCTCGATATTGGAGCCCTTTTTAGTTAAACATGATCTGATATGTTTTTTGTTTATTTTCAGTTTTATTAAATTATTGAACAATTTCCTCATTTTTCTCTACCTCTTTTGTGACTGCCATTTTGGTATGTTACTTCTAATTAAACTGTAGTGAACCTGCTAACAACCTTCATAGTTCAGGGTTAACCCGTTTCTGTTCAGGAAGGAGATTTTGTTTAAACACTAGAAACTGTCATTCTACTCATGAAAAAGAAAATCAATTTTCAGAATGGAAGGAATTTTCTCAGTGTTTCACTTGAGAAAACTCATAAATAGTGGTTTCTCAGGGCAATGAGCTGCTCTTAACCTATGCAGGCAGCTCCCATTGACATCCTTAGCATTTTGTTTTTGGTGAAAGGCAACATACCATCAAAAAGTCAAAAGTCATCTTTCCCTCCCCGTCGCATTTCTGCAGAAATAAAGCAAAGAGAACTGATTATAAAAGTCCCTATGTTTCTTTGCATTCTGAAGTTTATATTTTGAGTGGCAAATTACACACCTGCTATGGCTTTGACACTCACTATAAAACTTTCAAACTACCTTTATCCAACAAATAAAATAGTATCAGCTGTAATCCTTTATGTACTAAAATGTTTGACATGACTCCCACATCTTGAATTCTACTAGACCCTTGGCTGAATACAGATGATCCGTCAGTTTAATTTGTTGTTCTTTATGTTCGCTCATCACTTCTGTTAAAAACTGCTGGTAGGACAAACTAATGCTTCTGCATAAAGTCTTATTCAGATTTTTAAAATGGTGTTTCTTTCAGCTGTGAAATAAAGTATGTTGTTGCTACCTTTGGTTGTTTCTTCTGAAACTTCTTTGTTCCATCATTTGTAATTAGAAGATTAAAAAAAAAAAAAAGTTTTAAGTCGGTTTAATACTGGTAGACCTTTCTTCCGACTTAATAAAATGCCTTGTATTTGCAAGGTTCTGTGATTGAGAAATACACACAAGTCATAATGTATTGACTTTCATGGCAGATCAAGTTCCAATGAAATTTGCAGGTAAATTGTAACTAGTTTTACTTTCATGAGGATACTCAGTGTCTTTGCATGATAATCCCAGACAGATCTCAGAAATGTTCCATATAATTTTTGTATTTTCACAAGCAATAATTTCCTTGGAAGCACTCATTTGAAGACCGCAGTTTTCATATAAAAAATGCAATAACAGATTTGGTGAGTTTATTTCAGCACTGTGTGTAAGAAACCTAAAAATGAGTTAAAGCTCACATAATGATTTAAGAATAAATAAATGTATTTATTTCAGTCATTATGTCTATGCATGTTCTCTGTCACCTTTGATTAAGTAGAATATTTTGTTTTCTTTTTTTCAGACCTTCATAAGATTATAGTTGACCGGCAAGAGACTGAATATTTCAGTCTTTGAAATATCAAAAAGATTAAATTTAAATTGATTCTGAGCCTGCAGCTTTTTACGGAGCAGTACCTTATGGATTCTTGGAAATTTAGTTACAACATATACACCTATTACAAGTTCATATGCAGTTATCACAGAAGTTTTAAATTGTAATAATGCTAATGAAAACTATATTTAAAAATTTGAATAGCAAGATAAGATAATGTGGGGATAGTTAACTCTCACTTTCTTCACATGGCTTACAAAATCTTTCAAGCTGTCTTTTGAAACTCCAGAAGCTTAGAGCTATGGTATCATACGTAATAACATCTGGTCGGTAAGGAGCACCACCTCTGTGTGCTTATTAGCGCCTTGTTGTATGAAAGAACACAAATGCTAAGAATTACAAAAGTACTGTGGACAAACAGAAATGCATTTATGTCATATGACTTCTGTGGTGGTGTCATTCAGTGGGCAGCTGAGCTTCACCACAACTGTTCTCTCACTCCCCCTCCTCAAAGGGAAAGCAGGAGAAAAGTACAATGAAAAGGGCTCAAGGGTTGGCATAAAGAAAGGGAGATCACTCAACATGAATACTATGATCACTCAATGAATACTGTGACCAGAACGAGAGGGGTCCTGCCTCAACCACAGCATTGATTTCCATCCAAGGAAAGTGCAATTGTCCTGCTTTACTCTTCACTCACCTCAAGTACAGTGTGCAGTTTGGGGCACCACAGTAAAAGAAGGACATAAAACTATTGGAGAGTGTTCAAAGGAGGGCAATAAAGCTGGTAAAGTATCTACAGTGGAAGGCATATGAGGAAAGTATGAGGTCATTTGTTTTGTTCAGTTGAGAGGAGAGAAAGCTGAGGAGTGATGTCATTGTGGTCTGCAGCTTCCTCATGAGGGGGAGTGGAGGGAGAGGTGCCTGTCTCTTCTCTCTGGTGACCAGTGATAGGACCCAAGGGAATGGCATGAAGCTGTGTCATCGGAGGTTCACATTGTATGTTAGGAAACAGTTCTTCGCTGAGAAGGTGGTCAGGCACTGGAACAGGCTCCCCAGGGAAGTGGTCATGACACCAAGCCTGCTGGAGTTCAAGAAGCATTTGGACAATGCTCTCAGATGTATTGTTTGATTTTATATAGCCCCATGTAGAGTTGGACTCAATGATCCTTGTGGATGTCTTCCAACTTAGGGTATTCTATGATTTTATGATTCTATATCATATAATTTGACTACATATTCTGCACTAATCTGCTTATTTTCCCTAATAATGTTTTAGAAACACTTAGTTTTCCACTTTGAAGAAAACATGTAAATAATTTACTGTGAATATGGGGAAAATCGAGTGCATAGTTAACAGTGGAATATTAGTGTATATAATAAATTTCAATTCTTAGGCCCAAATTTCTGAGGCCTGAGAGTTCAGAAACAGATGTAAATGTAAGTACATAAAATAAAAAAGCAAACAAACAGAAAAAAAAAAAGAACATGCACACACACAAACAAATGACAACAACAACAAAAAAGAAAACACCACCACCACCACCACCAAAACACCACACACCAGAAATCACTGTCATACTCAGTTTCTGTCTTTTGCCTCTTAATCTGAAAAATATATCTTGGACACCTATATATGAACCTTGGTGTCTGCAAAGCTGTTTCTCACTCCTCACTCTCCCAGCTGCTGGTGTGCATCATTTTTTATTTTTATTTTTATATTTTTATTTTTATTTATTTTTATTTTTATTATTTTTATTTTTATTTTTTTCATCCCCTTTCTTAAATCTCCTCTCACAGAGGTGCAAACAACATTGCTTATTGGCTCGTCTCTGGGCAGTGGCAGGTCCCATATTGAAGCCGACTGAAACTGGCCCTTATCTCACATGGGGCAGCTTCTGGATTCTTTTCACAGAAGCCACGCCAGCAGCCCTCTGCTACCAAAACCTTGCCATGTAAACCCACTACACATCAATAAACTGGTTCATTGGCTGGAGAGCCAAGGACTGATCAGCAAGACTCACTCACACTTTAGTAGTCCCACATGGCCATTGCAAAAATATAATAGAGAGTGGAGACTAACAGTGAACTATTGTGGCCTGAATGAAGTCACACCACTGAGTGCTGCAGTGCTGGACATGCTAGTTCTTCCATATGAACTGGAGTGAAAAGCAACCAAGTGATATGCAACAATTGATATAGCTAATGCATTTTTCTTAGACCCTCTGGCAGCAGACCCCATTTTGCTTTCACTTGGAGGGTTATCAGTTTACCTGGAATCGACAACTCCAGCAGTGGAAATACATCGCTAGCATTTGCCATGGACTGATCCAGACTGCACCAGAACAAGGGGAAACTCCTGAACACCTGCAATACATTTGTAACATCATAATGTAGGGCAACAGAGCAGAAGTTTTTGAGAAAGGGAAGAGAATAGTCCAAATCCTTCTGAAATCTGGTTTTGCCACAAAACAAAGTAAGGTCAAAGGATTTACACAGGAGATGGTATTTTCAGGAATAAAATGGCAAGATGGACGTCATCAGATCCCAATGGATGTGATCAACAAAATTCCAGCTGTATCTCCACCAACTAAGAAAAATTAAATACAAGCTTTCTTAGGTGTTGTCAGTTTTCGGAGAATGCCAGTTCCAAGTTGCTACTTCTGCATTTCTTTGTTAAAAAAAAAAAAAATAAAGAGTGCCTGTTTCCTCACAAAGTAAAACCTTGTGCTTCTCAGAGCTTCTGAATGCACAGCAGCTTCATCTCACTAAATTTGTCTTTTGAGAAGAAAGGTGTTTCCGAGGGAGCATTTGGTAACAATTTTCTCAGAGTTCCAACATGGTTTGTGTTTCCAACAGCTTGTGATATTACTCAAAACAAACAAACAAACAAACAAACAAAAATACAACAAGCAAACAGACAAACAAAAACCTTTCATGGAAATACAGCTCTTCATAATGTACCTAAGTGAACAGAACTCATACCAGACAAAGGCATGTTTCATGGAAGTATTAGAATGAGTCTTGGAAGTATCAGAACAAATCTTAGAAGTATTAGAACGAGTCTAGAGGAGGACCACAAAGATTATCAAATGGCTGGAGCTCTTCTCTTATGCGGACAGGCTGAGGAAGTTGGGGTTGTTCAGCCCAGAGGAGAGAAGGCTCCAGACAGACCTTATAGCAGTTTTCCAGTACCTAAAAGGTGGTTGGCTACAGGAAAGATGGGGAAGGACTCTTTATCAGGGAGTGTACTGATAGGACAAGAAGTAATGGCTTTAAACTAAAAGAAGGTAGGTTTAGGTTAGATACAAGGAGGAATTTCTTTACTTTCAGGGTGGTAAGGCACTAGAACAAATTGCCCAGAGAAGCTGTGGATGCCTCATCCCTGGGACTGTTTAAGGCCAGATTGGATGGATCTTTGACCAACCTAATCTAGTGGGAAGTGTCTTTGTCCATGGCAGAGGTTTTGGAACTAGATGATCTTTAAGATCCCTTCCAACCCAAACCATTATATGATTCTATGTTTTCAAAATCATTTTCACTATTAAGGAAACAAGGACAGGGTGTCTGTGTAATTTGCTTTATTTATTTATTTATTTTAGTGTGTGTGCAGATTTAAAGATAAAGATTTAAATTGTATTCCCACTGTTCCTATTAGCATTTTGACTTTTAGTTTTAGAGTACAGTATTCCTGCATCTAATGCACAGTAGACTTTTGAAGCTCTAATTATTGAACAGTGTAGGAAGAAAAGCTGATGGTTATAATAAGCTTCAAATCAAATCTTATTTTTTGGGATTCAAACATCGTTCTAGCCCTAAGACACTAATTAAAATAATTCAGACAGTTCTAAAGAAAGGCATTATAATAAATGATTTGTGTTTTGGAAGCCTACATAACTTTTATACATAATAATAATAGAATATCAAGAACTGAAAACAATATTTTTTAGCCAAAATTATTGCATAACTTATGATTATGATATTGCAAAAAATGAAGGCTAGTTAACTGCAAAAGAAGCAGTAATATCTATGTACATGATAAACAGTTAAATAAAGCAAGCTGTTTGGATGTTCATACTACACCAACAGTAAAAATTATTCTGGTAATGTAGGCTGTATTTAGACAAAGCATTATGACCAATTTATCTGCTCAAGCCATTTAAGCTTGCACACAAATATTATCTCAAGAAAGTTTTGATGCTGTACTCTCCACTGGCTCCTTAGAGTATTTCTTCTATATGTATGCACTTATTTAGTGTAATTACTTATGTATTTTTTGTACATGTAAACCTTATATATTTATCTTATACCTAATTAAATTTTTCAAATTCTTGCTTAGTATTTTGCTGGAGAAGGAGTTCAAGTTCATGGCCATTCTTATTTTAGTTCTTTCATTTGACCTTTACCTGCTAGAGATTTATTCTTCATTCGTCTAATTTTTAATGGGAGATGTTGGCTTTTTAGTGACTTTTCATTGTGCTGTATCTGATAGCCAATATGAAGTGTACTATAGTATTAATGTTTAGTTTGATTTTGGTTTTGTACAGCTGAAATTTTAATCTAGTAAAAGTTCAGTGTCAAATGATGCAATGATATCTCAAAATAGTCACCTGAAATTGTAAAATAAAATTAAAAGTCTCACATACCTATTAAATTGTGGAATTTCAGTAATGTGTACAGTGTGTTGTCTTAGAAGGAGAATTCAAAAGTTGCTTCCTACATGATAATACAAAGTTTAATTTATTAACCTATCAAGCAAGTTTCAAGAAAATAAAAATATTTTTGAATCTGTGTAGCAAGCTGCCTTTGAGTATACTCCTTTATGTTATGTAATGTGCAAATATGCTTATAAAATCAGATTAACTTGTTTTATGCTGTATTTATAACAATGTATGCTAATTATATGGAATATATATTACAGCTGACATTATTGAGATAGTTCTATGAAAATTTAAAAATGTTTAGGTGGTGGTGCAATCTTTTGGGATGATCTGTCTGTTTTTGGTCAAGTATGAAAATTGATTTTAGAATCCTAAATCTGAATTAATAACTTATATGTATATTCAATGTCAAAGAAAAAAAAAAAAAAGGAATCTTTTTTTTTTTTTTGGGGGTGGGAAGGGTTAGGCAGAAGGTTAATATTTCATGTTTTCACTCAGACATGATAATCTGCAAAATTTTTTTTTACCCATACATATGTTAGTAAACAGGTAAGTAAAGATAGGTGTTATCTTTGGCACTATGTTTCACAGGTGGGTTTCCATAGAAGATCTGTGAAGTAAAAGGTTTGAAAAAACCAGTCATGCAATCTCAAATGCCTACTGAACAATTTAGTATTCTATACAAGTAATGCATTCTACAAAAAGTCGTAGAACTTTAACTTATGAATTCAAACATGAAGTACCCTGAAGGTATAGATAAACATATTTGCTTTGACCTTCAGAAAGAGTTCTTCCTTGCTTTAAACATAATATATTCAAAAATCTTTCCTCTGTTTTTATATATTAATATTTTTTAACATTTGAATTGTTGATTTCAGCCTGTACATTAGCATTCAGAAGATAATGTAGACCTGTAGACACTGATTACTGTTAAAGTGTGGGGTATACAGCTGTCAAAACTTCATTTCACACTTTATAACGTATTGAGATTTTTTTTTATTCTCTTAATTTCCACACCACAGAAAATAATAATCAAATAAGAGTATCTTGTTAAGATTGTTCTCTGCTCTGTCCACATGACTTTTAAGGATGTCTCCTGTAGATACCTAAAATGATTTCATCCTAAAATATGTAATGAAATGAGATCAAACATTAAAAGAAAAATTAGTTTATCTTTACTTACAATCAGTAAAACAAACAAACAATAAATAAATAAATATTAAGAAAAAATTAATAAAACTGCTGAAAATCAGCATCACAATCACAAATACGCTTTGTTAGTTCTTGGATAAAACTTGTCTTAGCACTTCTGATCTTAATAGTTAGTATTGCAGTGAATGACACCTGTCAGAAGCCCCCTACTGCCTTGTCCTGCTTGATTAGGAAGGAGAGAGGTTTGTTTGAATCTCTCTGTCAGAGTGTGAGACAATATGAGTCTTTCACAGTTTCAGCAAAGATAAACTTTTACTGATAATTTGCTGAGGAATTATTAGAGGCTTGGCAACAACCATATACATTCCAAATAAACAAAAAGAAATAGGAAGGGGAGTGGAGGGCGAGGGGGAGAAAGAGAGAGCACCACCCATGAATCCTGCATTGACTTGTTCTCTTCAGGTTCTTGGTAGTGGTGGTGGTGGTGGGCACACACACAGATAGTCTAGAATCAGGGTCTTTAAAGCTTAGTTTCTGCCTCTGGGCATGTTCAGGGGCCCTTTGCAACCTTTTCCTGGGCATAAAAGTTTCATGTTGGGGAATGTTCAAGAAAGGAGTCTGGGGTTGCTCTTGGCAGTTTTCAGCCATCTCTCCTATTTCAGGTGCAGGCACAGTCAGACAGCTTAATTTTGCTGAGGTTGTGAAAATAGGTCAAGAGACACACTACCCTGCCTACATGAGATCTGCTCCCTCTCCATTGTTTGCTTTCAAGGTGGATGGTTAAGAAGACTGTGTTGCAGTTTCTTGGAGCTGTATTCCACACCTCCTCCCAGTTTGTGCTGCTTTTGAAAAATAGAAAAGAAAAAGAAAAAAAATTGTCACCTGCCATCAGTAATTTTGCTAAATTATCTGTTCTTTCATTCTGTATTTCTTCCTTACTAACTTTCCGAATCCTTTGCACATTTTTTTTCTTGAAGGAGAAAAAAAAAAAAGAAAGAAAAAATATGGAACATTTTTGTTACAGAATGCCATCATGAATACTGAATGAATAAATCAGCAAGAAATCATTACCCCATCCTATGAATTAGATGTTTTCTATTGTCATCACTTTTTTTTTTTTCTCATACTTACCTTTCTAAAAATGTAAAACATTAGGAAAATATTTCACCATAATGACTTCTAATAACTCTATTAACCATACTGTGTTGACTGACCAGCAGCTAAGCACTCACCCAGTCACTCTCTTATTCCCGCTTAGTGGGATTGAAAAGAGATTCAGAGGCATAAAAGTGAGATAAACTTGTAGGTCAAGATAAAGACAGTTTAATAAGAAAACAAAACAAAACAAACAAACACAAAGATAACTGCTAACACACTTAACGACAATAAATAAATAAATAAAACTGATACTACTGTCTTTAATAGTGCTGTGGCAGGGTGGAAACTCAATTATTTTAGGAATTTTGTGAATGAGTGCTGGTAAACTAAAACTGATTCCTTTAAAAGTATATAAGATCACATAAGATCACTACAGAAACATTCTCAAGCAAGTGACACATTCTCACCTACAAGGGTGAAAATCTTACAAATTTCAAGAAGTGAAAGTATGATGTTAATTAGAGTGCTAAGTATCAATTTTATGCTTCTGGAATGTATGTAGTGCATTGTAGTGTAATGACAGGCTTGACAAGGAAGATGCTAAAAGGAAGTCTTAGCTAGGGTGGGTAACTAGGTGAGGATGTACTGCAGAGATTTGGCTAAAAGGATAATGGTATAAATGATGACATAAACAGGAGAACACTTTAGAAAACAAAACAGAACAAAACTACAACAAAAGAACAAAAAAAAATCTAACGTTGTTATTAATAATATCATCATCTTGCATCAACAACTTAAAGAGTGTATAGGACAATATTCAAAGAAAATATGAATGATTAAAAGAGAGCATCAGAGACTCATAGAATCATTAAGGCTGGAAAACACCTCCAAGATCATCTGGTTTAACTGTCTCCCTACTACCAATATTACTCACTAACCAATATTCCTAAGTACCATGTCCAACCTTTCCTTAAACACCCCCAGGGATGGTTACTCCACCACCTACCTGGGCAACCCATTCCAATGTCTGACTACTCTTTCTGAGAAGAAATGTCTCCTAATTTCTAACCTGAACTTCCCCTCATGCAAATTAAGGCCATTCCTTCTTGTTCTATTGCAAGTTATCTACAAGAAGAGGCCAACCCCCACATCCCCACAACTTCCTTTCAGGTAATTATAGAAAGCAATAAGGTCTCCCCCTGAGCCTCCTCTTCTCCAGACTAAACCCCTTCAGGTGCTCCTCATAGGACTTGTGTTCCAGACCCTTCACCAGCTTCATAGCCCTTCTCTGGACACGCTCCAGGGCCTTGATGTCTTTCTTGCAGTGAGGAGCCCAAAACTCAACATAGTACTCAAGGTGCAGCCTCACCAGAACAAATACTTGCCTGCAGTGAGAGACTTCATGAGCTCTGTCTATTTTATTGAACAGAATGTTAAATGGTGGCTTTAGTATTGTCACCATATTAAAGACTCAATATGGAGTAACAATACAGCTGGAGAAGAACTTGTTTACAAATACTTTATTTACTGGTAATTTTGTCAAGACAAATTTGGAAACACCATCTAGTTGTAGTTGGTTTGTATTTTTTTTTTTTTTTTTAGAGAAGAACACAAACTATTCATCTGATTAAAAATGCTTTTAACTGGAGATTCTTATGAAAGACATAGTAACAGAAAGAGGAATTAATTTATAGAAGTCTCTGGCTTCCTAAAGAATGTTAAACACAGGACCACTTCTACCGGGCTTTAAAATTGATTAGTTTAATTAACATAATGTGATTACAAGGGTGATGGAAAGTCAAAAGTCACTGGTTATGACTCTGCTGGAAAAAACAAACAGACAAACAAACAAACAAAAAAACACTATTTTGCTGGCGATGGTAAGGAATTAATTATTCTGATTTTCTTCCAGGTTAAACACTCAAAGTAGATGTACTACTTTGTTGGAAAGAAATGGTCAAAACAGTAGCAACCAGCATGTGAAACACTAGCAAATAAAAAGCAGGTCAGAAGTTAAGCTGCCTGCATCAAAAGACTCAAAGCATTTTAAGCTGAATACAAATGTTGAGAACTGTATATTAATCTCAAGGAATCTGGAGAAACTGAGAGCCAGAGCAGGCAGAATTAAACAGCGGAAGCAGGCAGAAATGAACAAAGAAGACAGAAGATAGATGAGATGAGAAGCATTATCAGCTTAGAAAATTTTCTTGACAAAAAAAAAAAAAAAGATTGGCAAGAGACATGCAAATGTGAACATAAATATTCTGGCTGCTCTTTGTTTATTCTGCTCTCAGAAATATGATAAACAAGCAAGAAATGTTAGTTTTTCCTCCTCACAGAAATATCAAACATCCCAAATAATGGCTTATTACTTGAGATACATGGATAGATATATCTATATTTACGAATTCTTTTTAAGGATTGTCTTTCTTTAAATTCATTTTGAATTATATTATCTTGTAATATGTTCTACTGCAGTGCATCAGAGGTAATAACAATTTCAATATTTTTTATAAAATCAAAAATAAATTTAAGAAGAGTTATACAATGAAATAATTAAGAATTTGTAGATTGCTGTGTAAAGAACTTTATAGGTAGCTGAATTTGAAAAAGATAAATAATTTTTCATCTGGTAAAATTTTGACAATCATGAAGTACAAAGCTGTACATAATAATGACAGCAAAAGAGCAAATTGATGCTGAGTTAACTATTATTATTTAAAAAATAAATAAATTATACAGCAGTCAACAGTTAAAGAGAGACAAGAAATAATTCTGGGCATATATAGCTGGGTGTTATTAATAAGCAATGTTGTGCAAAAGTCAAGAAATATTTTAATCTTAATTATCTGCCTTAATTTAAAGTTAGAAGTGTAACCAGATACAACCTATCTCAACATTATGGGGAATCTTACTTAAATCTGACTTAAAGCTGTGGAATTAGCTCTCCTGCTTTTTAAAATGTATGAAATGTAGGATCTGAACACTCTAACATTGGAAGGAGAAATGCTAAAGCATGAACTACCTTACATATAAAAATCCTTCAGTGACAATAGGTTAGTGTTCCCAAAGATTTTCTACAACTTTCTAAAGAGATTTTTTTAAATTGTGACCCTTAATTTAGGATACATCTTGTACATTATCTATTTGTAATTCATTAGGGATAGGATATTTTTTTCATCTCTTGTGTTGTTCACATTTTTTAACTTTTCAAAGGGAATAATAACCTGTTGAATTATCATGGAATGCTGATACATTTGGACCTTTGTATGTATAAATCAATCAGACCCATAAACCTATTTTTGAGCCTTTCATTTCTCCAGGTAAGAAGAAGAAATATATCGTCACTATGATCTGTTCAAACAAATTAAATAATTTAGTATTAAATACATGTTGTTGCAGAGCCAATGGTTAAATATATATATATATATGCATTTACTCAAAAAAAAAAAAAAATCAGAATTTCTTTTTAGAAACATTAGCAATAGCTGGTGTTCAGCAAAAAGCACAGTGTTGCTCTTGAATGTAATGAAAGTCAGTTATTTCTCTCACTTCAGTGTTCTTCTTGGAGATATATCAAAAGAAGCTATGGCTCTAGAAGGATTTCTTTCTTTAAGAAGAGAATGCCTTATAATAATAATAATTATTATTATTATTAATGTCTCAGCTAATTAGTATTATGTTAATATAATTTTTATGGCTTATTTTTTAAATTGCATAGTGTGCTTTCCCCCCCCCCCCCCCCCATAACTGCAGGCGCTCTGAGGTAGTCACCAGGAAAGAATAAATAGCTGTAGCCTTAATAACATAGAGCTTAATGAGTATGACAAAATACAGTGGAGTGTGACTGGGTTCAGCTGAAATATATCCTACCTACCACCAGTCTTTCTGCCATGTAAACTTTAAAAATACAAAGTTTCCAACCTGTTGTGAATTATTACCTGGTAACTGACTCTAGGTATCATTCTGTATTTAATGAGATGCTTTCATATAGCTATAATTGCCAGTCTTTGAGGGGAAAGGTGTGATTTTACTGTATGTGTTTATTTATTTATTAAACCCAAATGATTAGATTTACTTATAACTGTAAAATGAGATATCTCTTTCAAGTGGACTTCTTTGCAGAAAGTACTGAGGTAGGGAATATGCATGTAAGCAGCATTTTAGAAGACAGGAGAATAAATATAACCAAGAAGTAAAAGAGAAAAGTATATTTCATACTTTAATTAGAGCTGTTCAAAATCTTTCTGTGATAGGAAAAAGCTACCTTAACTTATTGCACTTTTCTACAAAGCAACTTGGCAAGTCTGTCTGGCTTTCTGTGTGTTTACCTGTCATTTAGGCTGCCTATCTCCTGCCTGGGAGATGGACATAGATTTGAAAAAAAAAATAATATCTTTTTGGTTGACTTTCTAATACAGCTCAGAATTAAAATAATAAAATAATATAAATAAAATAAATCAGCTTACATATTCCATGCATGGAATGATCGATTCCCTTTAAGGTTTATTTTTAATAGAAAAATATGATTAGATAATTTGATGAGAGGATATAATGTTACTGTTCTTAGCTCTTTGCACTTTAATACCTAGTATTTTTATTTATTTATTTATTTATTTTGTCCAGTAGTGACTAGAAGACATACATTCTTGATGAATGCTTTTAGCAAGTTTTCAATCTTGTCTTTTTTTTTTTTTTTTTTTTTTTTTTTTTTTTTTCCCAAGTTGAGTATAAAATCATTTCAAGTGAAAAGATGGTAGAAGTATGGTCTGCATTAAAGAACCCCACTATTTTGTATTTACATACGGAAAAAAAACTACTAGTTTATATTACAGAAAATATTTAATAGAGACACATTACCTTAAGATCAGCTAGTATTAAAAGTATTGATACTAAAATCAACGGCTAGATTAGCTTCAGATTAACTTTGTAATGGGACTACTTATTTAATATGGCTGTACCCCATGTGAGTGATGGTCACAGTTACAAAGTATAACAAATGTAATTTACTTTTATAAGAACAGCACTATACCCCATCACCTTCTGTCAATACTACCACTGCTGCAGCTACAATTTACCAGGAAAGTTTATTAGATTATTCTTAAAGCTGTTTACATGAGGGTGTAAAATGCGTTAAAAAAAAAAAAAAATCAAATAGTCCAATCCCCCTTGCTGAGCAGGGTCACCTAGAGCACATTACATAGGATGGCATCCAAGTGGGTGTTGAAAATCAGAGAAGTAATTCTGTGCTTAGTCAACACATACATACAATGATCAAGCCCCTATCTTTCTGTAATCCTGTTTTAAGTGATAATGAATATTAAATTTCATCAAGAACCAAGACGTCATGGCATGGGGGATACTGTTGTGGGTGTCTATTACAGGGCGCCAGATCAGGATGAGGAAGTTGATGAGGCCTTCTACAGACAGCTGATAGCAGCCTCGTGATCACAGGCCCTGGTTATTGTGAGGGATTTTAACTACCCTGACATTTGCTGGAAGACCTATTCAGTCAGCCATCTGCAGTCCAGGAGGTTCCTTCAGTGTATTGATGATAACTTCCTGATGCAAATGGTGGATGTGCCAACTAGGAGAGGAGCGCTATTGGATCTTGTCCTCACTAACAAGGAGGGGCTGGTTGAAGCGGTGAAGGTTGAGGGCAGCCTTGGCTGCAGTGACCATGAGATGGTGGAGTTTGGGATCTTATATGGCAGGAACAGAGTACCGAGCAGAATCGCAACCCAGGAGTTCAGTCGGGCTGACTTTGGCCTTTTCAAGCATTTGCTAGGGGAAATACCATGGCACAAGGTACTTGAAGGAAAAGGAGCCTAAGATAGCGGGTTAGCATTCAAAGACTTCTTCTTCCAAGCTCAAGAACAGAGCATCCCAATAGGTAGAAAGTCGGGAAAGAGAGTCAGTAGACCTACATGGTTAAACAGGGAATTGCTGGGCAAACTCAGGAGGAAGAGGAGAGTCTACAAATCACAGAAAGAGGGGCTGGCCACTTGGGAGATATATCAGGCTGTAGTCAGAGGATGTAGGGAGACAACTAGGAAAACTAAGACCTCCTTAGAATTAAACCTTGCAAGAGGGGTCAAGGACAATAGAAAGGGCTTCTTCAAATACATTGCAGATAAAACTAACACTAGAGGCAATGCAGGCCCACTGATGAATGAGGTAGGTGCCCTGGTGACAGAAGATAAAGAGAAGACAGAGTTACCAAATGTCTATAATGCCGGAGGCTGTCCTGAGGAGCCCAGCACCTCTGAGGCCCCAGAGGGAGTCGGAATAAAGAAGGAGGTTGCCTTGGTTGATGAGGGCTGGGTTAAGGACCAGTTAAACAAGTTGGACATCCATAAGTCCATGGGTCCTAATGGGATGCACCCATGGGTGCTGAGGGAGATGGCAGAAGTCATTGACAGGCCATTCTTCATCATCTTTGGTAAGTCATGGGCACTGGGAGAGGTGCCAGAGGACTGGAGGAAAGCAAATGTCGCTCTGGTCTTCAAAAAGGGCAAGAAGGAGGATTCAGATAACTATAGACTGGTCAGCCTCAACTCCATCCCTGGAAAGGTGATGGAACAACTTATCTGTGGCATTTTCTCTAGGCATATAAGGGATAAAAAGGTCATTAGGGGCAGTCAACATGGCTTCAACAAGGAGAAGTCATGCTTGACCAACCTGATAGCCATTTATGAGGACATAACCAGGTAGATAGATGATGGAAAGGCAGTGGACGTGGTCTATCTTGATTTCAGTAAAGCATTAGACACTATCTCCCACAGCATCTTTGCAGCTAAACTGAGGAAGTTTGGTCTGGATGGTTGGGTAGTGAGGTGGACTGTAAACTGGCTGAAGGAAGAAGCCAGAAGGCTGTGGTTAATGGGGCAGAGTCAAGTTGGAATCCTGCACCTAGTGGAGTCCCTGAAGGGTCGGTACTTGGACCAATGTTTTTCAATGTATTCACAAATGACTTGGATGAGGGAATAGAGTGCACTGTCAGCAAGTTTGCTGATGACACTAAACTGGGAGGAGTGACTGACACTCCGGAAGGCTGTACTACCATCCAGTGGGACCTAAACAGGCTGAAGAGTTGGTTGGGCAGAAATTTAATACAATATAACAACGGCAGATGTAGAGTCCTGCATCTGTGCAAGAACAACTCCAGGCACCAGTATAAGTTGGTGAATGCCCTGCTGGACAGCAGTGAAGGGGAGAGGAACCTGGGGGTCCTGGTGGACAGTGGGATGACCATGAGCCAGCAGTGTGCCCTTGTGGCCAAGAAGGCCAGTGACATCCTGGGGTGTATTAGAAGGGGTGTGGTTAGTAGGTTGAGAGAGTTCTGCCCCTCTACTCTGCCCTAGTGAGACCATATCTAGAATATTGCATCCAGTTCTCAGCCCCTCTGTTCAAGAAGGACAGGGAACTGCTTGAGAGAATCCAGCTCAGAGTCATGAGGATGATTAAGGGAGTGGAGCATCTCCCTTACCAGGAAAGGCTTGAGGGAGCTGGGTCTCTTTAGTTTGGAGAAGAGGAGACTGTGGGGTGACCTTATTAATGTTTATAAATATGTAAAGGATGAGTGTCAGGAGAATGGAGCCAGGCTCTTCTTGGTGACATCCAATGATAGGACAAGGGGCAGTGGGTGCAAGCTGGAACATAGGAGGTTCCACTTAAATATGAGACAAAATTTGAGATTCTGATATAGAGATAGAGATGCTCGATCTTTCTGGTGCCTGATCTTTCTTGCAGGTGCCGATTTATTCTCTTTAGTGACCAGTGATAGGACCCGAGGGAATGGAGTCAAGCTGCAACAGGGGAGGTTCAGTTTGGACATTAGGAAAAGATTCGTCACTGAGAAGGTTGTTGCACACTGGAATGTGCTTCTCAGGAAAGTAGCTATGGCACCAAGCTTGTCAGAGGCTAAGAAACATTTGGACTATGTTCTTAGCCATATGGTCTGAATTTTTGGGTAGACCTGTGTGGAGCCAGGAGTTGGACTAGATGATCCTTATGGGTCCCTTCCAACTCGGGATATTCTATGAGCCTATGATTCTGATTCTGCTATGGAAAAATCAAACATTGAACCAATTTAACTGAAAAAGTCAGTGAATTAAGTGTTGTCTTAATTATAGCTTCTTTCTAACTTTAACTTATCTTTTTCAAGTGTAGATATTTTTACTGGTGACATTATAAACTTTTTGTTTGTTTTTCTGCAAATATCTTATAAAATATTTAAAGTGAACATAGTTAATATCAAAACATTATATTTAGCTATGTGCTTATCCTAAGGTTGAAGAGGACTTGATATTTCCTTTCACGTTTATCTTTCTGCTGGTGTAGACATCAATGGTCTGTCTGGCAATCATTTTGTTATGTACCGGGAAATTGTTCCATTCCCACACATACCGAAGTTGGTCAGTGCCAGCAAACTCACAAATTCACAGTCATATTATGTCACAGTCATATTATGATTTCTTGTAAGTTAGAAAATACTGTAATTTTATTCCTTTATGGAGCATTATTACTCCTTTATGGAGTATTTTTCTTTTATAGGTATTGCCTAGAGGTAGTGTTCTTTCCTGCAGAGAAACTTACTTCAACCTTTATTTTATAACATCACAAATACACATATTTATGAAAGAAAGAAAGAAAAAAAAATAGTCTCCACCCAATCTCTTCAAGGAGTATCACTTACCTCTTAAAAAGTGTCTGGCTCAGTCTTTTAGATCATTAATTCTGAAAGAGTTTTTTTGTTTGATTGTTTGTTTTGTTGTGTTTTTTAACCTTTCTTATTATGTGCTGAATGACCTGGTAGTCTGAGACATGTTTGACAAAATTAGATAGATTCTTTTTAACTGATGATAAAAGTGCATATATGTTAAAGTACATGACAGCTGTTCATATTAGCAAACTTCTGATTTATCATTGTATGGGACTGAAGGTCCAGGGCTTGTGGTTGTCAAGAATCTAGTCACTATCCGATAAACGCAACACGATTTATTACCACTGTAGATACATACAGTCCCAAAAGCTTCAGGAGAAGTCCTGTGAGATCTGCCAGGACATGGGGAACTACTAGGTGCCATGGTGTATCAGTCCATGGTCAAGACTTGCTTCTGCTTGAAGAGGAAGCACTTTTCTAATAACAATTTATACATTTTCATGTCTTGGGTTTCTGGCCATGTCAGGCAGCCCAGTAGTGTCCAGTTACCATGGGGTGGTAACCCCATGAGATCAGATTCCATGCCTGGGAAACTTAATATGGAAATATGAGGTCATATAAAGAACAGAGAAATTAAAACATAGTGTGGGCTTGACCTTTGGCCAAGCAAGATAAGGTTGGCTACTTGGAATATACAAAGGGATGGCAATAAGCAAGAAAAGTATTTGGCCAAACACCTTGGTGTATCTTGTGCAATGGAACAAAAAATTTGTAAATTACCTAAGACTATATTGTGAAAGCTAATGGATTTTAAGAATAACACTCTTTTGGATTTAGAACTTACATTTTTGGAATTTAGAATTTCAGCCTTCTACCCATTTCCCTTCCCTTCCCTGCCCTGCCCTGCCCTGCCCTGCCCTGCCCTTCACTGCCCTGCCCTTCACTGCCCTGCCCCGCCCTGCCCTTCCCCGCCCTGCCCTTCCCCTTCCCCTTCCCCTTCCCCTTCCCCTTCCCCTTCCCCTTCCCCTTCCCCTTCCCCTTCCCCTTCCCCTTCCCCTTCCCCTTCCCCTTCCCCTTCCCCTTCCCCTTCCCTTCCCCTTCCCCTTCCCCTTCCCCTTCCCCTTCCCTTCCCCTTCCCCTTCCCCTTCCCCTTCCCCTTCCCCTTCCCCTTCTTCCCCTTCTTCTTTCCCTTTCCCTTTCTCCTTCTCTTCTCTTCTGAAACATCTCAGATGTTTCAGAGCTTGTGCACTCATGTTTGACACAATGTGTGCTTTCTGAGGAGTGTAGACAATTTGTGTAAATCTTCAAAATTGTACAAAATGTTGAGCAAGCAGAATATCAGTTGTGTAAATGCACGTCTCTTTATGCTGCATGTTTGGTTTTGTATGTGCAGGTACATAGATACCTCAAAGATATATGTATAAAAAATGTGTTTCTGTTCCTACCTGTGTACATTTCCCAGAGATTTGGAGTCAGCAGAAAACCTGGAATTAAAACTGAATATTTACCAAAACTGGAAGGATGATTTCACTAAGTACTTGGCACTTCAGATTCCAGAAAAAAAAAATATAAAATTTAAAATTCTAATGATGCACAAAAAGCATAAGTACAACAAACTTTAAATTAAAAAAAATGTTTCTTGAAATAAGCATGAGGGCTTTTCATGTGTAAATGTAATATTTTACTTTTATAAAACTTTTACTAATCAAAACAGTTAATTTTTCTCTGTAAAAATCAGCTCTAAATATGCCTTCTTCTCTAAAAAACACTTAAACTCTATTCCTGCAGAGAAAAATATTAGAGCTTACATATATATATATATTATTTTTCCTATGTGGCATGATTTGTACATATAAAGTGGACAAGAAAGACAAATTCAATAAATATTTATTCAGATTCTGTCTTGGCTAGCTTAGTTATAGCCCTCCTCAGAAAGTTGTTTATCATTCCTATTTATTTCTTGTGAACCTTAAAGGGTGCATAATGTATGTTATCTAGCAGTTCTAACAGTTATCATCTGACCTAACAAACTTTAGTGGACAAAGAAAGCTTTTTTCTACCTACAGATTTTCTTTGGTTTATGAACTTGAGTTCCTCTGGTCTAACTTTGGAATTTCAATTTCTGTTTTAAGGAAAGATTAATCTACTCAAACTTCACATATTTTTAATGAACCACATCTAGTCCTTAAATATTTTCTTGTTTAATTTCTGCTATATTAGTTGGTAACTGCTGGTTGTGAAAGCCATGAACAAATTATTCTGAAAGACCTTGAAAAGTGTAATAAGGTTTAAGATTTACTGAAGTTCAAAATGAAGTTCTGTCAATGAAATTTCTGCATAAATTATTCATAGAATACCATGATGCATGAATAATTCAAGCAACATTTTTAATTACACGTTAAAAAAAAAAAGGCTCTGTAGCAGACTATCCTTTTTTTTAATGATCTACAAGCAGATCGAGTTTGAAAAACAAAGAACTTTTGTTGAAAATCAAATTAGCAGGCAATTATTAAACCACTCATTGCAATTGAACTACTATCAATACAGTTTATATCCACAAACCTACCATTCATTATGATGTAAAATATTTATGAGATGCCAATAAAATGGAGTCCAAACAATGAGATTTTTAATGAAAATACAGTACCATTTATAAGCTCTTATTAGTACTGTAAAAAATGAGCCATGAATAATAAGCTTTTAAGGCCTAACCTTAGGGGATAATAGAATACTGTATATGAGAACACAGCAGTCACTGCTTGTTTCTATTAATAAACCTCTTTAAGTGCTCATTATATACAGATAGATAGATATAAATATTGCATCTTGCTCTTCACTTCACATATAAAAGTTAATTAATTAGTGTAATAGCACTATCACAACTTTCATAAAAAGTAGGAATGGAACAGTGTTAGAAAATTCATTTACAAAATCACCCTGCTTATGGATCATTCTGAACTAAAATAATCCTATTTATCACCCAGTCTCTATGTGAATTAATTGCAAGGTCTAAAGTATTGTAAAGACTTATTCTAAAGATTCCCATAAGTTCATAGTTCCTGGGAAATAAAATCAAAAGGAAAAAAAAAAAAAAAAAAAAAAGGTATTGAAGAAGAAGAAGTTAAGAAGCTTATTTGCTCCTTAACAAAGAGTAGTGGGGAAAAAATAAATAAATAAATAAATAAATATAAAATAATAATAATAATTAAAAAAAATGTGAGATTTACCAAAGCTTTTTTTTTTTTTGTTTATGTGTTTTGTTTTGTTGTTGCTTTTGTTTGGTTCTTGTTCCTATGGGAAAAAAAAAAAAAAGTGAATTATTACAAGTAACAAATAAGCAAGCAAACAAAGAAAAAAAACTCTGCAGAAAGTCAGTATGATAAGTTCTAATAGTTATATTCTTTCCATAGATATCTCAGGAACAAAACACAAACACCAGTTTTTGTCTTGATTCTCACACAGGTGCTGTTTAGGAATCCTGATTTAACAATCTTCATTGGCAAATAAGTCTTTATTTTGACAGAATTTTTCAACATGGATAATTAAAACAGAGCATCTGCTATGAACAGATTTGTTCTATTTCTTCCCCACTTCAGCCACTGAATCACAGTAAATTTGGTAATTATTTTGCGTATGAAGTACATGTAGTTTCTTCTCCTACTGTCGACTTTTTCAGAGGAAACCAGAGTGAGAAAAAAATAAACCACAAACTATTAAAGGAAAAATAAATATACGTTTGTATGAATTTTCAGAAAATGATCAAAATTCAGTTTCTTTATTTGAAACCCAGAGAGGTATCACAGTGTATTGTCAGCTCTTTGTCTTTTCATTATATTTATTTCATACCTTCATTAACTCCAGTTTAAAACTGTTTTTTTCTAGGTCTTCTCGACTGTTTTGTTCCATGACAAGAACCATAGTCTTTAGTGTCACTAATGTTCTGACTGTTCTACCCCCTTACTTGAAAAATGTTATAAAGTTTTTCATAATTGTCAAGAAAGACAGCATCTAAAAATAACCATTTTGTAGGAAAAGTCTCTTCTTTCAAAATAGTTCTTCAAATATTCTTAGTAAACATACCTCTGCGCTGAACATGCACAACTAGTGCACACATACAAACATATATATATAAATACATAAAAAAGTCTTAGATATTTATACTGAGAAGACTTCACCTGTTTATTAATTTTTATTTTTTTTTCTTTGTGGCCCTTAGAAAAATCTTTTCTTTGTTTCAAAAGTGAAATTAAATCTAATGACAATACTACTGTTCAAAAAATCAAGTGAGTAAATTTGAAGAAAGCTCTAAAAAAAAGGTGGTGGTGGTAGTGAGACTTTTAATAAACTTTTTACTACTTTTTTTAGCTTATTGGTATGACATGGAAAAGCCTCAGGCCACCCTGTATACATGTCCACGAGGACTAACAAATCCTTTGGCCACCTCTTTTCTTGGCAATTCAGTAAAGTCTATTTGCCAATACTCCACAGTCACCTGCCCCTCAGTAGTTTTTCCAAACTGAATTTTATTCTGTTTTTGGATTATTCCTACAACATATTTCACACCTCTCTGTGACTGATCTAATAGGCTCTACCATATTCATTTTAATAGCTGACATCTGTAATTGCCTTAGCAAAACTTCTATTTCCTCAGTGCAGAGCAGTATGTTCTTCTTTCATTAGACTATTCATAAGGGAATAGAATACTACTACTAGATTTAAGGGTGTAACTGTCCATCCATTCTTCTTTTTTTCCACATTTAAAGTTTCAATTAATCTTAAATGTAAAATAATCTAAAAGAGCACTATAACTAGTACTTCCTTTTCCGTGCCTTCTTCTGCAGGTCATTTTGCAGCTAAATCAACCAGCTTATTTCCTCTTTCTTGGGTGGTTCTCCCTGATTGGTGAGCTTTAAAATGCATATTAACTATAACAGGGATTTTTATACTTCCAAGTACTCTACTTTCAGAACTTTCTATACCTTCAAAATTTCTTCCTTATGCTTTATTCCTCGTGCGGACAGTAGTCTCCTCTCTTTCCAAATTGCTCCATGTGCATGGACTGCTCAGGAGGCATATTTTGAATCAGTATAAATTACCTCTCATCCTCTTGCTGTACCCAGTGAGAGGATGAGAGGCAATGGGCACGAATTGAAGCATAGGAGGTTACAGCTGAACATGAAGGGGCACTTCTTTACTGTGAGGGTAACAGAACACTGGAACAGGTTTCCCAGAGAGGTTGTGGAGTCTCCTTTTCTGGGCTAGATGATCTTCAGATGGGCTAGATGATCTTCAGATGGGCTAGATGATCTTCAGAGGTCCCTTCCTGTGGGAGTGTGGCCATGGGGTTGACAAGCCCCATGTTGGTGATAACATTGGACTCTTAAGGATGAGTCCATGAGGAATGTAAAGAGTTTAGAAGGAACAAAGAAGGGTGATTCAGGAGACACCTTGCTGTCTGGGACTGCTTGTTCTCCAGCCATTAAGACATGGAAGTTTCTGGGTGTTTGCGGTTGCTGGACAAAGTTGTTTGACCAATGAATAGTTAGTGGAATAGTACTGCTGTAGAGCGAATGGCAAAAGAAGGGAGCCTGTCCTCAATAAGGGGGAATGGAAGCTATGTCATCAATAAAGTGGAAGCAGTTACTGATCCTAAAAGAACGCTGGTGTCTGTGTGGTCATTATGCCACACCTTCCAACCCCACCCATTCTGTGATTTGGTGATTCCGTTTGGTTGGTACAGGAGCTACTTATTCAGTTTTAAACACAAAGGCATATTGTTGTGGTTTAGCCCGGCTGGCAGCCAAACACCACACAGCCGTTCGCTCACCCTCCCCCCTCCCTCTCCGGGATGGGGGAGAGAAACGGGAAAGTGAAGCCTGTGAGTTGAGATAAGGACAGTTTATTAAGACAGGGAGAATAATAACAATAATAATAATAATAATAATAATAGTAATAATGTGTACAAAGTGATGCACAATGCAATTGCTCACCACCCGTTGACCGATGCCCAGCCTATCCCCGAGCAGCCGGCCCCCCCACCCCGGCTAGCCACCCCTATATATTGTTCAGCATGACGTCAGATGGTATGGAATACCCCTTTGGCCAGTTTGGGTCAGCTGTCCTGGGTCTGTCCCCTCCCAGCTCCTGCTGCACCCCCAGCCTGCTCGCTAGCAGGACAGAGCGAGAAGCTGAAAAGTCCTTGGCTTGGTGTAAGCATTGCTCTACAACAATTAAAACATCAGCATGTTATCAGCGCTCTTCTCATCCTAATCCAAAACATAGCACCCTGCCAGCTACTAGGAGGAAAATTAACTCTGTCCTACCTGAAACCAGGACACATATAAATTAAGGTATGATACTGTAAGAATTATTGCTACCTCAGGAATTAGGAACGACAATTAGATCCAGATATTCTTCACAAAAATGCCAGCTCCAGTACATTGTTAACATATTGTAACATTATTCTCTTTTTGTTGTCTTGTCTCCATAATTCAGCTGATCTCCAAAGATAATCAGACCATTTTTAAATCCCTGTTGTAATACTGTCCAGGTAAAGTGAACTTTCATTCCCATCTTGGGGTTCTCTCATTCAAAGGCAAACAAATCCTGAGTCTCAGAATCAAGCCGGATGCAGAAAAAGACATCTTTTAAATCTAAAACTGTAAACCATCCCTGTTCTTCAGTGAGAGCAGTTAATAACGTATATGTATTTGATTCTACAGAGTGAGTATCTTGGACAATTTGATTCATTGTTCTCAGATCCTGGACTAACCTATAGCTCATAAGCTCCCATCAGCTTTCTGTCCTGGTTTCAGTTAAGACAGAGTTAATTTTCCTCCTAGTAGCTGGCAAGGTGCTGTGTTTTGGATTAGAATGAGAAGAGCGCTGATAACATGCTGATGTTTTAATTGTTGTAGAGCAGTGCTTACACCAAGCCAAGGACTTTTCAGCTTCTCGCTCTGTCCTACTAGTGAGCAGGCTAGGGGTGCAGCAGGAGCTGGGAGGGGACAGACCCAGGACAGCTGACCCAAACTGGCCAAAGGGGTATTCCATACCATCTGATGTCATGCTGAACAATATATAGGGGTGGCTAGCCGGGGTGGAGAGGGGGCCGGCTGCTCGGGGATAGGCTGGGCATCGGTCAACGGGTGGTGAGCAATTGCATTGTGCATCACTTATTTCGTACACATTATTACTATTAATACTATTATTATTATTATTATTATTATTATTATTATTATTATTATTATTATTATTCTTTTCCCTGTCTTAATAAACTGTCTTTATCTCAACTGACAGGCTTCACTTTCCCGTTTCTCTCCCCCATCCCGGAGAGGGAGGGGGGAGGGTGAGTGAACGGCTGTGTGGTGTTTGGCTGCCAGCCGGGCTAAACCACAACAGTCCATTTGGCGCCCAACGTGGGGCACGAAGGGTTGAGATATCGACAGATTTCACCAGAGTGTGTTAAACTAAAATTGGTATAAGTATTCGACCTGCTTAATAGTTGCTAGTCACAATGTTGATTGCCTTAATCTCAAGTCTGCTGTGCCTGTTTCCCAAATTGAGTTTTATAGCATGTTACTTTCTGTATGTGCTCCCTGTCGTGCTGTTTATCCTCTCCGGGCCCTGGTTTAAGATTGTTATGGTACTGTGTGGTGTAACGATGGCTTATGAAATGATGAGATTTCTGGTCGCCACTTGCCGAGGCGACCGGCTCCGGGGCAGACGCGTGCTGCAGCGGAGCGCGGGATCGGGACAGGCAGGGCTATTTTTCGGGCATCGAGCCTACGTGAGGGAGCCGCCAGGCACCGGCAGCCCTCGTGAGGGAGGCTGACGAGGCGTAGGCGGAGCCAGCAGCGTCAGCGACAGCGTCAGCGGCGGGCCTTTTAAATCGGGCACCACCGTCATTTCAGACACCACTTGCCGAGGCGACCGGCTCCGGGGCAGACGCGTGCTGCAGCGGAGCGCGGGATCGGGACAGGCAGGGCTATTTTTCGGGCATCGAGCCTACGTGAGGGAGCCGCCAGGCACCGGCAGCCCTCGTGAGGGAGGCTGACGAGGCGTAGGCGGAGCCAGCAGCGTCAGCGACAGCTCCTCCCCCCGGCCGTTCAAAGGCAGCCCTTAGGGAGCGCGAGCGACCAGGAGCGCGGCGAACAGGGCCGGCAAACAGGGAGTGACGCGGTGGGGGTGACGCGGCAGTTAGCGAGGCAGTTAGCACGGGCAGGGCGGGCAGGAAGGGCGGAGCGCTCACACCCGCCCATAGGGACACCTCCTCTAACGGCACTCTCCCGTCAGCTGGGCTGCAATGGTCTCCACCAGGCACGGTGCCTGCTCTAGGAAGTCAGTACACACCCAGACCGACTGCCCGTCCAAACATGCGGCGGTTCAGGTCTCCAGGTGCGGGGAGTGTCTGAGCCTCTTGCTGCCATCGGCGGGAGGCAGAGGGACTGCTTGCGTGAGGTGCGAGCAGGTGGACGACCTGGTCCGCATGGTGGCGGAACTCAAGGAGGAGGTGCAGAGGTTGAGGGATATCAGGGAGTGCGAGCGGGAGATAGACTGGTGGAGCAACTCCCTGCAGGACCGGAGGGAGAGGGACCGGGGTGAGACGCCCCAAAGGGGGGTGGACCCCCTGCCCTGTTGCCATCGGGCAGAGGGAGGGGACCTGCGAGTTGAGGAGGAATGGAGACGGGTCCCCTCTCGACCTCGCAGGAGATGCCCTCCCCTTCCGGCGCTGCCTTCCCAGGTGCCCTTGAACAATAGGTTTGAGGCCCTGGAGCTTGAGATACCGGTGGGTGAGGACGAGGTAGGAAGCCTGCCCAGGAGGATGCCTGAGGTGAGGAAGTTGACTCCATGCCTCAGGACTGCCTCCACCAAGAAAGAAAGAAGGGTGATTGTTGTGGGCGACTCCCTACTCAGGGGAACGGAGGACCCTATTTGTCGGCCTGACCCCACGCATAGGGAAGTCTGCTGCCTCCCTGGGGCCAGGGTCAGAGACGTTACCAGGAAGCTTCCAAACCTGGTTCGCCCCTCTGACTATTACCCGCTTTTGATAGTCCAGGCTGGCAGTGATGATCTTGAAAAGAGAAGCCTCAAGGCTATCAAACAGGACTATAGGGGGCTGGGACGATTGGTGGAGGGAGCGGGAGTGCAGGTGGTGTTTTCGTCTATCCCTACAGGGGGAGGGAGAGGCACGGAGAGGACATGGAAAGCTCACGTGGTTAATAGGTGGCTCAGAGACTGGTGCCGGCACAGAAATTTTGGGTTTTTTCACCATGGGGAGCTTTACTCGGCACCCGGCCTGATGGCCTCAGATGGGTCCCTATCTCCAAGAGGAAAACGGATCCTAGGCCAGGAGCTGGCGGGGCTCATAGAGAGAGCTTTAAACTAGGCGAGAAGGGGGACGGGGCTCAAACAAGGCTTGTTGGAGCCGTGCCGGGGGAAACAATGGCTAGGCTGGGGAAGAAGGCGATGGCCCAGCTGAAGTGCATCTACACTAATGCACGCAGCATGGGTAACAAACAGGAGGAGCTGGAAGCCATCGTGCAGCAGGAAGGCTACGACTTGGTTGCCATCACGGAGACGTGGTGGGACCGCTCCCATGACTGGAGTGCTGCAATGCCTGGCTATCGGCTCTTCAGGAGGGACAGGCAGCACAGAGGGGGGTGGTGGCGTGGCTCTCTACATTAGAGAATCTTTTGATGTTGTGGAACTCCAGGCTGGGAATGATAAGGTTGAATCCCTGTGGGTTAGGATCCGTGGGAAGGCTGGCAAGGCTAGCGTCCTGGTCGGGGTCTGTTATAGACCGCCGAACCAGGATGAGGAGACGGATGAGGAGTTTTATAGGCAACTGACAGAAGTTGCAAAATCGTCGGCGCTTGTCCTCGTGGGGGACTTCAACTTCCCGGATATATCCTGGAAACACAACACGGCACGGAGAAAGCAGTCTAGGAGGTTTCTGGAGAGCGTGGGAGATAGCTTCCTGACGCAGCTGGTCAGTGAACCCACCAGGGGTGGTGCCCCGCTAGACCTTCTCTTCACAAACAGAGAAGGACTGGTGGGAGATGTGGTGGTCGGAAACTGTCTTGGACAGAGTGACCATGAAATGGTAAAGTTCTCTATTCTTGGCGAGGCCAGGAAGGGGACCAGTAAAACTGCTGTATTGGACTTCCGGAGGGCTGACTTTGAGCTGCTCAGGACGCTGGTTGGCCGAGTCCCTTGGGAGGCGGTTCTGAAGGGCAGAGGAGTCCAGGAAGGCTGGGCGCTCCTCAAGAAGGAAATCTTAATGGCACAGGAGCGGTCTGTCCCCACGTGCCCAAAGACGAGCCGGCGTGGAAGAAGACCGGCCTGGCTCAACAGAGAGTTGCGGCTTGTGCTTAGCAGAAAAAAGAGGGTTTATAATCTTTGGAAAAAAGGGCGGGCCGCTGAGGAGGACTACAAGGATGTAGCGAGGCTGTGCAGGGAGAAAATTAGAAAGGCCAAAGCTCATCTGGAGCTCAACCTGGCTACTGCCGTTAAAGACAACAAAAAATCCTTTTACAAATATATCAATGCGAAACGGAGGACTAAGGAGAATCTCCATCCTTTACTGGATGCGAGGGGAAACCTAGTTACTAAGGATGAAGAAAAGGCTGAGGTGCTTAATGCCGCCTTTGCCTCAGTCTTTAGCGGCAATACCGGTTGTTCTCTGGATACCCAGTGCCCTGAGCTGGCGGAAGGGGATGGGGAGCAGGATGTGGCCTTTGCTATTCATGAGGAAATGGTTGGCGACCTGCTAAGGAGCTTGGATGTGCGCAAGTCGATGGGGCCGGATGGGATGCACCCGAGGGTACTGAAAGAACTGGCGGAGGAGCTGGCCGAGCCGCTTTCCATCATTTATCGGCAGTCCTGGCTATCGGGGGAGGTCCCAGTTGACTGGCGGCTAGCCAATGTGACGCCCATCTATAAGAAGGGCCGGAGGGCAGACCCGGGTAACTATAGGCCTGTCAGTTTGACCTCAGTGCCAGGAAAGCTCATGGAGCAGATTATCTTGAGGGTCATCACGCGGCACTTGCAGGGCGAGCAGGCGATCAGGCCCAGTCAGCATGGGTTTATGAAAGGCAGGTCCTGCTTGACGAACCTGATCTCCTTCTATGACAAAGTGACGCGCTTGGTGGATGAGGGAAGGGCTGTGGATGTGGTTTACCTTGACCTCAGTAAGGCTTTTGACACCGTTCCCCACAACATTCTCCTCAAGAAACTGGCTGCTCGGGGCTTGGACTGGCGTACGCTTCGCTGGGTTAGAAACTGGCTGGATAGCCGGGCCCAGAGAGTTGTGGTGAATGGAGTCAAATCTGGTTGGAGGCTGGTCACAAGTGGTGTCCCCCAGGGCTCGGTACTGGGGCCGGTCCTCTTTAATATCTTTATCGATGATCTGGATGAGGGCGTCCAGTGCACCCTCAGTAAGTTTGCAGATGACACCAAGCTAAGTGCGTGTGTCGATCTGCTCGAGGGCAGGAAGGCTCTGCAGGAGGATCTGGATAGGCTGGAGCGATGGGCTGAGGTCAACTGTATGAAGTTCAACAAGGCCAAGTGCCGGGTCCTGCACCTGGGGCGCAACAACCCCAAGCAGAGCTACAGGCTGGGAGATGAGTGGCTGGAAAGCTGCCTGGCCGAGAAGGACCTGGGAGTATTGGTTGATAGTCGGCTGAATATGAGCCAGCAGTGTGCTCAGGTGGCCAAGAAGGCCAACAGCATCCTGGCCTGTATAAGAAGCAGTGTGGCCAGCAGGTCTAGGGAGGTGATTGTCCCCCTGTACTCGGCTCTGGTGAGGCCACACCTCGAGTACTGTGTTCAGTTTTGGGCCCCTCGCTACAGGAAGGACATGGACGTGCTCGAGCGAGTCCAGAGAAGGGCGACCAAGCTGGTGAGGGGTCTGGAGAACAAGTCTTACGAGGAGCGGCTGAGGGAGCTGGGCTTGTTCAGCCTGGAAAAGAGGAGGCTCAGGGGCGACCTTATCGCTCTCTACAGTTACCTTAAAGGAAGCTGTAGTGAGGTGGGGGTTGGTCTGTTCTCCCACGTGCCTGGTGACAGGACGAGGGGGAATGGGCGAAAGTTGCGACAGGGGAGTTTTAGGTTGGATGTTAGGAAGTACTTCTTTACCGAAAGGGTTATTAAGCATTGGAACGGGCTGCCCAGGGAGGTGGTGGAGTCGCCATCCCTGGAGGTCTTTAAAAGACGTTTAGATGTACAGCTTAGTGATATGGTTTAGTGGAGTACTTAGTGTTAGGTCGGAGGTTGGACTCGATGATCTTGAGGTCTCTTCCAACCTAGAAATCTGTGTCTGTGTCTGTGTCTGTGGTCATGACCCTAACCTGGTATTTGTACTCAGCACTGTTGTCAACTCTATACTTCGGAAACCATATCTCAGAAACTATTAGCAATTACACCTATTGCCTTTTTTCATCAGGGAGTCAATCTGTGGAGGGGACAGGGGAAGATATTTTTTCCTACCTGTTCACTCTCCCTTCCTCCTTCACCACCCTCTTATCCCCCGAGCTAGTTACGGTAGCTCTCCAAGATGTTGAATATCCTTGGGATACTCAGACCAGCATGTTCTTGTTGTTATGTCTCCTGAATGCCCTTCAGGTTTTGTTTAAGGTTAAACAACTACTTAGGAATCTCATCCGGAGATCTGTCTTGAGGCGGGATAGTTGCGAGTGGCAGGGAGTGTGGGAGGATAAGGGCAGGTTTCTAGAGCAGTGGGCACCTCCAGTGTTTTGGACATTCACCCCTGAACAACTGCAAAATCCTAAAAAACTGGTAGAATGCTTGAAAAAAAGGTGTCATGACTCTGGCAGTTCCAAAGTGACACAAATCACTGTGGTGTGCTGGGGTCTGGCTTGTGCCTATCGAGCTGCAATTGATGCTACTATCAACCTAGTGACAGACCCTGCGGCCGTTCCAGTCCCGGCTCCCGCAGCCATTCCGGCTCCAGCTCCTGCAGCCGTTCCAGCTCCAGCTTCCGCAGCCGTTCCAGCTCCAGCTCCCGCAGCCGTTCCAGCTCCAGCTTCCGCAGTCGTTCCAGCTCCAGCTCCTGCAGCCGTTCCAGCTCCAGCTTCCGCAGTCGTTCCAGCTCCAGCTCCTGCAGCCGTTCCAGCTCCAGCTCCTGCAGCTGTTCCAGCTCCAGCTCCCGCAGCCTTTCCAGCTCCAGCTCCCGCAGTCGTTCCAGCTCCAGCTCCTGCAGCCGTTCCAGCTCCAGCTTCCGCAGTCGTTCCAGCTCCAGCTCCTGCAGCCGTTCCAGCTCCAGCTTCCGCAGTCGTTCCAGCTCCAGCTCCTGCAGCCGTTCCAGCTCCAGCTCCTGCAGCTGTTCCAGCTCCAGCTCCCGCAGCCTTTCCAGCTCCAGCTCCCGCAGTCGTTCCAGCTCCAGCTCCTGCAGCCGTTCCAGCTCCAGCTCCCGCGGCCGTTCCAGCACCAGCTCCTGCAGCCGTTCCAGCTCCAGCTACTGCAGTCTTTCCAGCTCCAGCTCCTGCAGCCGTTCCAGCTCCAGCTTCCGCAGTCGTTCCAGCTCCAGCTCCTGCAGCCGTTCCAGCTCCAGCTTCCGCAGTCGTTCCAGCTCCCGACCCCCTGCAGCCATTCCAGCTCCAGCTCCTGCAGCCGTTCCAGCTCCAGCTCCCGCAGCTGTTCCAGCTCCAGCTTCCGCAGCCGTTCCAGCTCCAGCTCCCGCAGCCGTTCCAGCTCCAGCTCCCGCAGCCGTTCCAGCTCCAGCTCCCGCAGCCGTTCCAGCTCCAGCTCCTGCAGCCGTTCCAGCTCCCGCAGCCGTTCCAGCTCCAGCTCCTGCAGCTGTTCCAGCTCCAGCTCCTGCAGCCGTTCCAGCCCCTGCAGCTGCTCCAGCTCCTGCAGCCGCTCCCACTCCTGTGGCTGGGTCAGAGAAACGAACTGTAGCAGTGCAAGTTGTCCCTGCAGAGGGTATTCCAACCCCTGTGGCAGACCCTGTGGCTGGGTCGGAGAAGCGAGCTGTAGCAGTGCAAGTTGCCCCTGTAGACAAGGTGAAAAAATGGTATAGAAACTCGGGTCGTTTAGAACACAGAGAGTCTTCTGCTAAGTCTGGGTGTGGAGAAGACGGGGCTGGGCCATCAAGTGTGCAGGAGGATGAAGATGAGGATGAGGATGTAGAAAAATCAACAGTAACTACCCGAACCCTATACCAGCGTGAGCTACGAGATGTGCGAAAAGATTTTGGTCGCTGTATAGGAGAGCAGCTTGTCACCTGGCTGCTCCGGTGCTGGGACACTGGAGCCAATGGTGTGGAATTAGAGGGCAGGGAAGCCAGGCGGTTGGGATCCCTTGCTAGAGATGCAAGCATTGACAAAGCAATTGGAGATGGAGCACGATCTCACAGCCTCTGGAGGCGTCTCCTGTTAGCTGTGAAGGAAAGGTATCCCTTCAAGGAAGAACTTGTATGTCTACCAGTCAAGTGGACCACCATGGAGAAGGGAATTCGGTACCTGAGGGAATTAGCCATACGGGAAGCAATTTATAAGGACCTAGACGACGCACAAGTATCCACAGATCCAGATGAAGTCCAGTGTACTCGACCCATGTGGCGGAAGTTTGTACGGAGTGCACCATCATCATGGGCCAGCTCATTGACAATAATAACCTGGAAAGACGGTGAAGACCCCACAGTGGGTGACATGGCTAAACAACTCCGGCAGTACGAAGGAAATCTCTCCTCTTCCCTACAGGCCTGCGTCTCGGCTGTGGAGAAACTCTCTGAAGAGGTCCACCAACTTAAAGAGAACTTATCTTCCCCCCCACCTGAACAAACCAGTGGCCACCAGCTAAAAGAGAATAGAAGAGGTCCACCAACTTAAAGAGAATTTATCTTCCCCCCTACCTGAACGAACCAGTGGCCACCAACTAAAAGAGAATACTTTGGAGAAACTTTTTGAAGAGGTCCACCAACTTAAAGAGAGTGTATTTTTTTCCCCACCTGTACAAACCAGTGTCTTGGCTATTAGGGGTAAACGTGCATCCGTGCAAAGAAGACAATATGGTGGGTACACACCCCGTGCCACCCTGTGGTTTTACCTACGTGACCATGGAGAGGACATGAGAAAATGGGATGGAAAATCTACTGAGACCCTAGAGGCACGGGTACGTGAGTTGCAAAAGAAAACAATCGGGAGAAAGGGGTTCTCTGAAAAGTTTGCTGCTCCAACTTCCAGCAGGCAGTCCTTTAAACACAGAAACGAAGATTCTGACCAGGACTAGAGGGGCCCTGCCTCCAGCCAGGGGGAGGAAAGGGACAATCGAGTTTATTGGACTGTGTGGATTCGATGGCCTGGCACGTCTGACGCACAGAAGTATAAGGCTTTAGTAGACACCGGTGCACAATGTACTCTAATGCCATCAAGCTGTAAAGGGCCAGAGCCCATCTCTATTTATGGCGTGACAGGGGGATCCCAGCAGTTAACTGTATTGGAGGCTGAAGTGAGTCTAACCGGAAATGAGTGGCAAAAGCACCGTATTGTGACTGGCCCGGATGCTCCGTGCAACCTTGGCATAGACTATCTTAGAAGAGGATATTTCAAGGACCCAAAAGGGTTCCGCTGGGCTTTTGGCATAGCTGCCTTAGAGACAGAGGACATTAAACAGTTGTCTACCTTGCCCGGTCTCTCAGAGGACCCTTCTGTTGTGGGGCTGCTGAGGGTTGAAGAAGAGCAAGTGCCAATCGCTACCACAACTGTGCACCCGTGGCAGTATCGCGCCAACCGAGACTCCCTGATTCCCATCCACGAGCTAATTCGTCAACTGGAGAGCCAAGGAGTGATCAGCAAGACCCATTCACCTTTTAATAGTCCCATATGGCCAGTGCGAAAGTCTAATGGTGAGTGGAGACTAACAGTGGACTATCGTGGCCTGAACGAAGTCACGCCACCACTGAGTGCTGCAGTGCCGGACATGCTAGAACTCCAGTATGAACTGGAATCAAAGGCAGCCAAGTGGTATGCCACAATTGATATTGCTAATGCATTTTTCTCCATCCCTCTAGCAGCAGAGTGCAGGCCACAGTTTGCTTTCACTTGGAGGGGAGTCCAATATACTTGGAATCGGCTGCCCCAGGGGTGGAAACATAGCCCTACCATTTGCCATGGACTGATCCAGTCTGCGCTGGAGCAGGGGGAGGCTCCTGAACACCTGCAGGACATCGATGACATCCTTGTGTGGGGTGACACTGCAGAGGAAGTTTTCGAGAAAGGGAAGAAAATAGTCCAAATCCTTCTGAAGGCCGGTTTTGCCATAAAACAAAATAAAGTTAAAGGACCTGCACGAGAGATCCAGTTTTTAGGAATAAAATGGCAAGATGGACGTCGTCAAATCCCAATGGATGTGATCAACAAAATAACAGCTATGTCTCCACCAACTAGCAAAAAGGAAACACAAACTTTCCTAGGTGTCGTGGGGTTTTGGAGAATGCATATTCCAAATTACAGTCTGATTGTAAACCCGCTCTACCAAGTAACCCGTAAGAAGAATGCTTTTGAATGGGGCCCTGAGCAACGACAAGCCTTTGAACAAATTAAACAGGAAATAGTTCATGCAGTAGCCCTTGGGCCAGTCCGAACAGAACCAGACGTAAAGAATGTGCTCTACACCGCAGCTGGGGAGAATGGTCCCACCTGGAGCCTCTGGCAGAAAGAACCTGGGGAAACTCGAGGTCGACCCCTGGGGTTTTGGAGTCGGGGATACAGAGGATCTGAGGCCCGCTATACTCCAGCCAAAAAGGAGATATTGGCAGCATATGAGGGAGTTCGATCTGCTTCGGAAGTGGTCGGTACTGAAGCGCAGCTCCTCCTGGCACCCCGACTGCCGGTACTGGGTTGGATGTTCAAAGGAAGGGTCCCCTCTACACATCATGCAACTGATGCTACATGGAGCAAGTGGGTTGCACTGATTACTCAGCGGGCTCAAATAGGAAACCCCAGTCGCCCAGGAATCTTGGAAGAAATTATGGACTGGCCGGAAGGCAAGTACTTTGGGATATCATCAGAGGAGGAGGTGGTCCGTGCTGAAGAAGCCCCACTGTACAACAAGCTACCAGAAAATGAGAAGAAATATGCCCTGTTCACTGATGGGTCCTGTCGTATTGTGGGAAAGCATCGGAGATGGAAAGCTGCTGTATGGAGTCCTACACGACGAGTTGCAGAAGCTGCTGAGGGAGAAGGTGAATCGAGTCAGTTTGCAGAAGTGAAAGCCGTTCAGCTGGCCTTAGATATTGCTGAACAAGAAAAGTGGCCGGTTCTCTATCTCTATACTGATTCATGGATGGCAGCAAATGCCCTGTGGGGGTGGCTACAGCAATGGAAGCAGAACAACTGGGAACGCCGGGGCAAACCCATCTGGGCTGCTGCATTGTGGCAAGATATTGCTGCCCGCGTAGAGAACCTGGTTGTAAAGGTACGCCATGTAGATGCTCATGTGCCCAAGAATCGGGCTACTGAAGAACATGAAAACAACCAGCAGGTGGATCAGGCTGCTAAGATTGAAGTGGCTCAGGTGGACCTGGACTGGCAACATAAAGGTGAATTATTCATAGCCCGATGGGCCCATGACACCTCAGGCCATCAAGGTAGAGATGCAACATACAGATGGGCTCGTGACCGAGGGGTGGACCTCACCATGGACACTATAGCACAGGTTATTCATGATTGTGAAACATGTGCTGCAATTAAACAAGCCAAACGGTCAAAGCCTCTCTGGTATGGAGGACGATGGCTGAAATACAAATATGGAGAGGCCTGGCAGATTGATTACATCACACTCCCCCAAACCCGCAACGGCAAGCGCCACGTACTTACAATGGTGGAAGCAACCACCGGATGGCTGGAAACATATCCTGTGCCCCATGCCACCGCCCGGAACACTATCCTGGGCCTTGAAAAGCAAGTCCTATGGCGACATGGCACCCCAGAAAGAGTTGAGTCAGACAATGGGACTCATTTCCGAAACAACCTTAGAGACACTTGGGCCAAAGAACATGGTATTGAGTGGGTGTATCACATCCCCTATCATGAACCAGCCTCCGGGAAAGTTGAACGATACAATGGACTGTTAAAGACTACACTGAAAGCAATGGGTGCTGGGACATTCAAAAATTGGGATACACATTTGGCAAAGGCCACCTGGTTAGTCAATACTAGAGGATCTGCCAACCGAGCTGGACCTGCCCAAGCAAACCTGTTACGCACTGTAGAAGGGGATAAAGTTCCTGTAGTGCACGTAAGAAACATGCTGGGTAAGACAGTCTGGGCTACTCCTGCCTCAGGAAAAGGCAAACCCATTCGTGGGATTGCTTTTGCTCAGGGACCTGGATGCACTTGGTGGGTAATGCAAAAGAATGGGGAGGTCCGGTGTGTACCTCAAGGGGACCTAATACTGGGTGAGAATAGCCCATGAGTTGAATTGTAGTATTTTAATTATCATATAATACTGTATGTCATCACTACCATGGTTGCTATATATCATAGATGAAAATGGTGATTAATTAGAAGGTATTGGAAAGAGTGTAACCTGAGCATGACATAAATGGTATGGAATAAGGGGTGGATATCTGTCCCGGTTTCAGTTAGGACAGAGTTAATTTTCCTCCTAGTAGCTGGCAGGGTGCTATGTTTTGGATTAGGATGAGAAGAGCGCTGATAACATGCTGATGTTTTAATTGTTGTAGAGCAGTGCTTACACCAAGCCAAGGACTTTTCAGCTTCTCGCTCTGTCCTGCTAGCGAGCAGGCTAGGGATGCAGCAGGAGCTGGGAGGGGACAGACCCAGGACAGCTGACCCAAACTGGCCAAAGGGGTATTCCATACCATCTGACGTCATGCTGAACAATATATAGGGGTGGCTAGCCGGGGTGGAGGGGGGGCCGGCTGCTCGGGGATAGGCTGGGCATCGGTCAACGGGTGGTGAGCAATTGCATTGTGCATCACTTATTTCGTACACGTTATTATTATTAATACTATTATTATTATCAGTATTATTATTATTTTTTCTGTCTTCATAAACTGTCTTTATTTCAACTGACAGGCTTCACTTTCCTGTTTCTCTCCCCCATCCCGGAGAGGGAGGGGGGAGGGTGAGTGAACGGCTGTGTGGTGTTTGGCTGCCAGCCGCGCTAAACCACAACACTAACAAGAGATAAGTTAAAGAAGAAGGGCTATTTAAAGAAACAATTTGTTTATGAGGACTTTGGGGAAATGTATGCATACACTCAACAAAACAATGTTTAATGTTTGTTGTTGTTGTTGGTGGTGGTGGTGGTGTTTTTTAATCTGAGCACTAAAAGAAGAATTTAAACATCTGGTTCTAGCTCACACAGATATATATTTCAACATTTATTTTCTCAATACCAAAAACCTCTTTTTTTTTCTTTTTCCTTTTTTTTTTTTCTTTTTTGAAGACTTTAAAAAAAAAAAGTAATTTCTTCTATCTTCTATATTCTGTCATCACTGGTCATATTAGAATTAAAACAATGCACCACTGTTTTCTCCAGTAGGATTTTTCTTTAAAGGTTTTAGGTTTAGGTTTGTTTGTCTTTTGTTGTTCTCCCCACCACTACAAACCCTCAGTTTATTTTTTTTTCCTTATGAGACTTCATTAGCTACATTTCATGTCTGTAAAACTGCAGAAGCGGGAATGAAAGAAGAACAGGATGAAAAAGAGCCCTTAACCTAAGCCATTCCATTTTAATCAACCGTCAGTTCCTGTCAATGGAAGGTTTGTAGGGAAAATAATAAAAATGAAAATGTTTCAAATGTATTTTTAAATGTTTCATTAAAATCTTCAAAACTTGTTTGAAGAGATAACTCAAAAGGACTTTTCTTTTTTTCTAGCCTAAAATTTTACTCTACTATTATTTGAAATAACTAGAGAAGAGCTACTTATATTGGTAACAAAGATTTCTCTTTGTCTTTGTTATCCTTTTGTCCCACCTTGACTCTCATTGTATTTGTGTAATTGTGATGAGAAGTTCAATTTAAATTATGGGCAAGGTCTAATGGATTTATACAAAATAATTCTAAATTTACTCATTTCAAGTTCAATAATATTTCATAACAATTGTAAATCGTTTGTCGTTAGCTCTTGTACATTTTCAATTCACTTTGCTCCTTGTCCTTAATAAATGTAACGATTAAAAAAAAAAAAAAAAAAAAAAAGACATATTAGTTTCTACTTCCTGACTCCCAATTTCAGTGATAATGTAGAGATTGAATTGCATCTTCTTCACACATTTATAAGAACGAAAAGAAAAAGAAATCCATGAGAAATCACCTAAGTACCTGTGAGGATCAAAATTCTTAACAGTACCTAAATACTCTTCAAGTATTATACAGTACTTCTAGAGATTACACATTTCAGAGGCGGGCCTGTGCAAACCTCATGAAGTTTAATAAGGCCAACTGCAAGGTCCTGTATCTGGGCCAGGGCAATTCCAAGTACAAATACAAGCTGCGTGGAGAATGGGTTGAGAGCAGCCCTGAGGAGATGGACCTGGGGGTGTGGGTTGATGAGAAGCTCCACATGAGCTGGCAATGTGCACTTGCAGCCCAGGAAGCCAACCATATCCTGGGCTGCATCAAAAGAAGCGTGGCCAGCAGGTCGAAGGAGGTGATTCTCCCCCTCTGCTTTGCTCTCGTGCAGCCCCACTTGAAGTACTGTGTCCAGGTCTGGAGCCCCCAGCACAAGAAGGATGTTGATCTGTTAGAATGGGTCCGGAGGAGGGCCACAAAGATGATCAAGAGGTTGGAGCACCTCTCCTACAACGAAAGGCTAAGAGAGCTGGCGATGTTCAGCCTGAAGAAGAGAAGGCTTCAGGGTGACCTCATTCTGGCCTTTCAACATTTAAAGAGGACTTATAAAAAAAGAGAGAGAATAATTCTTTCCTCAATCAGATAATGACAGGACAAGCAGGAATGGTTTTAAATTAAAAGAGGGGAGATTTAGACTAGGAGGAAATTCTTCACTCACAGGGTGGCGAGGCACTGGAATAGTTTGCCCAGAGAAGTAGTGGATGCCCCATTCCTGGAGGTGTTCAAGACCAGGTTAGATGAGGCCCTGAGCAACCTGATCTAGTGGGCCACATCCCTGTCTACGTCAGGGTGGTTGGAAGTAGATGATCTTTAAGGTGTCTTCCAGTCCAAGGCATTCTATGGTTCCATGATTCTATGGTTCTCTCCCTCTGCTGTCATGAGACACCACTTGGAGTACTTCATTCAGCTCCTGGGCCCCCAGCAGAAGGACATGAGCGTATTAGAACAAGTCCAGGGGAGGGCCATGAAGACGATCAATGGACTGGAGAACCTCTCCTATTAAGTCAGGCTGAGGGAGTTGGTGTTGTTCAGCCTGAAGAAGAGAAGGCTCTGGGGAGACCTCATTGCAGCCCTTAAAGGGGGCCTACAAGAAAGCAGAAGAGGGACTTTTTCTCAGGAAGTGTAATGTTGTTGATGGGTTTAGTGGAAAGACAGAGAAGGGAAATAATGATATGGCATGGCAGATTAATATAGACAGGTTGTATACATACATTTCCCGTTATTGAACAACATCAGTATTATTCATACTCATGCATATTAATAAAAAAAAAGTGAAAATATGGTGACAAGACCATTTTCAGTTAATTAAAAAAAAAACAAAACTTTATTACAGACAGGATCTGATACAAGTGCATTTGATTAAATGTATGAAAACATCAACATTTGAGTGGTCTGAGTAACATGTTATTTCCAAGTACTCACTGAAGTCAGAAAACCTTTAAAGTTAATACTCACAAGTATTATTTTAAATCTATACTTCCACAATGTAGGATCTTAGATGTGTAGGTGAAAATGATTGTGCACCTTCCAAGCCTTAATCTAAAGAGAAGCAGTACTAATGCCAACAGAATCTGAGCTGGCAAGCACCTTGCATTCAAACAGCTAATTATGTGTATTCATTTAACCTTATGAGACTAAATCCTTAAATAAATGCCCTTAATCACATTTATAAAGAATTCTTCTCATATATCATCTTCAAAAAAAAAAAAAAGCTTTCTAATTAAAAAATAAATAAATAAAAGGGTTAGTTTATATCTGTTGTCAGTATTTGGGATGTCTAATTTAGCTACTATGCTACAAAGGAAATTTAATTTATAAAAATCCTTATACATTTTCTATGATAATGAGTAGAGACATTACGGAAGTCTGATTTTTAATGCTTAGATCAGATAAATCTATGATCTTCTGCTTTTTTTTTTTTTTTTTTTTTTTCATTAATAAACTTGAAATGAAAAGTCTTCCCAATATCTGTCTCTTCATTTGACTATCAGTCCTCAACTACACCAGACTCATGTTTCTATTGGATCCATTAGAGCCGTTTAATTAGTGGACCATATTTCTTAGATCACGTAGTTTATGCCAACAGTTAGTGAGGTTTGAATTCACCACATACCTGAATTTCCATGCCTAAAGAGATAGTGCATTCCTTGAATCAGAATAATATAGATTTATAGCCAGGGTGAAAGAGCACAAATCCACACCTCAGGTGTGAAATTAACATGCTCTCATCTGGAGAGGGAGGGGGGAGGGTGAGCGAACGGCTGTGTGGTGTTTGGCTGCCAGCTGGGCTAAACCACAACAGGTAAAATTGGATTATTATATTAGATTTACACTCTCTCAATATCCCATATTCTAAAAATCTTCCATATGATAGGGACTAGCCCAAGTTTAGCTTCTAATTTTAAGTGATACTGTTTCAATCTTAACAGTGCTGATCCTGGCTTAATATCTATCCTTGTGAGTTCAGCCCTCTTTGATCGTCCTGGTATTTCTCCTGCTCAAGCAACAGAATAACTGCATCCTCAACTTCAAGTGTGATTTTTTTTCCTTCCCCTTCATCAATCTACTTTAAGAACAATATTGAAGCTTGCACAAATTTAGATTCAGGCATTAATATATCTACCTCACCATTTTTAATTTTTATTTCAGCTTCTAATTTTTCCATTTAATCTCTACCTATTAATGGCTGTGGTTCACCTGGCAGGTACAAAACCTCATGTGTTACCCATTGCTTTCAAACTTAAGGGTTTAAAAAGGGTCTTCCTTCTGATTTTCCTGTGGTAGTAATATTTCTTACAGTACCATACCTTAATTCATATTCCTTTGTGTTTAAAACTGAGTAAGTAGCTCCTGAATCAACCAAATGTACTCACAGAATCACAGAACCACAGAACGGGCAGGGTTGGAAGGGACCTCTGAAGATCATCTAATCCAATCTCCCTGCCGATCAGGATCACTTCAAGCACATTGCACAGGATGGCATCCAGGTGGGTTTTGAATATCTCCAGAGAAGAAAACTCCACAACCTCTCTGGGAAACCTGTTCCAGTGCTCTGTTACCCTCACAGTAAAGAAGTGCCCCTTCATGTTCAGCAGTAACCTCATGTGCTTCAATTTGTGCCCATTGCATCTCATCCTCTCGCTGGGCACAACTGAAAAGAGTCTGGCTCCATCCTCTCAACACCCTCCCTTCAGATACTTATACACATTAATGAGGTTTCCCTTCAGTCTTCTTTTTTCCAGTTTAAACAGGCCCAGTTCTCTCAGCCTGTCCTCCTACGACAGGTGCTCCAGTCCACTAATCATCTTCATAGCCCTCCTCTGGACTTGTTCCAGTAGTTGTATGTGTCTCTTATAGTGGGGAGCCCAGAACTGGACACAATACTCCAAGTGTGGCCTCAACAGGGCTGAGTAGAGTGGGAGGATCACCTCCCTTGACCTGCTTGCTGGCAACACATCCAAATGCATCCCAGGATACCGTTGGCCTTCTTGGCCACAAGGGAACATTGCTGGCTCATGGTCAGCCTGCTGGTGTACAGCAGGACTCCCAGGTCTTTCTCTGCAGAGCTGCACTCCAGCAGGTCAGTCCCCAGCTGGTACTGGTGCTTGGTCTTATTTTTCCCTAGGTGCAGGACCCTGCACTTGCTTTTGTTGATCATGAGGTTCTTCTTGGCCCAACCCTCCATCCTGTCGAGATTTCTCTGAATGGCAGCACAGCCCTCTGTGGTATCAGCCACTGCTCTAAGCTTTGTGTTGTCAATACACTATTTCACACTATTTCAAAATTCTATTTCAGTTTCATCTTCCCCCAGCTTAATTTAACTGGAGGTTCTGCTGGGGATGATTCCTCTAGTCCCCTTCACTGTCTTGTCTCTATGGCTACTATGGGAATATTTGATCCCTTGCACCCCTGTAATGATGGACATTCTTGTTTCTAGTGCCCTTTTTATAATAGGTACACTGAGTTTCTCTTAACCTTGTCTAAATCCACTTCCATGTCCTCTTTAAGAACCACGTTCTTTCTAGTACTACAATCAATCTAGCATTCCATTTCTTTTCTACTCTTCCCTATTTCTGTAAAACACCCAAGCCGTATCCAAAACTTTTCCCAAATCTATTCCCTATCCAGTTCCTCCCTGTAGCTTCTGGCAGCTATTTTCCAGTTACTTTTCACCACAACCAGACAATCATTCCCAACTCCCTGTCTCACCAGGGCTTGCAACACAGTTTCCTGCCAGCTGGAGTCTTCCCTGCCACTGGTTTTGTTCTCATAACAATTTTCTCGGACTCCTTGCCAGATCCCTCAACCCTGGAGGGCTCATGCCTGTGATTCTTAGGTCTCTGCCTCAACCCTGGTGCTACTAACATTTATATATCCTTTTTCCTGATCATTCAGCTTCAAACATCTCTGTCCAATACTACATTCCAAACAATAACTTTTTAACACCTCCTTTTTTTTCTTTTTTTTTTTCCTTCCACCAGTCCTTTTCTGCCAGCACTGAAGGCATGAGGCTGGGGGGGTGGAGGGGTGGGGAGCAAATTGATTACACACCTTTTTGCCATTCAGTATGCTGCCTCAATGTAAAGAACATGCCAGCATAAAATAATTCCATTTTTATTTTTTATTTTTTTTTTCCCTCCTTAAAAAAATAGCATTCATTTTAACAGAGGATTGGAATCCAAAGTACCATTCATAAGCCATTTTTATCTTCATTCAATTTATACATAGATTACAATATTTACTCATATTTTCCCTTGTCATGACCCCACACGGGGATCCAGCAATCTGTTTCCAATGTTTCAAGATACACCCCAAAAGTGACTTTTTCAGGATGGTTCCTTTAGTTGACTCCCCCCCCCCCATTAAGTATGAGTAGTAAGACAAATATTTATATAATTCAAGTAAACAAAAACAAATCTGTAGTTCCAATACCCAAATTCCAATAAGAAAACCAAAATTCACTTAGCCAAGTTAGGGATCCTAACCCCTTTTTCAAAGCAAATGGGGACTCAAACACCGGTCTAGCCCATAAATCCAACCCTGTACTGCTTTCGCTGTGTCTTATAAGCAGGCACATTGGGGACTCTAACCCCTGCAACCAAATGTGGACCTTAACCCCAGCCCAGGTCTTAAACCTAATTCTGCATAGCTTTCACCGCATCTTATGGGCAGGTAACAGATTTTTCCAAAATAACGTCTTTATACTTACAAAATGGTGGTCTTCACTCAGGGGTTCTTTGGTCCAGGGATCAAGATCCTCTCCAAGAATCTCTCGGTGCCAGCTGAGGTTCCACACTCCCAGGAACTGAGTCTTAAGAGCTAAGTCCCGTCTGGGGTGCCAAAATTGTTATCATAAAAGTCGGTCAAATTAACTCTCTAAGACCCAATTTGGAGTTTTAGAAAGCAGGCATTCTTTAATTGCGGCACCAAGTGCACAGGGGATTGTTCCACGTAGTATGCATGCCAAATTGTCCAAGCTACAAGGGTTATATAAAATCAAAACATACATATTCATTAGATTTCTGAGAAATAATCAACATATTCATACTATTTAATGTAACTTGTTGAAATCTGTAAATGTCCCTAACACATGCGCAACTGTTTCTACTGGTGGTCTTTTGGGGTCATCAGTAGTCTTCCTCACTACATTTGCTGCTTGAATCCAGTTTCTTGCACATGCTCAGACCATATTGTTCTTTCTTATCTTATTGTTCCAACTTACCCACGCATACTAAGCTAAGTCATTTACAAATCCAAAGACCTGTGCATACCATAAGTTCCTCACATATTCTTTTCTGGCACATCCTCCAGGCCTGGATTATCATGCCCTTCTCCTTGATCCTCGATACAGTTCAGTATAGTTTTACAGATAAGGCTGACTAATGGGTAGGATAGCATTAGACTTTCAAAGTTTCTAGTCTTCCTTTTATCTAACTAAACACAGTAAAATATTTCAAATTTGGTTCTATTATTCTATCTGGGAGAGAACCATATGTCCTTCTGACCCTGTATCACTGGATTCCAGAAGAAGTACACGATGCATTTATCAGTAACTTGAGAAACCGTGTATTTTAAAGTAGACATTTAATAATTGTCTCTGTTGAATTTTTGAAGAATTGCTAAATATATTTGGAGAATATATCAAAAGGTTATCATCACAACATGAACTGAAACTTCAGAGCTTGTATTGGCTTAAACGTATTTGTTAGGCTCCAGGACTTATGTAAATTGGATGAGCAAAAGAGAAGGAAAGGGAAAACAAAGAAAGAAAAAGAAAAATAAATAAAAAACAAAACAAAACACTAGAAGTTACCTGCTGTTTACTTCTTAACTGATTTCTAAATTAGAACTAATTCTCTAGATAGAAGTAACAGTTAGATAGGATGCTGCATTTTTGACATGGTTTTTAAAACATAATTATTTACATAGGTTAAGAAGTATAGCTTTTCATAACAAGGCAGGATACCAGAATGAACTTGGCCATAAAATAGCCTGCTTGGTAGCTTTATTGATTCTTATGTTTCTATTTTTCTCTCAGAAATTTTCCACACTAATTTAATTGTTTCAGCTGTAATTGCTCTTCTGGCTTTTAGATGCTATTTGTGTCATGCCCGCATGACCCTACCATGTTAGCGATCAAGCTTCTCTGCAGAGTACAGTAAAACAGATGCAAAGTGATCATAAACTCATGATATTCATTGCATGTTTTTTTTTTTTTTTTTTTTTTTTTTAAACCTACTGTTAGGACAGAACTTAGAAAAGATCTTGCAACATTTCAGTGGTATCTGCTTGGAAGCATCTCATCACGAAGGCTTTCGTTTGTGTAATACTCATTCCAAGTTTCCTTTGATGTGCTGTGATTTTACTACAGACTTAATCTTTTGTCAGGTTTCACTCTATCTCTACTCAAAATGGCTACACTACCTCATAATGATGGGCAATTTTGTGCAGACTTGGAAGATGAGAGCAAGTATCTCTGTTGTGGAAGTAGCTGAAAAAGTCTTTCAAATACTGTTCTGAAATTCTGATGTATTCAGTGTCGTTACTGTCTGATAGTCTTGTATAAGGGAGTTGGTAAAGCTGAAAGAAGATCTAAGAAAAATGCAAGGAAAAAAAAACACTATATGTGAGGCATCAAGAAAGAAAGTCAAGGACAGGAAAAGGTGTGGAGTTAGGAAAATGCTGGAAGAGTAGGCCACATAAAATAAATTTTGAGCAATGGGGTAACTAAAAAAGAATAATTGATGCTAAGGGAGAAAAATGAAACCTTCCTAAATAACTGTTTAGATGGTAAAAGGAGTTAATTAAAAGAACCCAGATATATCCTTAAGAGTTTATTTTTATTGAGGCTTTTTTTAATTTTATTTGCAAATGGCAAGCTGTGAGTTTAGGAATTTTCTCCTTAAATAGAAAATTACATTGGGGTTCACATTATGTGCTTCTCCAGGGGTAAAATTGCCAATGAGGACATGTCTACAGATGAAGACTTAACATGCATTGTGGACTCAAAGGCTTCCTTTGTCTTGTATCTCTTTTGTTCTTTGAAATACAGATCAGGTTGTTAGGACCAATATAAGTTACAAAGCAATTTACAGTACACGTACTAATATGACCATTTTGAAATAGTTTAAGTAATCTGGTCCATAACACAAAGTATCATAGAATCATAGTGTCCTGGTTTCAGTTAGGACAGAGTTAATTTTCCTCCTAGTAGCTGGTAGGGTGCTCTGTTTTAGATTAGGATGAGAAGAGCGCTGATAACATGCTGATGTTTTAATTGTTGTAGAGCAGTGCTTACACCAAGCCAAGGACTTTTCAGCTTCTCTCTCTGTCCTACTAGCGAGCAGGCTAGGGGTGCAGCAGGAGCTGGGAGGGGACAGACCCAGCACAGCTGACCCAAACTGGCCAAAGGGGTATTCCATACCATCTGACGTCATGCTGAACAATATATAGGGGTGGCTAGCCGGGGTGGAGGAGGGGGCCGGCTGCTCGGGGATAGGCTGGGCATCGGTCAACGGGTGGTGAGCAATTGCATTGTGCATCACTTATTTCGTACACATTATTACTATTAATACTATTATTATTATTATTATTATTGTTATTATTTTTCCTGTCTTAATAAACTGTCTTTACCTCAACTCACAGGCTTCACTTTCCCGTTTCTCTCCCCCATCCCAGAGAAGGAGGGGGGAGGGTGAGTGAACGGCTGTGTGGTGTTTGGCTGCCAGCCGGGCTAAACCACAACACATAGAATGATGATTCTATGAATCTATGATTTTGTGATACTCTGTTATGGACCAGGTTACTTTAGCTAGCTAGACTTGAAAAACATATTTGGTATTCCGGTATTTAACTGTTTTTTGTTTATTTTTCACATTATACTAATAACATTGCTGCTTTTGAAGTCTTTGACACATAAGCTTTTGTAATGTTTTAGAAAAGGGCATTGTTTTATTCCTACCACTTCAGCACAGAAAATAAACAAAAAAACAGAGCTGACAAATTGCTCCACAATCTGCCACTCTGCTAGAAAGCCAAAGGGGAACTAATTTGTTTTGCTCCCTGATGAACAGGTGTGGAATGCAACTAAACCACAAGATATTAATCAAATTATTTTCTTATAGGAAGTTTATTGTGTCTTTCAGATTGTTAAACCTAGAGAGTCTCAGGTGAGACCATACAACACCCTTCTAGTATTTAAAAGGAAAGATGCAGAAGGACTCTTTATCAGAGATTAAAGTCAAAGGACAAGTGCAAATGGGTTTAAACTGAAAGAGGTTAGATTTAGATCAGATAATAGGAAGAAATTCTTTACTCTGAGGGTGGTGCAGCACTGGACAGTTTGCCAAGATTTGTGGATGCCCCATCCCTGGAATTGTTCAAGGCCAACTTTGATTTGAGCAACCTGATTTAGTGGAAAATGTCCCTGCCCATATAAGGATTTTTGGAGCTGGAAGATCTTTTAGCTCCCTTCCAACTCAAACCATTCTATGATTCTGTGAAAATTATCTGTGCAGTATGAATCATTGGCTTAATTTTTCCTTTTTCTCTGTTTCTGTTTTACTTAGATAAAGTACTTTTAACATGGTTCTATTCATTATAAAATTCACATTTCACAGTGAACAAATCTCAGGCTATGATTTAGTCTGCCTGTTTACTGGGATTTCACAGCTTCATTCTGTCTTTAAATACACTGTGACAGTTATATATATGTATACACAATACAAATATATATATATGTCCCTTGCATCTCCTGCTTAATAACATTTAGGAAGGAAAGGTGGTAGAGTGATTAGAGGATTAGCCAAGGCATGAAATTCATATCTACCTTTTTGCCACTAACTATTCTTTTAGGAAGAAAGAATTGCCTCAGAATCAGAAATATTCAAATTTCAGACTCTGTGGACTCATGACAGTGAGGACTGGAGCTGTTTCAATGCTTTCAGCCATTTACAGAAACAACAAATATTCTTGGAGACTCAACTCTCTAGCTAGTTATGATCAACAGGCAAGCTAACCTGACCTAATGAATAGCTGTCATGTCCGCCTGGTAAAGCTACTAATGTACGAAGCCTCTATATTTACCTCAGAAAGCAGATTACAAGGTGTAAAAGATCATTTTACTTGTTCATATATTCTTAAAATTTCAAAATGACTTATTTTCTCTAGGATTTCCAGTTCAGGTCCATAGGCTTTGTTGTTGTTGTTGTTGTAATTCAATTTGGGACTAAAACCAGCTAAAGTAATTCCTCAGAAAAGAAAACCCTTCTTTTGATTACCTAGAGATGACCACTCTCATCTTTCAATCATCTGAGAATTTTTCAAGGGCAGTACAGATGACCTTAGGAAAATTGTTCCCAAGAAAATATCAACAAACTTTCTTAAGGGCCTGAATAATTTCATGACAAATTTGGTATAGATGTGGTAGGGCCACCTTTATAGAAGCCCTCCATTTTATCTTATTTTCATTTTAACCACTGTTTCTGAATTGCTGAGGAATTTATAATAACACATCATTTCAGTAGTGATCATTGATACTCTATTTCACAGCTCAGTTCTTAAAACAAAGTGTCTGAATCATTTTCTCTTGTAAATGGTCGTCTCCTTTCTACATTTCCACTAAAAAATAGTTACTTGTATTATATAACATTTAGATATTAGTGTAAAATAATGATCCATGCCATTTGTATCTAAAATTGGATTTTATTGTTTTTTCAGTAAACAAAATAAACATTTTTCTTCAAACATGATTTTGCCTTAGATGCATTTCTTTTCGATTAACTTATTCTTTGTTCAGATAATCTAGACATGAATACCTTACTGTTTCTCTGAGGACATTGTTAACAACTCTTTCTGTTTAAAGTGGCAATAAATATCAAAATATCCGTTATGTGGTTGGTAATATAGTAATAGTAATATATAGTAATGATAGTAATAGTGTAGTAATAGTGAAATATTGATATTTCTCTTTTAAATAGTACAGTTTTTGTATTATTCTGGTTACAAAAACAAATAAGCAAGCAAAAACAAAAAACATGGAACTCAAACAAGAAGACCATGTTATCACTCCTTGGGAGAAGAATAGGGAGTTATGTAAAAAGGGAGTTATGTAAAATGAGCCAATTATTGAAAACAGCATGAATTAAGGAATAAGTATGTTGGGTCTTACATAAAAACAGAGTAACTGTTTGGTAATCATGTTGTGTATTATCTAAGAACAGCTCTGCATGGCATAACTTGAAGAACAAATGCAAGAGCAAGCATCCAGGCTTAAATTTAAATAGCCTCAGGGTGGTACATGAGGAAGACATAGTTATGCCTGTATCTATGAGGAATTTTAAACAGATTTATTTACCTTCCTTCCTCCCCCACCCCCCCAAAAAAAAAAAAAAAATCTTGCTAGAAACAAGAAACAAAAAAAGTGTTTCAAGAAGTGTTTGCTCATTGACTTATGTCAATGTTTGGACCAGTTTGCTACTCTTGCATAAAGCAGAACATAAGCTTTCAAGTGATAGCTGCTAAACTCCTTGTCCTCTCCAAGTCTGAGCCAATTAAAAACTGATGGACCTTTATCAGTCTCCACGTACCCTGAAACAGAGATGAAATCCCTTTCTCTCAATTTATTTAAAATGTAAATCCTGAAAATCGATAATAATACTTCATTGTCAGTGTAAGCCATATGAATGATAACTATTTTAAAATGCTTTGGCTTAAGTAGTTAGGAATGGGTAGTTAAGTAGTCAGAAATTGGTATTTTTTTGCTGAACTGATATAGGTTTATTTCAATAGCAAGGTGCATTTCTATTAGTCATATCTAACTGTAATGTTACAAGTTTATAGGATGAAAATAAAAAACATATTTACTCCATTTGAATGGGGAATTTGATCTATGGAAGGCTTTAATCTAGGATTTTGTGTTCCTTGTCTATAAAGGAGTCATATCTTTCCCTTCTGTACCCCCATAAGCTCCCTAAGAAGTTAGTAAAAAATTAAATATACTAACATTACAAATGTTGGAAATACTTTATTGATTACTGCTACTGAAAAACTTTGGTGAAATTGATAATGTAATTTTTAGATGAAAGTTTGAAGACTGTATTATCTCCTTAATCCTGAGGGGTAAAAGACAATCATTGAAATAAAATCAAATACTAAGTATGTGCTCATTACTTTACCAACAAGGCAAAACAAATAATTATAGGTCATGAAATGGTACTTGATATACTAAGGGATATAGACAAAGTTATAGTCTCCAAGTTAAAAATTTGTCATTGCATTTTCTAGCTTTTCATCTTTTATTTCCAATATAATTACAATAGTGCACAATGACAATAACATTAAATATTATTTATAACTTTTGTTTACATTTTAATACTCCTTTAATTTTGGAAGTTGCTGTTGATTATATTGGTTATGAAAGAGACATACTGGGTAACATTTTTTCCAAAAGTTGGAAAATATTTAAAAAATCTGTCCTTTAATTAATTTTGATTTTTTTTAATCCTTTCACAAGTCTCAAGCACAAAGCAATAAAATTGAAGTTTATAAATTTGCAATCTCTCTCAAATTAAGCACTCCAGATACTGTAATAAGATTGTAAGTGGAAATAATATGTCAAAACATACTGATTTAAAATATTGCATCTTAGGTCTCTTCTGTCATATCCCTTGAAGTACTTTAAGCTGATTTGATCTAACACTGACTTCTTATAATATTCCATAGCAAACTAGACTGACTGATAAGGAAAAAGAATATCACACAAAACTGGCATTGGAATGTTAAATAACAATATCAATGATTTTGGTTTTGGACAATAATTTAATTCTCACTGAGACCTTTAGAATTTTCTCTCACATGTCTTGAGTTCTATATTGTCAAGTTAATGGGAATAACTAATATTACTTTTGATCAGGTAAATGCTTAATGAAATTAATCATTGGTACACTGTATTTGACATACTACTTTCCTTGTTATTATAAGTGATTACTCAAAGTTAATGAAATGGAAAACACTATTTGCAGAGAAAACATGTATAAAGCTAAACCTTGTCCCTTGCCTAAGAAACTTTAAAGCAGTAATATTGTCCAATATAAGACTCTCATCTTTGGGAAACCTTCACCTTTTACAAGTATTGATCTAGATATGCTCATATGGTATATAAACTACTTTCACAGAGATATATAGGGATATCAAGTTACTTGTTCAGATATTTAATTATATTTGTAAGCACATATAGTCTTTTCTCTAATTTTCTAGTTCCATCATACTGACCAAGTACCTCACAAACCTTTGTAAAATTACCCTCACAATGCCAACAAGAAAGGAAATAATAGTCACTCTGTTTTAGGCATGAAATCTAAGCATCGAGTTATTGATTTGTATAATATTTCAGAAGTCTCCAAAGTGATAATCAGAACCTTGATCACCATGAATCTATGGCTAGTAACCTAGTATATATAGCAAGTATATCATTCTTCCTCTCAGATTATTTAATTACATTTCAAATCTATGTTAAAAGGAAGGTTATTTGGGCTGGAAAATCAAACATTCACAGGGTAGGTAATATAAAATTTTAGATTCTCCTGTAATCATATTTCCTTTCTGTGATGAAGCTTTTAATGAATATCAAGTACATGTCAAAAGCACTTTTTAAATGAACATCAAATGAATTTAATGAACATTGGTCTTCCTGTGATATTTCTAGATTCCTACCATTTCAGATTTTTTTTAATAAGAGGAGTAGGATAGAGGACTGCTGGACAATAGTCTTTTTTTTTTTTTTTTCCTACCAACTCTTTGTGTGGATATGGGGCACTTATGCAGGATAAACAGATTACAACATGGGAATTAAAGTACGTAGAATCTCCTTTTCATTAATTCTTTCCTTAAGTAATGTAAAAGGAAACTTAGCATTAATAAATACTTGCACAAACTTCATGGTTCAACATACACACCCTACCACTCATAAGCAATCTTTCCAGTGCATCTGGACTGTATCATTAAAATTTTTGGCCTGTCATCCTTTGAGAATAATTAAAAAAATTAAGCATCTTTTTGACATATGTATATATTATCATCGGTAGAGCAAATAAATTCTATTCACAGAAAAAAAAAGGTCAAATTATGTTTTTTATGAATCATAAAGTACCATTAGCTGCTATTACACTGATCCAGAAGACAAATAAATTGAAAAAAAAAAAAAAAAAAGAAAAGTTAATAAAGTCAATGGGAATTGTAAGTGGGTGAAATCTAAAACTATGTCTTATACTTCTGATAGCAAAGCTTGTATTGAAGGTTACATAAGCCTGTTTCTTTTATATGTAAGAGTATGCAGAAAGACAGCGTCTACTCCTTTAAGGATACCCCATCAAGAACCTCTTCCAAGGCAGCAAGAAATAATAAGAAAGAGAGGCAGTGGTGGGAACCAAGTCAAGTCAATCATGCTAATCGATAAGAGTATGTAAGATTTAGCATGTAGAAATGTTTATTCCAGAAGGGTTATTTGGCTGAGAACTTGTGCGCTGGGAGACAATCACATGAAACAAACCATCTTTCTTAACCATCTCTCTGTGTATTCACACTTTCTCTCCTGTATGTTATGTATTCTGCAAGGACTACGTGCCAGATGTTGGAAAGACCTGTACATGTATGAGAGAAATTAGTGCTATCTGTTGGAGTCAGACCATAGTCATAGGACTTGTGCACTGTGGTACGAGCTACTGAAGAACTTGTGGGTCTTAGAGTCAATAGCTGGAGGGGTCACGGCTCTCCAGATTTGAAAAGGTCCCATAGACCTTTTCTGGGACCTCTGGTCCAAGAGTGTCAGCTACTGAGAGGACCGGTGTGAGTGGACAAGGTGCCACTTACTGGAGTCAGACCAGGGCTGTAGTTGTCCTGTCCTGTGTTGCCAGCTACTGGAGTGAGTGCGAGTCCTAGCATCAGTAGTTGGAGAGTCCTCTCTGGACCTAGAGAGAGCTTCACAGTCTTTCAGTCACACCTACTGGGGTACTGGAGTGAGTGGACTGGATGTCAGACATTGGGGTAGGGGTGGTGTATGTTCCCAAAACAGCTACTGGAGAGGAATGGCATGAGTGAGGTGAATATGAGACTCTGCAGTGGTGGCTGGAGTTGGGGGGGCCAAGTGCCGGGTACAAGCTGCTGGGTGGACGCGGGGATGCAAACATTTATGTCTTCCTGAAGACCGGTTTGTATGAGGTGTGTGTGTGTATTTTCTAGCAAACTTTAAGCTGGACTGGCTGGTGGGTAGTGAGGGACTCAGGTACAGGTCAGGGTATCAGGCAGGCAAAGAGGTGCATGTGGTACACCCAGGGGGACTTGTGAATGGAGTATGCATGAGGGAAGAGAGCGTGTATGTACGGCATGCTCACAGCAAACTTCAAAGTGGGCCAGCTGGTGTGAATCAGGTAAGGGGACTGGGATTTGGACAGGGGTGCTGGATGGACAAAGAGTCTTTGACAGGAACTTGAAAGAATCCGTGAATGTGTGTGCTTGTGAACCCAGAGAGTTCTTTCTGTGTGTGCCTGAAACAGTGAACTTTTCCATCTACCAGTCAAAAAGGAAGAAGGGGAGTTGGCTGCCTATATTTAATTGTAAGTCCTGTGATTAAGTGCTGCTGAACAACATCCCTTGGCTGAGACAGCCTCTATGACCAGTTGTGTTAGAATGCAGTCCCTGTGTGTATCTAGGATATGTGCTCAATTTTGCTATTGGTTGGACCTGCAAAATGGAAAGACATGTCCCCAAGTCTAGACAGGAACCCCAGGTCCCCAGTTACTGGCCTGAGCCCCAACAGCCTAGCAGGAATGGTCCCGGGCTGGAGTGGAGGTAGCCATGTACTTTACATCATTTAATATCATATATGTAAATCTTTGAGTTGACCAGACAAAATTATAGGATTGTTGTTACTGTTTTGGATGAGAAAATATATAGAAACCTATCAAATTACACTGAGCTAATCTAGTTCTTCCAATAAATATTCTTATAACACTGTGTAAGGGAAAAAAAAATAATTTTGATTACAGATACAGCACAATTGCCTATACTTGTATGTTAATATTCTTTCTTATGTTAATGATCTCTATACAATCAGCATCATAATGCCAGGTATCCCTGGACAATGCGAAAGAATAAGTGAATTAAGGCCAGCTCAGATCTTCCACACCCTTTAAGATCTTTGAGGTGAATTTTAACTTTGAATATTAAAATATAGGCCTGAATATTGAAATATAAGCCACATATACATCTCAGAACAGGTCTAATAACTTGACAGGCATTGCAGAGCTATTATTTTTCCATTCAGGGAACAACTTGTTATGATGAAACAAATTCAAGGTTTCCAATTTGCACACAGGATTAGGTTATGCAGAAGACACAGGGGAATTTAACAGCTCCCTGGAGTTACTGGAATAAAAGAGTTTTGTGGCTTTCCACACAGCTACTGGTATTCAGAACTGCATGATTCTCTCCTTCAGGTGTGCTCAGTGTATGGGAGGTTATAGTGCAGTCACAACCCCTGATCCACCTACTCTTGAGGAAGGATAGTTATGCTATAATCAGAACCCTTAAAACAGTCAATGATATTTGGGCCATGGACCTAGCTCAGTAGCTCCACAAATGTCAAGTCTGAAAGTATATAATGTCATATATATATAATACATGGTAGCAACGTAGTATCACGTGGTAACCACTGACAGAAAGGAAAACACCTAGTGTATGAAATAATAGAATATATCAGTTGTTTAGTTGTAATTTTTGTAAATGTTAAAATATACTTAATGTTGGCTGTTACCAATCACATCCCTATCTTCTGTAAGCCTTAATATGGTTTCCAGGAGGATCTGTTTTATGATCTTTCCAGGTACAGAGGAGAACCTGTAGTTCCTCTGGTCCTTCTTTCTGCCCTTTTAAAAATGGATGTTTTGTTTCCTCTTTTTCAATCACTGGTGACTTCACCTGAGTGCCATGACATTTCAAATATGATGGAGAGTGACTTAGGAAATACATCAGCCAGTTCCCTTAGGACCCTGAGATGTATGTCATTGGGCCCCATAGACTTGTACATCTTCAGTTTCATTAGCTGGTCTTGAACCTGCTCTTCTCTTCCCCAGCCCTTGCCTTGAGGTTCAGGGACTTGAGAGATGTGGGAAGCCTAATTAGCAGTGAAGACTGAGGCAAAGAAGTTGTTGAGTACCTCAGCCTTCTCCATGTCTGTTATTACCAGTTCTCCCTTCTCATTCATCAGAGGGGGTACAATCTCCTTGGCCTTTCTTTTCTGGCCAATGTATCTATGGAATCCATACTTGTTATTTTTTGCATCCCTTGCCAAGCCCAGTTCTGTCTGTCTTTGGCTTTCCTAATTCCATTCCTGCACACTGGACAGCATCCCTGTAATCTTCCGAGGCCACATGTCCACTGCCACATGTCCACTGCCTGTGGATTTCCTTCTCACACTTCAGTTTGACTAGAAGTGGGTCCTTGCTCAGCCATGCTGGTTTGCTGTCTTCTGTGCTTGCTTTCTTACACAGCGGGATGGAGAATTATTGTTGTCTAAGAAAAGTAGATAGTGTGAAAAACATATCATTGTAAAATAACAAAAAAATGATGAGGTGTTGCAGCATAATACAGTTGTCTGTTCCTTATTTCTCTAATGTGAACTACACACCATTAGTTTGTCCTGAAAATAACTTGTTTCAGTGATATAACCAAGTAGGAAGAAATTTCATGATCAAGCCCATAGAAATAACAGGTCCTGAACTATAAATCATAAGAAACTATTCAGTAATCCCTTATTTAAAGGATTATTTTTTTCCCACTTTTTAATTTATTTATTTATTTATTTATTTTTTCCGTAAAGAGAATCTTAACTTTAAAGATATATACACAAGAAATCAAGAGTCTGGTCTGGTTGAGATTAGATTTTTTTTTTTCTTTCTGTCTGAACCTGTCCCTGTCTATCTTATTATTATATTTTTCTGATTTTTAACTTCTTTAGCACATTGTCTGAAAGGACTATTAGTGATTCATAAGTGTCTGAAAGTGGTACTAGTGCACCTTAAAGAGGACAACACAATACAAATTTGTATGATGTGAAGGATTCTGACAACTGAAAAAAAAATTCTATTGTTTCTGGATTAGCATTTCAAAACAGATTAATCATATCTAAGCTATATTTTTCAAACTATCATTTATCTTTATCATCTCTTTGCTTTTTGATTGTTGTTGTTGCTGTTTTAATAGCTTTTTATGTGGATGAAAAAAATCTTCTATTATATGACGTATAGCAGTACTCTCAGTTTTTGAAACCATCCTTTTGAAAAAAATATTTTAGGAGTCATTCAAAGGCATGCTTTAAACAAACATTTTTAATGACAAAGTTTTAACATCTGGTATTTGTTTGCTATATTTACTGAAAGATACTTTAAATCTTGGTAACTGAACTTTATATTTAATATTAAATTCAGATGCTCAACTAATTTTAATATTGAACAAACCTTTAATGTCAATATTTCATCATGAATCATTCCCTGTCAAAGCTGCCTGGTGTTTGATGGTTGTTACAGTTCCTTTGAATGTGTAGCAGTTAACTATGCCTCTGCTCACTTTTGTGTACCTAGAGGGTACACAGGGGAAGGTTTTCAGGGGAAAACAAAGTCTGAGCAAAGAGCATATCTCTAAGCTCTGAGCAAAAATGCAATTTATTTATTTATAGAAGGTGCACCTAGGGCTGGAGATGAAGCTCTCTCCTAGCTACAAAAGTGCATCTGCTTGCAGTCTGCTTCATTGGCTAGAACAGATTGCTGCCTGTTTATCACTGAACTGTGTCTTTGTGATTATCCACTTAAAAATTTTGAAGTCGACAGTGTAGGCATTTCTCACATTCCTTAATGACTCAATTTCCTCACCTAGTAAACAGAACTTCCACATCAAGTGAAGGGCAACATACTTTACACTTCAGCAGAAATTCCAATATGCATGATCCCAATTCAGATAGATAGTCAGCTAGCTAGCTGAAAGAGTAATCCATGTAATCTAGCAACAAAGTTTGTGCTGGAGTTAGAATCATGGAATCATAGAATATCCCGAGTTGGAAGGGACCCATAAGGATCATCAAGTCCAACTCCTGGCACCGCACACATCTGCCCAAAAGTTTAGACCATGTGACTAAGTGCACAGTCCAATCTCTTCTTAAATTCAGACAGGCTTGGTGCAGTGCCTGCTTCACTGGGGAGCCTGTTCCAGTGTGCGACCACCCTCTAGGTGAAGAACCTCTTCCTGATGTCCAACCTAAACTTCCCCTGCCTCAGCTTCACACCGTTCCCACGGGTCCTGTCACTGGTGATACCGGAGAATAGGTCACCTGCCTCTCCACTTCCCCTCGCAAGGAAGTTGTAGACTGCGATGAGGTCCCCCCTCAGCCTCCTCTTCTCCAGGCTGAACAGGCCCAGTGACCTCAGCCGTGACCTTGTGTGACCTCAGTTCACACAAGGTGTCAGTAATGACAGGGTCACATGATGTCATACTAATGATACTTAAAACAAAACAAAGAATGAAAACTGTAAAGGGATTTTTTGCAGGTTCTGTTGAACAGAATCAGTCTTTTCTGAGGAGAAAGAGCAGGCATCAATGAAAGCCAATTCAGGGACCACCTAGGAGATGTAAATGCAATCAGTAGATTTCTCTATGAGTATGGAATTCTTTTTGTATCAGGGCAATGAATATTCCTCATGGCCAAAGGTACACAGTGGCCTGTGAAATGCCTTCAATATGGCAGCAGACAACCTTTAGAAAGTCCTAAGAACAGAGGTCAGAGGGTACTCAGGTAAGGGTGCTCAGAACAGTCTCTGAGAGACAAGTGCAGATGTGCAGAGCAGCTGGAATGCGCAGAAATTGTCATCCAGAGAATGACTGTTGTCTTTGGCAAGCTCAACACAATTTCTGGGACAATTCACAGCCAAGCACAAAACAAGAGACACATACTTTATAACTACTTCTATTCCTAGTTAACGGTGGCAGGGACAACATCAGAAATGTATGCGTAGCCAGCTATGGACAGCTATACAAGCCCAAGCTTGTGCATCTGAGTTTATGTTCTAAAATCTGTCCCCATTAAAAACAGACAAAAACAGCAACAACAGCAACAACAACAACAACAACAACAAAACAGTAAAAACACCACAAAGCTCAAAAATGATATGTAAGATGACTTCTTCAATTTTTATTTATTTATTTATTTATTTTATTTATTTGTCTGATTCCATGACTTATTGGTTTCTGATGTCTGTAAGGATTTAATTAAGACTCTGAGATGTTTAATGTTTAACGATCTCTTTCATTAAATTTTTAACATATCAAAGTTTGCATTTTTTCTCTATTTCATTATTTTATTGTTTTAATTATTTTAACTGGAAGCTTAAAATAAAGCTAAAATATATCTTCAGTGAGAAAAAAATATATTTATGGTTTTCATGGATTTTGAATGATCTTTTTCCCAAATCTTAATATATATAGGACTTTCTGCCCAGTGAGAAAATAGCAAAGTAAGAAAAATAGCAAAAATATGTATATATAAAAAAAGAAAAATATAAGTACTACAGTACACTGTTGTTCTTAATGACACTGAATAGCAGTTGGAAATATAATAAACCGTCTCTGCTCCTGACAAGAGTTTCCTTTGGATGATCATGCATATCCAGTGAAACAGAAATACAAAATTAAAAAAAAAATAAAAAAAAAAGAAGAAAAAGAAGAGAGAAAGCAAAAATAGTAAAATATGAAAAACATTAAAAGGGGCAATTTATTTTTTATTTTTTTTTATATTTTATTTTTTAAAGAAATACTGTCAGGCTGAAAGCTACATTTAAGACATTTTTTTCAACCGTTTCTTTTCTCCTGTTGAATGTATACCTTCAGTGACTTGTGGTTTTCCAAAACACTTAATTATTCAGATTTTATCCACAAGTTATATAATCAAAAGACAGAAATGATTTATATAGTGATCCTGAGTGGAAGACCATTTTGTATGCAAGAGTTAATGATTTACAGTACAGGTAACCTGACTAGGTCTATTGCTACCTTCAGGTTTTTCTGTGCTGCAAAAATCCTCTTGCTGCAGGATAAACTCACCCACCTCATAGTAACAGAGGAGGGTGCAGGTAGCTCCCACTCAATATGAGTGATTATGACAAAGGCATGGTGTTTTTGTTTGTTTGTTTGTTTGTTTTTATCTAACAGTGCAACAAGAAGTTCTCATGATAACATCCTTTCTGTTTGACTGTAGAAATGATGAGTAGACTTGTTTCCTTATAAGAAAATCTTGTAATAGATTGAACAACTGGAAGGGAAGGCCTTCTGCTGTGGTTCTGCTGTGAATAGTAAGAATCCTGTTCACTGACATTTCTTATGGCTCCCAACATCCAAAGGGACATAAAATTATCTGTGTTTTTTTCCTTACTACAGTACCAGCTGTAATACACAGTATTGAAAATGGTACCTTGCTCAGTGCAAGCACTTTTCTTACTGGAATCATAATGTAATGGACCAACAACTCCTGGTGCAAAACAGCTCAAAAAATATACTCGTCAATGCATTTCATTTTTAAATCGCATGTCTGGCTATGTTTAAAATTCTTATCCTTTCTTAACTAAAATGCTTTCTCAGTTTCAGCTTCCTTTATAGTTACCTTTTTCATCTGATTTGTGGTGATCATATTTAGCTTTTTAAAAATTCTTTAATTAAGTCGAACCCCGCCCCCACTCCCCTACCCCTCTCATCAACCCCCTCTCACCATAGTCAGGGATGCTACTAGATTAGGTTGCCCAGGGCCTCATCCAACCTGGTCTTGAACACCTCCAGGGATGGCGGCAGGATGGGGCCACATCTTCTCTGGGCAACCTGGTCCTGTGCCTCACCACTCTCTGAGTGAAGAATTTCGCCCCCACGTCTATTCTAAGTCTCTCCTCTTTCAGTTCAAAACCATTCCCCCTAGTCCTGTTATTATCTGCCCAAACAAAAGGTTGCTCTCCACCTATTTTATAAGCCACCTTTAAGTACTGAAAAGATGCAATGAGGTCACCCTGCGCCCTTCTCCTCTTCAGGCTGAACAGCCCCAGCTCTCTCAGCCTTTCTTCATAGGGGAAGTAGCAGTCCTCTGATCATCTTCATGGCCCTCCTCTGGACCTGTTCTAACAAATCAACATCCTTCTTGTGGTGGGGCTCCAAACCTGCAGTACTCCAAGTGAGGCCTCACAAGGGCAGAACAGAGGGGGACAATCACTTCCCTCGACCTGCTGACCACTCCTCTTTCGATGCAGCCCAGGATGTGGTTGGCCTTCTGGTCTGCAAGCGCACACTGTCAGCTCATGTCAAGCTTTTCATCCACCAGAACCCCCAAGTCCTCTCAATGAGTTCTTCTCCCAGTTTGTACTCATGCCTGGGATTGCCCTGACCTAAGTGCAATATCTTGCACTTAGATTTGTTAAATCTCATGAGGTTCACATGGGGCCACTTCTCAAACTTGTGCTGGTCCCTTTGGATGACAATCCTTCCATCTCTTGTATTGACTGTACCACTCAGCTTAGTGTCATCTGCAAACTTGCTAAAAGTGCACTCGATCCTACTGTCTATGTCATTGATACAGATATAAAACAGTACTGGTCTCAAAACAGACCCCTGTGGGACGCCACTCATTACCAGCCTCCACTTGGACATAGAGCCAATGACCACCACACTCTGGGTGTGGACTTCATGCCAATTTTGTATCTGCTGAATGGTCCACCCATCAAATAAATATCTCTCCATTTTGGAGATCAGGATGTTATATGGGACCATGTCAAAGACCTTGCAGAAGTCCAGATAACTTCTCCTAAGGCATCTTTAACTTGGGCTAATATACTTCTTTGAACTGTTAGCAACAAGTAGCCAGCAAAAGAGGACCAATGTAAGGAATAACAGAGGCTTGTTTGAAGCATGTTACAAAAATTATGCACTATTGATCTTTATCCATATTTCAAAAGTTGGTGTGAACTTCTTTTACATTCATAGGTCAATGATATTTAAAAACTTCATATGCTGATTTTAAGACACTGCCACCACTACAGTAGTCAACCTTATTTACTTATGACAGTCACAATGCAATGGAATAAATAAATAAATAAATCACCCTCAGTTTTTATTGCTGAACATGACATGGAATAGAGTATCCCTTTGATCAATTTGTGACAGTTTTTCCAGCTATGTGCTCTTCCAACCCTTTGCTCACCTCCAGTCTATTCCATGAGGCAGGGCAGTGTGAGAAACAGAGGCTTAAATGCTGTGCAAATACTGTTCAGCAACAGCTTCAATATTGTGTGTTATCAGCACTGTTTTAGTCACAAATCCAGAACACAGCACCATATGCGCTGCTATGAAGAAAATTGACTCAAATCCATCTGGATTTTAAGAAGATTTAAGTTCTCATTTATAATATGTTTCACTTAAACTACTTTACTATGAGACTAAGAGATGACATGGTCCTAGGCAACCTGCTCTATGTGTTTGAGCAGGGATCACAGAATATCCTGAGCTGAAAAGGGTGCACGAGGATCATTGAGACCAACTCTTGGCTCCACAATGGACTACCCTGAAATCAAAGCATATGTCTAGGAGCATTGTGATAACACTTCTTGGACTCCAGCAGGCTTGATGTCATGATTACTTCCCTGGGGAGCCTGTTCTAATGCCTGACCACTCTCTCAGAGAAGAACCTCCTCCCTATCTTGACTCTTTTGAGATCTTTCTCATAAGTAAGGGCTATGAACCTCACAGCTTTGCACAGTCTATGAAGCTGAAAATCAGGATGTTATCCTGCAGTCTAACACAGTTTTCAGCATGCCGAAGCAAACTGATGACTGAGTTTCCTAAGGCCTAAAAGTCTGGCAGCCTAGCATTATATGAACCTGAAGCAAACATGTACCAGGGGACTCAGAACACAATGATAAGTCTTGTGAAACTGAAACACAATCATAAATACATTTATAATCTTTTGAAGTAATTATTTGATAAAAAATAATAATTTTTTAAGAACAGAAGCTTCCAAGATGTTAAAATTAGGACATTTGTTTTAGTATCCTATTTGTTTTGTTTTCTGTCAAAACATAAATTAAAAAATATTTTTAATTAATAAAATGAACATACCTACATTTTTCAACCTTTATCAAGAGAAAATTATAATTTTATGATTTGATGTGTGTAACCCTACCAATACTGGGTGGATTCACTGAGCTTTCTAAAGGTCAGTCCTTGCTTCAAAGCACAAAAACATAAATCACAGAATCACAGATTCACAAGGGAATGGTTGGCAACCTGCTACAGCACTTGGATGTACACAAGCCGATGGGGCTGGATGGGATCCAACGAAGGGTACTGGGAGACCTGGCGGAGGAGCTGGCCAAGCTCCTTTCCACCATTTATCGGCAGTCCTGGCTATCGGGGAGGTCCCAGTTGACTGGCGGCTAGCAAATGTGACGCCCATCTGCAAGAAGGGCCGGAGGGTAGACCCAGGGAACTATAGACCTGTTAGTTCGACCTCAGTGCCAGGGAAGCTCTTGGAGCAGATTATCTTGAGGGTCATCACTCGGCACTTGCAGGGCAACCAGGCGATCAGGCCCAGTCAGCATGGGTTTATGAAAGGCAGGTCCTGCTTGACGAACCTGATCTCCTTCTATGACAAAGTGACATGCTTGGTGGATGAGGGAAAGGCTGTGGATGTGGTCTACCTTGACTTCAGTAAGGCTTTTGACACTGTTTCCCACAGCATTCTTCTCAAGAAACTGGCTGCTCATGGCTTGGACTGGCGTACGCTTCGTTGGGTTAGAAACTGTCTGGATAGCTGGGCCCAAAGAGTCATGGTGAATGGAGTTAAATCCAGTTGGAGGCCGGTCACTAGTGGCATCCCCCAGGGCTCAGTACTGGGGCCAGTTCTCTTTAATATCTTTATCAGTTATGTGGATGAGGGGATTGAGTGCACCCTCGGTAAGTTTGCAGATGACACCAAGTTAGGTGCATGTGTTGATCTGCTCGAGAGTAGGAAGTCTCTGCAGGAGGACCTGGATAGGCTGGACTGATGGGCTGAGGCCAACTGTATGAAATTCAACAAGGCCAAGTGCTGGGTCATGCTCCTTGGGTGCAACAACCCCAAGCAGCGCTATAGGCTGGGAGATGAGTGGTTGGAAAGCTTCCTGGCAGAGAAGGACCTGGGAGTATTGGTTGGTAGTGGGCTGAATATGAGGCAGCAGTGTGCTCAGGTGGCCAAGAAGGCCAACAGCATCCTGGCTTGCATAAGAAGCAGTATGGCCAGCAGGTCTAGGGAAGTGATTGTCTCCATGTACTCCGCTCTGGTGAGGCCGCACCTCGAGTACTGTGTTCCGTTTTGGGCCCCTCACTAAGAGGAAGGACATCGAGGTGCTCCAGCAAATCCAGAGAAGGGCGACGAACCTGGTGAGGGGTCCGGAGAACAAGTCTTATGAGGAGCGGCTGAGGGAGCTGGGATTGTTCAGCCTGAAGAAGAGGAGGCTCAGGGGCGACCTTATCACTCTCTATAGGCACATTAGGTACTTGCCGAGGTGATCAGCTCCGGGGCAGACGCGCTCTGAAGCGGAGTGGGGATTGAGACAGGCAGGGCTTTTTTTTCGGCATCAAGGCCACTCAAAGCAGCTGAGGGAGCTGCCAGGACCCGGCAGCCCTCACAAGGGAGGGTGACGAGGAGTAGGCAGAGCCACCAGCACCCCCTCCCCAGCCATTCAAAAGCAGCCCCTAGGGAGTGTGAGCGACCAGGAGCAGGGTGACCAGGACAGGCAAACAGGGCGTGGTGCGTCAGAAGGATGGGGCACGGCAGTTTTGCATGGCAGTTCGTGTAGGCAGGGCAAGCAGGGAGGGCCCGTCGCCGCTCTTTTGCAGCGGTCTTTCCCTTTGGTACTTGTAACCTGCCTGCAAGGAACCAGGCCATGGTATCAACCAGGCAGAAAACCATGGCCTCCGCATCTCTTGCGGCCTCTCCAGCCGCACTCACCGATGTGGCTACTCAGACGGAAGGTTCAGGGAAACACGCAGCTGTCCAGGTCTTGGGCTGCAGGGTGTGCCCGAGTCTTCTGTCGGTATCTGACAGCAGCAGTGAGGGGTATGCCTGTGGGAGGCGTGCGCATGTTGAAGAGCTGCTCAGCAGGGTGGCGGAGCTTCGGGAGGAGGTGAGCAGGCTCAAGAGCATCAGGGAGTCAAAGAGAGAAATTGACTGGTGCAGGTGTACTCTACCCTCTCTGAGACAGACTCACGAGCCTGCCATAGCACAAATGTTTCCTGCTATGCAGAAGACAAAAGTTCCCTCATCCTGCCAGGCAGTAGGAGGAGACCTAGGCCAAGGAGGGGAATGGAGGCAGGTTCCTGCTCGGGGTGGTAGGCGAGCCATGTCCCTGCCCACCTCACCTTCCCATCTACCCTTATATAACAGGTATGAGGGTCTAGAACACGACAGTCAGAACAACGAAGTAGACGAAGGCCCGTCCCAGTTGGAGAGGATGTCTAAGGCAAGGCAACCTATCCCCCGCATTGCTACATCATCTGTCAAAAAAGAAAGAAAGGTTATTGTCATGGGGGACTCCCTTTTGAAAGGGACAGAGGGCCCAATATGCCGACCAGACCCAACCCACAGGGAAGTCTGTTGCCTCCCTGGGGCTCGGGTGAGAGACTTCGCTAAGAAAGTCAAGCGCCCGGTACGGCACACCAACTACTACCCACTACTGGTCTTTCAGGCTGGTAATGACGAGGTAGCAACGATAAGTCTGAGAGCAATCAAAAGGGACTTTAGGGCTTTGGGGCGACTTCTTAAAGGTTCAGGGGCACAGGTTATGTTTGCCTCTGTCCTTCCGATAGGGGGGATCGATGCTGACAAACAGACTCATCACATTAACACATGGCTTTGGGACTGGTGCAACCAGCAGAATTTGTTTTTTTCGATCACGGGAAGGTCTATGTGACACCAGGCCTGCTGGCACCAGATGGGATGCGCCTCTCTCAGAGAGGAGTAAGGATTTTTGCTCAGGAGTTGGCAGGGCTGATAGATAAGGCTTTAAACTAGAGTGGAAGGGGGAAGGGGATAAAACCAGGCACATTGGTGATAAGCTAAGGGGTGGTGTGCTAGAATAAGAGGGACTGTGTGCTAGTGAGGCCCTTCGGTCAGCTACACAAGGTGTTGCATACATGGAGGCACATTTGAAGTGCTTCTATGCAAATGCAAGCAGTAAGAGGAATAAAATGAATGAGCTAGAAGTCTTGGCCCAGTCCTACAGCTACGACGTCATCAGCATAAGCAAAACCTGGTGGGATGAGTCCTGTGGCTGGTGTATTGCAATAGATGGTTACAGGCTCTTCAGAAGGGACAGACAGGGTAGGCGAGGTGGCGGGGCTGCAATGTATGTGAAGCAGGGGCTGGACTGTGTGGAACTTCAAGTTGGCGATGGCAAAGTTGAGAGCCTCTGGGTAAGGATTAAGGGATGAACAAATAAAGGGGATGTCGTTGTGGGAGTCTATTACAGACCACCTGGCCAGGATGACAACGCCAATGAATTATTCTTTGCAGAACTAAGAGATGCCTCGAGATCAACTCCCCTTCATTTCAACTGGCCAGATGTCAACTGGGATCACCACACGGCTGACATGAGCAAGTCCAGGAGGTTCATAAAGCACCTAGATGATAACTTCTTGGTGCAGATGCTAAGGGAGCCAACTAGGAAAGGTGTCCTCCTAGACAAATTGCTGGATAACAGAGAGGGTCTTGTGGGAGACGTGGCAATTGGCGGCTGTCTCGGTCATAGTGACCATGAAGTGGTTGAGTTTAGAATTTATGGTGACAGAAGGAAAACTGCCACCAAAACTTCAGCCCTCGATATGGGAAAAGCAGACTTCAGGCTGCTCAGGGAACTAGTCAGCAAGGTCCCCTGGGAAACTGGTTTGAAGGCATTGGCGTCCATCAGTGCTGGTCAGTCTTTAAGCACTGCCTCCTAAAAGCACAGGATCAGGGAATTCCAAAATACCGCAAGTCAAGCAGGCAGGGTAGAAGGCTGGTCTGGCTGACCAGGGATCTTCTTCTGGAGCTTAGGCAGAAAAAGAAGGTGTATGGCTGCTGGAAGCAGGGTCAAGGCAACATGTAAGGAATACAGGGACACTATTTCGTGTTTGTAGGGAAAAAATGGTGTGGCCAAAGCCCAATTAGAGTTGAAACTGGCCAGGTCTGTGGGAGACAATAAAAAAGGTTTTTTTAGACATGTGAACAGAAAAAGGAGAACAAAAGAAAACATAGGTCCGCTACTAGATGGGGAGGGTCTCCTCAGAATGACATAGGCAAAGCAGAGACGTTTAACGCCTTCTTCACCTTCAACACTGATGATGGACTTCGGGCCCCAGGGTACCCTGAGCTGGACACCATGACGGTGGGAATGACAAACTCCCAACCGACCCTGAATGTGTACGGGACTTGCTGCTCCACCTGGATCCATACAAATCCATGGGTCCGGATGGGATTCATCCCAGGGTGCTTAAAGAGCTGGCTGACATCATCACAGGACCTCTCTCAATTATTTTTCAACGATCTTGGGAATCTGGAGAGGTCCCATTGGACTGGAAGCTGGCAAATGTGCCAATTTTCAAGAAGGGTAAGAAAAAAGACCCTAGCAATTCCAGGCCTGTCAGTCTCACATCAATGCCTGGTAAAATTACGGAGAGGATGATCCTTGAAGTTATTGAAGTGCACCCGGGGGACAGTGTAGTCATTGGTCCCAGTCAACGTGGGTTCATGAGGGGTAGGTCCTGCTTAACAAAATTTGATTTCTTTTTATGATAAGATCACCCGTCCAGTCGATCAAGGGAAAACAGCCGATGTAATCTTTTGGGACTTCAGCAAAGCTTGTGACATGTTTTTCCCATAGGATCCTACTCAGCAAAATGTCCAGTGTACAACTAAACTAAAACCTCATACGATGGGTGAGCAATTGGCTGACGGGCAGGGCTCAAAGGGCTGTGGTAAATGGGGCCACATCTGGCTGGTGGACAGTCACTAGTAGGGTCTCCCAAGGCTCCATTTTAGGGCCAGTCCTCTTCAATGTTTTTATAAATGATTTGGATGTAGGACTGGAAGGTGTTTTGAGCAAATTTGCCAATAACACCAAATTTGGAGGAGTTGTAGACTCGGATGAGGGTGGAAGGGCCTTGCAGAGAGATCTGGACAGATTGGAGAGCTGGGCGATCACCAACCGCATGAAGTTTAACAAGAGCAAGTGCCGGGTCCTGCACCTAGTATAGGGCAACTCTGGTCTGCGTACAGACTGGGTGACGAGATGCTGGAGAGCAGCCCCGCAGAGAGGGATCTGGGTGTTGTGGTTGACAGCAAGTTGAATGTGAGCCAGCAGTGTGCCCTAGCAGCCAGGAGGGCCAACCGCATCCTGGGATGCATCAAGCACGGCATTGCTAGTTGGCTGAGGGAAGTGATTGTCCTGCTCTACTCTGTGCTGGTGCGGCCTCACCTTGAGTACTGTGTGCAGTTCTGGGCACCACAGTACAAAAAGGATGTAAAACTGTTGGAGCATGTCCAGAGTAGGGTGACGAAGATGGTGAAGGGCCTAGAGGGGAAGACATATGAGGAGCGGCTGAGGTCACTGGGCCTGTTCAGCCTGGAGAAGAGGAGGCTGAGGGGGGACCTCATCGCAGTCTACAACTTCCTTGCGAGGGGAAGTGGAGAGGCAGGTGACCTATTCTCCGGTATCACCAGTGACAGGACCCGTGGGAACGGTGTGAAGCTGAGGCAGGGGAAGTTTAGGCTGGACATCAGGAAGAGGTTCTTCACCTAGAGGGTGGTCGCACACTGGAACAGGCTCCCCAGTGAAGCAGGCACTGCACCAAGCCTGTCTGAATTTAAGAAGAGATTGGACTGTGCACTTAGTCACATGGTCTAAACTTTTGGGCGGATGTGTGCGGTGCCAGGAGTTGGACTTGATGATCCTTATGGGTCCCTTCCAACTCGGGATATTCTATGATTCTATGATTCTATGATTAAAGGAGGCTGTAGCGAGGTGGGGATTCATCTGTTCTCCCACGTGCCTGGTGACAGGACGAGGGGGAATGGTCTAAAGTTGCACAAGGGGAGGTTTAGGTTTGATATTAGGAAAAACTTCTTTACCGAAAGGGTTGTTAGGCATTGGATTGGGCTGCCCAGAGAAGTGGTTGAGTCACCATCCCTGGTGGTCTTTAAAAGATGCTTAGATGTTGAGCTTAGTGATATGGTTTAGTGAAGGACTTGCTAGTGTTAGGTCAGAGGTTGGACTAGATGATCTTGGAGGTCTCTTCCAACCTAGACAATTCTGTGATTCTGTGGTTCCCTAATCACAGAATCACAGAATCACAGAACGGGCAGGGTTGGAAGGGACCTCTGAAGATCGTCTAATCCAATCTCCCTGCCGATCAGGATCACTTCAAGCACATTGCACAGGATGGCATCCAGGTGGGTTTTGAATATCTCCAGAGAAGAAAACTCCACAACCTCTCTGGGAAACCTGTTCCAGTGCTCTGTTACCCTCACAGTAAAGAAGTGCCCCTTCATGTTCAGCAGTAACCTCATGTGCTTCAATTTGTGCCCATTGCATCTCATCCTCTCGCTGGCACAACTGAAAAGAGTCTGGCTCCATCCTCTCAACACCCTCCCTTCAGATACTTATACACATTAATGAGGTTTCCCTTCAGTCTTCTTTTTTCCAGTTTAAACAGGCCCAGTTCTCTCAGCCTGTCCTCCTACGACAGGTGCTCCAGTCCACTAATCATCTTCATAGCCCTCCTCTGGACTCGTTCCAGTAGTTGTATGTGTCTCTTATAGTGGGGAGCCCAGAACTGGACACAATACTCCAAGTGTGGCCTCAACAGGGCTGAGTAGAGTGGGAGGATCACCTCCCTTGACCTGCTTGCTGGCAACACTTCCAAATGCATCCCAGGATACCGTTGGCCTTCTTGGCCACAAGGGAACATTGCTGGCTCATGGTCAGCCTGCTGGTGTACAGCAGGACTCCCAGGTCTTTCTCTGCAGAGCTGCTCTCCAGCAGGTCAGCCCTCAGCCTACATTAGTGCTTGCGGTTATTCCTTCCTATTTTTCCCTCCTGTAGGACCCTGCACTTGCCTTTGTTGAACTTCATGAGGTTCCTCTTGGCCCAACCCTCCATCCTGTCGAGGTCCCTCTGAATGGCAGCACATCCCTCTGTGGTATCATCCACCCCTCTGAGCTTTGTGTCATCAACAAACTCGCTGAGGGTGCACTTCGTTCCCTTGTCTAGGTTGCTGATGAATAAGTTGAACAACACTGGATCCAGTACTGACATCTGGGGGCCACCGCTAGCTACAGGCATCCAACTAGATTCTGTACCACTGAACACAACCCTCTGAGCTCTGCCATCCAGCCAATTGCCAGTCCACCTCTCTGTACAATCATCAGCCCACACTTCCTTAATAATCTTCAAAGAATGAAATGGAGGGGGTTTTCATGTTTGTTTGTTGCAGCATTTCCTATTAGTGTCTGCTGGCCTAAGCTTTTTAAATAGTTGAATTATTCAGGTTCATCCAGAGCTGGATACTTACCATAAAATCATTGTGAGGAAAGATAAAACCTTCAGAATAAAAACCCACCACCAACAAAATGCACAGTTATGACAAATTCTCAAAAAATTATTTGTTGCTGACCTGACGATCATTGCCTCTGTTATCACCTGTCTCTTTTACTTTTAATTGCATAATTAATGATAGATGGCTCTGACGGATTGAACTTCAGAATAAAATTAAAAACAAGCAAATAAACAAATAAACAAACAAACATAAAAACTAACAGATAGAATAAATGGACTTCAAGCCCCATGAAAAAGTACACCACTTGAAGAAAATACAAAAATAAATCACAGTCATGTAAACTACATCTTAAGATTGTTGTTTCTCTCCTTTCTAGCCTTATGAAATTCTGCTGTACTTTGTACAGCTTTTTGTACTACTATGGTTCACCTTTTGCAGTACCCTATTTTGAGCAGAGCTGACTGTAATGTCACTTACATAGATTTTTCTCTGCCTGCTTCTTTACTAAGGCAGCCCCTTTTGGGGTATGGCAGTGATCACCTAAAACATATAGAGTCCTCCATAACTTGAATGAGCCCACATGGTATTAAATGCAGGTATTAAAGTAAATCCCAGTGATAACTTTTTTTTTCTTTTTTTTTTTTTTTTTTTTTTTTTTTTAATCAACCTTATACCTTCTACTTTCTGAATTTCTGGAACATCAGTTAGCTTAGTTCACACAGATGTTGTCATAAAGTCTGAAAGAAAAGTCATATTGTCGACTTGGTGGGCAATAACTATTTTTCTTGCTGTTTGACTTTGAGCCAATAGACTTCATATGTCCCTTTTTCTGCTCCATTACCAATTTATACATTTTAATTTCTATAGGATATCTTCAAAACTTAAAATAAAAATAAATAAATAATAATATAAAAATTTAATCCACATCCCTCATCACCTTATTCCACTCCATTGCCTTCCTATTATCATACTAATTGATTACTTGTTGGGTGTATAACTGAAGCAAAGCATGATAATAGTTCATTTCCTTCTTTCATATAAGATGGAAATTAGAACAAATTTCACCATATCAAAAACAGTATTTTGAAGTGATAATGAAATGTGCTGGCCTTTTTAACTTTCATAAAGATGGATTTCATTTACTGTTCCACATTGTAGAAAAAACACATGCAGAGACAACAGAAGCTCTCTCACCATATCAATGGATTTATGGATTTTTATCATTACAAATTTTGCATTGTCCTATTATTGTCCTATTGTCCTTTTGGCATTGTATGCTAAGTGGATTTCCCAGTATATTCAGTTTTTGGTCTTTTTGCTGAGGCATCATCAAGGCTGCCAATTAGTGTCAGTTTAATTACAATAGCAATTTCCCTTACATTGGCTACCTGCACTGCAAATATCCTTGTCTCATTCATTAGTTCCACAAAGGTTGAGAAATATTATCCCTGAAGCAAAGTAAGCAATTTGGACAAATTCAGACCAGAAATAAAGAAAGTCTATGTAACTTATCTTAATAACATAAGTTCTTTATTTACATGTAATTACAGTGTATTATGTTGTGGTTTAACTTGTCTGGAAGCCAAGCACCACACAGTTGTTTGCTCACCCTCCCCCCTCCCTTTCTGGGATGGGGGAGAGAATCAGAGGAAAAATGAAACCTGTGGGTTGAGATAGAGACAGTTTATTAGGACAGAAAAGAAAGGAAAATAGCAATAATAATTATAATAGTACTACTACTAATACTGTGTGCAAAACAAGTGATGCACAATACAATTGCTCACCACCCACTGACCAATGCCCAGCCTATCCCCAAACAGACGCCCCTCCCCCCCCCCCCAGCTAGCCCCCCGTATTAATTGTTTAGCATGATGTCAGATGGTATAGAACACCCCTTTGCCCAGTTTGGGTCAGCTGTCCTGGGTCTGTCCCCACCCAGCTCCTGCTGTATGCCCAGCTTGCCCTCTGGAAGGACAGAGTGAGAAGGTGAAAAGTCCTTGGCTTTGTGTAAGCACTGCTCTGCAACAATTAAATCATCAGTGTGTTATCAACATTATTCTCATCCTAAATCCCAAACACAGCACCATATCAGTTACTAGGTGAAACCAGGACAATATTCTAGCTGAAACCAGGACAACATCCATCCCTTACTCGATGCCATTTATGTCATGCTTGGGTCCCACACTTTCCAACACATTCCAATTAATCACTATTTTCATTTACCTATATAGAATTTCCACTGAGTTTGTGCAATCCATGACTGACATCAGGCTCCATCTGTCACGGCAGTCTTTTACAGCAGAAGAGATGGTGTGTGAAGTTGGATCATCACACATTGAAGCCCGTTCTCATTTCATCATACTGCTGTGCTTGTCCAATTCAATCAAAATTCATTCATCATTATCTGTGTGGCTCTTACTGTGATACCATTAATAGGGCATTGACATATAGCAATCATGGTAGTGATGACATACAGTATTATATAATAACTAATATAATACAATTCAACTCATGGGCTATTCTGACCAACTATTAAATCCTCTTGAGGTACACATCAGACCTCCTCATTTTTTTGCATTACCCACCAAGTACATCCAGGTCCCTGAGCAAAAGCAATCCCATGAATGTGTTTGACTTTTCCTGAGGTAGGAGTAGCCCAGACTGTCTTACCCAGCATGTTTCTTACATGCACTACAGGAACTTTATCTCCTTCTACAGTACGTAATAGGTTTGACTGGTCATGTCCAGCTCTGTTGGCAGATCCCTGGGTATTGACTAACCAGGTGGCCTTTGCCAAATGTGTCTCCCAATGTTTGAATGTCCCAGCACCCATTGCTTTCAGTGTAGTCTTTAACAATCCATTGTATCACTCAACTTTCCTGGAGGCTGGTGCATGATAGGGGATATGAAATACCCACTCAATACCATGTTCTTTGGCCCAAGTGTCTCTAAGGTTTTTTCGGAAATGAGTCCCATTGTCTGACTCAATTCTTTCTGGGGTGCCATGTCGCCATAGGACTTGCTTTTCAAGGCCCAGGATAGTGTTCCGGGCGGTGGCGTGGGGCACAGGATATGTTTCCAGCCATCCGGTGGTTACTTCCACCGTGAGTGGCATTACGGGTTTGAGGGAGTGTGATGTAATCAATCTGCCAGGCCTCTCCATATTTATGTTTCAGCCATCGTCCTCCATACCAAAGAGGCTTTAACCACTTGGGTTGCTTGATTGCAGTACGTTTCACAACCATGAATAACCTGTGCAACAGTGTCCATGGTCAGGTCCACCCCTCGATCATGAGCCCATCTGTATGTTGCATCTCTACCTTGATGGCCTGAGGTGTCATGGGCCCATCGAGCTATAAATAATTAACCCTTGTGTTTCCAGTCCAGATCCACTTGAGCGACTTCAATCTTAGCAGCCTAATCCACCTGCTGGTTGTTTCTATATTCTTCAGTGGCCCAATTCTTGGGCACATGAGCATCTACATGGCGTACTTTTACAGCCAGGTTCTCCACCCGGGCGGCAACATCTTGCTACAATGCAGCAGCCCAGATGGGTTTGCCTATGCGCTGCCAGTTGCTCTGCTTCCATTGCTACAACCAGCTTAAAAGGGCATTTGTTACCATCCATGAATCAGTATAGAAATAGATAACGGGCCACTTTTCTCATTCAGCAATATCTAAAGCCAGCTAGATGGCTTTCACTTCTGCAAACTGACTCGATTCACCTTCTCTCTCAGCAGTTGCTGCAACTCGTCGTGTACGATGCCATACAGCAGCCTTTCACCTCTGATGATTTCCACAATACAACAGGACCCATCAGTGAACAGGGCATATTGCTTCTCATTTTCTGGTAGATTGTTGTATACTGGGGCTTCTTCATCATGGGCCATGTCCTCCATCTGTGATATCCCAAAGTACTTGCCTTCTGGCCAGTCCATAATCATTTCCAAGATTCCCAGATGACTGGGGTTTCCTATTTGAGCCCGTTGAGTAATCAGTGCAACCCAATTACTCTATGTAGCATTAGTTGCATGATGTGTAAAGGGGACCCTTCCTTTGAACATCCAGCCCAGTACCAGCAGTCAGGGTGTCAGGATATTGCTGCCAGTGCATCACTGTGGTAGCAGTTGGCACCTGCTGTTCTTCAACCCTCTCAACCCCACAACAGAAAGGTCCTCCGAGAGACCAGGCAATGTAGACAACTGCTTAATGTCCTCTGTCTCTAAGGCAGCTATGCCAAAAGCCCAGCGGAACCCTTTTGGGTCCTTGAAATATCCTCTCCTGAGATAGTGTATACCAAGGATGCATGGAGCATCCAGACCAGTCACAACGGGGTGCTTTTGCCTCTCATTCCCTGTGGCGTAAAAAACACATGGAGACCAGGGTTCTTTTAGGATCAGTAACTGCTACTACTTTATTGGTGACAATAACTTCCACTTCCAGTTATTGAGGACATAACTTCCACTCTCTCATTGAGGACAGGCTCCCTTCTTATACCCTTTGTTCTACAGCAGTACTTTTCCACTAACTATTAATTGGTCAACAATTTTGCCCAGCAACCGCAAACACCCAGCAACTTCCATGTCTAATGGCTGGAGAACAAGCAGTCCCAGACAGCAAGGCGTCTCCTGAATCACCCTTCTTTGTTCCTTCTAAACTCTTTACATTCCTCATGGACTCATCCTTAAGAGTCCAATGTTATCACCAACCATGGGGCTTGTCAACCCCCATGGCCACACTCCCACAATTCCCAGTTAGACTCACTTCAGCCTCCAATACAGTTAACTGCTGGGATCCCCTTGTCGCCCCATAAATACAGATGGGTTCTGGCCCTTTATAGCTTGATGGCATTACAATACACTGGGCACAGGTGTCTACTAAAGCCTTATACTTCTGTGCATCTGACATGCCAGGCCATCAAATCCGTACAGTTCAATAAACTCCATTGTCCATTTCCTCTCCCTGGCTGGAGGCAGGTCCCCTCTAATCCTGGTCAGAATCTTCATTTCTGTGTCTGGAGGACTGTCCACTGGAAATTGTAGCTGAAGGTTTCCCAGAGAAACACCTTTTTCTGATTGTTTTCCTTTCAACTCCTGTACCTGTGCCTCTAGGGTCAGTGTAGATTTTCCATCCCATTTTCTCATGTCCTCTCCATGGTCACGTAGGTAAAACCACAGGGTGGCATGGGGTGTGTACCCACTATACCTTCTTCTTTGCACGGTTGAACGTTTACCCCAAATAGCTGAGACACTGGTTTGTACAGGTGGGGAGGAAGATAAATTCTATCTAAGTCAGTGGACCTCTTCAGAAAGTTTCTCCAAAGTATTCTCTTTTAGTTGGTGGAACTTATGAGAAAGTTTTTTTCCACAGCTGAGACGCAGGCCTGTAGTGAAGAGGAGAGACTTCGTACTGCTGGAGTTGTTTAGCCAATTCATCCACCGTGGGTTCCTCATGGTCTTTCCAGGTCATTACTGCCAATGAGCTGGAATAGGATGATGGTGTACTCCGTACAAACGTCCACCACATGGGTCATGTACACTTGACTTTATATGGATCTTTGGATGTCTGTTGTCTAGGTCCACATAAATAACCTCCCATATGGCTAATTTCCTCAGGTACTGGATTCCCCTCTCCATGGTGGTCCACTTGCATGGTTGACATACAAGTCCTTCCATGAAGGGATACCTTTCCTTCACAGCTGACAGGAGACACCTCCGGAGGCTGAAGCCTTGTGCTCCATTTTCAATTGCTTTGTCAATGCCTGCATCCCTATCAAGAGATCCCAGCCACCTGGCTTGCCTGCCCTCTAATTCCAGTCTGTTGTCTCTGGTGTCCCAGCAGCCAGGAGCAGCCTGGTGACAACGCACTCACCTGGACAACAACCAAAATCTTTTTGCATATCTTCTAGCTCATGCTGGTATAGGTTTCAGGTAGTTATTGATGTTTTTTTGACATCTTCATCTTTGTCTTCCTGTTGCTCTGATGGCCCAGCCTTGTCTTCTCCATGCCTAGTCTTAGTAGGAGTCGCTCTGTGTTCTAATCTATCTGACTCTTCAAAACACTTTTTTTTTTTTTTTTTTTTTTGTCTTGGTTATGGGTGCAACTGACTCTGCTACAGTTTGTTTCCCTGGCTCAGTGTTAGGGCCTGTCTTAGGTCTTGGAGTGGCTGATGGGCCTGTCTCAGGAGTTGAAGTGGCTGCAGAGTCTGTCTCTGGAGTTTTAGTGACATCGAATATAGCTGGGTAAACATAGACCAAGACCCAGCATGTTTCAGTGATTTGTGTATCTCTGGTATTTCCAGGGTGGGGACACACATTTTTCAAGCACTCTACCATTTTTATTTTTTCTTTTTTTAGGATTTTGCTGTTGTTCAGGCGTGAATTTCCAGAGCACTGGAGGTGTCCACTGTTCTAGATGTCTGCCCATATCCTCCCACACTCCCTGCCACTCATAACTATCCTGCCTCAGGACAAATCTCTGGATGACATTATTAAACATTTGTTTAACCTTAAACAAAACCTGAAGTGCATTCAGGAGACATAACAGTAAGAACACACTGGTCTGAACATCCCAAGGATATTCAAAGTTTTGAAAAGCTATCAAAACTCGCCTGGAGGAGAAGAAGGGGGTAAAGGAGAAAGGGAGAGTGAACAAGTGGGAAAAAACATCTCCTCCGTCCCTTCCATAGATTGGCTCCCTGAAGACAAAGGGTAAAAGATGTAATTATTAATAGTTTCTGAGGTAGGGTTCCCAAAGTATGGAGTTGACGGCAATGCTGAGTAGAAATACCAGATTAGTCTCATGAGCAGTAATTTTATCATATCGTAAGCCAATGCCATACAGCACAGCAAAATAATAACTCTATACCAACCCCCAGAAATGATAAGCAGCATGAAAGGGAACACATACAGTAAGTAATGTGTAATATAAATCAGTTCAGAAAACAGGCACAGCAGACTTGAGATCACAAAAATCAGCATTGTGGTTAGCAACTATTAAACTGAGGTAACGCTTATAAGAATTTTGTTTTAACACTCTCTGGTCAGATCTGTCATTATATCAACCCTTTGTGCCCCAGTTTGGGTGCTGGAAAGGACTGTTGTGGTTTAATCTGGCCGGCAGCTAAGCACCACACAGCTGTTCACTCCCCCTCCCCCCTCCCTCTCTGGGATGGGGGAGAGAATCATAAAAAATGAAGCCTGTGGGTTGAAATAGAGACAGTTTATTAGGACAGAAAAGAAAGGAAAATAGTAGTAATAATGATAATAGTACTACTACTACTACTGTGTGCAAAACAAGTGATGCACAATACAATTGCTCACCACCCGCTGACCAATGCCCAGCCTATCCCCAAGCAGACGCCCCTCCCCCACCCCAGTTAGCCCCCCCATATAATTGTTTAGCATGATGTCAGATGGTATAGAACACCCCTTTGCCCAGTTTGGGTCAGCTGTCCTGGGTCTGTCCCCACCCAGCTCCTGCTGTATGCCCAGCTTGCCCTCTGGAAGGACAGAGTGAGAAGGTGAAAAGTCCTTGGCTTTGTGTAAGCACTGCTCTGCAACAATTAAATCATCAGTGTGTTATCAACATTATTCTCATCCTAAATCTCAAACAGAGCACCATACCAGCTACTAGGAGGAAAATTAACACTATTCTAGTTGAAACCAGGACAATTAGCTACCAGGTCAACTCTTTCATTCAATGAGTAGGTCTATGTCTTACAGATGAAACTGTAAAACTTTGCTTTCACAAAACATAACAGATCAAAATGTACTGGTAAAGCTTTCCCAGTTCATTAATTTATTCAGTGACCTAGCAAAATTATTCAATACATTAACGTCTGTTTTCAGATTTCATTCAGACTCTTCTCTTCCAGCTTTTGATTGTGAGGGAATATAATTTGAGTTACAAAAACTTGTGGTTCATTACCACTGTAATTAACTTAAGTTCAACAAGGCCAAGTGCAAAGTCATGCACCTGGTCTGGGGCAATCCAGGCACAAATACAGGCTGGATTGATAATGGATTGAGAGCAGCTCAGACGAGAAGGTCTTGGGGATACTGATACATGAAAAACAGAATATCCGACCACAATATGCACTCCCAGCCCAGACAGCCAACTAACTCCTGGATTACATCTAAAGAAGCATGACTTGCAGGTGAAGGGAGGTGATTTTCCTCCTCTACTCCACCCTCATGAGGCTCCACTTGGAGTACTGCATTCAGCTCTGAGCTCCCAAAATAAGAAGGATATGAACCTCTTAGAGCTTGTCCAGAGGAGGGCATCAAGGACGGCATTAAGGATGATCAAAGGGCTGGAACACCTCCCCTATGAAGACAGGCTAAAGGAGTTGGAGTTGTTCAGTTTGGAGAAGAGAAAGCTCCAGCAAGACTTTATAGCATCCTTCCAATACCTAAAGGGGGCTACATACAAGAAAGAGGGACTCTCTATCGGAGAGTTTATTGATTGGTCAAGGAGCAATGGTTTTATACTTGAAAAGGGTAGATTTAGATTAGATATAAGGAATAAACTCTATACTCTGAAGGTGGTGAGTCTCTGGAACAGGATGCCCAGAGGAGGAGTGAATGTCCCGTGCCTGGAAGTGTTTAATGCCGGGTTGGATGGAACTTTGAGCAACCTGGTCTCTGGAAAGTTTCCAGGGAGGAGGGGGAGTGGTGGTGATATCATATAGATAATATTTAAGGTCCTTTCCAATCCATACCATTTGGTGATCCAATTCTGTTTCTACAGTCTAGTATATTGTAGCATTTTTTTCAGTGTGGAAAAGTTGTACCCCTTCCAGCAATTTATTTTCCTCTTTTCAGTTCTGAAAGCAAAAGTGACACACTGAGATTTGCCTTGAGAATGAACAGACCTTTACAGAGGAAAGCAGAAAAAACAACAACAAAAACAATAACTAAAAAACTAAAGTTTAAAGAATGTAACTAAATGTTATGAGCACAGAACTTCAAAGTATGGCAGGAAAAGTTAAACATATGAAGAAGCAAGAGGGAGAGCATGGGGGAGAAATATTATAAGCATACAGACTAAAGAAAATAGTAATAATTTAATTTATTTTACATGCTTGTTCTTCTGTATTTTTATGTTTGCTTTTGCCTTGTCAGCAGTTTGCTTAGTTGTGTTTTATACTCATTGGCATATTGTCCAGGTATGTAAAGAGAAAACAGAACATAAAACATTTCAATTTTGTAAATTCCAAGGCAAACTATCCTTAATATATATATATATATATACACATATATAATTCATCATCATTATCTCACCTTCACTTTTCTAACTGCATTAACTTCTGAAAATTAAAAGGACTGAAAAAAACAGAAAGGTATATGAGAGATAAATGAAAGTAATTGGTACTGGAAGATAAAAATGAAGAATTCAACTAAGGTCAATATTATTATCTTTCTCATCTTCTACCTTCACCTCTTCCTTCATTTTTTCTTGCCTTCCCAAACTCCATAGCTGCTTTTTCTTCCAATTTTATCCATCCTTCAAAGTCCATGCTGTCTTTTCCCATTGTCTTCCCCTGTGGTTAGAGTATCTGAAATCATTGATTTTTACTTCCTTACCTAGCTTGTCCCAGATTTAGTAAAGTTTTATTTTATCTTCTATTACACCAATATAATCATAACGTCATACTCCAGCTTCCTTTTACTTGATTGAGATTTGTCTCCATTTTTTACTTGGCATCCAACTCTACTTCTGGCTTCTAAACTATTCACTTTGCTTTCTTCTCTTCTTTCCTCCTGTGCCCTTGATTGTTCCTCCACTTCATGTCTTCATCTTCCGAGTAGTAGAGTATTTGCCCTTTTTTGCCTCCTTTTCTTTTGCAACATTTCTTATAATCTTGTCAACATAACATTTCCCTTCTGACTGGAATGATCAGTGGCAACCCAGTTTCTTATCTCTCTTTTTCTTCTATTCCGTATTTTCATTATCTTGTCATGGCCCTTGTATTTTTGTTGCTTGCTTTCTATCGCTTGTCCAAACAAGAAGATGAAAGTACAGTGCAGTTTATAGTATTTACAAATGTTGAGTGTAAAAGTTTACTCTACTTTGTGCTATCTGCAACCCCAAAGTTATAATTTCTGACAAAAGTAATACACAGAAATATCAAAGCATTAGGACTTGATTGTATGAATAATTACATTGTAAGAATCTTACAAGTATAATAAACTGTCTCACAGAATTCTAATCCTGTATTATTGTTGACCTTAATATGTATTTAAGACAAAACAAAATATAAGTAAAGCAGTTCAGTGTATGAAACAGAATTAGTTGTAGCTGAGAAATGTAAACAACATTTAATGCTATCTGCCCACAAAGGGAACAGACCCAGGTTCTCATTTACACATGAGGTGTATCACACACTAGTATTCATAGAGTTCAAATTTTCCTCTACTTGTATTACCTGTGGGTGTATGACTATTTCAGGCAAAGTCAAGCACATGAGTTTGAATCCTTTTGTTTAGTAGCTTAAAACAAATTATTTTGTCTGAACGGAAATGGCCAATATGCAATACATATCTTCACATCATTAGTCCTTGGGTCTTCACTGAGTACAATTATATGCTGGTTAAATAGCTGTGGGAGATACTGAAAACAGCTTATATAAATATTTCTCATAAAGTCCGTTACAGGAGAGTTTAAGCTGAGATGCAGTCACTTTCTTCCTACCACTCAGATTTTGTTGTCAAATTCCTGTTTATACAAGGTCAGCCTATGTCCAGACTTTTTGTATGTCAAGTGCTGATGATCTTTTGATATGTAGCTATGACTGAAAAAGTGGTAAGGAACATAAATTAATGTTTTTGTAGACATATCCTAGTAGTGTCTACAAAGATGACTACAAAGTAGTCAGTAGTATTGCCAGGGAGACTTCGGGTAGTATTTAGTAAGCTTAAATAATGCTAAACTATCTTTACTGCAGGACAGTCTCTCTTCACGTTTTTTCCTTAACTATTGACAACTTATCTTACCTGTCAGCCCTGCTTGTCACCTGCATAACTGTGGGCTGTTATCTTGGATTGCCATTCATTATTGAATTATTTGTAAGATTGGTAATCTAACAGAAATGATACCTTTCACAAAGTGAAGTGTCCTGGTTCAAATTTTCATATGATGAACAGTACTTACTCTGGTTTGGAAAAAATTATAAAGACAGCTCTGGCTACCAGTATGTTGCCACAAGTTTCCATTTCTATATTCTTTTACCTCTGAATATCCCCTTTAGGTTACATACTGTAATGTAAGTATAAAAGTAAGCAAGGACAACTTTCAGTTTAGAGCCTGATACTACCTCAAGTACATAGTTTTTGTCTAAACTGTAATAAAGATGTAGTGTTCATTAAGAATTCCAGTTAATTCCAGTATTTACACTAAATTGTATTATATTATATTATATTATATTATATTAATTATATTATATTATATTATATTATATTAATAATATGAAACTGTGTGGAATAATTACCTAAGGTGACTTGAAAATTAAACTGATATTCACTTTTTAAAGAAAGGGTACAGCACTGAAGAAGCTTCCAGGGTGGAGTGTAGCTTCACTACATAAAAGTTCCCTAGGCCTCCAACCTTAGATGTTAATCACACTGGGGGGAGCTGGTTTGCTAACTCTAAGAGGAACAGTACAGAGTGTAAAGCAGAGAGGAGACACCACGTCTAGACTCTGTGACAAGATGGGAACTTGATTGTTCTTGTGCACACCGAGACTGATAAGCTGCACATTTGCTACCCTGAGCAAATGACCTTCATGTTTTGACAAAATGCTGTACGCTAGTGAATTTTTCTCATTATAATGTCATTATAACACCAAAACACACCTGCATCCCAAAAGCTACCTGCCTCCAAGATGCAACCATCCCTCACTGAGCATGCCCTCTGAATTTCTTGGAGCCTATAACTTTAAACAGAAGTTAGAAAACTTTTCACCAATCATAACCAAGATATGCATGACTAGAGTCACTCTAGCTCCACCTAAAAGATAGAAAATAACATACATTGGCATAAAAGAGAGGGGATGTTAGGAAAGATACTTTCATGACTTCTGTGATCCGTCAATGGTCTGAGTCTCTCTTCCCCCCCATTGGGACACTTCTGGGTAAGATTTGAACACTTGGTTATACCAAATGTCTCCCTGGAAAACTTAGAAATCTCTGTCTAGTCTTGGTGCTTTTCAACATGTTAATAGCCAGGCTCTGTTACTCATATTTTTGGTATTTGATGGTGCTTTGCAGACAGTGAATTAATCATCGTCAAACCAAAGAACCTGTCTACCTGTTGTTTTAATAAATTGCACTAGATTGCATTGAACCTAGCCATGATACTTCTCATTGAACATGAACAAACTCTTTAAGTGTGTTTGTGGTAGTTCATGGAACGCAACTAGATTTAGGGTGTGCTATGTTATTTGTGAATCCATAATTGTGATAGCTGAGTACCCTGAATGCAACTGGACTTACAACAGCTAATTGGCTATGTCATAAGTGAGACCACGCAATTTTCTGGTCTATCAAAAATATTTTATTAATTAAGTAAGCAGGCACAAGCAAAACAGCGCTGGGCGGCCAAGGAGTCTCCGCTCCGCCACGGCACACAACTTTCCTTTTTTCGCATCGCTGTTTTATAGCATCCAAGTTCCTGTTGAATCTCTTGAGGCTGCGCAGTCCGTTGTTGGGGGGTCATCGCTCCTCTCTCAGTGTTCATGCGTTATGCTCGTGCTCAGGAAAGGGGGTAGTGAAGCAGTGCCTTGCGATCACAGAGTCTTTATTTCATCGAGGATGTTTGCCCAGCACCCCCTTCCCCACTATCTACTTTCTTAATCCTCCCCCTTAACAAGGCCATAAATTGTGAAACCTTATCTTCTCAGTATATTCTCTGCATTCCTTTTAGAGACAATGAACAAACACCTGCTAATTTATCACAATCCCTCCTTTTTCTTTTTCTAACAAATTTTGTCCATTGAATTTCTGAAGCACTAGTTTGCTCAACATTAAGGTTTCTGTGTCATCTTCCTCTTGTTCAAGAGATTCATATTTGGTGCGTATAAGCATAAGGTGAGCTGCCTCTAATCGGCTTTTTACAATCGCGATTACTCGATTAAATATGCATGGTCCAAAAGTTAATGCTAATATAAGCAGCAGCAAAGGTCCTGTTAAAGTCGATAGTAGTGTGGTAAGCCAAGGTGAGTAATTAAACCATGATTCGTACCAATTCTGGTGGGCTTCATTTTCCCTTTTTCGTTTTTCAAACCCTTCTCTCAATTTGGTCATTGTATCCCTCACTACTCCAGTGTGATCAGCATATACACAACACTCCTCTCGTAGGGCTGCACACAATCCTCCTTGCTGTAGGAAAATCAGATCTAATCCTCTATGATTTTGTAATACTACTTCAGATAAGGATCGCACAGATTTCTCTAAAGCTGATATAGATTGCTCGATACGGGCCAAATCCTCATCTACAGCAATGCGTAGAGAAGTAAATTCTTGGCTTTGTTTTACCAGAGAGGTAATTCCAGTTCCGGCTCCTGCAGCCCCCAGAATCATCAGAGTGGCTAAAGTAACAGCCGTAATAGGCTCTCTCCTCAAGTGATTTTTTGCCATAGCATGTTGGATGTACATATACTCCTCAGAATGGTAAAGAATCCTAGGTATAATTGCTACCTGTACACAAAAATCATGTGAAGAGTTAAACAATTTTAAAGATAGACGTGGTGTTACCCCTAAAGACGAACATACCCATCTAGTGTTCTTTGCAGGAATTAACCAGTTATGTGACTGATACCCATTTTCAGTAATATTACATAAATCCTTTTTCCCTTTTGGAACTGTCCCTACACATCTACCTTTTCCCGTAACCTGAGTTAGCGTTATCCTAACCTCCTGTCCCCAGCTACATTTGTAGGGACTAGTTTCGTTCGAATACTCAGGGGTCCCCATATCCCCTATTGCTTCGTAGTACGGAGGCCTAATACTAACACATAGCCAACACCCTCTTGTTACGTCCGGGTTGGTTTGATTAAGCACTTGGAAACTAGCATTTATGACTTTCCACATGCCACTTATAGGGGCAACCATATCTCCCTCTGTAACACTAGGGAATTGGGTCAGAGAGGATGTTGTTTCAGTCACACTCATGCTTTTGCTAGATTGTGTGGGGTGGGGCACCGTATAAAGTGGTCCCAAACTTCAGTTGGACCCCACGGGTCGCGGTGCCTCTGGTAGCCTATTTTTCTTAATTAGAATAAATCCTCCTCTGTCGCCCCCATGCTCATAATATCGTATTCCCCAAGTTCTTCCAAAAATCCATCCCTGATCCATAGGGTTAGTTACATTTATCCATAAAAATGTGCAATTTCCCCCAACGAGGGGAGCCCCACGAATCCCCCTTGCTACTCTGCGGTTTATACAGCCCTTAGGTCCAAATTGGACAGCTAAATATCTGTCTTTTTCCCCACCTGGATTCCATGCTGAGGCAATAGACTCACATCCCCAGGAAGCGCAAAAATACTGAGCTCGGGCATTACAGTAACCTTTTCCTGGATGGGAGGCTGGACAAAGATAGAAATCTGATCGATTATTGCACGGTTCTACGGTTGTTATTTTGCAAAGGTCTGTCTTAAAACTGGGGGCACCAGCCGTAATGATTTGTTGTACCATAGTGGTGTCTTCCCCTCTTATCAGACTCCACTGGAAAGGCTGGTGTGGGTGGTGTTGAGTCGCTATGCAGGAGGTGATCACTGCGAGGACCCCTAAATACCAATAGGAATGGCCGAGACCCATTTTTCCCCACTAATTCACTCCTCTGCCTTGCTCGTCAGTTGGGTTGCAACCATCTACGAGGTCTTAGTTCTTCTCAGCAGCAGTAGTGTTGTTCTTCAGGGGAGGGCCTTTGCCTTAACCCACAATACTTATCGGGTCCGTCGCAAGGTGAGCTTCAGGTCCTCAGTTCCCCGAGTAACCTCCCACTTTTCATCGCGGATGGGTCCCTTAATACGGCTGGTGTGTGTCCATCCCTTTTCCGCAGTTCGAACAGCAGTTTCTGTAGTGAGCAGAACAACATAGGGACCTTCCCATTGTGGTGTGAGTGAAACTTCTTTCCATGTCTTTACCAGGACTTTATCTCCCGGTCGTATTTTATGTATTGTCATGTCCAGCGGGGGACGCTGTGCAACTAGGCCCTTTTTCTGCAGTTCCTTGCGCCTATTCATTAATTGTATTAGATAGAGTTTTAATTGGGCATCTTGCAAATGGGGGTGATCAGGGGGTACTTCCAAATCATAAGGCATGCCATACAGCATTTCAAAGGGCGAGATTCCCAGATCGGTCCTGGGTTGGGTGCGTATATTTAGCAAAGCTAGTGGCAAGCATTTTATCCAGGAAGCCTTTGTTTCTAGCATCAGCTTAGTCAGTTGCCTTTTAATTTCCCCATTCATTCGTTCTACTTTTCCTGAACTTTGAGGATGCCAGGGAGTATGATATTCCCAATTGATTCCCAAAGCTTTCATAGTATCACGGGATATCTTAGATAGAAAATGTGGTCCTGTCAGAGTCAATTGTTTCCACAATCCCGTATCGGGGAATTATATTTTCTAACAATATTCTCACCACGGTTTGCTCAGTAGCTCTTACCGCAGGAAATGCTTCAACAAAATTAGTGAAGTGGTCTATAATGACCAATAAATATTTATATCTTCCTGTTTTTGGAAGTTCAGTGAAGTCCAACTGAATTTTTGCAAAAGGTCGGTGAGCCAATTCCCGTCCACCGGGAACTCTTCTCCGCATGTGCTGGGCATTTACCCTCCGGCAAGTTATGCAGTCATTCACAATTCTTTTTGCTATGTTATATACCCCTATACACATGTAATTTGTAGCAAATTGATCTACCAACGCCTGAGTACCCCAGTGTGTACGCACATGTAGTCTCTGTAGCACCCTCAGAGCCATTGCTTTCGGTATTACCTTACGACCATCGGTAAGGACCCATTCTCCTATTTCAGTTTCCCTTATTCCCATCTGTTTCATTTTCTGCTTTTCTACAGCAGTAAAGCAGAGCAATGGGAGCGGAATAGGCCCATTCGACCACAGCGATTGAGCCGGTCCACACTTGTAACAATTTTTATAAGGAGGTGTTTCTTTTTCAGAGCAGTTGCACTCTATTCCCTCGACTCCCCACTCACTCCAGCAATCATAGCAGGGGAGTTTCTTTAAATCCTTCCCCCTGCCGCAACTCGGACAGTCTGCCCTCTTAGCTATTTCATATACACACATGAGTGCTGCTCGTTTTGCCTCCTGGTCTGCCAAATTATTTCCCCTAATTTGAGGGTTTGTTCCCTTCTGATGTCCCTTGACATGTACCACAGCAATGTTTTTTGGTTCCCTTACAGCTTGTAAAACTTGGATAATTAGTTCCTCGTGAATCAGTCCTTTTCCTTGAGAATTAATTAGTCCCCTTTCTTCCCATATTTTTCCAAATGTATGGATTATTCCATATGCATATTTTGAATCTGTATATATTGTTCCGCTTTTATTTTTTTAACAACTTTAGAGCCCTTAACATAGCATACAACTCGCAGGCCTGTGCTGACCAACTCGGACTCAAAGGGCCTGATTCTATTACCTCGAAAGTTTTTCCGTTAACCAATGCGTATCCCGATTTTCTTTTACCTTCAATTACCCTTGAGGATCCATCCACGTATATCTGCTCCCCTGAGGGTAATTCCACATCTTCTAAGTCAGGTCTTAATTTTACCTGTTCTTCTATATTTCTAAGACAATCATGTTCGAGCTTCTCTCTCAATTCACCATAAAGAAATTGAGCAGGGTTCTGTACTGAGGTTGTTTCTAGTGTTAATTTGGGTGAAGATATCAAAATTCCTTCATATTTCAGCAGCCTTGCATCTGTGATCCACTTTTCAGCTTTTTGTTGCAGCACTCCACGTGTATTGTGGGGGGATATAACCCTGATTTCTCCCCCGAACGTAATCTTTTGAGCTTCCTCCACTAACAGGGCAGCTGCCACCACAACTTGCAAACAGCTAGGCCAACCTCTACTAACGGGGTCTAGCAGTTTGGATAAATAGGCCACCGGTTTTTTACTGTCTGCCCACTCTTGGGCAAGCACACCGTAGGCAGTCCCTTCGGTGCTATTCACAAACAGGAAAAATGGTTTCTTTAGCTCTGGAAAACTCAAAACTGGTGGATGCATAAGTTCTTCCTTTAATTTCTCTAATTGCTCCTCATCATCTTTTGTCCATTTGAGTAACCCGTCCTTATTCAGCTTATTGTACAAAAATTTAACCTTCCCACTATAATCTTCTATCCATTGTCTACAGTATCCGGTCAGCCCTAGCAATTGTCATACCTGTCTTTTAGTAGCTGGGGCTTTTATTCCTAGAATTCCTTTAACCCTTTCAGGATCTAATTTCTTCATCCCTTTATTTAATAAATGACCTAAGTATTTTACTTCCTCTTCTACAAACTGCAACTTTGACTTTGAATCCTTTAATCCTTGTGACCCCAGAAAATTCAGCAAGCTGATACTTGCTTGTCTTACAGCATTCTCATCTCTTCCTGCTAGTAGCAGATTGTCCACATATTGAATCATTGTTGTGCCAGGTGTCCTGTTAAACTCTTGTAAAATTTGCTCCAGGGCCTGCCCAAACAGGTTTGGAGATTCCGTAAAACCCTGAGGCAAAACTGTCCACCTTGATTGTTGTTTTCTATGTGTATCTGGGTTCTTCCCATTCGAATGCAAAATAGTCCCTAGATTTTTCGTCCAGGGGGCATGCCCAAAATGCATCTTTCAGATCGATTACGCTATACCATCAGTCATCTGGATGCAGTTGGCTTAACAGGGTGTGTGGGTTTGCCACCACTGGGAACCTGGTAACGGTTCTTTTATAATTTCCCTTAAGTCATGTACTAATCTATATTTACCGTCTTTCTTCTTTACTGGTAAGATGGGAGTGTTGAAAGAGGACATACAGGGCTCCAATAGCCCTTGCTGTAATAACCTTTGGATTTCAGGTTTTAACCCTCTCCTACCTTCTTCTGAAAGGGGGTATTGTTTCACCCTAACTGGTATTTCTGGTTTGTTTATGGTCACTTTGAAAGGTCTAATATTTAATTTTCCCACGCTCTCTGAGGTATACCAGACCCCAGGATCAATATTTGCTTTGTCTTCCACTCGAAGCGGGCACAGCTTAATTTCTAACCTTCTACTTATCACTTCTAACCCTATCCCTAACTCTATTATTAAGTCCCTACCTAACAAATTATATTCGGCCTCTGGTACTAGGAGCAGAGATCCCTCCCACTTTAGAATCAGATTCTATGGTTACTTCTTTTATAACAGGGACCCCAAAAGGCTCCCCCTTTGCTCCAATCACTTGTACTTTTTCTGCAGAGGCCCTACATCCAGTGGGTAAGGTTTGGACTGTTGATCTTTCAGCCCCTGTATCTATGAGGAATTCTACTTCCTCACGCTGGGGACCTACTTTCAGTTTTATCAAGGGCTCGCTTTTATCTCAGGTCCCCAGCAAATAGAGCCCCTGACACCCCTATTCACTCTTTAAACATCTTCTCATCCTCCTTTCTTAAAATCTCTGACATCCCCTGAATTAAGGGGAACAGCAGGTGGAGGGGGCCTGCAGCAAATGTGTAAACTTCCACTGAGATGTAGGGTTCAGACACCCCATATTCTCACCTCCCCCAGATTATACATGCCATGACAGAAGCTGTGAGGGGAAGAGGAGACCAGGGGCTGCTGCAAGGAAGGCGCCTGCCCTGCAGGGGATGGCAGGGAGGGAGCAGCTCCCTCTCACCGCCTGCCCATGTCCCTGCTGCCTGCAGCTGTCCCTGCCAGCAGCTCTTTCTCTGTCCCACGTCTCTCCTCCCGTCCATGCTCACAGACCCCATCCCACCCGCTGTGTGCCCAGCTCTGCCCTGCAGACACCTCGCGGGGATGGGGACAGCTCTGGGGACATCTCCCTGTCTGCAGGTCCTAAAGACCAGCTCAGAAAAGCCCTGGTGCAGTCTGTAAGCAGGGAGAAGGGAAGGGATATTCTCAGGTTCCTCACTAACCTCTTTATGTCTCTGGTCAATGCAGTAGGAAGCTCCATCACCTGTGCAATCCCTACAACTCTGTTAAACACAGAGCCTGCCCCAGAATCAGAGCAGGAAAAGGCAGGCAGAGACTGCAGAAAGTGCCTTGTCTTTGCAGGCAGCCCCTGCCCTCCCCTTCCTCTGCCCAAGGCTGCCCTGCAGCACCTTCTCCTCCACACTTCCACAAGCCACGAGAGACATCCTGGCAGCTCCTGGCCAGGCAGAGATGTCCCGGACCCAGGAGCCCCTTCCAGGAACCTCCCCTGCACTGTCCTGCAGCCAGAGACTTACCGAGGGCAGGGCTGTGAAGGTTTTCTCCTGCACTGAGCTCTCATCTGCCCGCACCCTCCAGGCTGCCTGGAATCCCTTTCTGCCTGGGTGCGTGCGGTCAGAGCCCCCAGCCCTGCTGCGCTGTGCAGAGGAGCTGCTCCTGGGCAGAGCTGTCTCTCTGCACCACGGCCCTCTTGCCAGGAGCTCTCTCTGTCCCAGGAGCCCGGCCCAGCTCAGCACCAGACGCCCAGACCAAGGCATTGCAATCCCCCCTCGGGGGGCTTTGGGGAGGAGCCCACGAACCTCAGGCACTGAGAGACAATTGAAGACATCTCTCCAGAAGTCCAAGTCAGAGGCAAGTTTCCTGCAGTGTCCCCCTGAGGGCCAGCACTGACACAGCCTCCCTTGGAGCTCGTTAGAGCAGAGCATTGGAGGCACTGAGGACAAGGGAGACAAAGGCAGTGTGAAGGTGACCCTGATGTGTAGAAAACTGGATGTGTTTCACCAAGCACAAGGGTCAGGCCTTGACCCTGGCAGCCCCTGGGAAGGGAGATCCTTTCCCTTCACACACTGCTCAGGGCTCTTCCTGGGGCAGGAGGAGAGGGGGGATGTGCATGGGCAAGTGCAGGAGAATGGTCCGAGCCCTGCCTGGTTCATGGGTGGGGGCGAGGAGGCAATGAGGCCCTGGTGCTTTACCGATAAGCTGTCTCCTCCTAGGCCTCAGTGGCAGAGACAACAGCCAGAGCCATGGACACAAAGACCTGGGTCCTGTTGGGACTCTCAGCCTTGCCACAGCCCTTGCTGCTCTCCACACCAGGCTGTCCTAGGGACTTCCAGACCTGCACATCTTTTCCTCCTGGCTGCTAAAAAAGCTCTAGACCCTAAGCTGTGTCGTGTCCACACACTGGATCTGAGCTGAGTCTGATAACTCAGATCTTCTTGGTGGCCATGCTCCTCGTAAGGCAGCTCTGTAGGAAGCTGGCCTGGTTCCTGGTGAGCAGCACCACTGCTCGTATGGCATCCCTCGTGGTGCCCAGGCCCTCCTCCTCCTGGGCACTGCTCCCTCAGCAGGGTCCCAGTCTGCCCTGATGGGTGGGGTTCCTCTTCTCTGGTGCAGGACTGGGCTCTTCTCCTCGTCTAAATGTCAAGAGGTTTCTGTAGGCAAAATCCTTCATTTTTTCAAGGTTCCTCCCACACTGATGCTCCATTCTTTCAGCTGTTATATGTCTGCAGCAAAACAGAAAATCAACAAAAATAAAATTGTGCTATCTACAAGACCATGCAGCATCAAGCTGCAAAACAATTTGGATAATACAGGATTGTAACCAGTGGAATAAAACTACAGCATAAAGTCACAGAAGGGCGGGGGGACAGAAGAATGCCAGGATTCCACATTTTCTGTGCTTCCTTCTCATGCATGGTTTCATTTTGTTTGGAAGCAAATTCCTAAATTGTTGAGGCTGTGCAGGTCAAAATAAGAAGGTCAAAAGAAAAGCTAGAGCTCAATCCGTCTATTGCTGTATTAAAAAAAAAAAATCAAAAAATGAAAAAAAAATAACATATAAATATATTTAATAAAGGAGGAGGATTAATGAGAAATCATCCTCTATTGGATGTGGGGGGAAACCTGGTGACAAGGTGATGAGGAAAAAAGGCTGAGGCACTTAATGTCTTCTTTGCCTCAGTCTCTAGCAGCAAGACCAGTTGCTCCCCTGGACATTTCTAGACTCCTGAATGGTAGACATGACACGAGTTCATGAAGCCTCATAATCCATGAGAAAAAACTTTTGAGACCTGCTAACACTTAGATGTATGCAAGTCTATACTACCAGGGAATAAATCAGGTTGGAAACCCTCCTGAAGTGCATCCCACATTCAGGCTCCTTTCGGCCTGTCAGCCAATTTATCAGAAGTCAAAAATAGGTTATCACCAGCAGGTCCCAAAAAAAACTAGCAAATGCTGAAAATAAATTACAAGAAGGGGCTAGAAAAAGGAGCAAGCCTTGGGCGAAAAAGATAAAACTACAGTGCCTGTCAGTCTGGACTCAAGCAGAAGGGGTGACAGGACAACCCCTATGCGCGCCTTCTTTCTGTCTGGGTCCTCCTAAAATGGAGGCAGAGGGATCCAAAGTCAGGACCACCAGGTGGACCAGGCCCAGTCAGCGTGAGTTTAAAAGCCAGGGCCTGCTTGCCTAGCAGGGCCACTGGCATGTCCTTCCCAAAGTGCCGATCCCATAAAAAGAAGCCAAGGCTGTGGATGTGTCTACAAGAAGGGACCTCAGTCCCTTTGAAACTGTTTCCTGCCCCAGCATTCAGCTACAAAGAAAACAGAAACTGGACCTCAAGTCTTGCCACAGTATGGATTCCTCCTAATTGGGGCAAACATTGGCAAAATCTTCATTTTTCAGTCCCAAATTTCCTCCTTGTCAAGCTGAAGGATCCATGGAAAAATCACATCCATCTAAAATTCATGCAGACGGCAACCAAGTTCCTGATGCTCCAAGGAACAAGATAACTTAAAAATTTTTAGGATTAAAAGGGCTCTGCAGAGGGATCTGGATAATGCACCCATGGGACTGAGGGTTTAAAAAATGTTAGTTGTTCATGTAAGCATTAGGGACTACGGCGCAAGTCCTTTCTAAACTTGAGAGCTTAAACCAATTACACAAATAATTAGTGGGAGGGTTTGGTGTTGTGCTTGGGGTGTCAGGTCTGTGGTTAGGGTATGGATAGCAAGCTCTTTGGTTTAGCCTTTTGTTTAGGTCTGCAAGAAGACTTGGGTTTAAATAGAGCATTTTAATGCTTGTGTTAAAGGCAGGGATCAGGGTGAGCAAGAGAGTAAAACTAAAAAAAGGTGGTATGGACTTATTTTGGCTTCAAGGGATATTGTGAGGTCAAAAACTTAGAGCACTGGATTCCTGTCAGGGGTGGAGTGGCACAAGATTTAGGTATGAATGTTACAGGTTAAAATAGGGTAGTCTCACATGACTGCTTTAAGTCTGCGTTATGGTGGGATTGACATACCTGATGGAGCATTCTTAGCTCTCTGAAAATCATTAGCTTCTGCTGGCCAAGTTAAAATTCCCTCCCCAAATCTCACACCTCTCAGGGGCCACCCTTCTCCTGACTTCCCCATATCATCTTCATCTTCTTAGCAGGGCAGCTTTAATGGTTTAAATGGAAAGAGGTGGGCATGAACTCAGGGTATCTGTCTCACCTCTGTTGGCTACTCTGCTCTAGTAAATGAGAAAGAAGCAGCTCCCAAGCCAGCACAGAGAAGTTCACACAAAGGCTGTAGGAGCACCCTGCACAATGTGCTGCCCAGAAGCTCTGCACCACCACAAAAGCAGCCCTGAAGGATGAGTTCAGGCATGAAGCAAAAACATCGACCTGACAATCCCAATCCAAGACCTCTTCCCTATGGGGCAACCCAGTACTTAGGAAGAGAGGATCTCACAAACTGTGTGCATAAAAAATGAATCTGCTGGCCTGTCATGGAGATCAGCATGATGTGAGAAAGGCACAGATCCCAGCCAGGAAAAAAAAAAATGACCTCTGTCAGCTACTTCAGAAAAAAGTCACCTCACAAACCATTTAAGAGCCACTTTAGCTTCCTACTGGACTTGGAGCTTCTGAGGCACCACGGAGCTAATAATAATAAAAACACCTAAAAAAACAAATAATAATAATTATTCAAGAAAAGAATCTGCCCAGGTAGAATGTGATCTGGTTGTGATCCTTCCAGCCCATGGCACTGCTGCTGGGCTCCCAGCCTCTCTGACACACATGAGCCAGTGCCGTGCCAGTTCTGGGAGGTGCTAGGGCAGGATATTAAAAAACCCCTTGCATCTCTTCAAAATCAAAAATTGGACTCCTTTGCTGGGGCTGCTGCGTGCCCTGGGGCTGCAGAAGCTCTCCTCTGCGTGCTCACAGACAAATTGAGCACTTGAGCTTTTGGTCAGTCCACCTTGAAGGAGATCCCCCCTTAGGAGGGAAAGTGCTGCAGCGCAGGCCAGCTGTGCCACTGCCGTGCCCATGCCTGTCCCTGCAAAAGTCCCAGCTCACAGCCCCACAGCAGCACTGGCAAATTAAGCTACAGGAGCATCCGGGCCTGACCCCACCAGCAAGGGCTCAGCACGAGAGGCTGCATGCATCAAAGAGAGCAGCTCTGCTGCCCCAAGCGCTGGTGCAATTCCCTGGCCGTGCTGCTGGCATGGGACTCTTTTCCTCTGCAGCCCTGCAATGGCACTGCCCTACAATCAGAGCCAGAGCAGCTCTCAGAGGAAAAACGTCACACAAGGAAGGCAGTGCAGGCTTTCTTTAACTTTTTGTTTATGTTCACAGAAGACATGGGGCTCATAAAATGTACAGAGTCTCTGAGCTACACTCGAAAGGTACATACTGTAAAAGAAACTGAGATGAATCAATACATTTTAATGGGCAACTCATAATTAAAACAAAAAGAAAGTCCTGTAAAAAAAACACTCATAAAAAATGCACAAAAACACACAAATAAAATTAATTATAATAAATAATATCAAAATGTTCTTGTAGTCTTTGATAAATTAGTCATCTGCAGAGGTAGAATGGAAATTTATTGCTTAAAAAACACATCTAGTCATCAATTTCCAAAATGCTTGAGCTCCTGGTTCCTCATGCTGTAGAAGAGGGGGTTCACTGCTGGGCAGCCATCAATATAACAAACTGCCACCACCAGGTCCAAGGGATGGGAGGAGATGGAGGGGGGCTTCAGGTAAAAAAACATGATGGTGCTGACAAACAGGAAGCACGGCCAGGTGAGGGAAAATAAAAAAAAAAAAGGCATTTGTGCCTTCCCTGCTCAAAGGGCATCCTCAGCACGGCCTTGAATATCTGCCATAGGAATAATTCCAATAAAAACAAAACAGCCAACCCTAAAGAAACACTAAACATCAAATGCCCCAACTTCCCTGAGGTAGGCATCTGAGCAGGAGGCTTGAGGATCTGGGGGATCTCACAGAAGAACTGGTCCACAGCATTGCCTTGGCAGAGGGGCAGGGAAAAAAAAAATGGTGCAGGACAGCATAAAGGAGAAAGCCACTGCCCCAGGCAGCTGCTGCCATCTGGGCACAAGCTCTGCTGCCCACGAGGCTCCCGTAGTGCAGGGGCTTGCAGATGTCCAACGTAGCGGTCCGTAGGACATGACAGTGAAAACAAAGAATCCTAAAAATATAAAAAGAAAAAAAAAAAAAGACCTAAAAATGCAGCACACCCTTGATAGGAGAAAAAAAAATGTCCCAGAGGGCATTGGCCATGGCTTTTGGGCAGAGTGGTGGAGATGCAGCCCAGGTCGAGGAGGGCGAGGTTGAGGAGGAAGAAGTAAAAATGGGGGTGTGGAAGGCGGTGGTGGCAGGCTACTGGCGGTCTCACAGGATGAGGCCGTTGCCCAGGAGGTTGCCAGGTAGGGATGCCCAGGAAGAGCCCGAAGTGCAGGAGCTGCAGCTCCACGCGTGTCTGCGAATGCCAGCAGGAGGAACTCAACTCACAGAGCTGCTGTTGGCCATTTGCTGAAATGAAGTCAACAGTGCAACACAGCTGTCCTGTTGAAAAGGATAAGAGCAGAAAAAAAGTAGAACAAAATTCTCTAAGGAAAACCGTTATTGCAAGCCTTCGAGCACCAAAAAGTCCAAACCCTCTCTCTGCAGGAGAAACTTTCTGCAGCTCTCCTGTTTGAGCTTTCGGCTGGTGCTGGCCTGAGAGTTGTGCACTGGGAGCAAAATATGCTGTAGGGCCTCCAAAAAGAAAACACCCCTTCCTGCTGTGCAGCATGAGGGAAATCCAAAAAAAATGGAAAAAAAACTAAATTCACTTTATGTTGTTAAATAAAACAAAAATCTGCAGAGCCAGCTGTAGGATTTTTTTGCTTTATTTTTATCCCAGAAAAGCCCTGTAATGCTTAGGAAGGTATTGGATGGTTGAATGCCCTCACATTTCCTGTTCCTGCAGATATCTTGAGGAGGTTCTGAAAGTGCAAAGACTGAGAAGAGGCTGGGCTCCTCATTCTGTCCAAAAAAGTCCTTAACAGCTGCCTTGTGTAAAGTCTCTCTCCCAGCTGCAAAATTCACATTAATAAAAAAAAGAAATAATGAAAAGAAACAGGAGAATTTGCTGAGGGATCGAGGGCCACAGCAAAAAAAATCAGCTTGGGAGCTTTATCTCATCCATTGGAAAAGCTGCGGGGCAGGCACTGAGGCAGGAGCCCAAAACATGGCCAGGCAGGGCAGCCCTGTTCTGGGCTAAAAACCGGGGGCTCTGGCAAAGGGAAAAAACTAAAGCTTCTGCCATACTTCCTGGCAGTAAAAAAAATCCAGCAGGAATCTAAAAAAAGCTCTAATGCAATTGCCAAAAAAAATAAAAAAACAAGACCCAGCAGGAACCCTTAAAAAAAAGAGGCTAAGGTGCATCTGCATCCTTTCCCTTGTCAAGGGATAATGAAGATTAGTCCTGCAAAGAAAAGGAATGCTGAAGTGCTTCCAAGCTCTTTCTTTGCTCTCCTCTTTAGTGCCAGCTAAGTTGTTAGCTCCCCAGCCCCTGGTACCCTGCGCTGGTGAAGAGGAGATGGGGAGCAGAGATGTGCCCTCTATCATGCAATGGTTGGCCCTGCTAAGCCAAAAGCTACTCTCAAGTCCAGGGCCCGGATCCACAAAAACTCAAAACCAGGACTGAGGCCCATAAAAAAGCTTAAAAAAAAAATCCCCCCTCGGGGGGCTTTGGGGAGGAGCCCAGTTGAACCTAAATGCACTGAGAAAAATTTTGAAGACATCTCTCCAAAGTCCCAAGGCCATCTGGAAAAAAAAGTTTCCTGCAGGGTCCTATGAAAGCAAAACACAATCTAGGGAGGTTGGAAGCTCCTTAAAAAAGGCAGCATAAAAATAAAAAGCACCAAGAGGACAAAGACAAAGGCATGTGAAGGTGACCCTGATGTTATAAAACTGGATGTCCTGTTTCAAAACCTAGCATCTCCTTCTAGAAAAAAAAATAAAAAATTATAAAAGAAGAAAAGGCTGTTAAAATGTGTAATAAAAATGATTCAAAAATAAATAATAATAAATAATATTCCCACAACATTCTCCTACGAGAAATGGCTGCTCGTGCTTGGAAGCCCCTGGCACAATTCACGCTTCCTGACACATTGGTCCTGGCTGATACCCTGGCCAGCCCAGAGAGTTTCTTGTGGAGCCAAATCCTTGGAGGCCCAAGTCTCCCAACTCAAAGTTGCTTCAGAGTCCTCTTTGGCCCCTTTATCACTTCATTCTGCTGTCATCAGGTTGATCAGTGCACCCTCAGTAAAAGTTTGCAGATGCCACAATTAGTGCATGTGTGTTCAGTGATCTTAGCTCGAGGGAATCTGCAAGGCTCTTCCAGGGAACTGGAATCTGGATCAGCCCATGGCAAGTGGTTAAGGGCTGACTGAATCCCCTGGTGACAAATTCAGCCTTCCTGCCCTGGAAGCAACTGATCCAGCGCTCCAGGCTGGAAACTGACTTTGAAAAATGTCTGGCGGAGAAGGACTTCAGTATGTGGCAGTGAGGCTTGGTTGCCTTTGATTGCCAACTGCAGTGTTCAGGTGGCCAAGAAGGCTCAACAGTGAGCTGCTCAGCTAGCATCTGCAAGAAGCAGTGTGGCCAGCAACCTCTGTCAGGGACTCATTGGTCCCCCTGTACTCAGGAGTCTGGCAAATGGTGAGGCCGCCACCTTGAGTAACCTGTGTTCAGTTTTCAGCCTCACACCCTCCACAACAGAAGGGTCCCTGTGAGGTGCAAGAGTCCAGAGAAGACAATGAGCATGTGAGGGGTCTCCAAACACAGTCAGGGGCCAAAAGCTACCTGATGCCCTTTTGGGTTAAAAGCCTGAGAAGAGAGGCTCTAAGAGCACTTCTTATCGGATGCACCTACAGATGGGGGTTTTGTAAGTATTGCAGGTGCTTCCTTCCCACTTGAGACTCAGACACAGACACAGACACAGATTTCTAGGTTGGAAGAGACCTCAAGATCATCGAGTCCAACCTCCGACCTAACACTAAGTACTCCACTAAACCATATCGCTAAGCTCTACATCTAAACGTCTTTTAAAGACCTCCAGGGATGGTGACTCCACCACCTCCCTGGGCAGCCCGTTCCAATGCTTAATAACCCTTTCGGTAAAGAAGTACTTCCTAACATCCAACCTAAAACTCCCCTGTCGCAACTTTCGCCCATTCCCCCTCGTCCTGTCACCAGGCACGTGGGAGAACAGACCAACCCCCACCTCACTACAGCCTCCTTTAAGGTAACTGTAGAGAGCGATAAGGTCGCCCCTGAGCCTCCTCTTCTCCAGGCTGAACAAGCCCAGCTCCCTCAGCCGCTCCTCGTAAGACTTGTTCTCCAGACCCCTCACCAGCTTGGTCGCCCTTCTCTGACTCGCTCGAGCACGTCCATGTCCTTCCTGTAGCGAGGGGCCCAAAACTGAACACAGTACTCGAGGGTGCGGCCTCACCAGAGCCGAGTACAGGGGGACAATCACTTCCCTAGACCTGCTGGCCACACTGCTTCTTATACAGGCCAGGATGCTGTTGGCCTTCTTGGCCACCTGAGCACACTGCTGGCTCATATTCAGCCGACTATCAACCAATACTCCCAGGTCCTTCTCGGCCAGGCAGCTTTCCAACCACTCATCTCCCAGCCTGTAGCTCTGCTTGGGGTTGTTGCGCCCCAGGTGCAGGACCCGGCACTTGGCCTTGTTGAACTTCATACAGTTGACCTCAGCCCATCGCTCCAGCCTATCCAGATCCTCCTGCAGAGCCTTCCTGCCCTCGAGCAGATCGACACACGCACTTAGCTTGGTGTCATCTGCAAACTTACTGAGGGTGCACTGGACGCCCTCATCCAGATCATCGATAAAGATATTAAAGAGGACCGGCCCCAGTACCGAGCCCTGGGGGACACCACTTGTGACCAGCCTCCAACCAGATTTGACTCCATTCACCACAACTCTCTGGGCCCGGCTATCCAGCCAGTTTCTAACCCAGCGAAGCGTACGCCAGTCCAAGCCCCGAGCAGCCAGTTTCTTGATAAGTAGAAATCTTGGCCAAAAAAGACTGTGGCAACTAGACTAACTGCCTGCCCAAGAGCAGTTGTTCAGATCTCCAGATTCAGGGAGTGCCTGAGCCTGTTGCTACTGATGGAGGGTGGCAGAGATTCTGCTTGCGAGAGGTGTGAGCAGGTGGAGGATCTGATCAGCCTCCTGCAGAGCTCAAGGAGGAGGTGGAGAAATTAAGAAACCATCAGGGAGTGTGAGCAGGAATTAGACTGGTGGAGCCAGTCATGACAGCAAGAAAGTCACACTCCAAAATAGTGGTGGACTCCTACCCTGTCACTGTTGGGCAGAGGGAGGGGACCTGGGAGATGAGGAGGAATGGAAACTGGTCCCGGTGCAGCGTCACAGGCAAGCCCCCACTGTACCCACCTCCCTTCCCAGGTGCCTTTACATGATAAGTTGAGGCTCTGAAGCTTGACGGACAGGTGAGGATGTGGGGAAGGTCCAACCAGGAGGTTGTCTAGGACAAGGAAGTTGACTTCATGCCTCAAGACTGACTCCACCAAAGAAGGAAAGAAGGTAATTGTCACAGGCAACTCCCTTCTGAGGGGGAAAGAGGGCCCCGTATGTCAGCCAGACCCTACCTGTAGGGAAGTCTGCTGCTTCCCTGCGGCCTGGGTTAGGAAATTGTCAGAAAACTTCCTGACTTGTTTGTCCCTCTGAATATTATCGCTTAGTGATATCAGGCTGGCAGCAATGAAATCACTGAGAAGCCTGAAGGCTATCAAAAGCGGACTTCAGAGGGCTGGGCAGTTACACTTAAATGGAGCAGGAGTCCAGGTGGTGTTTTCCTCTATTCCCTCAGTGGCAGAGAGGGATACTGCAACGACCCAGAAAACCCATCTGACAAATACATGGCTGAGAGGCTGGTGCCATGCAGGAATTTTTTTTTGTTTTGTTTCTTTTGTTTTGTTTGTGTGTAGTTTAACCCGTCTGGAAGCCAAGCACCACAAAGTCCTTTGCCACCCTCCTCTGTCGCTCTATGGGATGGGGGAGAGAATCAGGAAAATGAACCCTGTGGGTTGAGATAGACACAGCTTTAAAAACAAAAAAAAAAAAAAAAAGAAGAAAAGAAGAAGAAGAGGAAGAAGAGGAAGAAGAAGAAGAGAAGAAGAAGAAGAAGAAGAAGAAGAAGAGAAGAAGAAGAAGAAGAAGAAGAAGAAGAAGAAGAGTGGTACTAATAATAATGTGTAGGAAACAAGTGATGCACAGTACAATTGCTCACCACCTATCCCCAAGCCCTATCCCAAGCAGCCGCCCCCCCCAACCCTGGCTAGCCACCACTATATATTGTTCAGCATGACGTCAGATGGTATGGAATACCCCTTTGGCCAGTTTGGGTCAGTTGTCCTGGGTCTGTTCCCTCCCAGTTCGTGCTGCACCCCTAGCCTTCCCACTGGCAGCACAGAGTGAGAAGGTGAAAAGTCCTTGGCTTAGTATAAGCACTGCTCTGCAACAATAAAAACATCAGTGTGTTGTCAACATTATTCTCATGCTAAATCCCAAACACAGCACCCTACCAGATACTAGGAGGAAAAATTAACTCTATTCTAGCTGAAACCAGGACAGTTTGTTTGTTTGCTTGCTTGTTTTGTTTGTTTGTTTTGTTTTGACCATGGTGTGGTTTACTTGATACCTGGCTGATAGCTGCAGAAGGGTCTCACTTGTCTCCAAGGGGGAAACAGATCCTAGCCCAGGAGCTGTCAGGGCTCCTTGAGAGGTCTTTAAACTAGGTACAAAGGGGGATGGGGATGAAATGTGGCTTGATAGAGCTGAGCCTGGGGAGCAGTGCCAGTGTTGGGGATGACAGTAATGGCACACTGAAGTGCATCTACAGCAATGCATGCGCATGGGCAACAAACAGGAGGAGCTGGAAGCCATTGTGTGGCAGGCAAACTACAACTAGTCACCATCACTGAAACATGGTGGGACACTCCCATGACAGGAGTGCTGCAATGTATGGCTACAAGCTTGTCAGAAGGGACAGGCAACTGAGGAGGGGCAGTGGCATGGCTCTCTAAATTAGAGAACATTTTGACGTTGTTGAGCTTGGGTGGGAATGATAAGGTAGAGTCCCTATAAATAGGGATCAAGGGGATGGCCAATAAGGCATATAACCTGGTGGGGGTCTGTTATAGACCTCCAAACCAGGATGAAGAGAAGGATGAGGCATACTACAAGTAGCTGGCAGAAGTCATGCAATCAACAGCGCTTGTTCTCATGACAGACTTCAACCTCCCGGACATATGCTAGAAATAAAATACAGCCCTGAGGAAGCAGTCTAGGAGGGTCTTGGAGTGTGTGGAAGATAGCGTCCTGACTCAGCTGGTTATTGAGCCTACCGGGGGAAGTGCACCCTCAGTAAGTTTGCAGACAACACAAGCTGTGGGGAAGTGTTGATCTGCAGAGGGTAGGAAGGCCCTGTGTGGTGTTTTTACTTGGGTGGGTGGCTGAGCTCCATTACAACTGCTTTCTCACTCCCCCTCCTCAAAGAGGAATGGGAGAAAATACGATGAAAAGGGCTCAAGGGTTGAGATAAGGATGAGGAGATAGCACAGTCATTATCGTGAAGGGCAGAACAGACTCAGCATAGGGAGATAGCAAGATTTATATCTATACTAACAAGCTAGTGAAGCAAGAAACAAAGGAAAGAAACCAAAAGCAACTTCTACCCCCACCCCCCCACCCCATCCACCCTCTTCCATCTCCCCCCTGAGTGGTGCAGGGCAATGGTGGGAATGGGGGTTATAGTCAGTCTACTACAGCACTTCTTCTCCACCGCTCCTCCTCGGGTCACTGTCATCCCCTATGCTGTGGGGTCCCGCCCACGGGATTCAGTCCTTGCCGAACTGATCCAGTGTGGGCTTCCCACAGGCAGCAGCTCTTCAAGAACTGCTCTACATATGGGTCCGTACCACGGGGTCCATCCCTCAGGAAACAAACTGCTCCAACCTGGATCCACCATGGGCAGCAGCTCTGCCAGGTCACCTGCTCCTGTGTGGTCTCCTCTCCAGGGGCTACAGGTCTGGCCCGGAATCTGCTCTGGCAGGGGTCTTCCACAGGCCGCAGCCTCCGTCAGTGCAGGTCCACTACTCCACCATGGTCTCCTCCACGGGCTGCAGCATAGAGCCCTGCTCCACCATGGTACTCCATGGGCTGCAGGGGGACAGCGTCTTCACCATGGTCCTCACCAGAGGCCGCAGGGGACTTCTGCCTCCGGTGTTTGAAGCACCTCTCCCCCTCCTTCTTCACTGACCTTGACGCCTGCAAGGCTGTTTCTCACTCCTCACATTCTCCCAGCTGCTGTTTTTTTTTTTATCATTATATTATTATTATTATTTCCTTTATTTTTTATTATTTTTTCCCCTGTCTTAAATATGCTGTCACAGAGGCGCAAAACACCATTGCTTATTGGCTCAGCTCTGGTCAGCAGTAGGGCCCCTTACCTAACATGGGGCCAACTTCTAGATTCTTCTCACAGAAGCCACCCTTATGGCCGCCCTGCTACCAAAACCTTGCCCCACGTAAACCCACTACACCCTGCAGATGGATCTGGACAGGATGGGTTAATGGGCAGAGGCCATAGGGATGAGGTTTGACATGGCTAAGTGCCAGGTCCTGCACTTTGGCCACAACAACCCCATGCAAAGCTACAGGCTTGAGGCATAGTGACTCAAAAGCTGTACAGAGGAAAGGATCTGAGGGTGATGATTGATGCTTGCCTGAACATGAGCCAGCAGGGTGCCTGGGTGGCCAAGAAGGCCAACAGCATCCTCGGCTTGTGTCAGGAATAGTGTACCCAGCAGGAACAGGGAGGTGATCATTTCCCCTGTATTCAGCCCTGCTGAGGCTGCACCTCAAGTACTGTGTTCAGCTTTGGGTCCCTCAGTACAAGAAGGGCATCGAGATCCTGGAGCATGCCCAGAGAAGGGTTCTGAAGCTGGTGAATGGGCCTGGAACACAAGTCCTATGATGAGCAGCCGAGAGAATTGGGTTTGTTAGTCTTGGGAAGAGGAGGCTCAGGAGAGACCTTATTGCTCTCTACAGCTACCTGAAAGGTAAGTTGTGGGGAGCTTGGGATCGGCCTCTTTTCACAGATAACTAGCAATAGGACTTGAGGGAATGGCTTCAAGTTGCACCAGGAGGGTTCAGTTTGGAAATTAGGAGACATTTCTTCTCAGAAAGAGTAGTGAAGCACTGGAACAGGTTGCCCAGGGAGGTGGTGGCATCACCATCCCTGGGATGTTTAAAGAAAGGTTGGACATGGTGCTTAGGGACATGGTTCAGTGGGTGATATTGGTGGTTGGGAGATAGTTGGACCATATGATCTTCGAGGTCTTTTCCTACCTTACTAATTCTGATTCTATGATTCTATGATCTTCCTAGCAAACAAAGGGACCACAGAAAGGTGGAAAAAACAACCTGGAAATGTTGTTTGGGATATGCCAAAGAATCATACAATATTCAGGAGAGAATCATAGTTCTTATTTCTAATTCAGAAAAAAAAAATATATATATATATATTACTTGTGCTGCAAAACAATGCAAATGATAAAGATACTTTGTGTTATTCTACACTTTCAGGGCATTAAAGTCTTATTTCCCAAACAGTTTTCATATCATTACTTATATGTGGATAAAATGATAAACTATGCCTGAAGTCTGTCAAAACCAGTCAACTAACCCAGCCTCATTGACATCTCTCCATACTAGTCCATACTTTCATATGCATTACAGCTATTATTTACTAAACAAATTCATGAACATGCTAATAATCATGATAATGAAAATGCTAATAATTATAAAAATACTTTATAATATATATTATATATACTGATAAGTATATGCTAATATATATATGTGCATGCTATATGCTAATAACTATAAAATGGAATAACTATATAATATATAAATAACATGCATTACAGCTGTCATAATACTAAACAATACTAAACAAATTCATGACCCACCTGTTAACCTCACGGGTCTGTCCTGGGACTGGTACTGTTTAATACCTTTATCAACAACATAGACAGCGGGATCAAGTGCACCTTCAGTAGTTTGCAGATGACACCAAGATGAGTGGTGCAGCTAATACAACAGAAGTAAGGAAAGCCATCCAAAGGGACCTGCACAAGCTTGAGAAGCGAGCCCATGTGAACCTCATGAGTTCAACAAATCTAACTGCAAGGTACAGCACTTGGGTCAGGGCAATCCCAGACATGAGTACAGACTGGGAAAGAACACTTTAAGAGGACTTGCGGGTTCTGGTGGATGCAAAGCTTGAGGTGAGTTGGCAGTGTGCACTTCCAGACCAACTGCATCCTGGGCTGCATTGAAAGAGGACTGGCCAGCAGGTTGAGGGAAGTGATTGTCCCCCTATACTCTGCCCTTGTGAGGACCCATTTGGAGTACTGTGTCTAGATCTGGGGATCCAGCACAAGAAGGATGTTGATCTGTTAGAGTGGGTCCAGAGAAGGGCCATGGAGATGATCAGAGGGCTGCTACTTCCCCTATGAAGAAAGGCTGAGAGAGCTGGGGCTGTTCAGCGTGAAGAAGAGAAGGCTGCAGGGTGACCTCATTGTATCTTTTCAGTACTTAAAGGCGGTTTATAGAAAAGGCAGAGAACAACTTTTTGCTCAGTCAGATAATGTCAGGACAAGGAGAAATGATTTTAAACTAAAAGCAGAGAGATTTAGATTAGATATAGGGGGGATATTCTTCACTCAGAGGGTGGTGAGGCAGTGGAACAGTTTGCCCAGAGAAGCTGTGGGTGCCCCATCCCTGGAGGTGTTCAAGACCAGGTTGGACAAGGCCTGGGCAACCAAATCTAGTGGCATCCCTGCCTATGGCAGGAGGTTTGGTGTTAGATGGTCTTTAAGGCCTCTTCCAACCCAAGCCATTCTATGATTCTATAATGCATCCGTCCACGGCTAGTATCTCAAGTCCTTTATGTTTCAGAACTACCTAGACTAGAAGTGCTCTCACTATTTTCTGTGTAGATAAAAGTGTAAAAAATCTACAAAGTGTAGATGCACTTTGGAATGAGTAATCCTGCAAGTTCCAGGGGAACTAAAAGCTCTAGGTTACATTTAACATCACTGTGCTTTCAACTGGTGATAAATGGGTAGCTATGAATAAAAATTGTACTAAATATGTATCTATTATAAACAAATGCATAGGTATTAGTTAAACGCCTGCAACTAGTGCCATTTAAACAGCTACCCAGAAAATCTAATGGGCTTATTAGATTTCATATACATTCAATATCTGAATAAAATTTAGAGGGAAAGGTTTTTTCAAGGAAGTTTTGTCTTCAGCATGTAGAAGTTGTGAACTATGAGTTTTAATATCTGGAAATGAAATTGAGTATCATATTACAAAATGTATGTATTTTTTTTAATTTCAAGGCTCATTACATTAGGCAAGAGAATGCAACTAACCTTGTAGCACTTTCATCTGTAGGCTGCAGAATATATATATATATGTATGCATATATAAAGCTATAAATTGCACGAAATCACACCAAAATGCTTCATAAATTATCTGAAAAAGTACCCTTTAAATAATAGGGAGCCTCAAAATGTCCACTTAATATTTTCATAGACATAGGTATGTATAAACTTTATACAAAATTCTTCCTTCGTCTAAGCTTCATAGCTCAGAAAATCCATAATGGTCTCTCTGTGTTTTGTTTTGTTTTAACTTCTAGTTAAGGTCTACTTATATAATTAATTTTCCAGTTCTTTTCATTTTCTTATTCATTTAAACAGAAAAAAAAATAGAAACTCAGATGTTCTTTACAAGACAGAGAGAAAAGCATATTATAATTACTCAAAGCTAAAGATTTAAAAGGGAGGGGATTTTTTTTGTCTTTCCTTTTCTTTGTGTCGTTATCTCTGTTTGCAATTGAATAGGACTAAGTTAACAACCATTAAAAAAAAAATAATAATGTCCAATTAAAAAAAAAACATAAAATCACAATGAATATTTAATTGCTAGCCGTGCCAAAAACTCCTAAGTAAGTTTGACAGATACATGTTATTTTGTAAATCTGACTTTGCATTGCCACAACGATGTCTTTAAAAAAAAGAAATTACTAAAGAAATGGTTTTGTTATTTCCATACCAACATTGGTTCTTTAGTATCTATGTTCAAAGATCTTATTCCTTGGTAGTAAAAATAGTAAAATAAAAACAGTTAAGCTTTTTACCCTTGTATTCTGCTTAGGTGAAACACAAAGACTGACCACATGAAGTGTAAGTTACTCATAAAGCTGTTATAATTCTCTTTTCTAGAAGATATACAGGGAAAAGAGATAGAGAAGAGAGACAGAAATAAAAGTCACTGGTGTTATCTCTTCTGTGGTTCTCAGGTTCAGATTGGTATGAAACATCTCTTAAACTCAGAAAATGAGATCTAATGGATCCTGACATATCCAATATAAGGGAATGGTGAAGCTCAGATAGGTTTCTTCCTATTATCAGTGTCAAATCACAGAGAGGTGGTAGTAAAGAGCCAATTCTCTTATTTTTTTTTCAAGCTCATAGTGCATCAGTTTTAATTAGTTTTCAGTCCAACAAAACTAATACTCACTGAAGTTTATCTTGATAAGCATTTTGTCTCTAGTATTATATTAAATTAGGGGGAGGTTATATTTAATTATATTAACAGTTATATTTTGACACCTGCTGTTTTTGGCAATAAATTAGTCTGAGCTAGGGTTTGTTAGTTGACTGAAATGTCCTTTCATGTGCAAAAATACTAGCAGTTCCTTCCCTCAGTGACTGTGTTAAAATGTATATTCCAAAAGTTGGCTAACTCTGGAAAAGAGCTCCAGTTATATGCAGACTACTGTACAGAATTTCTGAAAAAACTTTTTTTTTTTTTCATTATATTTCAGACTTTTAAGCTATGACTAATATTTCCCAAATTGACATGGGAACAAATGCTTCAATGTATATTTATAAGAGTATTCAAGAAGTACTTGACTTATGTTGAGTGGTGCAGTTGATATTCTAGAGGGAAGGTATGCAATCCAGAGAGACCTTGACAGGCTTCAAAGGTGGATCCATGTGAACACCAAGAACTTCAAAACCAATTATAAGATCTTGCACCTGGGTTGAGACAACCCCCAAAATTAGTACATTAATGATGAATGGGTTGAGAGCAGCCCTGAGAAGAAGAACTCGTGGATACCTGCGGATGAAAAATAAAACATGAGCCAATTATATGTGCTTGCGGCCCAGGAAGCCAATTTTATCTGGGTTGCATCAAATGAAGCTTGGCCAGCAGCTCAAGGGAGATAATTACCTCTCTCTAATCTACTCTCATGTGGAGTACCTGGAGTGCTACACACTGCCCTGGAGTCCCCGGCACAACAGAGACATGAACCTATTAGAACAGTTCCACAGCAGAGTCACGAAAATGATCAGAGCACTGCAGCACCTCTCCTATGAAGACAGGCTGAGAGAGGTGGGGTTTAGTCTAGAGAAGAGAAGTTCTGGGACACCTTACTGCAGCCTTCCAATATTAAAGGGGCTTAGAAGAAAAGTGGAGAGAGACGTTTTACCAGGGTGGGTAGTGACAAGACAAGGGAAAACAGTTTTGAACTAAAAGAGGGTAGATTTAGATATAAAGATTGTTGTTGTTGTTGTTGTTGTTGTTGCTGTTATTATTATTATTATTATTATTATTGTTATTATTAATTATTATTATTATTATTATGATTTTCCATTATGAGTGGTGAGGCACTAGAATAACTAGAATGGGTTGCCCAGAGGAGCTGTCCCATCCCTGGAGGCATTCAAGGTCAAGTGGGATAGGGCTTTGAGCAACCTAGACTTCTGGAAGGTGTCCCTGCCCATAGCAAGGGGGTTGAACTAGGTTATGCTTAAGGTCCTTTTCAGCCCAAATCATTCTAGACAGAGTTCACAACCTCTCCACATTAAGTTGATCTCTTCTTTTTAACATTACACTTTCACATTACATGTTGATATCATTCCTATAAATTCTCAGTCAATGCATTTATTTTTAACCTTGCACAGGGAGAAAAGTAAAAGGGTCTTATTCAACAACTCCAGTATAATGTAGTGTTGGTGCTATGCCACTGTAGGGGCACATCCCATTTTAGAATTAATGAGTAACCAGAGTAATCACTGAACAAAGAAACAACCTGTAAAAACAAACAAACAAACAACAAAAAAACTGACTTCAAGAAGTTTGACTAAAGATGAAAACTGTAATGCTATGTTGATTTGTTGCCTTGTGTAACTCCCACAAGGTCATGTCAAAGGTGTTAATGTTAACACCTCAGAGAGGTATACAGTCATAGTCTTGGTGCAGCTGTTAAGGAGACTAGAGAATGACATACCATAGAAGCTATTATCTAGGTTCTCACTTGAATAATAAACTTGGACTATATGTCTATTATTTAGACAACAACAGATGTTGGACTCTTTGCCTATTATTTAGAGTCCAACAGACAATGAACTCTAAATTTGCATTGGTTTTGTAATTGTCTGCAGATGTGGAAATGTCAGCCACATGGAAGGTATGAACAAGAAGGCACAAAAAGTCTGTAGGTGTCATTTGTTTAAGAATAACACTCTTCTTTCCTTCAGTTAGTAAATGAATAACTCTCTCTGTTGCAATGTGTTGTGGTTTAGCCCGGCTGGCAGCTAAACACCACACAGCCGTTCGCTCACCCTCCCCCCTCCCTCTCCGGGACGGGGGAGAGAAACGGGAAAGTGAAGCCTGTCAGTTGAGATAAAGACAGTTTATTAAGACAGGAAAAATAATGACAACAACAACAACAACAACAACAACAACAACAACAACAACAACAATAATAATAATAATAATAATAATAATAGTATTAATAATAATAATAATGTGTACGAAATAAGTGATGCACAATGCAATTGCTCACCACCCGTTGACCGATGCCCAGCCTATCCCCGAGCAGCTGGCCCACCCCCACCCCGGCTAGCCCCCCCTATATATTGTTCAGCATGACGTCAAATGGTATGGAATACCCCTTTGGCCAGTTTGGGTCAGCTGTCCTGGGTCTGTCCCCTCCCAGCTCCTGCTGCATCCCTAGCCTGCTCGCTAGCAGGACAGAGCAAGAAACTGAAAAGTCCTTGGCTTGGTGTAAGCACTGCTCTACAACAATTCAAACATCAGCATGCTATCAGCGTTCTTCTCATCCTAATCCAAAACATAGCACCCTACCAGCTACTAGGAGGAAAATTAACTCTGTCCTAACTGAAACCAGGACACAATGAGTCTCCAAGCAGTTACTGAGTTAACACCATTGTTCTTTATGCATATGCTTTTAAAGAATCATTATTGTTTATTACTGTACTTTTTTTTTTCTTTTTTAATTGCCTTATAAAGTGTATTCTCAAATTTTTGTTGTAAGGAAGAGATAATGATTCCTACTTTAATTAGAGTTTCATTAACCCAGTCTTTTCTAAGATCAAAGTACTGAGTCTATATCTTCTCCCATAATTAATAGGGTAACTGCATTTATTTAAACTGTAGTGGAAAAACTAAACTAAACTAAACTAAACTAAACAGTGGGGAAAATGTGTGTCATCTTTAAATTTATCCCCCTAAACAACTGTTGAAAATGTAAAAAGAGAAAAAATTAATCTTGACTGGGAGAAGATGAAGCATTAAAGAGGCCATTGAGGTATAATTAGAGTACAATTCCAATTATCAATATGTCACTTACCTGAAAATTCTCATTATCTGAAACACGTTTGTATTTTTCTCACTTTTACAAAGGAACCTAGTACTGAAAGTAGTTAATAGACGGACAGGTATGCTTGCACCATAAGTGAGGAGAAGACGTCTAGGTGGAGAGGTTCTAGGGAGGACACAGAGAGAGCACGGTTATGAAGTACAACATTTACAAAGTTCATAGCACTGTATGTAAATTGAAGCCCCTTCCTGTGTGCAACATCTAAAAGCTTAATGACATAAAGATTCCTGCAAACATTTTAAAAGTCAATAAAGGAGATCAATAGCTGCCTGTCATGCTCACAATAGGCAAGCTAAGAGCACATTAGGTTTGTACTTACATAGATCCACTGTGTGGTAGACTAAGTAACCTCTTAAGAGAATTAAGTCTAAACTAGACTTGTCATGTCTAAGCAGAGTATAATACAATCACTCTGAACACAGATGACTCATGAGTGGTAGGAGTCTTGCAGCAGCAATATAGACTTCAGCATAGGCCAGTTTCGATTGAATTGTTTTATGGTCTATTACTGCATACAGACTTGTCTGTGGCCTTGAAATGAGTTCAACCTGTACCTGGTGTCAGATCACCTAGTTGAAGCTGTGGCATACAGTCCAGACGTGGCAGGCTCATGGGGTCATAGTAGTACTACTTCTACTTTTCATTTCAAACTCTACAAAGTTATTCTTACTAGATACCTGAAACTACAATAATTAATTTAACTACTGAAAGCAAACAGACCAGTTATTAAAAAAAAAAAAAAAAGTGAAAAAATCTACAAACATGTAAGAGAATTTTTGCATATAAAACTTTTTTTTTTTTTTTTTAATCATATTAACTTCATGGAAGTTCCAAATCAGTAAGATAGAGAATGTCTTTCAGTTAGTATTTGTTCAGACCAAAATTTCATTCCTGCTTCTACATACTATTGTAAAAATTTGGGGCACCAGCGTTATCTGAATGCTCAGAGTTTTAATATCAAGCTGCATCCAGGCATTCTTGCTGTCTTAGTCATCAGGCTATGCAATAATAAAAAAGTAATTAGAATGTAGAAGAATTCATCAAAATAAATACAGACACCCACTGACTATGCTGAAAAGGGCTTTGCAATGACTAACTACTTGTGATTATTAGGGCTACTGATGTAAAATTTTGAGCCAATGAGAGTCAATGAGATAAGCTTATACCAAAAAGCATAACCAAGATCCATTTTATCTTTTGACGAACATTAAAGCTGATGAAAATCTCAACAAGATTACTTACTGGTTTGCAAGTCCCAGGTAAAATAACCCAGAAAAATGATGAGAGAATCAAAAGCAGAAGAAGGAAAAGACAAAAGTGTGACAAAGGAAATAAAACATTAACAGGTTAGGGACTTGAGAATAAAAGGTACATAAACATATTAGAAAGTGAAACTAAAAGTTATTGGAGTTCTACATTTGTTTGAATGACTAAAAGTTAAGAAATTTAGTTCAACTTGCATAGCATATCTAGCGTTCTCTGATTTCCTTTTGCTAGAAAGTGTGCTGAATATATCAGATAATGTTTTATATTTTAGTATTTCTTAGATTTCTTTCACTCACATTTCAAACTGTTTCCTTAATAGAAAGACTTCAAAATTTATGTCAAAATATAACTCAATTTTCTTACTACTAATAAAATTTTTGTGGTTGGTTTGAGATCTGAGGAATGGTTTGGATCAGTTCTTATCTTTCTGAAATGGTTGGGTAATAGGTCACTGCCACTGAAAAAAGGTAGAGAAGATTTTTACACATCCTGATCCTCCCTAAGGGAAGAAAGTGCTTCATGTCAAGCAATGAAACAGTACATTTTCATCTGTGTTATGAATTCACTTCTCTTTTATTCATACTGAAAAAAAAAAAAAGAAGTTTTACAAGTCTTGTTTCTAGGTTTGGTAGATTCTAAAATGCAGCTCTGCATTTCCTGAACCATTAATCAATAAGATTCTTCCTTCAATGGTAATATAAACAGTGACATCAGAGGCAGTTTTATCTTCACTATTGGTAAAAGGTTTGGAACAATTTCAACACATACTGTTATTCATAAATCATTTCCTACTCCAGTGTGGAAATTGTCTGTAAGGAGGCAGGAGATTTCTTATCTTTAGATAGCTGAGTTCTGACAGCCATTAAAGGGCACTTATTTTGAAGTTCAGCCTTCAGGATTACTGATCTTTAGCAATATTTAATACGAAAAAATCGTTCAAATGAGCAGAATCCTGGCTCAGAGTTACACAGCCAGAGAAGGCAGATAAATAGCGATGGGAACGATTCATCTCTCTCTTTTGTTTTGTATCTCCTTAGAACCATCATTAGTAGCATCAGAATAAATAAATGCATGAATAGAAGGATTAAAAAAAAAAAAAAAGACCCTATTTTCAAATATTCAACTATTAAGAACTGAGATTCTTAATGCCTTCTATACTGTCTATGGGGCCAGAGGGGATCCAAGTGAGGGTGCTGAGGGAGCTGGCGGATGTGATTGCTAAGCCGCTTTCCATCATCTATCACTGGCCGTGATGAACTGGTGAGGTTCCAGATGACTGGAGACTTGTTAATGTGACACCCATCTATAAGAAGGATCCAAGAGGATCCTCCAATAAGGAGGATCCACGGAACTACAGGTCTATCAGCCTGACTTGGTGCCATGGAAGATTATGGTCCAGATCATCTTGAGTACAATCATATAACATGTACAACACAACCAGGGGATCAGGCCCAGCCAGCATGGGTTCATGTAAGGCAAGTCCTGCCTGACCAACCTCATCTCCTTCTGTGACCAGGTAACCTACCTGGTGGATGAGGGAAAGCCTGCTGACGTAGTCTACCTAGACTTCAGCAAGGCCTTTGACATAGTCTCCCACAGTATTCTCCTGGAGAAGTTGGCAACCCATGGTTTGGATGGATACACTCTTTGCTGGGTTAAAATCTAGCCAGACTTCTGGGCCCAGAGAGTAGTGGTGAAAAGAGTGAAATCCAGCTGGCAACAGGTTACCAGTGCTGTTCCCCAGGGGTCTGTGTTGGGGCCCATCCTCTTTAATATCTTTATTGATGATTTGGATGAGGGAATTGAGTGTACCCTCAGATAACCCTCAGTAAGTTTGCAGATGACATCAAGTTAGGGGAAAGTGTTGATCTGCCAGTGGGTAGGAAGGCCCCGAAGAGGGACGTGGACAGGATGGGTCAATGGGCAGAGGCCGATGGGATGAGGTTCAACATGGCTAAGTGCCAGGTCCTGCACTTTGGCCACAGCAACCCCATGCAGGGCTTGGGGAAAGCCATACAGGCTTGGGGCAGAGTGGCTCTAAAGCTGTACAGAGGAAAAGGATCTGAGGGTGCTGATTGATGCTTGCCTGAACATGAGCCAGCAGGGTGCTCAGGTGGTCAAGAAGGCCAACGGCATCCTGGCTTGTATCAGGAATAGTGTACCCAGCAGGACCAGGGAGGTGATCATTCCCCCTTTACACAGCTCTGCTGAGGTCACACCTCGAGTACTGTGTCCAGTTTTGGGTCCCTCACTACAAGAAGGGCATCGAGGCCCTGGAGCATGTCCAGAAAAGGGCTAAGAAGCTGGTGAAGGGTCTGGAACACAAGTCCTGTGACGAGCAGCTGAGGGAACTGGGGTTGCTTAGTCTATAGAAGAGAAGGCTGTCTGAATTTTGTAAATAGATTAATTCTATATAACCTTTTGTCTTCTAATAAAGTGTTCATATTTGGAATTCCCAGAAGGTAGATTTTTTATCTTTTTTATTTTATTTTATTTTATTTATTTTATTTTATTTTATTTTCTGCAGCTGATTAGAAATCCATCAGCACTATGCAATCTTTTCATTGTTTCAATTTCACATTGTTTTGAACCATTAGAACTACTTTGTCAGCAAAATCACTGTTTAATTTAATTTTGGCCAACATTAATACTGTTATCTTTGCGTATTCATTAATTCAGATGTGTACTTTTTGCTTTCACTGAAATTGCAGAAGATTATAAATTGTTGAGAAGATTAGAAATTGGTCCTTCCCAAAACAGCCTGGGGCAGGACCAATTTTTGAGAAGTCCAAAGGTTCTTTATTGAATGATCATTTAACAAAAACCGACCAACCAACCAAACAAACAAAAACTCATAGCAAGCTAGTTTTAATTTACTGCTTTCCATTACTCATTTAACACAGTTGTATCTTCTTGTTGGGTAAAGAGAATCCAGTTGTAATAAACAGATTCATTTCCAAGCATTTATTCCCACTACACTTCTCAAATGACCAGTAAATCAGCTCGCAAGAAATGAAGGAAGAGAAATCAAAATTATCCGTCTGATGAGCATTCAATAAGGAAAAGCTGAAGGGACAGAAATGTATGAATATATACTCCAGATAACACAGGGTAGTTTGCTATTCTGAAGTAAAAGTTTATATGCTTTTTTTTGGCATACCAATTAAAAAAAGAATAAGGTACTGTTCATATGAAGTTTACAGTCAAAAGTTTTATGAAGTTTACACTTGAAAGGGATATATGAAAAAGAAAGAAAAATTATTCCTGCTTTGGGCTCCTTTCCAAACAGAGGGACAAAAGAAAGGTCCAGTGAGGATGTCTTCTTGAATAATTTAGGATACCATTTACAGCTTCTAAATTGATTGATTTTTTGTACTGTCATTGATGAAAAAATCTTAAACTGGTAGAATTTTATAATATTCATCAACTTCATATGTGCATATAAATGGCAGCTATACTAAAATAAATTTTCAGAACTTCTGTTTAAAAATAAATAAATAAAGGCTATATTTCTGTCACATTGAATGTAGTGCTATCACTTTATTTAAGTCAGGGGAGCACAGAATACTCTTACTCTTGTGTGTAATTTTGGCTGTATATTTCAATATTTACTGGCTGATCTTTGAAGTGTACAAGAATTCAAATTGTCTTTGTATATAGTGTTTGAGAATTTCATATGGATGCACGATCTTTCTTCTTGTTCTGTTCCCTGTGGTTTATCACAGAATCATAGACTCGGTAAGGTTGGAAAAGACCTTCAAGATCATCTGGTCCAACCATCACCCTATCACCAATATCACCCACTAAACCATGTCCCTAAGCACAGGTCCAACCTTTCCTTGAACACCCCCAGGGATGGTGACTCTACCACTTCCCTGGGCAACCCGTTCCAATGCCTGACTACTCTTCGTGAGAAGAAATGTCACCTGAAACAGTATGTCCCTGATTTCTTGGGAAGAATATATTATTTTTCATTATATGGTGTGTGGTTTCACCATAGTGTCTGGATGTGCAACTTTTGATCTGAATTTAAGTACAGAAACTGACTATACATATCTGGTGACTTACTTTGTTTTTGTATAAAAGTATATTCTTCTTATATTCCTTCTATACAGAACTAGAACACAGCATTTAGTAAGTAAAAGTTAAATATATGATTGATAAATAATTAGTTCTATTTTACTTTGCTTTAATATTAAGAATTTGGAAAAAAATGCACTGTTAATGAAAATAGTGTACCTATGTAGAGAATGAAAAATAATATTTTTGTCCTGTAATTTCTCACTAGATATTACTGGAATATTTTTAGCATCTCTATTTTATCTTCTTAAGGTGAGTTAGGAATTAAAACTTAAAATAGAGCACTTGCAAAATGTTGCTGTGAGAAATTATTGTTTTAGGGAAACAGATTTAATTGGGTAAAATGAAGAGGTTTACACCAGCCATTTGGTACAACAGAGTAAAATATTCCAGAATCAATGTCTCTTACTTTGAAAATAAATACTTTGTCTTTGTTTAAAGATTTAATCAATGTATTTATTTATTATTTTTATGATATAACTCTTTTCAAAATGTCCTCATAATACAGTAGTAAAATAATCTAAATACTTAATTTTAGGGATTTCTGGTTTTAGTTCAATAAGCAATTAAACTTCCTGAGAATCACCTTCAGGCAATTGGTTGAGAACCTAGATCCTTTCCTAAGTGCTAAATAATCATGATCTGAGCAAGTCCCTTGTCGCAAACGAAATTTATGTCTTCTTCCAATGTCTGGATTAGCTAAACAGCCAATGATTTTTCATAAAACATAAATATTCTTCTTCTTAATAATATTTATTCAATTCAGATTACCATAACAAAGCCTGTGCACCATTGTGAATTTACCACATCTTCTATTTGATAGTGATTTAATACGTAAACATATTCAGATGTACCTGTTATGTGCATATTCAGGTATTCTTGTAAATTCTTGAATAAAATATTACTTAGACATGATAGCTTATGTCAATTTGGCAACATGTGTGATAAGGTTTAGCAAACTTCTGAAGAATATTTCTTATTTTTTCTTGTACATGGTCTAAGTGCTAAACACATTCACTGTGGAATCCTAGTGCCTTAGTTCAGTATTAATGGGTAGTATTTTTATCTCTTCTAAGAATAAGCTGTTCTTCATTTTCCTTCAAAACAATATGCCTTAACTGCATACCAGAATCTCAGCTCTAATGCTTGTTGTTTACAAAGTTAAAAAATCATCATTTTTTACTTATTTTTGTAAAGGAGTAATTACTTCAGAGATACAAGATTCAATTGTTCTTTAGTGTTAGTCCCCCAAGCCATCTACGTCATATATATTCTTCTACACATTTTATCCATACTTCACTTCCTACATAAGCAAATAAACAAAACTATCAATTTAAGGCATGCATAGAAAGCTCATCTGCAAGGGAGTATTTTTCTAGGTGGACATATTAAAATATTTTTGTAGAGATAATATTTTAGAACAAGAGTAATCACCAGTTTCTTTTATCTTTGGAGTTTTGACAACTAATTTACAGGAAGCTGTCCACAGTATACATCAGCTTTTTGGTAGATGGATTAAACCACAGCTTCCCACAACTGCAAGTTATTTCACTATCAGGTATCCAATAAGAAAAGGTAGTTATAGTTAATAGTACAACCACGAACAACAAAGAGTAGAAAAGGAAGGTTCATTTAATGTACATAATAGGAAAAAACGGGAAGTTTGCCACACAGTAACAAGCAAAAAACTTTCAGGTACTATGAAGAATGTGGAGTCTACAAAATGGAGACTTCAGGGAAGTTATTTGAGAAAATTAATAGAATATTTTAAAACATTAATGTTTATTGTTTGAATCATTAAATATTACAATGTTTCTTATTACTTAGCTTGTAAAAATATTAGGGTATTTATTTACCTGAACATATAAAAAATAGTAGTTATAAAGCATAATTTGAGGCCAATATTATAAAAGAAAGCATTTTGATTTCTATTAACATTTATATGATTGTAATTAGAATATGAAAAACAATTTCTGATCCAGGATTTAAGTTATTTAAACAAATCAATAAATCACCAGTTGATGCTCATTTGCTTATATCATTCCATTTCAAATTTCAAAAGATACAATTTCTGAATGATTGTATTTTAAATTCATTGCTTAAAGAACTTATTGTCATTTAATGAGTGTTTCCAAAAATTTCATTGTAACAGTAGCTGTTATATATTTGCTGCAAAAATTTATTAAGGGAATGTTTAATAGCACAAATATTTCCTGGCGTCTGTCTTCCACATCCTCCCACATCCAGATAAAAACGCAGATTAAGACAATATAAATGATTATTTACATAACTTGTATTTCAAGTTCTTCTGAACTTACTGAGTAGTCCTACCACAATAAGAATCAATCACCTTTGTGGATGGTAAAAACATACACATTTTTAAGAATCCATCCTTGGCTTCTTGAAATAAGTTCTTACATTTGTGTGTGTTAGTGATTTTCAGTGTACTTTAAGGTATCTCTGCCATTAAAATACACTTTTAAATGAAGAAGAACTACAATAAACATGTTGTCAGAAATTTTTAGTGATTGTGCATTGCAAACATTTGTAGTGAGTGGAATCTGGTCTAGATATTATTATTATTATTATTATTATTATTATTAATTATCATGTCTTTAATTACTATGTATTAGTTTTTGTTTGTTTGTTTGTTTCCAAATTATAATAGAGGCAATTCTCAGATTTAGGTAAGATTTAGGTCAGGTAACTAAGGCCAGCATATCAACACTGAAAAAGCGTTAAAGCACTTAAATAGTAATAAGCTTATTTGTCTTCAAAGCTTTTTAAATAGTTTTAACACAAAATGTTACTTACTATATGCATAAACCTTTTGAGGGTAAAGCTAGAACCAGGATAAACTTCATATGGAAATTCTCTACATATGTGGGGATCTATCGTGCCTCGTGGCACATCTTATGGGAAATAGTAGGTATTAGGAAAGTAGGGTGTGGTTTCAGAGCAAACTGTTTCCAAATCAAGAGAGTTGGGCAATTAGTTTAAAAGCAAATGTCCCCATGCAGCTTTAATTTTAGCATTCCTTAGCTTTAGGTCCTGTAATCTGAATCTAATGTAATAATATTATGTGTGCTAGACAAATACCTGTATTTTATATATGTTTCATTTATACTTAAAATCCTGGATTCAGATGGACATTATGGAAAAAAAAAAAAAAAAAAAAAAAAAGGTACATTCAACTCATCTTTTTGATCTGAATATCTGAATTCAGGCTCCTAAAGGAAATTATTTTCATGACCCACTTAAATCTAATCTAAACATTCCACTCAAATTGATTCCAGTTTCAACACATTCTGCTTGTTATACCTATCTTACTTTTCTTGCTTTCCTTCCTTATTTTCATTTCATTATGTGTGTGTTCTGAGAATAAGACATTTATATACTAAATCATTGGAAGACCTGAAGGTAGTTTTTAAGATGCAAATGAGTCAAATTAGTTTACACAGAAAGAATAGAGGACAATATTCCTTTTTTTTTTTTCTTCCATACATTTATGAAGTCTACTTTTCTATTCTCAAGAATATATTAAAAGATATAAAATAATGTCTTTGTAATCTCAAATCATAATCTCAGCAAAAATTGAAGTGTTTAACTGGGCATCTTTTTAAAACTCGTGGCTTAACAGGAGATACTGATTTGAATAGAAAGTATTATAGCATATTGCCTCAATAATCTTTGCACTGAGAACTGTTAAGAACAGTCTACAAAGTATCTAAGATTCTTCAGGGAACGTATCAACACTTCTTCTTTAGATGTAGGGAGAAAATAAATGCAGGGAAAACAAATAATAAAATGGGGAAGAATTATTTATATTAACATTTGCAGAACTCAGAAACATTCTTTTTAAAGCTTACAATGAAAAATAATATTCTGACTTGCTTAACACATTATCTCCTATGAGCTGGACTGCACAATCTTGCTACATAGTAAGAAAAAATCTGTGAATTTAGTATCCATTACTGTTGTCTAAAATGGTATACAGAGGCAATTACCAAGGCCTGGCTGGCCCAAAATAATTTGATACCTAGAGTTAACATGTTCATATGTCAAAATGAGAGGTTTGAAGAAAATAAATGGCTTGCTTATTAAAGCCAAATAAATTGCCTCTCTGTGTGTTAGGTCTGTAGAAATAATATTAATTAGCCCTTAAAGGGTCTTTGTGGCTCGAATTCAACTCAGTGTAAAGCAGCCTCACAACTGAGAAACTGAGTTAGATATACCTTCAGCAGAGCATTTTGTTAGGCTTTTGATTTTAAGCAATTTGTATAATGGTAAATTGGAGGAGGGAATATAGTTTATTATGTCTTCGGATGCGTTGCAGTGAATCATAAATACAGCGTCATCAGTGCTCTCTACTAAGGCAAATATGTGTCTAACTCCAATTGTATGCTTTACCTTTTTATACAGTGTACTCTGATTATATACAAACTAGACTTAAAATAAAGGTTCATCTGGAATTATCAAAAAAAAAAAAATCCAGTATAAGGAAGTACAACATCTATAAAGTTGGAGTGGTAATGTATTTCTTTGGCCTAATATTTAAAAGTAATTTAATAGTATCCAAAATATATCTGTTTGTTAGACTTGAAACTCAAATCTGGAACCCAGAGGGATCTCAAATCTAAGCTGTTTTTAAGATTCTGCCTTTTTTAGCCAATATTTGAAGTACATTATGTACAAACATTCTGTCTGGAAAAAAATAGGGAAACCATTTAATTAACATACATAAAATGTATATAAAAGATATATTGTTTGCTTATGTGTGATGATGCGTGGTGGTTTTACTGAGGTGGGAAGCTGAATTCCAACACAACCGCTCTCATTCCCCCTCCTCAAAGGGAAAGGGGGAGAAAATACGATGAAAGGGCTCAAGGGTTGGTGTAAGGACAGGGAGATCACTCAACAGTTATCATCACAGGCCAAACAGATTCAGTGTAGGAAAATTAGTAAAATTTGTTGCCTATTACTAACAAGCTAAAGAACTGAGAAACAAAGCAAACAAACAAACAAACAAACAAACAAACAAAACACCTTCCCCCCATCTACCCTCTTCCTCTCAGGCGGCACGCTTCAAGAACTGCTCCAAATATTTGTCCGTACCATGGGGTCCAACCACCAGGAGCAAACTGCTCTAACACAGGTTCCCCACAGGCAGCAGCTCCCCCCCGAACCCTGCTCCTGCATGGGCTCCTCTCCACAGGCTGCAGCCCGGGCCTGGGGCCTGCTCCTGCTGGGGCTCTCCATGGGCCGCAGCCTCCTCCAGGCCACATCCACCTGCTCCACCGGGGGCTCCTCCACGGGCTGCAGCGTGGAGATCTGCTCCATGTGGGACCCATGGGCTGCAGGGGGACAGCCTGCTCCACCAGGGGCCTCTCCATAGGCAATAGGGGAACTGCTGCTGTGTGCCTGGAGCACCTCCTCCCTCTCCTTCACTGGCCTTGGTGTCTGCAAGGCTGTTTCTTACTTCTAACTCTCCCAGCTGCTTCTACACAGCAGGTTTTTTCCCTTTCTTAAATCTGTTCTCACAGATGTGCAAACAACATTGCTTATTGGCTCAGATCTGACAAGACGCAGGTCCCTTTTGCAGCCAGCTGAAACTGGCCCTTATCTAACATGGGATAGCTCCTGAACTCTTCTTACACAGGCAACCCCTGCAGCCTCCTGCTACCAAAGCTTGCCACATAAACCCAGTACAGCATGCCACTATCTTCACCTCTGCTGGATTTCAATATGTGAGAAGCCATTACAATCAGTGAGTGAAATATAGGAAAACGCATTTACCCTTCTTTTTAACGATGGATCTGGGATAGTTAAATAATGAGAATATGTTTGCATATTCTATAGTCTAGAAAAAGGGAAAAAAAGGTTCAAAATCATAACATTAATGATTCACTGAAAAAATTTAGCTAAAATACCTTATGTTTCTGTCCACTAGTCCTAGAATCATCTAATTCTTTCCTCCTTTTAGATTCTTATTTTACTCACGCTTCATTGGTTTTGTGATATTTCTACAATTACTGATACATTTTCCTTCCAGTAAACCTTGATTTTTTTTTGTTTGTTTGTTTTTATTTTTTCTTTTCTTGTAGAAGAACTTAGAAAGTACTCAACCAGGCAAACCCTGTCTAGTCTCAGACAGTGGCCTTTAATGGAAACCTATGTAAAATAAGGCAAGCAGTAAATCAGCATACACTCAAAATCTGCAGGGATATATAATTAGGGGATTAAGAGTTATGACAAACATGGATTCACAGCCTAAGGTTGGGTACATGGTTTTGCAGAAAAAATGAATTCTGATAGTTACTTATGGCAAGCATTGATTTAGTGAATAACTGTTCTTTAGACACATAATTTTATTTCCTTCAGTTTCAACCAACACTTCATTTCCATGTCCCTATTTTCACTGCTGTCTAGCTCTGTTATTTCATGTTAGGCTATTTTCCACAATAAAATGTTCTATGCTAACCTACAGAAATTATTTTTATAATTACTTTAGAAATTGTTGTGGTTTAACCTGGTCGGCAGCTAAACACCACACAGCCATTCGCTCACCCTCCACTCTCTCTCTCTGGGATGGGGAGAGAAACAGGAAAGTGAAGCCTCTGAGTTGAGATAAAGACAGTTTATTAAGACAGGAAAATAATAAAATAATAAAATTAAATTATTATTATTATTATTATTATTTTATAATCAGTATTTGACCTGTGGTGATCTATAGATTTTTTTTTATTATTATTCCGTAATCCAGAAAAAAGAGAAAAATCAAAATGGTTTTAGTGAAATCCAGCACTTTAGGTGAAATATTTTATTTCGGATTACATAACAGGTAGGTATATCTTAAGATTCAAATATGCTTTTCAGAATTAAAAAGGAAACAGTATAAAATAATTTTAATTTGTAATCTTTTTTTTTTCAGAAATGATTTGAACAATACACATATAAAGTATTTTAAACATACATTTTAATTAAAAAAATGCTTTGTCCTAATGTTTAATTCTGCTTGCAGAATAAGTATTTATTTAATATGTGAACAAATTCATCATAAATGTATTTGATCCTGACTTTCTAAAGTATATATGTACTCAAAATTTAATTAAATTAATTTCTTTAATATATTTATTTTCCACATAGATAGAAATAGATACAATAGCTTGAACTTCTTCCTTTCATGTGTGATCTTAATTATAATACTATTGTCTACAGAACCTATTGTTTCCAGAACTGCAGTTTGGGCTAACAGAACAATTTGTGAATGGAAACAACTAAGGCTTTGTTTCAGTTAAGCTTTTTTGTTTGTTTGTTTTGTTTTGTTTTGTTTTCAGAATTATCCTCATTATCTACTTGCTCATTGGAAAGGTGTCACTCAATGGAAAATTCCTCAAGTGTGTTGGCAGATGTCAGTTTTGAAATACTTGCTGGATGGCTACCAGATCAGCAAGATGTTAAATTATGCTGTTATCTGGAGAGAAGCACCAAGCTGCTGAATTAGCTGTGAAGGTTGGCTGCCTAGTGACCTTTGCATAGAAATGGTGCTTCCACCCGTATACATTTAAAAGTCATAGGATTTATTCCAGTTACTCATGAAGGCTGACATTTCACGTAAGCAAAGAGCAACTCTGTACCAATTTTTGTTACCTAGGAAATATCTCCCTTTGGTATCCATTAGTATGGGTCAAATTAATTCAGAACGTAAGGCCACTAGACTTAATAAAGTTTCGGGGCAAAAGATTTCTGTTGTTGCAGATGACTGAATTGTATCAATAATATTTTTTTTCGTGTTTTGTTTTATGCATATGAAAATTTGTATCCTGCATACTGTGAAAATCAAATTTCTTAGAAAATACAATGGCACAGAAAACTAACAGCTTGCCCTGCACTAGCTCTCACTTTGGGCTTCTGCTACTGGGGACAGTACCATGTTTGACTTGCAAGTAAACAAGTCAGTACTAGAACAGCTGCTTCATAAGTACCTGTGTGTACTTACCCTTACAGGTCAGTAAAAGTCCTTCCCCACCAACTCTTCCCCTGCTTCTGTTTGTGTAAATTCCCTCCAGCTTCTTCACTGTTACAGGAACATTGTGATTTCCTAATGCATTTAAATTTAGAATATTAGGACATCCTCTTATCTTTTTATAATGTACGTGGAAACTTTATTTAAAGATCCTAAATATGGTTAAAATGGTGAGTTTTGCTTATACAAAAGCAGATGTGGCCAGAATCTTTTTAAGTGTATGGAACCTAAACATTGTTTATTTTTTCACCTACACTTGCCTGTTTAAATAGTAATGCACCAAATCTTACTTGTGGAAGTTAATGTTGAAATGACACCCCAAGAGAGGAGGGAAGACAGTATGTTGACGTGTCAAGACAGATCCCACATAACATTAACCCCAAACACCAACCAATTACTTGCTGTAATAAACAGAAATATACATATACACACACAATTTAATGCATATATGAATAATTGAAGTTAGTTTATAGCGGAGTACAAGAGAGAATATGACAACTTTTTGTAACAGGTTATCTTTGGTATGTATGATAACCTAAGACAAACTGTTCTTTTTTTTGTTTTTTTTTTTCCTCATTTTCATGCCTTTTTTTCTGTTCCATTTCTCATAATTCTCTAGTTTAGTTATTAGTCAAAATCAAATGATGAAGGTTATGGAATTCAATACAGTTAGAATTATTACAAAGAGTATGTCCCCCCCCACCCCTTTTTTTTTTTTTTTTAATCTTATTAATGAATCAATTTTGGAACATAAAATAAACTAGGACAGTTGTGAGTTCACGTACTTATCTGTAGGGTACTTTATAGCTCACTTTGTAATGCTGAATATGAAATGGGGGACTAATGTCATTGGATCCTGAGATTAGTATATCCAATGTTCCTAAAGACTTGATAAAAATGAATCTTGAACTCCACATTAGTTTAAGTAACGTGGTGCTGAATGCCAAGAACAGGAGTATCTTACCCTCTGGAGTGCAACCAACGTAGTTAAAATTAACATGTTTGGACACTGCATATATTCCTCATTGTTGCTGTATGTACTAAAATCACCTATAAGTTTATTCAAAAAGGTACAAAGAATCTCTTTGGTGTAAAAAGTAAAACCCTCTATAAGTCTCAGCTCAGATTCTTGCTGTGCACAACCCCCCTCCAAGTTTCAGGAATGCCTGAACCTAAAAAACTGTATCTTGGATATACTTTTAATAGGATTTTTACCTCATACATTGCTCTATTTCCTGTCAAATATAATACTTTATCGCTTTCAAAATTGGCAATGTGGCTATAAAATACCATTACTGTATTTCGTCAGGTAAGCCCCCAGATCTTTAACCTTTGTTCTTTGTGTGTTTTCTGTACTTTCTGTACTTCTGTACTTAATATACATTCCAATGTAGAGGTTTGTAGTCCACAAAAAAGCAAATCCTCCTGTAAGCAGTTATAGAATATTAAGTCTTCAAGATTGCTGTCTGTACAGTCAGTGGAAATTAAGTTAACATTCAGACTGGAAGGAGCTTTTAAGATCTTGCTTCTTAGAAGTTCTGCATTACAAAATTCACGTTGGAAGATGTTTTTCCTTACTTGTAAGAAGGAAGAAGTGAGAAGATTTAAGAAAACACAGATGTTAGGTATGTTTAACAGTTAAAATTTTAGGAACTAAATGTACTATTCAGTCATTCCACCACAGAACACTTCTCTCAAAAGATAGTTTTTCTCAAGATAAAGTGTATTACACACATGCTCAAACACAGAGAAAGCAGTGAATGTGACAAATGAATTGGAAACTTAGTTAAAATTGCAATATCTTTGTAAATCACTCAGCGAGTTTAGAAATATTTGAATATTTAGAAATATGACTTATACATTTGAAAACAAAATTATTGAGGATTATTTTAAGTGCTATCACAAAACCCATAGATTTTGGCCACCATTCTACAAATTTCTTAATGCTTATAGAGAGCTTTTCTATTTTTCTTTTTTCCTTTTTTTTTCCTCTTTTCCTTTTTTTTTCTCATTTTTTCCCCTTTTTCCTCTTTCCCCCTTTTTCCTCTTTCCCCTCTCCCCCTTTCCCTCTCCATCTTTTCCCCCTTCCCTCTTCCTCTCCCCTTGTTCCCCTGTTCTCTTCTCCCCTTTCCCCTTTCCTCCTTTCATTTTCCCTCTTCTTTTTACTTTTCTCCTTTCCCCCCTTTTTTCTTTCCTTTCCTTTCTCCCTTGATCTTGAACAAACCAGCTGGTCCTGTATGTCTTTAACAGAGATGTTTTTTAAAAGTCAGACACAGAGACTGCAGACTCCAGATGAAAATGTCACAATAGACCTGCAACCGTTTATCAAGGAGTGGTTGTAATACTTGGGAGTACTGAGTGTATGCTGCAGAAGGTCAGAAGATGTTTCCATGTCTGTGACTATTATAGAAGTATGCCATATATCATATTATTTCAGATTTAAGCTAATTTTGGTTTTGTCACAGTGAAGTCACAATTTCTGAATGGCTCTGGGGTGAAGAATGTGGGACAATTAATTGCTGATGCCAAATTAAAATAATTAAAATAAATTTATTCTTAATTGACTTTATTTTAATAGCAAACAGAAACCGAATAGTGAAAAAGAATCTTTATAGTAACTTTATGTCACTTTATTAAGAACAGTTTTGACTGTTTCTAATGCAGCATACTAATATTTGAAAATACGATTCTTTGTGTCTGAACAACCAATGTTTTGCAATCAGTACTGGAAATACAATGAAATGTTAGTAATCACAAATATTATTAGAGTACATTATTAAAAAGCTGCCTATCTTAGAACTCACCTCTCACAAGTTTGTGATTTCAGAAATGTTTTAAGCTGTGAACCACTGACCATATGGACTGACAAAACTGCTTGCTAGCTTCTTTTGAAATAAAGCTAGAACAAAGAAAGCCCACTGAACATTAGGCTGCTGAATTTATGATGCTTTTGCAAAGATTTATTTTTTTTCTTAATTATGGTTGTATATGCTTGATTCTTTTCCAATTGCCTTTTTATTAACGGCAGATAAAAATGTTTTCAAACACTGCAGCAAAAATGTAGTATATGGGCATTGAGCAAGATACTGCAAAGAGTTAGGTGATCAGTTAAAGGCTGTTCTCACTAATCACCATCCCTTGTATATTTCAAATATCCAGCCATCTCATGCTTGGCCAAAGATCATGTTTTCATATTAAATTTCGCTGACATGGAACCCAATCACTTGGAGTGGCTGCCATAAGGGTGATCCCACTGAGCTGCTTTCTGTAAACACATGAATATGCATGAACCCTTATTAGAAAAGTGCTTCCTCTTCAAGTAGGAGCAAGCCTTGACCACACGTCAATGCTCCATAGTACCTGGTGGTTCCCCTTGTCCTGGCAGTTCTCCCAGGGCTTACCCTGCACCTTTTGGGACCATCCACGTTTGGAGTAGTAATAAACTGCTTTGCATGTATTGGCTATTGTGTCAATACTTGTCAGCTGCAAACCCTGGACCTTTGGTCGCATGCACTTGGTGAGGTGGAAAGAAGATTAGAAATGTGAAAAAAAAAATATTCTGAAACATATTTGAAAGCCTGAGTGTGAAATTCCTTAGATCTAGCCTAGGAAATTAGAAATCTAAGAAGGAAACAGAAAACTTTAGTTTTTTAAGAAAATATATTAGATTTATTTATTTATTTATTTATTTATTTTTAGCTTTTAATCTGTAGGTATTGCTATCCAATATATATTTTTTAAATATACAATGTACAAAAATAAATTAGTATTTTTATAATCAAAAAATGTCAATGAATTCCAATCTCAGACTACTTAAGGTCTCTTGTCAGCTGTAATTCATTTAGTATTTAGAAAGATACATCCATATAAGGGTACAGTTAGATTATCATGTATTGCTGGATACTTCTGATGAAGTACTTATATAGGCATAAGAGCACACATAACTAAAGCTTTTTTGTTTGTTTGTTTTGTTTTTACATTTCCAAATAATAATAGGAAAAAAAAAAAAAACCTTTAGTTTTAATTTCTTAAACTAAAAATGCAATGGTTTTCATTCCTTTCTGAAAAGGATTTTCATATTTAAATTGTCCTTGTATAGATTAAGAAGTTACCACCATAGTTGTCATAAATACTACCTGTCAAAATCATGCAAATATACTCTAGAGAGGTTAAGGTTAAAATTACTACCAGTATACAGTTCCTAAAAATAACACTGAAAGAAAAAAAGGGTAAAACTAAAAGTGATACTAGATGCAAAAATATGAAAATTATTGCAGTCTTTCCTTGTGTGACTATTTCTGAGATTTTTAAAGTTCATTTTAAACTTTTGATAAATTTCATTTATTTTTCCCTGTACTAACAGTAATAGCACTTCTCATTATTCTCTTGACTTCCAGAACTTCATTTGATCCTTCTAGCTTGCAATTAAGGAACATAATTCTCATGTCTGAGTTTCTGTAATTAAAAAAAAAAAAAATCATCACTCAGTCAACAGTCCTTTATTTCACAAACATTTAATTGGCTAGCCCAGTGACATAGAAGAAATGCACAGCGTTACTAATTGACAGTCCAAAATTTAAGATAGGTGGCAGAATCCCACACTGTACACCTTTTTATTTGTAAAATGTCCATCATAGTTTTCCATGGATAAATGAAGAAAACAACATATGCATAAAATTCTTAGTCACACATTGAGAGGTTCAATGACCATGTAGAAGTGCATTTTCTTGGAAGTTGGAACTCTTGGAGTTATTTATAAATCTTTTGCTTTAATTGTAATTGATTGTAATTACAATTTTATTGGCAATAAATACCCATAAAGTATCTGTTTACAAATGATTTTTAAAACTCCATATAGCTAGTGCTCATAAGGAGATGAGAAAAATCACTTTAACAGGTTTCAGTTGAAAAGCTGCAATTAGTTTATGTACATATGAATGGCAAAAATAGCAATGTTCATCTGCCTTAATTCTAATGAAAAGTAATACTTCAGAATAGTAATCGTTACTTTGGATGCTGCAAGTCAAGTATGAAGTTAACTGAACGTCTTACATATTCCAAAATATGTGTCCCAGTGAAATCAATCACAAATTTTAAACACTGTCAGGCAAAATATCATCGCTACAAACATTCCCTGGAGGGAATGCGATCCAGAGGGACCTTGCCAAGCAGGAGAGGTGGGCCTTTGCAAACCTCATGAATTTCAACAAGGCCAAGTGAAAGGTCCTGCATCTGGGCTGTGACAATCCCAAGCTCAAATACACACTGTATGGAGAATGGATTAAGGGCAGCTCTGATAAGAGGGACCTGAGAGTGTTAGTTGACAAGAAGCTCAATGTGAACAGACAATGTGCACCTGCAGCCCAGAAAGCCACTGTATCCTGGGCTTCATCAAAGAAGCATGGCCAGCATGTTGAGGAAAGTGATTCTCCCTGTCTACTCTGCTCTTGTGAGACCCCACCTGGAATACCGTGTTCAGCTCTGGGGTCTCCAATATAAGAAGGACATGGGTGTATTAGAATGAGTCCAGAAGAGGGCCACAAGGATGCTCACCTCTCCTATGAAGACAGGCTGAGAGAGTTGGGGTTGTTCAGCCTGGAGAAAGAAGGTCCAGGGAGACCTTATAGTGACCTTCCAACATCTAAAGGAGGCCTACAGGAAAGCTGGGGAGGAACTCTTTCTCGGAGAGTGTAGTGATAGGACAGGGAGTAATGGTTTTAAACTAAAAAAGTGTAGATTTAGGTAAGAAATAAATTATTTATTCAAAGTGTGTTGACATACTTGAACAGGTTGTCTAGAGAAGTTGTGGATGTCCCATGCCTGGACGTGTGCAAGACCAGGCTGGGGCTTTGAGCACCTGGCCTAATGGAACGTGTCCCTGCTCAGGTCAGGGGCATTGGAATCAGATGATCTTTAAGGTACCCTCCAATACAAACCATTCTACTTTTCTGTGATTCTATTTAACCAGATTTGATGTTATTTGTAATGCTCCAAAGACCTTTCTCCACATATATTACTGACACTGGAAAGCCGGATTGTAAGCTTCTCTTTTCACATCTTGACTTTCTTATTCAAGTCTTTTCTTTTAAAATTAGCAAAAGCTTTTTTATGATATGTTTTTTCTGTTACAATGATGGCTGTGCTACTTCTCTTTCTTTCAAAACCTAAAAGGACTTAATCCTTAAAGTCCTTTTCTTGAACTCTGTCAGCACTGTATCAATTTTATGTGCCAGTTTATTTAAATAAAAATAACAGTCTGGAAGACTAATGCAACATAAATCTTTTTTGTACTTTCTATTCCTCTAAACTGTGCATTTAAATCCTGCCAAATGAGAGCAGTGCCAAAATTAACTTCCCCCCATCTCCACCCCCCCACCCCCCCACCCCCCCCAAATGTTAAATATTAGTATTAGTCTAAACACTCCTTTCTTTCTGTGGAGGAAAAAAAAAAAAAAAAGTTTTGTTTACAATTCCGTGCAGGACCATATAAATATTATCCTAAGTATGATCTAAAATCATCTTTCTGCTTTTGCTATCAGCTTTGGATGATACTAAACACACTTTTTTGGGGGGATTGTTTTAATGAAGGTAACAGATGTGAAGGCTTTAATGAAGGCTCCAGCATGTGTCAAACAAGGAGAGGCTGAGGCAGAGAAGAAGGCCTTTATCATTCCTTCCTCATTCAGAAGAAAAGAAGGCCAGGGAGGAAAATTACTGCTGTAGGAAGGTTCAGAAACTTCAAACCTGAACTCATCTTGGGGTATACATTGGTGGAAAGTGAGGTAGTAGCACTGGAAATTCCAGTTTGACGTTAGAAATGTTTTGCACTGATGACAGTCAAACCACTGGTGAGGGCTGCATAGACAGAGAGGGGAATCCCACTCCTTGGTGATATTGAAACACTAACCAACTGAAGCCTCGAGCAATGTTGTAGAAGTTGGTCCTATTCTGTCTGGGAGGTGGATAATGTAACCACAGGTACCTAAACCACTTCATTAATTTAGAAATTAATTAAAAAATACATTTCCTGAAATCTGACCACTTGTTTTCAGGTGAGTATTCTCTAAATCTAACCCTAATTTCCAGAACTATTGGAATTAATAAAGCCAAGGTTCAGACCTACTTTCTCAGGAATATGTATTGGAAGCCTTTCCATTGATTTTAAGCAGGGTACATATCAAAGAAATTTCCTCAAAGTAAATGTTATTCTAGGTAATCCAGATAAATCACAGGTGAAAGTGAAAATAGAAACTAATTATCATAAGTCTCTATACTCAGACAACTCACCCGAATGATATTCTTCCCAAAAGAGCAGTAAACAATAATTAGCTATCTAGAATCTTGTCAATTTGTGTGCTTCTGATTATAAAAAACAAACCACAACAACAACAAAAAAACACTTTGCTTCCATTTTCGTTATAGATCATAAGTGGAGATCTTATTTAGCAGTCAATTCCTTCTAGGTATAAACAACTGCACAAGTGCTTTAATATTTACCAGCAATTTCTGCAGTTCAAATTCAACTGCAGTTCAAATTCAAGTACATATTGAAAAAAAAAAAAAAGTGTCATAAATCCCCTGCAATGACTTCTTTTCTAAAGGAAAATGCATACTGTGCCACAATTTTTTCTAGTTTCTTAGGAAAGGCCAGGAGCTGAACCATGCTGGTGACTGACAATGGTCTCTGGGACAAAGCTGAGATTGTGAAGAGTTCCCTCTGAGAAACAGCCAAGAGGAGGTTGAGAGTTTGTGGGTGAAAATTAAGGACTGGACCAACAAAGGATATCTTGTGTTTGGGGTCTACTACAGGCAACCTGATCAGGAGGAGTCTGTTGATGAGGCCTTCTTGCTCCAACTACAAGAAGTATTGCGCTCACAGGCTGTCATACTCATGGAGGATGGTCAAAGGTTCTATGTCTAGGTGGAGACTGGTAACAAGCAGTGTCCCTCAGGGGTCTGTCTTAGGGCCTGTGCTTTTCACTATCTTCTTCAATGACATAGACAATGGGATTGAGCGCACTCTCAGCAAGTTTGCAGATGACACTAAACTGAGTGTTGTGATTGGTACCACAGGAAGAGATGCCATTCAAAGGGACCTGGACAGGCTGGAGAATTGGGCCCATGTGCACTGCGTGAGGTTCAACAAGTCCAAGTGCAAGGTGCTGCACTTGAGTCGGGGCAATCCCAGAGAGGAGGACAGACTGGGAGAAGAACTTACTGAGAGCAGCCCTGCAGAGAAGGACTTGGGGGTTCTGGTGAACGAAAGGTTCAACATGAGCCAGCAGTGCATGCTTGCAGTCCATAACGCCAAGTGCCTCCTGGCCTGCATCAAAAGAGGTGTGACCAGCAGGTCGAGGGAGTTGGTTGTCCCCCTCTCCTCTGTCCTCAGGAGGCCCCACCCGGAGTACTGCATCCTGGACCTGTTCGAGAAAGTCCAGAGGAGGGCTATAAAGATGATCAGAGGACTGGAGCACCTCTGCTGTGAAGAAAGACTGAGCACGCTGGGGCTGTTCAGCCTACAGAAGAGAAGGCTCCGGGAACACCTCATTGGGACCTTTCAATACTTAAAGGGTGTTATAAAAATGGTGGACTCTTTATTTGGGTAGATAATGATAGGACAATGGGGAATGGTCTTAAACTAAAAAAGGACAGATTTAGACTAGGCAGTCATAGGAAATTCTTCACTGTATGGGCAGTGAGACACTGGAACAGGTTGCCCAGAGAAGTTGTGTTCAAGGACAGGCTGGATGGGGTCTTGGCCAACCTGATCTATTGAGTGGCATCCCTGTCCATGGCAGGGAGGTTAAAACAACATGATCTTTAAGGTCCCTTCCAACCCAAGCCATTCTACCATTCTATAATTGTATAAATCTGGAGCCTTTTCCCCTCTTCATTTGTTGTGGTTAGCAATAATTTAACCGTATCACATTAATCGGTTCCGATATAACTGAATTGCAGAATAATGGTATTTTATTTACTTTTAGGGGAAAAGATGTAGTTTGCCTACTGGAAGAAAGATTTTTGTTTGTTTGTTTTGTGCATGTGTGTTTTGTCTTTTATTTTTATCTCAGACTGGAATGGCAGTTGGGTGGCCTGCAGTGACAGTCAACATCTCCCACCTGCAGAATTCTAAATCTGATGCTGCTTAGATAGGAAAAAGGTTACTCATACACCCCGTTTCTTGGAAAGCAAGCTCCAAGCTTCCATATGTTAAATTATACACTTACCTTTTAGCTATGCCTAGATCTTTGGTCTGCCTTTTGTCACTCATATGGCTAACAGATTCAATTACTCTTAAGCCACTGTCGTTGCCCCCACCCCTTATCTTTCAAAATTCACTTTTTTTCCAACATTGTGCTCATGCTATTTAATACTTCGAAGCAGGAGAATTCTCCACCCCCACAAATTTTTAGATTTTCTCCTGTTACTTTGCTGTCCTTGACACACTTCTGGATTTGTAACTGATAACAGCTGTCTTGTTTTCTTTTGCACATGAAAGCTTTTTGTGTGGTGGAGTTTAATCATAATGATCAAATGACCTTATGATTCTTTCTATAATAAATGGTTAATTGAAACAATAGCTGTAACTTAGGAGCAAGAAATAATCTGCTGCTTTTCAGGAGGCAAAGAATCACCATGGCAGCTCTCCCACAAAAACACTCTTTAAACTCGCAACCATATCCTGAATGTGTTTGGGCCCAGGCAATTCATTACATTTTTTTTTTTCCAATGCAGCATCATGGGAAGCTTAGGAAAAACAGCAGAAATTTTAAGTAACATTGACAAAGACAGTTTGATCAGATCAGTTAGTCTGTAACTGTTCAAGAGAAAAACTGAATGTGAACATGATTGCTATACAGTTGTTGGATGACACTGTTGTATGATACTTTCATTAGGAAGATTTATATAGAATTTACTGCCATGATCTTTAATAAAAATAATGTATTTCTCCAACAAAGACCAGAACATAACTGAATTGGTAAATTCTATTGCCATGGTTGACTATCGCTGTCTTCTATTTCTGAAGTTTATTTTCTCATATAATACTTCTAAAAATATTCTGTCCAACTGGTTTATAATACTATTGCAGCTTTTCATCTTTGAATAAACAAAACAAAAACTCTATTTCAATGTAAGTCATTTAGAAGAAAGAGAATATAAGATATTGAGTTTCAGGACCATATGCTAGGCAATCTCTTTCTGCCCTCTTGTTTTTACAGAAATGTAATTTTAATAAATTCAATATGCAGAAAACACAATCTCGCCTTCACACCATATGAAGCAACAATTTTCTTGCATGTATCTGTATAAGTAAATGGGTCTATTCTCAGCTGAAGACATTGACATATATGGAGAAAAGTTCATGAAAGAATGTTAGGAGTTTTTTTCATTGTTGTTGTTTGTTTGTTTGTTTTATTTTTAACGATGGAGAAAAGAAATACAGGTAAAAGAAGGAAGGGACAAGTTAGAGGAGAGCCTCAGTGGTCTAGAAATTCTCCAGAAAGAATAATTTGCAGGACTCGGTCTTAAGAAGAAAAATGAATGAGTGAGGTTACAATAATAAAGCAATCTACAGACTGATAACATTGTGAGGAATGAGGAAAAAAAAAAAAAAAAAGAAAAAAAGAAAGGAGTGTTGCAAAATTTGCTAACAAATTCAAGGTAAAAGTCCATCTCAAGAAAAAGGTCTATGCCAGACAATGGTCTGAAGTAAGTCTTATCCATGGAAAATGTGGAAAGGACAGGCTCTGGTAAATTAGTCCCAGCCTGAAAAAAAAGACAATAAACTAAGGTGGACTGAGATGAGTAAGCTGACGTTTGAGGCAAAGCAACTGCAAGGTGATACATGTATTTTAAAACTCACCTTAAAACTCACCTTTAGCAGGATTTTGGATATTGCTGTCCTTGCGTTCTCTGCTGATGGAGGAACTAAATCCATGTGAGAATTTGTGTGCATGGTCAGTCAGAGCAGTGTTGAGCAAAAGATGTAGATAATGAGGGAACTAATCCTCTCCTCCCCATCCCTCTCACAAAATATATAGATAACAAGAGTTATGAGCAACCATTTAGTTAGAGCCTAGGCTCTTTCGGTTGCTCCAAGCTTCTTCAAAGACTTCAGATACATCAGGAAACAGGTTTTTAAACCCTGTCTAAGTCTATGCTTTTTTTATCACCCTCTCCATTCCAATTATGCCTCCCACAGCAAAGCTTGCTATGCTAAAGAACCATCAGAAAAACCCTCTGAAAATGTCCAGGTCTTCCATTCCAACTATACCTCCCACTGCAAAGCTTACAATGCCAAAGAATCATCACAAAAACTCTCTGAAAACGTCCAGATCTTCAATATAGTTTTCACACACTGAACTCTGTCACGGAAATATTATGTTTCTTCAATATCAGTTACATATCAAACCATGTGATGTTTTAATCACCACTTCCTAAATCCTATCACTGTTTACTGTGAGGAAAAATATTTCAGTTATAAAACTTTTATTAGAAATCTCGACTTTTTTCAGTTTTATAAAACTTACATTAGAAATCTTGATTATTTTTTTTTTTTGTTTTCTTTCTTTCTTTCATAATTCCTTATTGGTCATATAAATATTTAGATGAAGAGGGCATTTGTCAACAATTAAATTCACAGAATCACAGGATCATCAAAGGCATCCATAAACTATGCATTATTGATATGCGATTGAAAAAGAGGAGCTACCTGGATAGTGGTAGACAAAATTCTTTTCTCTGGTTGTTCCAGTGTGGGTTTTTGAATCTGGAGTAATTTCACAGGCCTCTCCTCTGCCTGGTAGATGTGGCAATAGTGAACTAACTGAGCATACTACTCCCTTCCTGTTTCTTGGTTGAACCACTCCCAGAGGGGGTGGTGTCCCAGCAAGTACTGTCTTAAGAACTTGGAAGGATCTCTTCAATATAATTTTCTGTTGCTGTATGATCTTTTTGGCTTCTTGCAATAATATATTTATTACAAATAATCCTTTCTCCCGAATTGAATGTTTTTTCCAAATCTTTAAAGCTCCTTGAGTAAAATTATGTGGGTCTCGTGGGTCCCTCAGGTCCTCTCTACCATATATACATAGACAATCCATTGACTGTAAAACCGTACTCAGTCTGAAAACAATCTGTTGTGTGAGTTGGACCTAAGGCCTGATGTGCTCCTGCTTCAAAAAATCAGTGATTTCAGGGCTTCTTCCTGAACAGGGGTCTAATCCCATGTGGTCTTTTTACGAGTTAGGCCATATAACAGTCAGGCTATGATGGAAAAAAATCATGAATATGTTTTCACCAGAACACCAGGAATCCTAGAGCATGTTTTGTTGTTGTTGTTGTTGTTGTTGTTGTTGTTGTTGTTCTCAGGTTAATTATTTGTTCAAGGGTGGTCAAAGTCTTGGGCGGAATACTTGCCTTGCCACCAGATGCCTAAAAACTTTACGTTCTGGGATGGGAGCTGAATTTTCTTTGCTGGAGCCTGGAATCCAAGGTGCTGTAAGTGTTTAACTATTTAGGTCTGGGAGTTTACCACAACATCAGAATTGGACCTTCATCAATATATTTGTAAATTCTAAATTCCTCATTGGTAGCTAAATATACTAATTCCATTACCGCCATGTAGTGGGCTGGAGTTAGAGAGTGTTGATACCCTTGGGGAAGGCAGGTAAAAGTGTACTGTACTACTTCCCAGGTAAAAGCAAAGCAGTCTCAGTCCTCTTCAAGGATAGGAACCATAAAAAAAACCTGTCCTTTACATCTATTGTGGTGATTTGATGAGCTTGTTCCTGTATAGTGACAATCAGTTTGACTATATTGGGTACAGCTGCCTTTAGTGGACTGTTTTTAGCATTTAGGCACTGCTAATCAACTGTCAGTCGTCACTTTCAATTTAGTTTAGCCATGGGCCAGACAGGCAAATGATATGGTGAATAACTAGGGACAATTGTCCCTTAGTTTATAAGCTCAGCAATAACTGGGGTGATCCCCTGTCGCAGTTCCAAAGGTAATGGGTAAGGTTGTACATTCACCACCTTTGAAGGTGGGAGTCTTGGAGCAGTTTGAAGTAGTCATATCAACCACACAGGGAGACCAATTTTCCATTTTCTTCCTTTAGAGTCATTCCATTACTTCCCTTTTCAGGTCATCTAGTCCTAGGATGTTTGTCGGTAGGTCACCCCAAATCATGATGACCCATAAGGGGTTGTCATTTCCTGCCAACAAACATTTGACCCTAACTGTACATTGGGCTTTAGAATTCCCAAAAACATATCTATTGACCCATTGATATTTTGACCCATATTGACCCATATCTACTTCTCGTCAGCAGCAATGTTGTTTTGAGTTGCAACATCGGCTTATAGGGTCAATGTCTGTGGCCCAGTGTTTACTAAAAAGGTAGCCAGGGCTTTGACAGAGCCTACTGAAAAAGTGACTGTTGAATCCTGCTTTGATTTTCCATGAGCTTTTTCAAGTATATCCAACTGTTGTCCTCCGACACACTTATAGAAGGTGGTAGAGAGGCTTTCCTGACTGCAGGAGGTCTTCTGTGGGAGCTCTGAGAGTGCATAAGGTTTGAACTGAGGGATCTGAAGGAGCAGTTTCCTTTCAAACCCTCATTTTCTGCCTAGTTCTCCAACACCTCACTAGGAGCTGCAAACTTGGGAGTGGCAGTCATACAATCATGGAATCATAGAATCATTAAGGTTGGTAAAGACCTTCAGGATCATCCGGTCCAACCATCACCCTACTACCAATGTCACCCATTAAACCACGTCCCTAAACACTGTGTCCAACCTTTCCTTGAACAACCCCAGGTATGGTGATGCCACCACTTCCCTGGGCAACCTGTTCCAATGCCTGACTACTCTTTCTGAGAAGAAATGTCTCCTAATTTCCAAACTGAACCCCCCTGGTGCAACTTGAAGCCATTCCCTCAAGTCCTATTGCTAGTTATCTGTGAAAAGAGGCCGATCCCCAGCTCCCCACAACTTCCTTTCAGGTAGCTGTAGAGAGCAGTAAGGTCTCTCCTGAGCCGCCTCTTCCCAAGACTAAACAAACCCAATTCTCTCGGCTGCTCATCATAGGACTTGTGTTCCAGGCCCTTCACCAGCTTCAGAACCCTTCTCTGGGCATGCTCCAGGATCTCGATGCCCTTCTTGTACTGAGGGGCCCAAAGCTGAACACAGTGCTTGAGGTGCAGCCTCAGCAGAGCTGAATACAGGGGAATGATCACCTCCCTGTTCCTGCTGGGTACACTGTTCTTGATACAAGCCAGGATGCCATTGGCCTTCTTGGCCGCCTGGGCACACTGCCAGCTCATGTTCAGGCGAGCATCAATTAGCACCCCCAGATCCCTTTCCTCTTCACAGCTTTTGAGCCACTCTGCCCCAAGCCTGTAGCCTTGCATGGGATTGTTGTGGCCAAAGTGCAGGACCCGGCACTTAGCCATGTCAAACCTCTTCTCTTTGGTCCCTGCCCATCCTGTCCAGGTCCCTCTTCAGGGCCTTCCTACCTTCCAGCAGATCAACACTTCCCTCCAACTTGGTGTCATCTGAAAACTTACTGAGCGTGGGCTCAATTTCCCCATCCAAGTTATCAATAAAGACATTAAAGAGGATAGGCCCCAACACCAACCCCTGGGGAACACTACTGGTGACCGGTCACCAGCTGGATTTCACTCTTTTCACCACCACTCTCTGGGCCCAGATGTCCAGCCAGTTTTTAACCCAGCAGACTGTACCTGTCCAAGCCATGGGCTGCCAGCTTCTCCAAAAGGATACTATGGGATACTCTGACTTGCACCAGGAGGGTCACCCGGTCATAGAAGGAGATGAGGTTGCTCAGGCAGGACTTGCCTTTCATGAACCCATGCTGACTGGGCCTCATCCCCTAGTTGTCCTGCATATGCTGCATGATTGCATGCCAGATGACCTTTTCTACCACCTTTCCTGGCACTGAGGTCAGGCAGACAGGCCTGTAGTTCCCTGGGTCCTCCTTACAACCTTTCTTATAGATGGGCATCGCATTAGTAAGTCTCAAGTCATCCAGGATCTCTCTGGATGACCATTACCGCTGATAGATGATGGAAAGCAGACCAGCAATCACATCCACCAACTCCCTCAGCACCCTTGGGTGGATCCCTTCTGAACCCATGGGTTTGTGACAGTCCAGGTGGAGCAGCAGGTCTCTAACTGTTTCCACCTGAACTGTGGGAGGTTTCTTCTGCTCCACATCCCAGATTTCCGGGTTCAGGAGGCTGAGTACCCTGAGGATAAGTGGTCTGGCTAGTAAAAACAGATGTAAAGACAGCGTTAAGAACTTCAGCCTTTTTCTTATCCTCAGTAGTCATGTTTCCCCCCTGTGTCCAGTAGAGCATGGATATTCTCTTTGGCCCTCTTCTTGCCAAATAATATATTTATAAAAACATTTTTTTGTTATCTTTGACCATAGTACCCAGGTTGAGCTTGTGCTGGGCTTTGGCCTTCCTGATTTATTCTCTGTGTATGCTGGCAATATCCTTGTACTCTCCCAGAGCTTCCTGCCCCTTCTTCAACCAGAAATAAGCTCTCTTTTTCTCCCGAACACACAGCAAAATTTCTCTGTTCAGCCATGCCGGTCTTCTTCCCTGCCAGCCCATCTACCGGTGTATGGGGACAGCCTGCTCCTGTGCCTTTAAGACTTCCTCCCTGAGAAGCATCCAGCCTTCCTGGACTCCTCTGCCACTCAGGACTGACTTCCAAGGGACCCTCCCTACCAGTGTCCTGAACAATTCAAAGTCTGCCCTCTGGAAGTCCAAGGTAGCACTTTTACTGATGCCCCTCCTGACTTCACCAAGAATAGAGAACTCTACCATTCCATGGTCACTCTACCCAAGACAACTCCCTACCACCACATCTCCCACCAGTCCTTCTCTATTCATGAACAGCAGGTCTAGAGGTCTATCCCTTCTGGTAGGCTCAATAAACAGCTGAGTCAGGAAGCTGTCTTCCATGCGCTACAGGAACCTTCTAGACTGCTTCCTCAGGGCTGTATTGAATTTCCGGTACATGTCTGGGAAGTTAAAGTCCCCCATGAGGACAAATGCTGGTGATTGAGTGACTTCCGCCAGCTGCTTATAGAATGCCTCATCCCCCTCTTCATCCTGGTTTGATGGTCTATAACAGACCCCCACCAGGATGTCCGCCCTGTTGGCCAACCCCCTGATCACACATAAGGACTCTAACTTTTCATTCCCAAACCCGATCTCAACAGCATTGAAATACTCTCTAATATAGAGAGCCACGCCACCGCCCCTCCTCAGTTGCCTGTCCCTTCTTATAGCCATCCATTGCAGCACTGCAGTCATGGGAGTGGTCCCACCACGTTACAGTGATGGCAACTAGGTCATAGTCTGCCTGCCGCACAGTGGCTTCCAGCTCCTCCTGTTTGTTGAGCATGCTGCATGCATTGGTGTAGATGCACTTGAGTTGCACCATTGCCCGCACCCTCAACCCTGGGACTTCTCCCCCAGGCTCCTCTCTATCAAGCCTCATTTCCCCCCCATCCCCCTTCATACCTTGTTTAAAGCCCTCTCAATGAACCCTGACATCTCCTGGGCTAGAGTCCGTTTTGCCCTTTGGGACAGGTGGGACCCATTGGCAGCCATCAGGCCAGATGCCAAGTAAACCTCCCCATGATCAAAAAAACAAAACAAAACAACAACAACAACAACAAAATCCTGCGATGGCATCAGCCTCTCAGCCATGTATTATCCATCTGGGCCTTTCAGGTCTGCTCAGAATCCCTCCCTACCACTGAAGGCATAGAGAAAAAACACCACCTGTGCACCCACTCCATCCACTAACCACCCCAATCCCCTGAAGACCCTTTTGACAGCCTTCAGGCTTCTTTCATCCATCAGTTCTTTTGGAATACCTTTATCAATCCCTTCTCAGCAAACTTTGCTCCTCAAGAATCCCCCCACATTCACTTTGTCTTTAAATCATCAGAGAGTCTCATCAACTTCTGCTCAGTGGACTTGAGCTTTGACTTCTCCTTTTTTCTCATGCCTCCCATGCATCACCCATAATTGATTAACTCTTGAGCCAACTCCCCCCATGTAAGCTCTGGTCTTCCCCCACAGATCAATTCACCCTACCTATTCTTAACCTGTCTTGCAATTGCTCAACAAAAATCTTCAGGGAGTCTGGCAGCCCTCTTGTCAGGGTATTCACCCTACCTGGGTAAGCAAACAGCAGCACCAGTGAGGGTTGATTTGGGTCCAGCTCTCTAGTGTGCATTAATTACAGGCAGGCTGCTTTCTGCAGACTCTCAGTTAACTGAGTTATGCCTGGAGTGGGAATGACTAGAGGTCTCCTCATTCAAGAGCTTCTAGGCCTCTGGCCCAACAGGCTACCCTCTGGGTTAATGACCATAGTGTCCATTTATCTTCCACTGTTAAGAAGACTGGGCCTCAATATCCTTGAGCTTCTTCTTCCGTTAACTTTACTGTGACCACCCTTCTCCCCCCTTCCCCCCGTCCCCCTGTCCCCCCCCCCCCCATCCCCCCGTTAGAGAAACTTGCCACACATACTACTCAGTTTCAGTTTCCTGTGCTTGTCAGGTATATTTTTTTCATGCAACTTAGCTAATTCTGTGGCAGTTTAAGATATTTGGTTAGTGGTTACTGCTGGTTCTACCTTTGGACCATCAAATGTTTCCTGTTTTAATGAGAGGTCTCATTTGGGGGTTAACGTTCTTCCTGTTATCTGTACTCTTCAAATCTTCCCACAGATACAGTGGAACAGTCTTTTCGTCAATCATTAACTTCCTTGTCTAGGCTAGAATGTCATGGCTTACTTTCCTACCCACTCTCTAATTGTAGTCTCAGAGTTCTTTCCCTTTCGCCTCATAGAGGCTCTCTTGAAGCCATTTCTTGGTTGCCCTTTAGGCAGCTAAAAGCTTTTCTGTCCCGTCCCATCTCTCCCTCTCAGAGGCTAGTTCTTTCTGCAAATCCTGTAATAATTCTTGGAGAGACTCGGCAGCCTATCATTCTGCTTGTTTCGCTATACATTTATCCATTTGGGCCGCTATCAAGGCAGCTCCTAAAGCTCCACAAATAAAAGCTTTTCCTTTCCCACTCAACTCTGTTTTCTTTTGCCAAGTCTCTAATTCTGACACCAACAATGACGAGAGATTGCCAACTTCTTTCTGCCCAGTCACACCCTTTAGGGGTATATC